>NC_066625.1:34199742-34799742 GCF_025201925.1 Gopherus flavomarginatus | reverse complement strand
CATGGCCCCCCTCTTCTTCCCCCCTTCACAAACACAGCTCTTAGCTCAGCCTGACACACTCATTACTGCCATTCTAATGAGCAGGATCTAATGTCACTCTACAACCTGGCCTGCCTCCACCAGCCGTGCACCCCCATGCAGCATGGTGACCAGGGGCATGGCCCCATCACTTTTTATTAGCCACAAGGGCGAGCTATGTGAGGAAGGGGACTTAGAGGCGTGAGCAGGGCATGGGGTCTTGGGAGGAAGAGGCAGGGCCGGGGCTCAGGGAGAAGGAGCAGCACAGGGGTAGGGATACAGTTCAGGAACCAGTGCCTCCCCCTTTAGGGAGCCTGCGCTCACTAGTCAGACTGGGAGCCCTTACCTAGTGGGACTAGTGCAACTGTCTCATTACCAAACTCTCCAAAAGACCAGCACCTGGAGGACTACAAGGGGCCGGGGAGTAGCAGGTTCCGTTTGCCTGGAGGGTCTCGGTCCAGATGGGGCCGGCAGGCTGAATGCCCCGGCTCTGCACATCACTACACATTTCACAGACGGGGCATATTCCCTCCTCCAACCTGCGTGGACACTTACCAGAGGGTGGTGAGCGTGGTGTTCACCTTCAGAGCAGCAGCGAGGGCAATCATGCCTTCATCTCCAATAGCGTTCTCCTGCAAACTGAAACACAGCATGGGCCACGTGACAGCATTGTCCCCTCGAGCACGTACATGGGGAAACGGGTCACACGGGCAAGGGTCAATGGCTCCTGACAGGGTCGGGACACAAGCTGGCTCCCCTGAGCAGTATGCCCCAAAATGCTGCAGCTTCCAGGTGACACACGCAGACCACTGCCCCATGGCGAGATGGGGGTGTGCTGTTAGCCCGTGGAACTGCCTAGTGACAGGATCCAGCCGCTTGGAAACCAGGTGTATGTTTTTAAGTGAGGCTAATTAGCCACTGGGACAACTGACCAAGGGTTGTGGTGAATTCTCCGCCACTAGCCATTTTTATATCAAGATCGGATGTCTTGCTAAAAACTCTGCTCTGGGAATTACTGTGGGGCAGGTGTCACGGAGTGTGGGGAGTCCAGTCCTGCACCCCTCTTCCTGGGACCCACAGTGACTCTTAGCCAGCCAGTAAAACAGAAGGTTTATTGGACAACAGGAACACAGGTTACAGCAGAGCTTGCAGGCACAGTCAGGACCCCTCCATCCAGTCCTTCTGGGCTTTCAGGGTGCTTGGATCTTAGCTAGGATACCCTGAATTTCGCCCACACAGCCCCAAGCCCAAACTCAAACTGCTTCCCTCCTGCCACTCCCTTCCTTTGTCCCCCTTCCCAGGCAAAGGTGTTGACCTTTCCCCTCCCTTACCTAGCTCAGGTTACAGGCTCCGGTATTGTCCATCCCCTAAAGTCCTCCCCTGCTCTCCCATTCCCCACACAGACAGCCCCTACTCCATCATATCTCTCCCCCCTTCGAGACTGAACTGAGCGGGGTTACTCTGCCCAGTGACCTGGGGAAGTTCAGGGCCCCCTCTCCGGGACAACGCGTCCGCTATTAGGTTGGCACTTTCCTTCACATGGACCACGTCCATGTCATAGTCCTGCAGGAGCAGGCTCCACCTCAGGAGCTTGGCCTTGGCTCCTTTCATCTGGTGCAGCCAGGTCAGGGGAGAGTGGTCGGTGTACACGGTGAAGTGTCACCCAAAGAGATATGGCTCTAGCTTCTTAAGGGCCCACACCATGGCCAGGCATTCCTTCTCGATGGCCGAGTAGTTTTGTTCCCGGGGTAGCAGCTTCTTACTCAGGTACACGATGGGGTGTCTCTCCCCCTTTTCATCCTCCTGCATTAACACCGCCCCCAGTCCCGTGTCTGAGGTGTCGGTGAACACCATAAAGGTTTGTCAAAATCTGGGTTTGCCAGAACTGGGCCACTAACTAGAGCCTCCTTCAGCGCCCGGAAAGCCTCCTGGCACTGCTCAGTCCAGATCACCTGGTCTGGCTTCCCCTTTTTGCACAGTTCAGTGATGGGGCCTGCTATGGCACTAAAGTGGGGCATGAACCTTCGATAGTACTCCACCATCTCAATAAAGGCCTGGACCTGCTTTTTGGTTTGGGGAGCAGGCCAGTCTCTGATCACCTCCACCTTGGCTGGTTCCGGCTTCAGGCAGCCGCTCCCCACCCGATGGCCCAGGTAAGATACTTCAGCCATCCCCACCTTGCACTTCTCAGCCTTTACTGTTAACCCAGCCTTTCGGAGTCAGTCCAGGACTTGTTTAACCTGGGACATGTGGTCCTCCCAGGTCTGGCTGAAGATGCAGATGTCATCAATATACGCCACGGCAAAATTCTCCATCCCCCTCAGTAGCTGATCCACCAGGCGCTGGAAGGTGGCCGGCGCTCCCTTGAGGCCGAAGGGCAGGGTCAGAAACTCGTAGAGCCCCAGAGGGGTGATAAAGGCCGATTTCAGCCTGGCATCTGCGTCCAGCGGCACTTGCCAGTAGCCCTTTGTAAGATCCATAGTGGTGAGGTACCAAGCACCTCCCAGCTTGTCTAGGAGCTTGTCAGGCCTGGGCATGGGGTAGGCATCAGATACGGTGATGGCATTGAGCTTTCGATAGTCTACACAGAACCAGATTGACCCATCCTTCTTGGGGATCAGCACCACTGGCGAGGCCCAAGGGCTGGAAGATGGCTGGATCACCCCCAAAGCCAGCATGTCCCTGACCTCTCTTTCAAGATCCTGGGCAGTTTTACCAGTGACCTGAAAAGGGGAGCATCTTATAGGGGGATGTGACCCAGTCTCCACCCGGTGGACAGTCAAATTAGTGCGTCCAGGCTGGTTGGAAAACAGCTGTCGGTATAGATGCAGCACCCCCCTGATCTCAGCGTGCTGGCCCGGGGTCAGCTGATCAGAGAGGGGAATCGCCTCCAGGGGGGAACCAGCTTTTGTCCCTGGGAATAGATCCACTAAGGGGTCATCTCCCTGCCCCTCCCAATGTCCACACATGGCCAACACCACATTCCCCCTGTCATAGTATGATTTCATCATGTTCACATGGTACACCCGACAGTGATGTGCTCGGTTTGACAGCTCCACCACATAGTTTACCTCATTCAGTTGCTTGATAACATTGAAGGGCCCTTCCCAGGCGGCCTGGAGTTTGTTTCTCCTCACGGGGATGAGAACCGTCACCTGATCCCCGGTGGCGAAGGCACGGGCCCATGTCGTGTGGTCATACCAGACCTTCTGCCTCCTCTGGGCTCGGGCCAGATTCTCCCTGGCCAGGCCCATGAGCTCGGCCAGTCTTTCCCGGCAGGTCAGGACATACTCCACCACTGACTCTCCCTCGGAAGCAGCCTTCCCCTCCCATTCGTCCCTCATCAGGTCTAGGGACCCCCTTACCCGTCTTCCATACAACAGTTCGAAAGGTGAAAAACCGGTAGATTCCTGGGGTACCTCCCTGTACGCGAACAGCAAGTGAGGTAAGTACTTGTCCCAATCCTGTGGGTGCTGGTTCATAAATGTTTTTAGCATCATCTTCAGCATCCTGTTGAACCTTTCCACCAGCCCGTTGGACGGGGGGTGATACGTTGAGGCCCAGTTGTGCTGGACCCCACATTTCTGCCATAAGGACCGGAGCAGGGCCGACATGAAGTTGGACCTCTGATCCATTAAGACCTCCTTGGGGAACCCCACCCGGCTGAAAATTGTCAGCAGCGCATCTGCCACTGTGTCTGCTTCGATAGAGGACAAGGCCACCACCTCGGGGTAGTGAGTGGCAAAATCCACCACCACCAGGATGTATTTCTTCCCTGACCGGGTCATCTTGCTGAGGGGTCCCACTATGTCCATGGCCACCTTCTGGAAAGGTTCTTCTATGATGGGTAAAGGCCTCAAAGCCGCTTTCCCCTTGTCCCGGGCCTTCCCCACCCTCTGGCAGGGGTCACAGGATTGGCAGTACTGTCGGACCTGGGTAAAGACCCCAGGCCAGTAAAAGTTCTGTAGCAGCCTCTGCCTGGTGCGCCGGATTCCCTGGTGCCCTGCGAGAGGGATGTCATGGGCCAGGTACAGCAGCTTGTGGTGAAACTTCTGGGGGGCCACCAGCTGCCTCCTGATCCCCCATGACTCTACTTCCCCTGGGGGAGCCCATTCTCGGTACAGGAACACCTTCTCCCACAGGAACCTCTCCTTGCAACCTCTCCGCATGGTCTGTACCGCACTAAGGTCAGCCCGATCCCTGGGCTTCCGCAAGGAGGGATCTTTCTGCAACTCGACCTGGAACTCAGCAGCTGGGACAGGGATGGGGACCGGCTCTCTCTTGCTGGCTGGATCTGAGGCCGCAGTCTCTCTGAACCGTGCCCCTGGGCGTTCCCCGCCCCCTGGGTTAGGGTCCTGCACCTCGGGTCGAGTACCTTCCCCGTTGTCGGGGTGCAGTGCCCTTTGCCGACTCTGACTACGAGTCATGACTAGGGCACTCTGGGTGTTACTAGGCCAGTCCTCGAGGTCCCCTCCCATTAACATGTCCGTGGGCAAATATGGGTGTACCCCCACATCCTTGGGGCCCTCCTTGGCCCCCCACTTCAGGTGTACCCTTGCCACGGGCACCTTGAATGGGGTCCCGCCCACGCCCATCAGGGTCAGGTAGGTGTCGGGCACCATCCGATCTGAGGCCACCACCTTGGGCCGGGCCAGTGTCACCTCTGCGCCCGTGTCCCAGTACCCAGTGACCTCCCTCCCATCTACCTCCAGGGAAACAATGCACTCTTTCAGGAGGGGCAGCCCCCCGCCCACTCGGTAAACCAAAAACCCGGAGCCTGGAGCATCCAGCCCCCCAGAGGAGCTGATCTTGGGACCTCCTCCCTCCTTCACAGGTGGTATGTTGCCAGCCCCCCTTTCCTGGGAATGTAGCCCCTCCTCCGATTGGGTTTTTACCCAGTCCACCCTCTGCGGGTTGGGTCTGCTTGGTCTGTCCCTGAGCTTGGGGAACTGGGCCCACATGTGGCCTCGTTGGCCACAGCGATAGCAGCCCACGTCTCGTGGGTCCCCTTGAGTGGGTCGGAGGGACCTGACGCTGGATGTTCCCCTTTTGGGGGGGTTCTCCATAGGCCCCCTTTGGGAGGTCCCATGATGACTCTCTCTCTGCGTTGAGGCAGGCCTGCTCCTTCGAGACTCCTCCCTGCCATCCCCTGCCCGACTGTCCACAAATTGGTCAGCCAGCTGGCCTGCGTGCTGTGGGTTCTCCGGCTTCTGGTCCATCAACCACAGCCTCAAGTCGGACGGGCACTGCTCGTACAGGTGCTCTAGTATGAATAGGTCAAGCAGGTCCTCTTTAGTTTGGGCCCCAGCTGTCCACTTGCAGGCATAACCCTGCACCCGGTTGACCAGTTGTAGGTATGTGACCTCACGGGTTTTACGCTGACTCCAGAACTTTTTCTGGTACATCTCAGGAGTCAGCCCAAACTCGTGGAGCAGGGCCTGTTTGAACAGTTCGTAGTCCCCGGCCTCTGTCCCTTTCAGTCGGCTGTACACCTCCACGGCTGTGGAGTCCAGTAAGGGGGTGAGAACTGCGATCCTGTCTGCAGGGTCAACCCTGTGCAGCTCGCAGGCATTCTCAAAGGCCGTCAGGAAGGTATCTATGTCCTCCCCCTCCTTACGCCGGGGCAGCAAGTGCTTATCAAAGTTCTTTGTAGGCTTGGGTCCCCCCTCACTCACCGCAGCCGGGGCCTCACTGCTCCTCAGCTGGGCCAGGTCCAGCTCATGTTTACGCTGGTTCTCCTCATGTTTACACTGTTTCACCTTCTCCTCCAGCTCTTGCCTCTTTAACTTGAGCTCCTCCCGTTTCAGCTCCCTTTCATATTCCAGCCGCATCCGCTCCACGGATGCCGAGCGTCACCGGGAGCATCGCCTGCTGGGGGGTGAGCTTCACTGGCAGGATCCCCTGCTGGCCGGGGGGGTCATGGTGCCCTCGGTATTCACTGGGCTCCTCCTCACCCTTACCCTAGGCCTAGGAAGGGGGGGTCTCGGGAAGCCCTCGTCCGCTGGCTGACCACTCCCAGCGGGGACAGACACTGGTGCCTCAATTGCATCTGCCCGGCTGCTTCCCTCAGAGACAGGGCTCCATTCATTCATGCGGTCTCCCTGCTCCAGCTGGGCAATCAGCTGGTCCTTGGTGAGCCTCCCCAGGCGCAGCCCCCTCTGCTTGCACAGCTCCAGCAGGTCGCACTTGCGCAGCTTGGCATACATCTTCCTGCTGGCCACTCACAGGCTGGGGTGCTCGCCGCTCCCCACGGTTTCCAGGGGGACCCCTAGTGCACCAGCCCTTCTTGAGGTCACCACCTCTCTGCCAGGGTTGAGCTGTAGACTCCTCCGCCCCTGGGACCGCTCGCGGCAATCCCCCGGGGGACCCTGTTACTGCAAAGTCCTTCTCACTGGGCACACACTCCCAGGGGTTAATCACCCCTTCGTTTTACTGCTCCCCAGTCACTTACTGCAGGAAGCGCCGTCCACGGGGTGCAGTATATCCCACCTCTACCACCAGTTGTCACGGAGTGTGGGGGGAGTCCGGTCCTGCACCCCTCTTCCTGGGACCCACAGTGACTCTTAGCCAGCCAGTAAAACAGAAGGTTTATTGGACAACAGGAACACAGGTTACAGCAGAGCTTGCAGGCACAGTCAGGACTCCTCCATCCAGTCCTTCTGGGCTTTCAGGGTGCTTGGATCCTAGCTAGGATACCCTGAATACTGCCCACACAGCCCCAAGCCCAAACTCAAACTGCTTCCCTCCTGCCGCTCCCTTCCTTTGACCCCCTTCCCGGGCAAAGGTGTTGACCTTTCCCCTCCCTTACCCAGCTCAGGTTACAGGCTCCGGTATCGTCCATCCCCTAAAGTCCTCCCCTGCTCTCCCATTCCCCACACAGACAGCCCCTACTCCATCACAGCAGATCTCTGGCCTGTGGGATACAGGAGGTCGGCCTAGTTGATCCCATCCCTTCTGACCCTGGAGGCAGAGTCGATGGAGCCCAGAGGGGCAGTGAACAGCTCTCTCTCAATAGGGTGAAATTCAGAGGGTGCCAGGCACTGAGATGTAAGGCAACAAAAATATCTAGTACAGGGTGACCAGCTGTCCAGATTTTAGGGGCTCTGTCTGTATATGCAAGTAGCCTCTCTCCTTGGTGCAACATTGTGGCATTATGACCCTCTCCTCCACCACCCAAAGGATGGTGGCAGCCACCCCCTCCCCCCCAGCCAGAACACCGAGCAGGCCTAGTGGCCCCGAAGGGGGATGCTGCAGGACCCTGACTGTGTGGATCATGAGCGGTTTATTGTGGGGGGGTGATGGGCTGGCTGAGGGAGGGTGTGGGTCCCTGGAGGGACCAGCAGGACAAGCGAGCTGGGGAACCACTAGTCTAGAGTGTGCTCAGTGGGGTCCCCTGCTGGCTCCGGCCAATCAGAGGTAAGTGACTAGGACACAGCGAGATGGGTGCATGTCCTGAACAGAACCTCCTTTGCTGGGGGAGCAAAGGCGCAAGAGCCCCCAGAAAATCTCCCTCAGCAGACAGCTGAGCCCACGAAGGGCTGCTCCCCATTCCTGCTTGGCTTCCTGCCCTCCCCCAGTCCACAGCTCAGCCACACATGCCACATGTGGCCCCTGCCAGAGAGTCCCTGAGCCAAACAGGACGTGCTCCCTGAGACAGCTTTGCAACGTCCCCACAGCACAGGGCTTTGGAGCTGCTGGGAGGGTTAGTGGGTCCTGATCTGCTCCTCCAGCACGAACACCTAACTCCGCCCCCCCCCCCCGGTGCCCTCGGGCCCCAAGCCAGCGATGCAGCCAGGCAGGGAGACGTGCTGCATCGTCACTTACTCGAGGCTGGTCAGGCTTGTGTTGGAGTGTAGTGCTTGGGCCAGCGCCTTGGCCGCCTTCGACTGGATGAAGTTCCACTGCAGGCTGTGCAAAGAGAGTGAGCGGTGAAGGATTACCACTGGAGGGCGGGGCGGGACTCTTCAAACAGGGAGAACCCCCCAGACAAGGGGAATGGACTCTTCTCATCAGGGGACCAGCTGGAAGAGGGGATAGCTCTCCACAGGCTGTTCCGGAGTAGCTGCACCCCACCCATTGAAATCCCCCCCAGGGTTTGTACCGGACACAAAAGCCATCTGCACATCCTGCCCGCAACTGTCACTTATCAGCCTTGGACACTGCTGAACAGCTGTTGCCTTTGACCCCAGAAGTAGCAGCACTGTGGTGGCAGGTGAAGGGCTGTGATCTCCAGGGGGGTAGGTATCTAGTTTGTAATTCTGTAAACCCACATATCTGAGGCTTCCAAACACTGCTGTGCAAATCCATCTATCACACTACTGTGCACAATCCATTGGTAACATGGTAGCTTTGATTAATCAGACATTAATAAAAGGGACAGAGGAATTGTGGTATATATGGCTCTTCAGCCTTAAAAAATGACATGGTTGAAGGGCTGATGAAAGTTGCCAGCCTGACAGTGCTGGAGAGAGAGGACGGGCTCCAGGCAAGAGAGGGGTTCAGTGCCTAGGGCCCATTCAACCTTTGCCAGAAGTGGGAGGGGTCTGGGATGTCAACTCCTAGTCACCATTTACAAAAGCTACGTTGCTCTTCCCCAATATATTGTGTTTATCTACGTGTCTGATCATTCTGTTCTTTACTAAAGCTCCAACCAATTTGCCTGGTACTGAAGTTAGGCTTATCAGCTTATTGCCAGGGTCGCCTCTGGAGCCTTTTTTAAAAATTGGCATCGCATTAGCTATTCTCCAGTCATTTGGTACTGAAGTTGATTTAAGTGACAGGTTACATATCACAGTTGTTAGTGCTGCAATTTCACATTTGAGTCCCTTCAGAGCTCTTGGGTGATACCATCTGGTCCTGGTGACTTATTACTGTTTAATTGAGCCAGTTGTTCCTAAACCTCCTCTAATGACACCTCAATCTGGGACAGTTCCTCAGATTTGTCATCTGAAAAAAATGGCGCAGGTGTGGGAATCCCCCTCACATCTTCTGCAGTGAAGACTGATGCAGAGAATTCACTTAGCTTCTCCGCAATGGCCTCATCTCTTTTAAGTGCTCCAGCAGCACTTCGATCAGCCAGTGACCCCTCTGATTGTTCGGCTTCCTACTCCTACTGCATTCCATTGTTTTGCTCTTAGTTTTTGTGTCTTTGTCTAGTCGATCTTCAAATTCTTGTTTGGCCTGTCTGATTATACTTTTACACTTGACTTGTCAGAGTTTATTCTCCTTTCTATTTTAGGATGTCTTTTTGTCTGTAACCACCTCTTACTCTGTTGTTCAGTTATGGGGTCATTTTTTGGTCTGGGGGGGTATACATTTAGTTTTAGCCTCCATTATGATGTTTTTCAAAAGTTTCCATGCAGTTTGCAGGCATTTCACTCTTTTGACTGTTCCTTTCAATTTCCAGTTAACTAGCTTCCTCATTTTTGTTGGTTCCTCCTTTTTGAAGTTAAATGCTACTGTGGAGGGATTCTTTGGTGTTTTCCCTCCTACAAGAATGTAAAATTTAATTACATGATGGTTGTTATTACTGAACAGCTTAACTATATTCACCTCTTGGACCTCCATCTGGGACTAAAACAAGAATTGCCTCCGCCTTGTGGGTTCCAGGACTAGCTGCTCCAGGAAGCAGTCATTAATGGATTTATGGCTCATTACAACAATCTGTAACCCAGTGGCCCCACATTTTTGTCATATGATTGCAGCAATGACAACAGGTCACTTCACCTCTGAATGGTCTCTTAAAATACATGGTAACTATTTATGCTAAACTATCTGTTCCACCTTGTATTTGGCTCTGAGTACCTTTCCCAGCCCTGAAGAAGCGTTCTGTGTAGATCGAAGGCTTGTTGCTCTCACCAACAAAAATTGGACCACTAAAAGATGTGACCTCCCCCACCTTGTCTCTCTAATATCCTAGGACCAACACAGCAAAACCATAAATTAACAGTTTTCAGTCTCTACTGGCCTGGGCTGGACCCAAACCCGTGAACTAGATGCAGACTGTACAGTGCTGCCCATGATGATGGAATTCTGCTGCTGATGCCATTGTGCATGGAGCTTTCCCCTCTCTGCTCAGCTGTGCCATGCTGAGAGGGACTGAGGCACATGAAGGATGTTGCAGGCTGTTCACTCGCTGCAGGGACAGAGCAGCTAAAGAGAAGGAACCAAAAATCAGGGACAAGGTGAAACTCACTGCAGGGACATGAGCGCCTGGTTCTCTCTCATCGCCAGTGCAATGGCCTTGACGCCTTCATCATACAACAGATTCGCCGCTAGGCTAGAGGCAAAGTACACAGAAATAAGTTAAACACAGTGTGATGCATTACACATGCTTCTGGTGGGTTGCAGTGCAGTGAGACAAGTGCAAAGGGGGAGGAGGGGAGGGAAAAGACAATAGGATGACATTAAAAGACAATTATTGGGAAATAGAAAAAAGGAAATACACATGGTTTTTACACTGTAGTGGGTGGTTAATCTGTGGAACTCACTGCTGCAGGACATGGAGGCAAATATCTTCAAGGTTTCAAAACGGAAATAAACATTTTTAGGAACAAGAAGAGTGTCTGTATTGGTACTAGTCAGGATAATATTATAAGGGCTCGCTCCATCCATGTAATTCAGGGCATCTGCTAATCATTAGCTGGAATAAGGATGATTCTACCCCTTCTTCCCACTCCCCCAATGGCAGGATATTTCACACTGGCTTATGTCTTCTTCTCAAGCACTCACTGGTAACTTCACTGGATGGATCGCTGTCTTATCTGCCCAGGCAAAGTGCTCCAGAGGGATTATTAGTTAGGTCCACTCTGGTTATTCTACATTCTGCTTTCCACAAAACTCCAAGTTACAAAATGATTCAGCCAAGCACAAGTTCTTTTGATCTGTTTACATACATGAACCACAGGTTCATCAGGCCAGATCATGCCTGGTGAGAAACCCCAGGAGATTGAACTAACAGAGCTCCTGGAGTATTGCATGGGTTCGGTTTACCACTGGAAAACCCCCCACCGTCCCCCAGCCTCTGGCTCTCATGGCCTGCTCACCTGCATTTGGGCCCAAACAAACCCTCCAGAAGGACCTGCCAGGGCAGACCTGGAGTTTGCAGAAGCTGAAGCTGGCCCTGGAGAGGGGATGGTGCTGTGGAGAGCAGCTGTCTTGCCCTGACTCCTCCCCACCCAAGTACAGCGCCCTCAAAAGCAGCAGAAACTCAGTCACGCAGCGTGCAGATGGAGGAACGTCTGCAGAGCTGGAGGGAGGAGGGAGGATGCTAGTTTGGGGCAAATCCCTTCTCTCAAAGGGAAAACAATGGAGGTAATGATATGGCACCAGAGACTGGACCTAGAAAGGGCTAATCCACCCCACCCCTGATGAGCCATCACAGCGCTGCTCCTTGTCATGCCTTCCCCTGGGCCAGACTCACCCGCTACCCACCCTGAGTGTTCCCCTTTGCCCCAAGGCAGGGCCGGTGCTTCCATTTAGGCGATCTAGGCAGTAGCCTAGGGCACCAGGATTTGGGGGAGCGGCAATTCAGCAGCGGGGGATCCTTCCGCGCTCCAGGTCTTCAGGGGCAATTCTGCGACGGGTCCTTCACTCGCTCCGGGACCTGCTGCCGAAGTGCCCCGAAGACTGGGAGCGCAGAAGGACCCCTGCCTAAGGCGCCAAAAACCCTGGCGCCACTCCTGCCCCAAGGGACACACCCTTGGCCACAGGTATTCCACCAATCTGTCCTCCCGCACAAGAGCAGCTGCCCTGCACCTGCCTGAGGGCAGTACTGGTCCTGAGCGCACAGCGTAAGCTGGGGGAGAGGATTTGGACTTCGAAAGCCGGCTGACTTACTCTAGGTTCCTCAGCGTGCAGTTAGTGCGCAGAGCGTTGGCTATCTCTGGCGCCCCCTCTTGGCTGATGGAATTCTCCCGAAGGCTAGGAAAAGACAAGAGATGGGACAGGTCATTGGGATTCTCTCCTTCCAGGGCGAGGAGTGGGAACAGCTCAGGACAGTTCTCATTCTCTTCTGGGCACTTCTTGTATTTTAGGGCCAACAAGACAAACCACCTGGTGGCTGGGCCAGCAGGGGGTGGTAGCATCTAGGCGAGGGCTCTCCAGGGCAGATGTGGGATGGCGAGGCCACCTGGCATGTGCAAGTGAATGTTCGATGCATGAGCAGCTGCTGCAGTCACACATGTGTCTCAGGCAGAAAAAGGATACCCCTGAACAATGCCCCTCCCTCTCCCTTCTCCCCACACCCAGCCCCCCTACAGTGGGCCCTGCTCTTTGTAGGCTGGCAAAAATCCCCCTGTTAGGGGATGGAGCAAAATATCAGACTGGAAGGATCAGTGATGAACTTCTAGCCCAGCCCTGGTTTACCTCTTGTGCTGCTCCCATGGCCCTGCCCAGGTCATGGGGGGTCATGCGGCTGTTCCCCCCAGTAATTGCCTGCTCCCCAAGTCAGAAGTGGTTAGAATTTCTGTCTCACTTTGGGAATGACTCACAGATTTCCTGCCCCGTGCCTCGGACACAGCGTGTTACTCCAGTGCCATTGTTTTATCCTCGAGGCGGGGAGCAGCCGCAAAGGAGCTGCTGAGTTTGGGCTAGGGTATTCAGCAGAAGGAGATTTTTATTTTTCTCCACCTCCCCCAAATATACCCCACTCTCATTGCCTTGGGGTTTCTGCTGGGCACAAAGATTGCGCAGCACAGGGCCAGATGTTTCCTGTAGCTGCATGGGGGTAGCCGTGGGAAGGATGCAGGGAGTGGGCGGAGCAGAGTCCCTGGAGAGTAACGATAGCATGCTCAGAGGTGCTGTGCCCCATAAGGGGGAAGTGGCTGGGTGGGAAGGGGTGTGGCCAGGGGTAACAATCGCTGCATCTCCAAACCAGGACCCATGGTACATGCAGCATCAACGTGTGCTCCCCAGTGCCTCTTTATGATTTCTGCCGACCTCGCAGACAAAACCCCTCCAGCAAATACAGCTGGGGCAGGATCCGTCAGCAGAAGGCTGCAGTGCAGCTCTGCCTTTCAAAGTAGAGTGACCAGACAGCAAGCATAAAAAATCAGGACAGGGGGTGGAGGTAATAGGAGCCGATATAAGAAAAAGCCCCCATAATCAGAACTGTCCCAGTAAAATTGGGATGTCTGGTCACTCTATTTCAAAGCCACAGTAGTCCCCATAAAGGTGCTTAGCACGTCTGTTGTGGGACCCAAGTGGCCTGAAATATTCTGGAGAACACCCCATATGCCAAAGCCATTAGGAGCAGTCTGCAAAGGCTCTCAGCATTGGCTCACTTTTGCTAGAACTTTTCATTCCTTCTCATTTTGTTTGTAGTCTTGTAATTTAAAACGGAATGTTCTGGAAAAAACTCCAGTCATGGCCTTTGTATTCAGTGGAAGCAATCAGCCACGCTGGCTAGGAACGGAATGTACGTGGGAACTAATGGCAGCATTTCTGGAAGAGGCTTAGTGGGTAAGCAGCCCCTGCAGGACTTACTGTCCTTTCTATGGCAATAATCAGTGAAGAATCTTAAAGATTTGTGTCTCCATTGGTGCTGATCTGTGCAGGAAAATCTACCTTAGAAAAAGCACCTTTGTGATTTAGTGTATTTCATTTGTTTTTTTAAGCAGGGGAGAAATGCACTGTGATCAGTTACACATAACATTGCAGCAGGAAATAAATAGCCCAGGTTTCAATCTGTCACATTGTACTTTCTAAATGTAACAATAGAGACACGTCATTCCACTTTGGACATTTGCCTGGAGTGCTCACAGACATTTTACTTCAGACTCACAGAGTTTGGCAACACAGTCCAGTTCTCCTTGCTGGGGATTCTGAAAAAACTCCCTCCCTAGTTTTGTTAAATCTCTCTCTCTCTCTCTCTCTCTCTCTCTCTCACTTTTGTAAGTGAGTTTAGCACCAGACTGATGGCCTGTATTTGTCCCCAGAACTGGAGCAGGGCAAGCGCCCCTCCTATCCCTGCTACCAATGCGCCTCACCTCTGAGCCACCCTGCAGGAGTTCATGCCCAGCAGAAACCAGGGGGTCCAGTAGCACCAATAGTGGCCCTGGTTTCTGTCTACTCTTCATAGACTCGAAGGCCAGCAGGGACCATTGTGAGCACTAGTCTGATCTCCTGTGTAACGCAGGCCAGAGAATGGCCCCAAATAATGCCTAGAGCAGAGCTCTTAGACAAACCTCCAATGAAACAGACTAAGACCCAGCAAACGCACTTCCCTGACTAGCCATGGGGGAGCCGGCTGGGCTGGGCTGGGCTGGGCTGGACTGGAAATGACCTACAGATGGAAGCTACTAAATCATCCCCAGTTCCCTGAGCTGTCCAGCTCCTCAGTTGCACATGGGTGTTTTGGAACATTAAGTGTATTGGCCAAGGGAGGGTTACCGAACGTCTGCATTTCCCTGGACATTGCCTCTCTTTTGATCCTCCACTCTCTGTCCAGATGGATTTTTCAAATCAGAGGCAACATCTGGGAGTTTTCAAGCAGACATTGCAGCTCAGAAAAAGCTGGTTCCACGTCCGATTGGTCCTTGCAACTGCAGCTGATTGGTCCCTTCCCTGTAGCGGGAGCTGCTAGATCCCACGCACCCAGGCCCCAGCACCCAGCCCTAGGGTGGGGGAAAGCCCCGCAGGGAGGCACTGATGGATGGGCTGGCGCTGTGTCCTGGGTCTGCACCAGCTGCCCTGCCACCATGACAGAGAGCGACACTGCCCCCCCACCTCAAGAGTGAGGCCACAGGTACCCCCTCCAAAACTCCCCAAATACTCCCTCTCCAGCACCCCCTTAATGCCCTCTCCTGTCCCAATATGTATACACCCCTCCAGCACCCCCCAAATACCCGCTCCCATCCCAGTACACACACACACCCTCCGGCACCCCAAATATGCCCCATACATCCCCTCCAGCTCTCCCCCCACCCCGGCAGTGTCCTCTTCTTGAGAACCTGAAATATGGTAACCCTAGGCCAAGGTGACTCCCCACACATTTACCTTCTTTGGCTTACAATGGTTTCACTGCTAGCAGCAGGATTAGGAAAAGCACAGCTGAGCTGATACATTTCACAAGGAGTTAGAAGAGAAGCGCAGCTGTATGAAAAGGTGACACCCACCAAATTAAGATCCAGACCAATGAGCTGGGTGCAAAGCCGTTGTCCCCTGGGCGTGTTCCCCCTCTCCTCCACACTGGTCCCATTCACTCAGGAGCTGTAGGATGGGGGGCCCTGCTTCAGTAGCAAGGAACTCAGGCTGTAGCTAGTGCAAAAACAAGATTACGGCCCAGGGCCAACTCCAGGTTTTTTGCCGTCCCAAGCAAAAAAAATCAAAAACAAAAACCAGAGTGCCGCCCCTTGAAAAGTGCCGCCCCAAGCACATGCTTGGAACACTGGTGCCTAGAGCCAGCCCTGTTACTACCAGAGAGACCTGGGAGGTGCTGTGCCAAATGACACAATTCTTGTGGTGACAACACGGGCAGCTCTGGCCAGATGGCTGGCCAGGCAGTGTACGTGTTTGCGATCTGAGTGGCGCAGCGTTGGGAAGAGCTGAGACCAGGACTTACTTGAGGCTGATGAGGCCCTGGTTGGAGCGCAGGGCTCCTATCAGCGCCGTGACTCCCGTGTTACTGATTGAATTGCTCTGGAGGCTAAAAGACAAAGAGACACAGCAGAGAGTCACCACAGGAACTACACGGTGGGCGTTCGTACCAGCCCAGCACTGGATACGTTCACCTTGCGTGGTTAAGAGTGAATTCATCATGGCAAAACGTGCCAGCCTGTTGGACATCCTGGACAGGTCAGCAGAGCCCAGCAAGACCAAAAGCTCCACCCTCTACCAATGGAGGAGGGGCCACAGAGCTAGCAATCAGCTAAGCAGTGGGGACACCAAATGATAAAGCAGGAGCAGGAGTGAGGGTCACAGGTTCAGAATGAGGCGGCTGGGGACACCAAGCAGAGAGCCCCAGACAATGCCCCCGGCTCCCCAAAGGAGTCCCAAGAGCCAGTGGATGCCGCTCAGAGGAGCTTTGCTTGGAGAAAGGAGGTAGATAGTGGCCAAAAAATAGGCACCGTAGGTGCAGGACACATGCCTGTCGAGCTTCCTCTTCTGGTATTGACAGACACCCCTCAAGAGTCGGCTGGCTAGGTGGCCCCTGGACTCCGTGGGGCCACACACGCGTAAAGGAAAAGAAGTGGGGAAAGTTCAGCCAGAGCCCCAGCAGGCAGTCCTGGGGAACCTGGGAGAGGGGTGAACCCTGCTGCACTGGAGGAAGGTGTGCGCTGAGGTCCCCATCTTGGCACAGAAGGGGCATGTGCTCCTGGTGAAAGGTGCCAGACTGAGAAGACAGAAGTCTTCCATTTGCCCCCAGGACAGGGACAGTACAGGCAAAAGCAGCAGGCGCCCTGTCCACGGTGCCAGGTTACCCTGCCCCACTCCTGAGCAGGAAGTAACGCGTCCATCGGGGCACAGGGCTGCTTGGTTTCTAAGGCGAGTCAGTTTGTGGCCCCTCCACTGAGACTCCTAAGGAGGGTGGAGAAGTTTTGTGATGGAGCCCACAAGGAAACAGACAGTGGACAGCAACTCATTTCCTATAGGCCACCAAACCTCTAAGCAGGGAAATAACTCTGAGCACAACAGATGAGGGCTGGTTGCAACGGGGGAAGCTAAGGCTGCTTATGCCACCCCCAGTCCTCCTGTCTTGTTTGCTGAATCTTCCTGCTACTACCCTCCTCTGAAGCTACCAAGACATCCAGGGAGACCCCCTGGAACTGATCTCCTGCAGAAAATGCCGCTGTGCAGTAGCCACAAGGCCATCACGCCCCTGACCATTCCCCTCAGGCCTGCAGATTGTCAAAGGGAAATTTCTCCAAAGGAATCTATCGGCCCCTTCCCCACAAAGGCCCCTACTGCTTTCCATGGACATGAGTTGGGGGAACAGACAAGGATAGGGTAGGAGGCAACCCCAGATCACTCTGGATCACATGACACTGCCCTTGGGAGAGCTGAGCGGTGAAGCATTAACAAGCGCCCCTTGGCAGCGAAGAACAATGCTCATGGGGTGCTCCGGGCACTCGAATGGCAGGGGACTTACTCCAGGGTTGTGAGACTGTGATTCACTCTCAGAGCTTCGGCCAAGGCTACAGAGCCAGTGTCCCCCACACAGTTACTGGAGAGGCTGCGACAAAGAAAAGGAAGATCAGCCATTAGCAGCTGTGAAATTGCTGTCAGAGCCCAGAGGCAGGGGATCCCAATCAGCCTGAGAAAAGCCAGCAGGTGCCCCCACCCATGGACCTCTAGTGAGGGGGTGGCTTGGTCTCCCCACGGCTGCCAAGTCTCACAGCAGGAAAAGCAAGTGTTCCGCAATGACGTGTCAAGACCGAGTCCCCAGCAGGCCAGTTACATCCCGAGAAAGGAGGAGATAAGTGGGCGACAAGGCCCAAAACTTCAGCAGCTATACGAACACTTCCATCTGGATTCTGCATCTGATCACCCCATCCCAACATAGGACACAATGACAGTAGAAAACTGGCCTGGAAAAGGAACCATCACAGGCACCAACTCCATTTACATTGCAAGCCAGAGCAATGGAGACCTCACCCATCCAAAGAGAACGGCTGTGTCTGCTCGAGCTCAAAGATCAATTGCCCATTCAGTTACACTGTGTCCCTGTCAGCCACCAGGGCTGTAGTAACATGTGGCATGCGGCGATCCCATCCCATACCAGTGGGGTGTGTGGAATGTTTGCTCTGTGAGACTTCAACCACCTATTCAGGGGAACTTGGGCACTCTTCTGATTTATATTGTGCCCGAGACTGTGTTACCTGAGCGTGGCTGAGAGATTAAAGTAAATTGATGCTAACCGCTGGCATAAATCAGCAGCTGTTCCTTCTGCACCCTCATCCACTGGCAGGGCAAATGCTATCTGGCTGCAGGCCCACATAAGAAAAAGACAGAGCAAATAAATGCATCCTGCACTGCTTCCTAACTGTTTCCACACTTGCACTTTGGCAGAGTGTCGGAGGAAGTTAATTCCAAAGCTGAAAGTGCTCCAAAGACAACACCCTTCTGCCCATCCCTGGGAGATCAGTCCTTTTAAGAGAATCAGAGAAATGTAGGGCTGGAGGAGACCTTGAGAGGTCATCAAGTCCAGCCCCTTGTGCAGAGGCAGGACCAAGTAAACCTAAACCTTCCGGACAGGCATTTGTCCAACCTGGTCTGAAAAACCTCCAGTGATTAGGATTCCCCAACCTCCCTTGGAAGCCTGTTCCAGAGCTTAACTCCCCTTATGGCTAGAAAGTTTTCCCTACTATCTAACCTAAAATCTCCCTTGCTGCCAATTAAGCTCATTACATCTTGTCCTACCTTCAATGGACATGGAGAACAACTGACCACTGGCCTCTTTATAACAGACCTCAACATATTTGAAGATTGTTATCAGAACCCCCCATAGTTTTCTTTTCTCAAGACTAAACAAGCCCCCATTTTTTAACCATCCCTCATAGGTCAGGGTTTCTAAACCTTGCGGACTTTTGTTGCTCTCCTCTGGACTCTCTCCAATTTGTCCCCATCTTTCCTAAAGTGAGGCATGCAGCACTGGACACAGCATCCAGCTGCGGCCTCACCAGGGCTGAGCAGAGTGGGATAATTACCTCCTGTGTCTTATACAAGACATTCTTGGTAATGCACCTAGAATAATATTTGCCTTCTGCAACTGCATCACATTGTTTACTCACTCTATCTGTAATCCACTATAACCCCAAGATCCTTTTCAGCAGTAGTCCCGCCAACTCAGTTATTCCCCATTTTGTAGTTCTGCAGTTGATTTTTGCTTCTAAACAGTAGACCTTTGCACTTGTTTTTATTAAATTTCATTTTCTAGATTTCAATCCAATTCTCTGATTTATCGAGGTCATTTTGAATTCTAATCCTGGCCTCCAAAGGGCTTTGCAACCCCTCCCAGCTTGGTGTCACCTGCAAATTTTATAAGCATCCTCTCCACTCTATTATCCAAATCATTAATTTAAATATTGAATAGTACCAGACACAGGACTGACCCCTGCAGGACCCCCACTAGATACACCCTCCCAATTTCACAGCGAACCACAGATAATTACTCTCTGAGTACAGTCTTTCAACCAGTTGTGCACCCGCCTTATAGTAAAATCATCTAGACCATATTTCCCCAGTTTGTTATGAGAATATCATGAGGGACTGTATCAAAAGCCTTACTGAAAATCAGGGTATATCATGTCTGCTACTTCCCCACATCCACTAGCCCACGAGTAACCCTATGGAAGGAAATTAGGTTGGTTTGGTATAATTTTTTCTTGTTTAATCATCTTCTCCAGGATCTTTCCAGGTGTTGATTTCAGGTTGTCTGCTCTGTAAATCCCTGTGTCCTCTTCAGGGTTCCCTCTAATTTTTCCCATCCATGTACGGAATGAATATTGTTACGTGCACCAATATGGAGATGATGTGTGACCCATCACTTTCATATTGATTCACATAACAAAATTCATGTGGTGAGGCGGGGTCAAGGGCTTCGGACTGGGGGGTGGGGCCTCACGGCTCAGCCAGAGGGGTGGGAAGCAGGGGTGTGAGGGCTCTGGCTGGGGATGCAGGCTCTGGGGAGGGGCCGGGAATGAGGATCTCAGGGCTAGGGCAAAGGGTTGGGATGAGGGGGTGAGGGCTCTAGCTGGGGGTGAGGGCTCTGGGGAGGGGCCAGGGTTGAGGATCTCAGGGCTTGGGCAGAGCATTGGTGTCCATAGGGTGAAGTCTCCAGCTGGGGTTGTGGGGCCATGGATGAGGGGTTTGGGGTGCAGGAGGGTGCTGTGGGGCTACGGTGAGGAGAGAGGACTCTGCCCAGCTCTCTCTCCCTGCAGCAGCACCTGGGCTGGAGGCGGGGAAAGGCGCCTCTCCCACATCTGCAGCAGGTCCAAGCTGGGGCTGGGTTGGGGGCAGGGAAGGGGTGCCCCCATAGGCACTTACTCCATGGGTCTCCAGGGCTGGAGCACCCACAGAGAAAAACTGGCAGCCAAGCTCCCCCCACCCTCCAGTGCCTCTCACCTACCGGCAGTCTCGTTGACCAACTCCTCCCCCTCCCCCTCAGTGCCTCCCGCCCACTGCAAACAGCTGTTTTGCAGTGTGTATGAAGCTCCCTAGGAGGGAGGGGGAAGAGTGGGGATGGAGCGCACTTGGGGGAAGAGGTGGGGAAGAGATGGGGCGGGGCCTGAGGTGGAGGTGGGTATCAAGCATCCCCCTGGCTGTAGGGGAAGTCGGCGCCTCTGGGCACCCTTCGCCCGGCCGCAGCAGGCTGGGGCTGGGGCTGGGGAAGGAATGCCTCTCCCTTGGCGGCAGCAGGTCCCAGCTGAGCGGGTTCCCTGAGCGCCTGCCCAGTGCTAAATAAGCTGCTGCATGGCCAGCAGCTTATTTAGCTTACAGGGAACTTACGTCCTCTTTGTCCCCCCTTCTAAAGACAGGTACTGTGTTCGCCCTTCTCCAGTCCTCTGTGACCTCAGCCATCCTCCAGGAGTTCTCGAATATAATCTCTAACAATTCCAAGATTGCTTCAGCTAGTTCCTTAAGTACCCTAAGATTAATTTCACCAGGCCCGGCTGACTTTAATACATCTGATTGAGCTGAACATTCTTTAACCCGTTCCTTCCCTAGTTTGGCTTTTCATAGAAATGCCGTTGGGAGGGAAGCTTTGCAGAGAGTTGCAAAGCGCGACCCCAGACATGTGTTTAGCTCTAGTGCTTATCTGATTTGTGTTCCCTGACTACATCGGTTCATATTTCAGGGGCACAATACGGCTGCCAAATGGTCTTGCAATCAGGAAGCAAAGCTATAGTGGCAGAGTGCCCGAGCTGCTGCGAAGCCCCAGATGGCCTGCGTGGATGGTCCTGTGCCCATGCAACTCCCAGATATCCCTTCCAATCTCAAGGTATCCCCAAGGGTTTGGGGCCCCATGCTGCAGGAGGGCACTCGGCGGTGAGCAGGGGATGAGCAGAGGTCAAACCCTGGCCTCCCAAAGAAGAATGCACAGGAAACCCCGCCAGGGGAATAGGGGTGGCAATATCTGGCCTTTCTTGTACAGCATGTCATAATAGGTTGGGACAGATTTTAAGAAGACTCAGAAGTTAGTGTCACCCACAATCATGGTTCATCTCTCTATTAATGTGTAATCTTTCTGTCAATCCTTACATCAGTTCCCTGAGATTCCCGTTCTGCTTCAGTGCTTCTGCTATTTTCTTTGCACCTTGGGGTCCAATGGAGTTCTTCTGAAGGCTGTGAAGAAGACAGAAATACCCATAAACTTCAAAAAGAGGGAGTCAGCTCTCCATCAATAACACACTTTAACTTTCTTCTTCTCACTTGAGCTCTCCCATCTCTGGCTGAGGCACTTCTGCCTCTGTATATTTTGTATTCCCCTAATGCATACAGGTAGCTTTGGTGCACACTCTTTTGCTATTTTTTACCTTCATCCCATCTCGTATCACGCTCTACTAGACTTAGATCCACAAATTCTCTGTGGATAGCTGCCCCAGGTAAGCTGGTGAGTGGACTTTTCCATCAGAGTAGAGGATGGCAGAGTACCTGGCCTGGTCACATCAAGTAATGGCCATGATCGTGTTGTTATCAGCCATTACCATATCGACAGACATCATCATCATCAAGGAAAATGCTTACCAATCAAGCATCACACAGACATAACACTCTGTTACATGCCCTATTTGACCTGACCTAAAATCGTATCGAGGTAGGGGTGGTAGGGAACTTGAGAGGTCATCTAGGCCAGCCCCTGCACTATGGCAGGGCCGAGTAAACCTAGACCATCCCTGACACGTGTTTGTCCAACCTGTTCTGAAAAACCTCCAGTGATGGAGATTCCACTACCTCCCTTGGAAGCCTGTTCCAGTGCTTAACTGTCCTTATAGTCAGAATGTTTTTCCCAATATCTAACCTAAATCTCCCTTGCTGCCAATTAAACCCGTTAGTTCTTGTCCTGCCTCCAGTAGACATTTTTTTTTGCATTTGAATCACATTGTTGACTCACATTCAATTTGTGATCTACTCTAACCTCCAGATCCTTTTCAGCAGTACTACCGCCTAGTCAGTTATTCCCCATTTTGTAGGCTATGCACTTCATTTTTGCTTCCTAAGTGTAGTAGTTTGCACTTAGTTTTATCTTCTTAGTGGTTAGAATAAATAAGACAGACTGGGCGTGAGCCAGGCAAACAAGCCAGACACCATCTTCCTCAGGGTCCACCCCACCATCTATTATGTTTCCTTCAGATCGTCTTTGTCCTGTCCCCTCCTGCTCCTTGAACAGAAGAGCATTTCTCTCCACACACAGCCTCTGCCCACTTTTGGGCACTGCAGTTGCAATAGATTTAGTGCATTGTAGGTGAATGGGTTTGAGGGAATGTGGTTCCCATACGATGGAAACCAGCTTTGACATGAGCAGTGCAGGCTTCCTTGTTTGAAATGGTGGCACCTTTGCGACTGGGGTCTGGGCACAACCTACCAATGGAGGAGTAACTGTGTTTAGTGGAGTGCAAAGACATGATTAAGTGTCTGAGTAGAGACACGGAAAATGGTCAGACTGTGGGGCTGAGAACAACTGCTCCATCTGCTTGTGCTTTCAGCTAGCCCTGACCAGGAGGCCAAGCCAAGAAGGGGAACTAGCAGCAGGCTGCTTTGACCACGGCACTGCCCTTGCAGATGGCCATGGAAATGAGCAGACAACAAACCATAGGGGAGCTCGGGGGTTAGAATCACTCACTGCAAAGTTGTCAGCTTGTGGTTGGTTAAAAGGGCCTCAGCCAGGAATTTAGCACCATCCTCCTTGATCACGTTATTCTGGAGGCTGCAGAGATAAAACAACACAATTATTGTGGAAAAACTGGGAATTATAGCAGGATGCAGCCACAGACTGTCCCAGCCTGTCTCACATTAGCCATGCCGTCTCCTGAGGTCAGTGGTGATGGTATAAAAGAATGAACCCCCATGCGCCTGAACTTCCTGTGCTGTTCTTTTCCTAGTGTGCCTCCTGAATCTTGCCCCCTGCCTTTTGGGACTGCCTCCTGCCTTAGCAGCCTACTTCTTCCAGACACCTCTTGCCCTTTCTCTTCTTCTCCCTTCTGTTTAAGGTGCTGGGGTTGAGTCACATGTTCCTATCTCCTGAGCACACCTACCAGCCGTTTCAGGGCTCATGTTGCCCCAGGACGTTTTGCTCCAGATACAACAGTGCCTCATGGAAATATCACAACATCCTCAGTCAGTCATTGATTTGAATCTCCATGGGGCTGATTAACAGTTGCACTAAGGCCCTTTCATACCAGTCCAGCATGGTAAAGAGTCCTTAAAGTGGCTGTAGATTACACGGACATCCACTTTAAACATCTGCCCGCACCTGACAGCCCTCACGCTGCCAGAGCGGGGTAAAGCAGCCTGAGGGTAACTGAGACATCAGATCCTTTGTTGTTTATATTGTCTTATAGGCCACTTCTATCCCTCCATTTCCTCCTCTGCCTAGTCTCCCTTCTGCCTGCCTTCCTGCTCTTCCCCGTCCCTCAGTGCAGTCAGAAGAAATAAAAGAACATAAGAACAGCCATACTGGGTTAGACCAGTATCCTGTCTTCCGACAGTGGATGGTACCAGCTGCATCAGAGGGAAAGAACAGAGCAGGGCAATTGTCATGTGATCCATCCTCTGTCATCCAGTCCCAGCTTCTGGCAGTCAGAGGTTTAGGACACCCAGAACATGAGGTTGTGTCTCTGACCATCTTGGCTAATAGCCGTTGACAGACCTGTCCTTATCTAGTTCTTTTTTGAACCCAGTTATACTTCTGGCCTTCATAACATCCCCTGGTAAATTCCACAGGTTGACTGTGCGTTGTGTGAAGAAATACTTCCTTTTGTTTGTTTTAAAACTTACTGCTTTTTTTTTTTTACATAATCATGATTTTTAAATAGCAGTTGAATCTCAATATGGAGAATAATTAAATAAATATAAACAAGACAGTAAGTCAATAGATATTGTACTGAATAATGAGACATACGTATCAGCATGTACACCCCAACCAGATCCATTCCAATCCCTCAGTCCATGTACTAAGTTATGCCCTATGACTTCTACGGAGAGACTGGGGGAGGAGGGAGAATTCAAAGTAGTTCTGGATCGTTGGTTCAGGGCAAGAAGATATAAGTAGAGCTGAGCTGGAGCCAGAACTCCTCAGCTTGACTCCATCACACCTCACACTGTGGAGGGGGATATTCAAAATCCAGATCTCAATGTTGTGGTTTGAGCCAATCTCTAGATCTATTGGGCTTGATTCTGAACTCCCCTTGGTTTCTCATTGGCATAAGTTCATTGACTTCCTATTCCTGATTTACACCAGCATCTCGGAGGGGTGCACCAGACCCACTGGATCCATAACCTATGAAATACAAAACTCAACAGGTTCAGTTGCTAGGGAATCACGTGAACAATTCCTTTGATTTCCATCCACATGGGCCCAAAAGTCCAACTCCTCCAAAACCTCAGAGTGCAACTCAGTCAAAACCATTGAGTTTCTCCTCATTCCATAGCCAAAGTGCAAATGCAGTACATTTAGAGGTGCAAACAATTTGCCCTGGACCTAACCTCATCTTATTAAAGAAGAGGGATAGCAGAGAAAATCCAAGAACACAACGTAGATGTTGCTGTGTCCCTCACTGCAGGGAAGCCTAGAATTAGCACACGGCAATGACAATTAGAGACCTCTGTCGTTCTGACGCACCTTTCAACCCAACACCACATGCAATGCGGTTTTTAATGCTGGGACAGCCCTTTGGACATGACACCATAAAGCACAACATCACAGTAAAGAGCTAGCAGCTTCAGTGAGTGCATCCCCCACTGCAGCTGGGCATCTGGAGAAAACTAAGTAGCATCTCCAAGATGGCTTCTCCTGGGTAAAGTTAAAGTTAAGATGGACTCTCGAGAGCTGTAAAGTGAAGATGGACTCTCGGGAGCTGCCTTCCAAAGCCCTGCCAGGAAAAGATTGTTCCTGGACATTCCAAGTGACACATCGTTTCTATGGCTACTGCACTTGTGACAACCACCTGCTGCAAGCTGACTGTACTGGTACTGGGATGAAGGCAGCTGTTTACTACCCACAATCTTTCTAGTCTAGGCATTTGAACATCTGATAGCCAGTGCGATGAAGACTGTTCACACCCACACAGTGGTCTCTCACATGGACAATTATGTCTATTAGGAATTATCTTTCAGAAGAAGCCAAGGAAGGGAAACCAACAGCACTTACTTCAGGGAGAGTAGGACTTGATTTATTTTCAGTGCATCAGCCAGTGCTTTTGCCCCTGTGGGTCCGATGGCGTTACTGCGAAGGCTGGGGAGAAGGCGGAGCGAGGATAAAGAGAGACAAAAAAGCTAAAGTTAGAAAATCCAGACAAGAATAAAACTGGTCTGACAAGGGAGAGTTAAGGGTGGGTGTTCAGTTAAAACCTTAATCTTCCCAGCCGCTGGGGCTTAGCCTCTGTTACTGGAACTCAGGGTTTCTTTAGTGCGGGTTAACAGATTATCATGGGGGGAGTCAAGAGTCAACTGTCCATCATTCCATACAGTCACAGCTAAGGCCAGATGGGCCCATTGTGATCATTTAGTCTGACCTCCTGTAGGATACAGGCCAGAGGTCTTCCCTAAATTACTGTAGTTCCTATCTGAACTAGAGAAGAACTTTTAGAAAATACATCCAGTATTGATTGAAAACTTGCCAGTGATGGAGAATCCACCATAACCCTTGGTAAGTCGTTTCACTGGTTAATTACCCTCATTGTTAAAATTTGTACCTTATTTCAAGTCTTAAATTTGTCTAGCTTCAACTTCCAGCTGTTGGACCTTGTTAGATCTTTGTCTGCTCGACTGAAGAGCCTATTGTCAATTATTTGTTCCCCCTGTAGGTATTTAACAGATTGTGATCAAGTCACCCCATTACCTTCTTTTTGTTAAGCTAATTAAACTCAAGGAGCTCAGTCTGTCACTGTAAGGCAGGTTCTCCAATCCTTTAATCATCTTTGCAGCTCTTCTCTGAACCTTCTCCAAGTTATCAACATCCTTCTTGAACTGGGGACACCAGAACTGGACACAGGATTCCAGCAGTGGTTGCACCAGTACCAAAAGATGTACTATAACCTGCCTGCTCCTACTCGAGGTTCCCCTGTTTGTGTGCTCAAGGATCGCATTAGCTCTTTTCGGCACAGCGTCACACTGGGAGTTCATCATCAGCTGATTACCCACCATGACCCCCAAGTCTCTTTCAGAGTTACTGATTTCCAGGGTAGTCTCCCATCCCGTAAGTATGGCCTATGATCTTTGTTCCTAGATGTATAGCTTTACATTGAAAAGTTGAGTACATTTCACACAAATTTGGTGTCCCCTGACTATTATTATGGAAAATCATTTACATCACAAATAAATAACTGCAAAACTGAGGCTGTAGAGAGAGTTTTTCATGCCCCAGGAAGGAATCATACAGCATCTTACATTTCCTGGATTAATAACTTTTTGGGGTCCCTCATTCTGAATCTTTGTCACAGGTCATGTTCTACATCTGGGCCAGGGAAGGTTGCAAGATATGCTTGGCATGTTTAATATACTAGTGTGACAGAGCAGGGAGTGCGGCAGATTTGACCTGCAAATGTTGCCTGGGAGTTACATTGGGGATGACAAGGAAGCTATCTGAGCTGTAACCTGAGCCAGGAGGGGGGTTGGGAGAAGTGACACCTTCTGCCCAGGAGACTGAACAAAGGAGAGGAGGAGCAGAGGGGAGGGAGAAGAAAGCAGCAAGAGGGTTTTTTTAGTTTCAGTTTGGGCTGGGTGCTGCAACGCAGGGAACCCCAAGCTGGGGTCTAAGCTCCCTGAACCCCCAGAAGGACTTGATTGAGAGGTCCTGGTTGTGCCTACAAGCTCTGCTGTAGACTGCGTTCCTATTGTTCAATAAACCTTCCATTTTACTGGCTGGCAGAGAGTCACAGTGAATCTCAGGAAGAGGGGTGCAGGGCCCTGACTCCCCGACACTTCGTAACAACTAGTCACTTGTAACAGGCTACTGACTGCCACAGTTAGTTTCCATGTTCCTAGGGTCTGCTTGAATTTCCACTAAAGATAATGGAAAGACAACCATTGCCTTCAGTGGACATTGTATCAGGCCACCAATGAACTAGGAATGAATGTTGCTCATATGCAACCAGAGTTCTTTGAGATGGACTCTGCACTGTCACACTCATTAGGGGATGCATTGGTGGATGTCAGAGCTGCACTGCCGGCACGTCCCAGGAGTGGGAATGTGCAGAGGCTACTACAAGAAGAATCTTGAAATCTACAATGCTCGTTCATTCTGAACGTGGGGGGAGCAGGGAAGGGATTTTAATCTTTGATTTTTTCGCAAGAAGGCATCACATGAGCTTCCTTACTGGATTTCAGCTGTTCAAGCTGCTTTGAGGTTGAAATCTTTGAAATTTGGCGACAGCTGATTTCAGAAAGAGAAAACAAGCTTGGCAGCTGACATTTCTCTCATTAGTCACCAGTCTAAAATACTAGAAACAACATTATTCATCTCTTCTGGGAACTGATTACGGTAGGCAGGAGCCATCCTCCAGTGTGGAGACATGAAGGTTAGCTGACATCACCCATTCTATTTAATCAATTTTCATGAAGGAAACAGCTGACAGCACGTGAGTGGACTGCAGGCACCCATGTTTGCCCACAAGGTGGATGACATCAACTAGGAAACATATGAAACTTACTCAAGTACTGTCAGGCTCCTGTTGACCATCAGGGATCTGGCGAGGGCTTTGGCCCCTTTGTTACTGATCTGGTTTTCTGCCAAGCTGTCCAGGAAAAGAAACTGGAGTTAACATCTAGCCTAAAGAGAACAAATACAGTTCCTAGCCCACTACATCCCTCCAAGCCCGCTGCCAGCCACAGAAACTGCCAAGGACACAGCTGAGGAATTTGCATGGAAGAGGAATACTGTTATAACATGGAGGTGACCATATTACGTTTGACAAATACAGTTCCATTGGTTCATTATAAGATCACGTTAACCCTTTGGAAACCAGTTGATCCCTAGGTATATGTCATCTGGGGACTGAGGGCAATGGCAAGTGCAGGGAGAGGTGCTGGCTGTTGAGAAACCTACGTTAGGGTGACCAGATGTCCTGATTTTATAGGGACAGTTCCGATATTTGGAGCTTTTTCTTATATAGGCTCCTATTTCCCCACCCCACCCCGTCCCGATTTTTCACACTTGCCGTCTGGTCATCCTAGACCTCGCTGGACTGGAATTCATTCCTGCAACAAGTCCCACAGCCCCAGCGAGCCATCCCTGGCCTTGGCTGTGCTCTGCGGCTATGACTGATGGCTCTCCTGGCTGGTCCCCAGGAGAGCAGTGGGAAGGTGCTGTGCCGCACTGGGGCAGGCAATGACTCATGTGGAAATGAGAGGGAGTCTGGGCAGGGGCACAGAGCTAGAGGAAGGAAGAGGTAGGTGGGGAAAGGCAGACTCTGCTTGCTGGGGGCCTGGTGCTCCCAGAGAGGGGAGTGTCTCCTGCTCTAAGGGAGCAGGAGAACAAAGAGCCACAAACTTGTCCTCAGGTGCAGTGCTAAGTAGAAGAACATTATACTTAGCATTGGCGTCCTACGGGGTTAGCCATTTGCCCCACAGTTTTCCGACATGGGCCACTAATCAGACCCGACTTTAACATTCCGAATAACTCCCAGACTCAGAGATCTGGGCCAGAAGGGACCATCATGAGCTGCTAGTCTGACCTCCTACATGTCACAAGCCACAGAACCTCCCCCACCCAATCCGGTAACAGCCCCCTCGACTTGGGCTGTGTCACCCAGGTCCTCAAACCTCGCCAGAGAGACTCCAGTAACCTGCCAGCAAATGGCATTGGGGAATTATCTGCACCACTGACTTTGAAGGCATCAGCACTGCTTGTGGCCTGGCTACTTTATGAATGTCTTTTCTCAGAAGAGCTCAGAGCGCGCCTCCACCAGCTTTGCAAAGCACTCTGTCTGCACTGGCACTTTAGTGTCTGAGCCCATGGGAACCATTCTTGTTAATTCCACATTTCAGATCCCCTCGCCTAAGACAGCTAGGAACTGCAATCTGGGGAGCAAAACTCCAGTAAAACTTAGTACAAACCACGGTCCTCACTTCCCTGCTTTCAACCTTAATTTGCCGCTCAAGCAGTAGGCTTCGGAAAAAGGCAAAGGCTGAAATCTAGCTGAAAATTACTAATCTAGGTGGCACTGATCACAAGTTTTGAGAGTCAAAGTCTACCTATGAACCTCAATTAGCTGTGTAGAGAGACAGTGTGGCAGTGGGAGACCTGCCCTGCTCACCTACCCCTCTTGACAAACGTGTGCTCCCAGAGCTGCCATCCTGACTGTGATTACAATAAACATCCATTCTCATACCAGCAAAGGACATCATCATCATCTTGGTCAATCAGCATTCTCCAGCAGGGGAGCCTCCAACCTGGAAGTCCCCCTGTTAGAGGAGGCGTTTGCTGGTCAGTTAAGATGGGATTGAGCACCAGTTTAGGAGGCAGGTTGGTTACCCAAACTTCCAGGGCATTAGACAGTTACCTGTATGCATTGAACTACCAGAACATATCTCAATGGGCTCTACAGCAATATTAATATAGATAAAAAGGTCAAATTTAGTGTGGAGAAGATGATTAGTGTGCAGCCAGGGCTTGCAAGTCAGACATAAGAATGGCCATGCTGGATCCATGTAGATCAATGGTCTATCTAGCCCAGTCTTCTGTTTCTGACAGCAGCCAGTGCCAGATATTTCTGGCAGTCAAGAGGCCTAGGGACATCCAGACCATGCAGTTGCATCTGTGACCATCTTGGCTAATCGCCATTGATGGCCTTGTCCTCCTTGAACTTACCTAATTCTTTTTTGAACCCAGTTATACTTTTAGCCTTCACAACATCCCTTGGCAACAAGTTCCACATGCTGACTGGGCATTGTGTGAAGAAATACTTCCTTTTGTTTGTTGTAAACCTGCTGCCTATTAATTTCATTGGGTGACCCCTGGTGCTTGTGTTATGTGAAGGGGTAAATAACACTTCCTTATTCACTTTCTCCACACCTCTCATGATTTTGTAAACCTCTATCATATTCTCCCTTAGTCATCTCTTTTCCAAGATGAAAAGTCCCAGTCTTATTAATCTCTCCTCATATGGAAGCTGTTCCATACCTTAATCATTTTTATTGCCCTTCTCTGCACCTTTTCCAATTCTAATGCATCTTTTTTGAAATGGGGTGACCAGAACTGCCCACAGTATTCAAGGTATGGGCATATCATGGATTTATATAGTGGCATTATGATATTTTCTGTTTTATTCTCTCTCCCTTTCCTAATGGTCCCTGTTCTGTTCTCTTTGTTGACTGCCGCTGCACACTGAGCAGATGAACATGCAGAGACACATGGTGCAATGCTGTGTTGAGGGCACGTCTTACAACATGGCTTAGATCATGTGAATGTTTAAAGTCTTCATCGACCTTTAGCTCAAATGACCACTGCAGTGACACCACAAAATATTTTACGAACGCCAGCCAGTACCTCATCTTTTGAATCTGACAGTCCTTTACGCTCAGCACGCTGCCCAACAGCTCCATCACATTGTCCTTAAACTTGTTATTGTCCAGCCTGGCCAACAAAGCAAAAGAAGAAGAGGTGGCTGAGAACAAAACATTTTGATAATACGAGGAGGAGAAAATGTCCATTTTGAGCTGCTGAGAGTGAGAGCTTTCAGAAAAAATGAAAAGATCCTGATCTGTGTAGTTTCCATGCTCAAGAGTTCACAGAGTGACCCTCGTCAGAGGTAGTGTGTTCCTTGAGATGCTGCCTTTCACAGTCAAGCTGAACTCCCCCACTATACCCCAGCAAGGAGCCTAGAGCCCATATGCTGCTGATCCTCATGACTAAAGAATATTCCATATGCACAGCACTGGAAGAGTCTGTTCTCTCTAGGATAACTCAGTCACACTTACCAGCATCCCAGGATAACTCTAGGAGGCCCTACTCTTCCAAAGACAATGCCCTCTAAAAACTTGGAGATGCTTCACTTGTGCAAAAATCACATTTAAGTCCTTTGGGTTCCTCCAATGAAAGATATGGCAGGAGTGTAAAGCGTATTCCAGGATAGCGATACAGGACTCTTGCCTGCCCCGGGGCCTCTCTTTATAAGTCTTGTAAGATGGCACTAGGTTGTAGCTGCCACAGGTCATGTCATGACCATTAAACACATGCTCTAGGCATGCACAACACTAAAATGCACTGTGTTTAAGCCAGTGGTGGTCCTTGTCATCTGGTCGGACTTTGTCCACTTGCCACCAAGTCTGATATTAGGGACAGGTGACTTTTGAGGATGACTACCTCTGAGTTGCTGATTCTCATTCATCCAGGCCAGCAATAACTAAAGGTCTTTTAAGGGCTGTCCATTGGCCAGTGTGAAATGAGTTGGGGATCTGAGTCCAGTTCCTAGTGGAGAAGTGCCCATATCATCCCTCATCCAATTAAATTGACACCTATTATGGTAACATCAGCAGAGAGGCCAAGTACTATAAAGTGAAGGCAAGTGAATTAGCCTCTGCTCCTCAGAGGTGAAGGTACAATGTGAAAGTAGTTCAAGGAAAACCACCTGCCTCCTATTAGTCTTGTTATCTCTACCAGCCTACAAAGCAAGAATCCCAGTTCCAGACTCCGTGGTCTCCCAAGTGGCCCCCATAATGCAATACTAGCAGCATCTCAGGATAGCTCATCAGCCATTGATACACATAGGTAATAACAAACACAGCATGATGTTTGGCATAGTAGCACTGTCACTTCCACTTCTCCAGCTTCTTTCACCCAAAGAACACATGGCATTTTGAATATATTAGACTAATAGACTTTAAGGTCAGAAGGGACCATCACGATCATCTAGTCTGACCTTCTGCACATCGTAGGCCACAGAACCTCACCCACTCCTGCAATAGACCCTGGATTAACCAAGCCTCACATCACCCCTGTGAAGTAGGTATTATCCTCTCCCTTTACAAGTGGAGAAACTGAAGCACAGCGCTGGACTGACTTGCCCAGGGTCATATAGCAGGTCAGTGACAGAGCCAAAAATAGAATAATAGAATCATAGGACTGGAAGGGAGCTCAAGAGGCTTTCTGCTCTAGTCCCCTGCACTAGAAGACCTCAAGACTCTGGACTTTCAGCCCCCTGCTCTGAACATGACACATATTTTTCAGTACCACATGACCATAATACCTTGAGTGACCAGATGTCCCGATTTTATAGGGACGGTCCCGATATTTGGGGCTTTTTCTTATATAGTCACCGATTACCTTCACTCTCTGTCCTGATTTTTCACACTCGCTATCTGGTCACCCTAATACCATCCTCAGAGTATATTTCTGTTTGCAGGAAAATAGTCCTGAATAAAATAATTGCCACATATCCTTTAAACAGTTGCTGCTTTCTACCGCACATCACAGGAACGTGGAAATAGTCCTGGTCTCTACACAAAACCCTGATCTGACTTACCGGAGATTACTGCAGAAGAGGAGCTGGGAAAGCAGACTTTTGCAGATATTGTAGGTGAGGCAGTTGGAGAGGTTTGTCTCCTCCATACACACCTCAGAGACCTGTAGGAGATAAGCCAGGGCAGAACAATTCACTGGCGTTAACATCCCAGCTAAGCTCTCGTTTTTCATAGCTTCCTCCATAGTCTTGGCCAACTCCATGTGCTGCATTTCGTACAAGCACTGCATAACGTTCACGGTCCTGGAGGAGATGGCATAGTCAGTGTTCAGGCAGCTCTGGAGAAAGCTGATCACGTGGCTTCGGAAGCTGTTATGCTCATCCTTCATCAAGAGCCAACCGGACAGCAATTTGTTCACCTGCGGGGAGAGAAGTCCGGAGAGAAAGCGCACAAAGATATCCAGCTGCCCGTCATCTGACTGCAGTGATCTCTGGACAGCGTTCTTAAAGTGATTGAGGAAACCAAACTTAGGCCAGGACATCCCGCTCTCAGTGAAGAGATCAAATATTGCTCGCTTTGCTGAAGCATAGTAATAAGTGGCTGCCAAAAACTCCTGGAGGGTTAAATGGGAGAAATAGTAGACAGTGGAGAACTGCATCTCTTCCTTGAGTAACATCCTATTGCACAAGCTGCCTTGTAGTGATGAGAGGTCTATGCCATAGGCTTTCATGTCTTGTTCATAAAATACATACTTTTTCTTGAGCAGACCATAAAATGCCAGCCGACCCAGGTTACCAATAATTTTTTTGCTGTTGTTTATAGCTTGTTCTATCCTGGGAGTCTCCTTCTGTTTTTCCTGCCAGTCACTACTCAGTGCCATTTTAAAGTAATAGGAGTAGATTTCTGATAAAGTCTTAGGAACAGTTGTCGTTTCTTGGGATTGATCAGTGCTGTTCTTTAGGAAATAGCCCATTGAGGATCCAGATATCCAGCAAAAGGCAGGAACCGTACACATTGTGTACAAAGATCTGTTAGCCTTGATCTGACCCAAGACTTGACTGGATAAGTCTCTGTTCTCAAGGAACATCTGATCCAAGAAGTCCTTGATCTCCACAGCTCCAAAACCTCGTATTTCTGTCATCCGGTCAACTAGGCCACCTGGGATTTGGCTGGCTGCTGCGGGCCGTGAAGTGACCCAAATGGAAGCTTCCTGGAACAGGTTGCCACGGATAATATTGGTGATCAGACTATCCACCTGAATTTCCTTTTTGGGGTCCGTGCAAACGACTGTGTTGGAAAAATCTAAAGGAGTCTTAAACTCATCCAAGCCATCCAGAATCAGTAAAATCCGGGCGGTGCCATTGGAGATGAAGCTGGGTTCAGTGATATGAGGGAATGCCGACCGGATGAGCCTCTCAGCAGAGAGCTTCTCATAAGTGTTCAGTTCCCGGAAGGTGAGAGGCAGCACAAATATGATGTCCTTATTGACCTCCCCTTTGGCCCACATGCAAGTAAACAGTTTCACCAAGGTGCTTTTGCCGATCCCAGCCACACCCACGGTCACAGAGATTCGAGGAGGAATGCTGACTTTAGACAGAGGTAAAAAGAGCTTCTCCAGAGGGATTTTCTTGGCAACATTTCTCATGCCTTTGGTGGCCTCAATCTGCATGACATCATGCTCTTTCTGCTGAATATCTGTCAAGCCTTCCACCAGCAGAAGATTAGTGAGCCTCTCCAGCTGGCCAAGTTCCACACCAGTTCCATAGCGGTTCTGGAGACTTTCCAAATGCTTTTGCACCATAGGGTCTGTGTAGAGAAAAGCAAAATAGGTCAAGAGGGAGACAGACGATGACCACAAGCATAAGCAATAGGCAAAGCCTGACTTTTTCTCATTATTGCAGGGAAGAGAAGCCAGCTGGAGCTTCTGGAGGTCAGGAAAACAGGTTTGGAAACTTGCAACCAAGGGGGAGGGTTGCACTGGCTGTGGATGTGATTGAAATGGGGAGCAAGGCTCTCATTACTCAGATACATCCACCAATTGACCAAAAGGACGGGGCTGGAACTGCTTTAGCTGCAGGTTACCTCTACTTTGTTAAGTAATGTGTAAACTGAACGTCAGGGCAGGAGACTGCACCTATCACTGAATCACTGAAGTTAGAGATGGAGTCATCTACTCCAGCCCCCAAGCAAATGCACAACTGTCCCTACTGTATGTGCTGGAGGACTTTGTTCAGTCTAGCTTAAAATGTTTCATAATGAAGTTTAAAAAGCCTGAAGTGGCAAATCTTTGACAACAATGGTCACAAATTCTCCCAGCTGTGATCCCATCAATCTAGTTCCCAGTGGCAGAAGTAGCACTTGTCTTAAATTGCCGTGATAGAAAACACTGGTTCAAATAAAATGGAACCATTGATTTCTGGGGGAGAGCCTCTCTTGCAGTTTGAGATTTGAACTGGTGCTGACCCTCAGGACTCATACAAAGCTTTCCTGATATCCATTACCAACTCTTTTGTTTTCATGGTAATGGCTCCCATAGCCACGCTAACACCTCGCTGTGCCTGCCGGTTAAGTCAATCACAGTTTCACAACAAACCAAAGTGAGTGGTGGTCCGAGTTCAGCACAAGTTCAACTGCAAATCTCGGAGTGCAAGTTCCCCACTCAGAGTGTCCTTCACAGAAATAAGCAGCTCTGTGGCTTCCAAATGAACGTGATTTTTGCATCAGTGCAATTCCACTGGCAGGTCAGTCAGAGGGTGGTGTATGCTGGAACACCTTACACTGTCTCCCACTCTCTTCGATGGAATATTACAGAGTCTAAGAGGGCAAGGGTACACTGAAGTAGAGGGTAATTAACTTACATCTTCATGCACCCTTTCCTCTTAGCTGCTTTTCTTGCTAGACTCTCTTGGCTAAATTCAGAGCTGATGTGTAAGCAGGAGATGCAAACAACATGGTAGTGAGTGGGTCAGTCAGTCAGTTGAAGGCCTTGTGTACACAGGAAAGTTTTACCAGTTATACCAGGGGTCGGCAACCTTTCAGAAGTGCTGTGCCGAGTCTTCATTTATTCACTCGAATTTAAGGTTTTGCATGCCAGTAATACATTTTAACATTTTTAGAAGATCTTTTTCTATGTCTATACTATATAACTAAAATATTGTTGTATGTAAAGTAAATAAGGTTTCAGAATGTTTAAAAAGCTTCATTTAAAATTAAATTAAAATGCAGAGCCCCCTGGACTGGTGGCCAGGACCTGGGCAGTGTGAGTGCCACTGAAAATCAGCTTGTGTGCCGCCTTTGGCACCCATGCCATAGGTTGCCTATCTCTGAGTTATACCAATATTGTTACCCATGCGGACACTCTTATTCCAGAATAAGAGTGGCTTTTTTAGATTTAACTTCAACTCCTTCCCAAGCGAGAAAAGTGAAACTGACAAAAGCCATTCTTTTACTGCAGTAGGAGCGTTCACATTCGGATCGATACTGGTACAATGATAACAGTTTAAATTCACTTCTTAGATTTTACTGAAAAAAATCTTTTCTGTGTAGACAAGGTCTAAGGGAGTCTATCTAGTCTATACAATGAGGAGTCCTTGTGGCACCTTAGAGACTAACAAATTTATTTGGGCATAAGCTTTCGTGGGCTAGAACCCACTTCATCAGATACATGAAGTGAAAAATACAAGAGCAGATATAAATACCTGAAAGGATGGGGATTGCTTTACCAATTCATTTATCTTGTTGGACTGACCTCTCACTTGGTACAGCAACCCCTGTCCTTTCATGTATTTATACCAGCTCCTGTATTTTTCACTTCATGCATCTGATGAAGTGGGTTTTAGTCCAAGAAAGCTTATGCCCAAATAAATGTGTTAGTCTCTAAGGTGCCACAAGGACTTCTCGTTGTTTGTGCTGATACAGACGAACACGGCTACCACTCTAAAACCTATCTAGTCTATGTTGATGGAATATGCATGTCAAGGGGCTGGAAGAAGATGCACGTTGCACCAGATAAGACTTTTCCAGACTCATTTAGACTCAGCTGTCAACGACTCCAGTTTGCCGTAGCATGGCTTACAGTAGCAGCCCAATGTCTGCACTGTACGTTCCATGATGGATTTAGCTTGTAAAATCCCTGGAATGGGGACTGTGGTGCTCAGTAAATCATCATCAGAACATGGCCTTTACTTTTTAAATATAGCACCAGGCTTGTTATTTTGAGGCTGTGTGATGCTGACACACGGAAACAAAACACAACGAGACTTTAACTCGTGATCCCTCCACCATCATGTTATTGAGTGCTTTTCTGTGCAATTACCATCCAGACGGTAGAGCCCTTATTGAATTATTCAAACTTTCTCACTTGAAGCAGCGTTTCAGCATCTAGGTGGCAAATTATTAAGAAACCTGATTTACACTGAACTGCTGCCTGAGGCAGAGAAATGAGAAGACAGACAAATTAGGTGTGTGGACTAGGAGGCTTTGATCAGCTCCCACAGGAGAGACAGAGCTAGGTACCTGCTCCTGAATGGTCCTTGGGGTGCAGCTCCACATGCACAAAAACTCAGTCCTAGATTCCTCTCTCATACTATGCTGAGGAGGGCTTTTGGGAGCCCCTTCGCTCTGTCCAGGCGCTGTCACTGCCAGATTCCTGAGCGCTAGATTGTTGTGGTTAGCCGCAGCCCTATATTGAGGGCAGTGCACCCTTTCATTGTACAGTATTTGTAATGTAATATGACCCAAGACATTTTCTAATGGTCTGCCCATGCACACTGAGTCCCAGGCCTGTCTTGCGGCCAGTGTTGAGCTGCACCACCCCATGTGGGGCTCCTAAACCAGACATAATCCCTCCTGCAGCTCCCAGGCACACAGATAGAACAGGCTTGAAGGGGCTGCAGCATGCTCATCCTGTGCATCTAGACAGCCCTGCTGCCTGGGACAGGGTCCAGGTCCTGATATGGCCTCCTCCCCAACTCCACCCATGGGCCATAGCACACCTGGGGGCAGTAGGAGAGAGCAGTCCTTTTCCATGGAGGAGTGTAGGGGCTGAGCTCCGCCACCATGCTGGTGGTGCAGAGACGCTCCCTGCAGCCTCCCCAGTCCCACAGACCCATACCACACGTAGGACAGACAGATCAAGCAGACCGCAGCCTGGCAGCCTTGCCTCCTGTGGTAAGGAATTACCAAACTGGGTCATGTACACTCCAGTGTCTCCCCTGCTCCCCAGAAACAAGCATTTCAGCAACATTTCACCCAAGTTCTTTTTCTTTATTCTATCTTCTAACCCGTTCCCGATCAGACAAGATGACCCCTCTCCCTCAGAGCCCACGGCTGCCAGCCCCACTTGGGACCCGAGTCGAGCTGACTGACTGAGCTCTCTCTGTCTCCTACATCACTATCAGCAATGGCTGCTGCTTCTCTTGATGCTGCTTGAGGCAGCAGAGGGTAACAACTTGTTCTGTGTAGCCTCGTTGACTCTAAGATGCTAAAACTTGTTTTTCCAGTAAAACGGGCAGCAAAGGTGTACCATCCTGTAGCCCTGTCCATCTCAGAGGATCCAAACCTGCTTTACAAACTTAACAAGCAAAACTATTGAGATCACCTTGCCATCCACTGAAATGCAGCTACCTCTTGAGTACAACACAGCCACAATTATGAACTGGAAAAGGGGGTAAAAAGTGAGGTGGCAAAATTTGCAGATGACACGAAGGGATCTCACCAAACTGCATGACTGGGCAACTAAGCGGCAGATGAAATTCAATGTTGATAAATGCAAAGTAATGCACATTGGAAAACTTAATTCCAACTAGATACACAAAATGATGGGGTCTAAATTAGCTGTTACTACTCAAGAAACAGATCTTGGGGGTCACTGTGGATAGTTTTCTGAAAACATCCACTCAATCTGCAGCAGCAGTCAAAACAGCTAATAGAATATTGGGAACCATTAGGGAAGGGATAGATAATAAGACAGAAAATATCATGTTGCCTCTATATAAATCCATGGTACACCCACATCTTGAATACTGTGTGCAGATCTGGTTGCCCCATCTCAAAAAATATCTACTGGAATTGGAAAAGGTACAGAAAGGGCAGGGGTGGTTTCCCTCGCTTGTTTGCCAGAAGCTGGGAATGGGTGACAGGGGATGGATCACTTGATGATTATGTTCTGTTCATTCCCTCTGAAGCACCTGGCATTGGCCACTGTCGGAAGACAGTATCAGAGGGGTAGCCGTGTTAGTCTGGATCTGTAAAAGCAGCAAAGACTCCTGTGGCACCTTATAGACTAACAGACGTATTGGAGCATGAGCTTTCGTGGGTGAATACCCACTTCGTCAGATGCATGACGAAGACAGGATACTGAAGTAGACAGGAAGACAGGATACTGAGGTAGCTGGACCATTGGTCTGACCCAGTATGGCCGTTCTTATGTTCTAAACCACTGCCAAAGAGCACACAGCAGCACAACTTAGCAGTGATGGCTGGAAGTGAAGAAGATTCAACTGCAAATGCCATGGTGGGAAGAGTGTAGTGGAACTGCACAGGTTGGAATCTGCTGCCAGGACTCCAGGACATGCAGGAAGCAGATATACTACACAAGGTGCCATCTCGTAGAGCTGTAACTCTCTCAGTGACTGTCTCCAACGTGCGCCTTGTCACCACGGAACACTAAGCCCGCATAAATAATCTTCCACTGACATTGTGGCGATGGCAGTGCCACTATCAGAAGAAAGCAGCTGCAGGCGAAGGATAAGCAGGTCTGGTCCTAATCAATAATGATCCTCTTTTCATGCAAACGTCCCTAGCAACCAACTGACAAGGGTGAGAAATAGAGAAGACGTGGTCATTCCTCAGAGCAGGTCAGACAAAGGAGGGGTCTGTCCTTGAAGTGGGGCCCACATTTTGGGTCCTGATTCTGCAGGTTGTTTCACCTTCTCCTCAACACACTATAGCCCCTGTCTTGGCTCTGCCATGCCAGCAGTGGGAAGGGTGGATCAGAGAGCAGTGGCTCATAAGGGAATGTGCTTAGAGTATGTGTGAGTGTCTTTCTCAGGAGGTTCAAGTTATCTGCACACATGTCTGAGTCAGGACAAAGCAGCTGGTACCCCAAACCAGGAGCAATGTATGAAACATTCCATTTGCAAGTACCTGGAGGATGAAGGGGTGATCACTAGCAGCCAGCATGGATTTACCACAAACAAATCCTGCCAATTTCCTCCTTTGATGGGATAACTGGTTTGGTGGACGGGGGGAAGGCAAGGTTTCTGCCAAGTCTCACATGATGGTCTCATAAGTAAGGTGGAGATATGGGGGCTCAACTGAACTACCATTAAGTCAATACAAAAGTGGTTAAACAACACCAAACAAAGAGTAACTATTCATGGTCTCAAGTGGGGTTCCACAGGGATCTGCTCTGGTCTTCTGTTGTTTAACATCTTTATTAATGATCTAGATGTAGGAATAGAGAGCAGGCCTATCAAGTTTGCAGATGACACAAGGCTGGGGAGGTTGCTAACACTTTAGAGGCTAGAGCTAAAATTCAGAGGCATGTTGATAAATTGGAGAATAGACAACAAAATGAATTCAGCAAAGACAAATGTAAGGTGCTACATTTAAGGGAGAAAAACATATACAGAATGGAGGATAACTGGCTTGGCAGCAGCACCACTGAGAAGGATCTGGGAGTTGTGGTGGATCCCAACCTCAACATGAGTCAGCAATGCGATGCTGTTGCAAAAAAAGCAAATGCAATTTTAGGTTGGATTAACAGAGGCATAGCATGCAAGTCACAAGAGGTGATAGTACCGCTCTACTCTCCACTGGTTGGGTCTCAGCTGGAGTACTGTGTCCAATTTTGTTCACCAGTGTATAGAAAGGATGTGGTGAAACTGAAAAGGATCCAGAGGTGAGTGACAAAGATGATCAAAGGGATGGAAAGCAAGGCAAAGGCTGAAAGAACTGGGGATGTTTCGTTTGGAAAAGAGGAGATTAAGTGGGGAACATGATAGCGGTCTTCAAATATTTGAAAGGCTGCCACAAAAAAGATGGAAAAAAGTTGTTCTCTCTTGACACAGAAGGCAGAACAAGAGGCAATGGGTTCAAACTACAGCACAGCAGATTTAGATTGAATCTCAGGAAAAACTTCCGAACTGTAAGAACAGCAGGACAATGGACAAGACTGCCTAGAGATGTTGTGGAAGCTCCTTCACTGACAGTTTTCAAAAGGAGGCTGGATAGCCACCTGTCTTGGATGAGTTAGACACAACAAATCCTGCATCTTGGTCCGGGGTTAGACTAGATGACCCTTGTGGTCCTGTCTCACCCTATGGTTCTATGATTCTATGACTTCAATATCTCAGCCAGAAGTTAGGGATCTATTACAGGAGCAGGCAGGTTAGGTTCTGTGGCTTGCAACATGCAGGAGGAAGACTAGATGATCATGATGGTCCCTTCTGATCTTAGAGTCTGAGTGTCCCAGTGGTAGTGTTCTTGGCTGGCTCTCTTAATCAACAGGGGTCAGACCCAGAGGTCCTTTTTTGTCCTTACTCGGGCAAAGCTCCCCAGGGTACACCTGGCTTTGTGAATGCTACAGGTACACATCTGCTTGCACGCAATGCTGAAGCGTGTGTGCACACACACAGAGGCTTTTATGACACACATGCACACAGACAGAAGACAACGAACAGCATTTCCTACCATAGACGGTGATGTGGAGATAGAGCTGGGCGTTGGTTGTCTCTATGTAAGTCTGCAGGGACTGAGAGGCATAGCTGCCCTTCCCAGCCAGAAGATCCATGACTGCCTTCACCTGCTCCGATAGGGAGCTCACCTCCTGAACCTGGCCTGCCTCCTCAGCACTGAGGAGATCCAGCTTCCTCATGTAGCAGATGATCTCTTCCAGGAACTGTGGCGAGATGGACCTCATCAGCTGCTTCCGATAGCGGTTGATCCAAACCCCTGTGAGGAAGAGTGGGGGGTGATGAGTGTGAGGAGTCACTGACAGTATCTGGATTTTCTATGTGCTGAGGATGCATTGCTCAGGAGTGACAGGAGACAGAAGGGTGATAGGCAGGGAGATCACACAACTGTGGCAAGGCACTGCTTGGACAAGGCAGTCTCTGTATAGACTCTGCACCATAATGAACAGAACATGCTGCCCAGAAAGGAAATACATAAGGAGATAAAACTGAAACTGACTAGGTCTGTCCAAACATGACACTAGGGTGAAACGATCGAGTGCCAGTGAGAGAATCCCAAACCAAATCCAGCACCAGTTGAGCTACTAAGTTCCTGCTCCATTATTTCTGTTTCATCCATTAGAAGAAAAATTCCAAATACAAATGCATTGGTCGCAATCACGCCTCTTTCTCAAAGGGAGAAAGGTTTAGAGGACAATCTTGAGAAACACAAATGCTTCCCAACGGGGCTGTGTGAATCAGTTTCAGCCAACGTGAGCTTTCACCAAAAACTCACGTCAAACTCAAACTATTTCTGGACATTTCTGCACAGCTTGGATTGGGCCAAAAGCCAAAATACTGGTGCTTAATTTGTGCCATGGCTGAGCCCTGGCACCTCTAGGCTTGGCAGTTCAGAGCCCCAGAACCTTTGGGCTTGCTGTATCAGTTATGAAAGTAAAAAAATTGCTTGAGCCCTGGCACCTCTTTCATTACAAAGTAAGCACCGCAAAATACCATAAGAAAGATCATTCTGGGAAGCTTTCATCCCTAGTGAAAAAGTGAAGCACCAGAAATCTTACCAGAAAGTCTTATCTTCCTGGGATTTCCACTTCCATTTAAAAACTCTGATCAACTTGAGATATGCCTCCCAGTCTGAATGACACCTCCATAAATGTAGAGGTTGTCCTTCATTGCTTTACAATTCCCATGACTGTTGTAAAGACAAGGAGGGAGAGACAATATCTTTTATTGGATTGACTTCTGTTGGTGAGAGAGACCATTCGAGTTACACAGAGCTCTTCTTCACATCTGGGAGAGGTATGACATCACAAACATGGCTGTTGTCACATTTCTGATTGGTTAAGCTGGACAGTCACATGTATTCACTTCTCTGGCCACGTTCTGAACATCTTCTTACTTAAACTGGACTTGGTGTTACGGAACATGGGGCTCATTTGGGTATTTCGTTGTGTTAGGAGAGGAAATGACACCTAAGCTAAGTCCCTCAGGAACCAGCCTATTAGAAAGGAGCTCTGCAGATGCCAGCTTCAACATCAGAAGATTTTATAGCAACATACTTGAGTCCTTTTGTGGTCATTAATCCCCACTCATCCTATGCACTGCATGATACTGTGTAGCCCGGCTACGATGAATGGAACAAAGGCGCTGAGAGAATGTATCCCACATATCCCAGCACAATACTGGTAACTCTGGTCCAGCCTTTGAGGGGTTAAAAATTGTGTGTCTCACTTTTCAAAAGACAAGCTAGGAAGGATTCGTCTGCACTTAAAACACTACAGTGGCACAGCCGTGCTTCAGTGTAGACACTACTTACACCAACAGGAAGGGGTCTCCAGTCACTGCAGTTAGTCCACTTCCCTGAGAGGAGGTAACTAGGTCAACAGAGGAATTCTGCCATCAACCTAGCACTGTCTACATAGGGACTTAGGTCGGCTTAACACCACCATTCAGAAGTGTGGATTTTTCACATCCTGACCAAAGTAGTTAAACCAACCTAATTTTCTAGTGTAGACCAGGCTGGAGACCCTTCACCTCGCAGCCTCGTCCTTTCCTCTCACAGTATGGAACACAAACAGCTCATCATTGAAAATGGCCCCTTCGCACCAAGGAAATCTCGTCAGAGAAAGCTCCCCACCTTTTTCCAGGAGTCAGAAAGCAAGTTACCTTTTGGCTCACAACAGCAACCCCTGGCAGCTGCCACCAGGGGCAACCTGAAGACAAACGTCTGCTGAGAGAGATCCCCAATCATTATGCACACTCGCTGTTCACATCCCTGCTCACCTTCCATCAGGGGGTTCCAGTGGCATTAGAAGCCTTCTTTCCGACTGCAGTGTGACGACTGGCAGGCAGACCCCACTGCCTTCCCATTGACTCTGCCCGTTGTCCTCTCAGGCCGGGGCCCCAATGCGGGCACAGCATTCACGGCTCACTCTGCGACAGTTAGCCTTTTTCCATGTTTCTGAGGGAGGGAGAAGAAAAGCATCAGTAGCAGGGTGGGAGCCAGCACCACTCAAAACCTGACCCACAGGTGCATTTCCTCACAGCCTGTTGGGAAAACATGAGGGGAGGAACCTTTAACGACAGGAAAGGTTACCCTGCCATGGTGACATGAGCCACTTCCGACTGAGACAAACTTTTGCAGCTACCAGGAAAATGTCCTGCACTAGACCCAGTGAGGCTGCTGACTCAAAGTGTAGTACTCTACTGAAAGCTTGCAATGAAAGCCCCTCCAAGAGCAACTGCCAGAGACTGAGCAGGCTGCAAGCCGCTGAAATTCTCATTCACAGTCATGCCACAGCTCAGGGCCCCAGTCCAAGACCATGCCAGGATACTGCTGCCCAAATCCATGATCCCCATGGTACTAAGAGCTAAATATCAGTCTGTCCATGAGCTGCTAGGATCAATGCTCTCTGTGTTACGGAGCTGGATCCTGAGACATTATGCCAGGATGCTTGTACATCACGGTCTGAATGCATGGACTGCCTATGCCAGCTTTCAGTGCCTATGCCATAGCGCCAGTGCCAAGACCACTGGGCCAATGCCTTTCTTGGCTAGACCAGTGGCGCCAATTCTCAATGCCACTTGCCACGTGTCCCCCAAGTGTCAGCATGAAAATCTAAGCCTAGTCCCCTAGGGACTGCTGGGTGGGGATTTGACTTTGGTTTGGAAAGGAAGATACAAAGCCAAAAGAAAACACACAGCTGCAAGGGGCCTCGTTCAGTTTTGAGCAGATCTAATCAGAGCCCAGAACCTCTGCCCCAGCTTTGTTAATTAGCAACAGTTTCAGAGCTCTGTACTCACTCTGTTTTCAACTGCACAAATTAATCATGCTCCAAGTAGGCTAACGAGCACCCACCTACTCCTCATTTCAGTGCTTCAGTATTGCTGCCTAATTGCTTTGCTTTGTGAAAGTGGCCGCTGAATTCAGTAGCTTCCTGTGCCGCAAGCAGTGGGAGGGAAGGATCGCTTAGAAGAGGAAAACATCTGGTTTGAGAAGCCAAAGAAAACCAGGCCCCTTTTGATCCATGTGGAGGGGGTCTCTGCACATGCATCTGCCCACCCCCAGGTGGAAACTGGCACAGGGGGGTCAGCTGCCTTCAGAGCTATGTTCGCCTGTCTGCTGGGGTTGCATGCAGCCAGGCTGGGAGCCAGAGGTGTTCCAACCAGAGACTGCATTGCATTTGCACACATCCTCCTCCCTAGGGTGGGATCCCTACTTCCAGGGGGTTCCTGGAGACAAGCAGACCCAAGGGAGCCCTTCGCAGAGCAGGTCCAATGGCACAGCCTTGCCAAGGGACAGGGCTAAATCTTCCTCTCTTCTGGTGGGGAGCAAACCCAACCCTTCCCACAGAGGCATGCAAAAGAAACTCTCTGAAGAGAACTTGTGGAGGGTCATGCTCCCATGTGGCTAAGATCTGGCCCTTTGTGAGGCTGCCTTTGCAGACATTGCTACTAGTTCTCATGCCAGGAGCTGAGAGACAGGGCTATTCCACCAGGAACTGCAGAGGGTTCAGCCTCCCAAACGAGTGCCCGCTTCCCCTCCCCCCAGGAGTGTGCAGATGTTGGGAAATCTGCAGAGGGTAGGGACATCCACCCAAAAGCCTGGTCCCTGTACAATGGCTCCCAGTTCCACTTTGTCCCCTGAGGCCTTCATCAGCCATCTGGAAGGGTCTCTCCTGTGGGCTTTACCCCCAGACCATCTCCAGAGGGTCACAGGCACAGCAAATTCCCTTGAGGTTGGCAAGAGACAATGCCTCCTCCAGAGACAACCCTGAGCACAAACCCTCATGCACCTCAGAGAGCCACCGTGAAGGGGCTTCCATTGAGTCAAGAGAAGGGGAGAGAGGTTCTTCTGGAGGTGCTGCCTTGGGGCTGGGATTAACTGGATCCCCATTCCCTCTGCGCACGGAAGGGGAGGGTACAATATAGCACAACAACAACTTTAAATAAGAACCCTGCGTAGGGAGTGTCCCCACTCCATTGCTTGGAGCACGGCACAACAGAACCAACCCAAACACAACACAGTCAAATCCAGTGCCAGAAGGAGTGCTGCAGTGAGTGCCTCGGCCTGACTTCTCAGCTCCACCCGGGTCAGGGAAGCACAGAGCTCAGTAACTCACCCGAACCAAACGAAAAACAAGAAACGTTTCCATTTTATCAACACGCAAGGTTTCAATCAACTCCCACTGTGACAGGGTCCCACTGCGCCCACCCTTTATGTGCAGCCCCTCTGAGACCTTCCCTGCTGTTTATTTGCAGAGATTGACTTGCCTGCCTTTCAGTGCCATCAGAGTATTTACAATATTATCCAGCTTTCCTCCCCCTTCTCCAACAAGCAGGGTGAGGAGAGCATCTTCTCTCAGAGCACTCCCTTTTGACAGGCCCTTTTAGCCTTTTCTTTTATCTCTCTCTCCTGCATCCTCCCCCTCCCTTTCCCCTCCTTCCCGTGCTCTTTTATCCAGTCTCGGTGTTACTGAACTCATTAGCTAGTCCCACTCCAATCAGATCCCATAATCAGGAATTCCTCTCCTTAACCAGGCCCTCTCTGGGGGGATGCATGGGTTCAACAGTGACCAGAGTGCTGCATCAGTGGCTGATTCCCAGCACTCTGTCACCACCACCTCTCCTCCTGCCCCCACACAACTCAGAATTTTGTTTCACAGGAGATTCGGAACATTTTTGTTTTTGTTCCAATTCTGAATAAAAAATGGGTTGAAATCGCAGACTTTTTCTTGAAACAGCAAATCCAGTTCTCCCAGCTCTATTCTCCCCCTTTTGAGCTATACTGGATCTGTCCATTTGGGGGTTTACAGTGGTTTGAATTTGGCCTCATGCCTCAGACATGTTTTGAGGGTTTGCCCATTGCCTCTTCAAGGAGTTTTATTGGTGGCCTAAGAGCTACTTATTTTTTTCTCAGTGGTTGATGAGTTGTCTCATCTCGTATTTCTTTTTGCCCTTGAGCTGTTGACTTGTGCAATTAGGATACATGATCAAATTAAGGACAGTCCAGCGTGTCAGCCATTCTCTGGCTAAACCGTCACTCCTTGCAGCTGTCCTGTCAGATCTAACCAGGCTGCGAAGTTCAACTCAGTCAGTGGGTTTTCCCTTCTTCTCTGGGTAGACGCTAACCAGGCTACAATCAGAAGCTCTTCTGCTGCATGTAATGCTCTTGCCTCATCTCTCTTTATCTTCTGCTCCTGGAAAACCTAAATGGATTGCGTTCGGCCACTGATTGTGGATGACTGACTCTGATATCACAGATTATTTACCCACAGGCCATGCTGCCATTTCCCAGACCCGGTGCTACTCTAAAAATGTAATCTCTCTAGGGAAACTATCAGCCTCACATTAGCAGAATAAAATGAATTCCACCTGCAGGGGTGGGAGAGAATAAACAACATCAGACATTTTTTCTAATTCCACTACAGCCCTGGGATATTCTGTTGTATGTTGGGATATTCCAGGGTTGCATTCCTCTAATGGCAGTAAGGTAAATTGTTCCACTGGTTAATTACTCTCGCTGTTAAAAATGTACTCATTTCCTGTCTGAATTTGTCTAGCTTCAACTTTCAGTCACTGGATCACGTTAGACTCTTCTCTGAAAGATCGAAGAACCCATTATTAAATTTTTGTTTCCCATGTACCTGCGTATAGACTGTGATTAAGTCTCCTCTGAACCTTTTCTTTGTTAAGCTAATAGACTGAGCTCCTTGAGTCTCTTTCTAGAAGGCAGCTTTTCTAATCCTTTAATCATCTTGTGGTTCTTCTCTGATTTATGAACATCCTTCTCGAATTGTAGACACCAGAACTGGATACAGGCTTCCAGCAGTAGTCACATGAGTGCCAAACACAGTGGTGAAAACCTCTCTCCTCATACTTAAAATTCCCATTTATGCATCCCAGGATCACAATAGCCGTTTTGGCCACAGCATCTTACTGGAAGCTGATTATCCACCATGACCCCCAAATCTGTTTCAGAGTCACTGCTTCCCAGGAGACTCCCCATCCTGTAAGTACGGCCTGCATTTTTTGTTCCTAGATGTATACACTGATATTTAGCCATATGTAATGAACATACAGCTAAGGGTAGCATCAAATTCCTCCTTTACCTGTAAAGGGTTAAGAAGCTCAAATAACCGGTTGGCACCTAACAAAAAAAAAACAATAAGGGGAAAAGATACTTTTAAATCTGCGGGGGAAGGATTTTGCTTTGTGCTTTGGGTGGTGCTCTTTCTGAGACAAAGAGAAAGACCAAACAAGTAAACCAGCTTCTACTGAAATGCTACATTGAATATTGCAGAAATAGTAAGTAATAGCAAAAAATGTGTTGAATTATCTATCTTTTGTTTTAGCTTGTGAAATTTCCCTATGCTGAGAGGAAGGTTTATTCCTGTGTTTTGTCACTTTGAAGTTTTGCCTAGAGGGGAATCCTCTGTGTTTTATATCTTATTACCCTGTAAAATTACTTTCCATCCTGATTTTACAGAGGTGCTTCTTTTATCTTTTTTTTTATAATAAAGTTCTGTTTTTAAGAATCAGATTGGGTTTTAGTGTCCTAAAAACCCAAGGGTCTGGTCTGTGCTCACCTTGATTACCTATTTGGTTGGTATATTATTTTCCAGCCTCCCCAGAAAAGGGGGTGAAGGGGCTTGGGGGGATATTTTGGGCAAACAGAATCTCCAAGTGGTCCTTTTCCTGAATCTTGTTCTAACTCGGTGGTGGCAGTGATACCATCCCAGGGCAAGAAATTTGTGCCTTGGGGAAGTTTTTAACCTAAGCTGATATAATATAAGCTTAGGGGGTCTTTCATGTGGATCCCCACATCTGTACCCAGGAGTTCAGAGTGGGGACGGAACCCTAACACCATATTAAAATTAACATTGTTTGCTTGTGTCCAGTCTACCAAGTGATCCAGATTGCCCTGTAGTGGTTACCTGTCCTTTTCATTATTTACCATTCCCTCAATTTTTGTGTCATCTGGAAACTTTGGGTGATGATTTTATGTTTTCTTCCAGGTCATTAATAAAAATGTTAACTAGTGTAAGGCCAAGAACCAATCCCTGCAGGACTTCAATAGAAACATGCATTCAATGATGATTCCCCAGTTGCAGTTACATTTGGACACCTATCAGTTAGCCATCTTTTAATCCATTTAATGTGTGACAATTTTATATCTTTCTAATCTTTTAACCAAATGTAATTTGGTACTGAGTCAAACATCTTACTAAAGCAGCAAAGAATCCTGTGGCACCTTATAGACTAACAGACGTATTGGAGCATGAGCTTCCGTGGGTGAATACCCACTTCGTCGGATCATCTGACAAAGTGGGTATTCACCCACCAACGCTAATGCTCCAATACATCTGTTAGTCTATAAGGTGCCACAGGACTCTTCGCTGCTTTTACAGATCCAGACTAACACAGCTACCCCTCTGATACTAGACATCTTAGAGAAGTCTAAGTATATTACATCAACACTATTACTACTATCAATTAAACTTATAATCTCATCAAAAAAGGCATCATGCTGGTTTCACAAGAGCTGTTTCCCATAAACCCATGTTGATTGACATTAATTATATTACCCTCTTTTAGTCCTTATTAATGGATTCCTGTATCAGACAAGCCATTATATACCCCAGGATCGATGTCAGACTGACAGGGCTATAATTCCCAGGTCATCTCACTTACCCTTTTTAAATACCAGCACAATATTAGCTTTCTTCCAGTCCTCTGGAACATCCCCAGGTTTCCAAGACTTATTGAAAACCAGCTTTAATGGCTCAACAAGCTCAGCCAGCTCTTTTAAAAGTCTTGGATGCAAGTTACCTGGACCTCCTGATTTTAAAATGTCTAACTTCAACAGCTGCTGTTTAACATCCTCTTGAGATACAAGAGGAACAGAAAGAGTGTTATCATATGATATGACATCATCTGTTTTTTCCAAATACAGAACAGAAATATTTGTTGAACACTTCTGCCTTTTCTTAATTGTTATTGATAATTCTACCGTTTTCATCTAGTAATGGACCAATTCCATTGTTAGGATTTATTTGGTCTTAATATACTTTTTAAAAAACTTTTTTATTGTCTTTAACCCTGCTGGCAATGGTTTTCTCTTTGTGTCCCTTTGCTTCCCTTATCAATGTTCTACAATATCTAACATCTGATTTATATTCATGACTATCAATTTCCTCTTTCTTTATTTGTTATATATTATTTTTATTTTTCATAGCTGCCTTCACTTCCCCTCTAAATCAGGTCCATTTTTTAACCAGCCTTCTTCCTTGTGGGACTATGACTTTTGGGGCATCTAGTAAGGTGCTCTTAAACAATTCCTATTTATCATTCACATTTTTTTGATTAAATTCTTCCTCCCAGCTGATCTGGTTCATAACTGTTTTCATGTTTGTGAAAACGGCCCTTTTAAAATGCCAAGTATGTACATCACTGGTCTGGACTTTATTTTGTTCACACATTATAAATATGGTCATAACGACTTGTACCTAAGTGGCAGTTCCCTGCTGAGGTGCACAAGAGGAAAGCAAAAGGTCCTTGCACAGTCTTCTCCCACATTCTCACCCAACCAGGTGTGACAAAGTGGGAATGTTCTTGATGTGTTATTTGAATGCCAAGTGGGGAGTATTAACCTGGGAAGGTTTCAGAGGAGTTTTGCTGGAACTGCCTGCATTGAGGAAGGGAGGATACCTGAGTGTGCAACATGAGAACCCAGGAGAGGGGTTGAAGGTCAGGTAACACCTCTGCTTGGGAAACTGGACAAAGGACACAAAGACTGGGGGAGGCTGAGTGGGAAGCTGAAGGGTGTTTCAGTTTGGAGCTGGCAGGGAAATGGAGAGAGGCAACCCGACCAACAGGGCTGTGGCCTCCCTGGGGCCCTCAGATGGACATAACTAAAGGAAGTCCTGTTGTCTGTATTGGCAAGACGTGTTTTGGACTGTGTTCCTGTCATCTAAATAAACCTTCTGCTATACTGGCTGGCTGAGAGTCATGGTGAATCTCAGGAAGCCGGGGGTGCAAGGCCTTGTCTCTCCCACACTCCATGACACCAGGATTGACCATTTTAAAGTCCTTTGACTTCCCCATTAATCCACTTTCAGGTTTAGGTACGGTGCAGAGATTGCTCTGGTTTTATTGGGTGATGATCATTAAGCCATGATCATTAAGCACTTTACTAAGGCTGGGAAGTGCCCAGGTGGAGCGTACAAGGTTAAGGTGAGTCAATGAGGGAGTTGGAAGAGAACCCAGATTTCCAGAGATCATAGTGCATTGCCAGAGCAAGCTGTTAGAGCCAGCAAAGTGCAGCCCCGAAGTATTCATGAATATTCATCCAACTGAAATCTACCAGTTTGCTTTCTTGGTATTTGCAGGTGGTGTTAGTTATTAAGCCAATATCAACTCCACTGGGATGTGCAGTCCACACTATGTTCTGTTATTCTCTTCATGTCACTGAAGACAGGAACAGCTAGACAAGACAGAGGCAGCTCTTAACTAAGTTGCTTCCTCTATGGATGCATTTCTTCAGCTGCCTAGTGGAACTGAGCAGGAATTTTGTGAAAAATTCCAATTTTTGTTGTTGTTCCATAATGGAAGGAAAAAATCTTAGAATTTTTCACTAAATGGCTGCGTGACTCAACCGGCTGCCTGGCCAGCAACCTGCCGTCTATCTTCCAGGATGGCAGCCAGGCAGAGAACCAGCTGCCCAGTTCCCTTGCAAGTCAGCAGCCCTAGAGAGCCCTGGGTTTGAGAAAAGTTCTCCTGGTGGGCTGCTCTGGAGCTAGGTACCTTGGTAGCCTGGGCTCTGAGGATCTGGGCAGGCAAACTGGGAGGAAACCAGGAAGGTTTAGAACCTATGCAGGGGCTCTGCTGGAAATCTGTTTCGTTTGTCGGAATTTTGTTAAAAATCGATACATTCCACAGAACGTTTATATTTTGACAAATCAGCCCTTTCCAATGAAAAAGTGTTCCCTCTGAAAATCCCCACTGACTTTAATGCCAATCCCTGAATGGAGCTTTGACTCTACGTCACAATTAAATAAATACCAATCAACAGAGTCCCATTAATGAGACTATTTGAACATTCCTAGTTATCGAAGCTAAACCTCACCTACAGCGCTACTTTGGCATTCCAGTGCTTCAGCTGAGAGACTGGCCCCATCCATGATACTGGATCCAAAATCCATCCATGACAATACTCAGGGGCACACATCCACAGATCAGATATCCATGCACCTTTTTCCCTTTGGGAATATCAAATTCAGATCCAGTTCACAATCCAGACATCAGGACTTGGATCAGAACATCCTGACCTTAAGGAAATGCAGATTTGGATCTAATTCCAGATCCAAACTTTGCTACTGGAGCCAATTTCCATGTAAATTATGTAAATGTGTCAGCCTGGTCATAAAACAAAGACTTTGGGAGTGTCTAAACCGGAGGAATAGGTCCAGTGCAGTTTGGTGCCAGAGCACCAAAGATGTAATTGTCCTGCAATACTCCAGCTCTCATTTTTGTACCTCAGTGACCCTCCCCAGGAAGGACTCATTTTTCTTTCTTACTGTGTGGTTGATGGCGTGTGATGCCCGGCCTGAAGGTTCTTCCTGCACCCAGACTGCAGCATCAGTGCAGCAGGCAATTGTTCGTGCAGGCCGCCCGCCCAAGAATTGAAGAAAGATCCACAGTCAGCACAGCACTTGGAGCAGCACAGAGCGTTTGTGGGTCTATGGCAGGGGCGGCTAAACTGTAGCTCATGAGCCACATGCGGCTCTTTTACCATTAAAGTGCAGCTCGCAGAGCCCCCCTAAGCCTCCCTCATTCTCCACCTACCAGACTGGGGGCGGGGGGAGCTTGGGACCTCTGCCTTGCAGCAGGGGGGTGCAGTGGGAGCTTCTACCCAGCAGGAAGCGGGGTCTTGGGGCTTCTTCCCAGTGAGGAGGAGGGTTTGGGGGCTTCAGCCCCGTGGGTCACACCTGCCAGGGCTCAGGGCTTCAGCGTGAGCGGTGCTGAAGCCCCGAGCCCAGTCAGGTGCCTCCCACAGGGTCCAGCATGCCCTGCTCTGTTTTAAACTTTGAACTATACGTTACCAAAGTGATCAGAAAAGACACTCCGTTATTCTCTTTCTCTTCTGAGTCAGGAGTTCCTGCAAATACCACAGACACAGAACGGTATTGCTCAGCTCCAAAACCATGTGCAATGGGTAGGTTATTAACCAGCTCAGGCACGCAACTGCACTGTTATCGCAATTGCACACTTAAACTGGGCAGCTGTACATGCCAATAGCTAATTAGACGCATTTGTACAAATCATAACCTATTAAGCATGCACAGTAATTATGTGCTTAATTTCAGTGCACAGTTGGATGCTTCCAATGTCTGGAAATCTGGTCTGCTTTGCTGTTTTAGAGTTAATGTTTGTCTACTTAAAGCTACACAATGTAGATTTTTATAAAACCAAATATAAGTCAGAAGCCACAAGACTGGAAAGAAATAGGCACTGAAATGTAGTTTCTCCCCCAGAAGTACACGGGAATAATCCCACCAACCCTCCAAGCCTGCTTGCAAGTTGGGTTTGGGGTGCCTGTGTCACTCATCACAACAAGCTTCTCCAAAGCCCCCTGATTAGGAGCACTTCACTGTGGCACCTCCAGAAGCATGGTATCCTTTTTCACCATCCTGGGGCATTGGTTCAATACAAAGGCATAGTCATGGTTGGCCGTGAGTGGGCCATGGCCCACCCAATCAGCACCCGAGCCTACTCTGATCAAAGCCTCTGTGTATGCCAAGTTTAAGTCAATTTATTAATGTGCAATATAAATGATTTGCTGTGGGGTCAGGCCTGTAGTTAGCGCCTGCCCATAGTTAAGTTGGGTCCCAACCACATTTCCATTCCGAATTATGCCACTGGCTCAACAGCTGCTCAGAGGGAAGCATGAGGGCCTACAAAGCCCTAGGTTTCCCCTGATGACTCTCGGATCCACCTGATCTGGCCTGACTTTATTTAAGTTGTGAGATGGGATGAAATAGCAGTTGGAAGCAGTTTGACTGGAGGCTGAGGCGGGAAGAGCTCCAGAACGTTGGGGAATCCTGGCTGCTGGTCAGTCACCAAGGGCAGAGAATGACTGCTGAAAATCTGCAGAATGTCAGCACTTGACGTTCCTGCTGAGCGTGTTGGCTCCTCCCTGCCACTGGACGCACACACTGCAGAGGTGGCGGCCTTTCAGCCACCCTTTGGCTGGCCAGGGAATGACACTGTCTCTGCTCAGGCACAGACCCCACCCAGGGCTGGTGCAAGGATGTTTTGCACCTTAGGCAAAACTTCCACCTTGCGCCCTCCCTCCCCCCTCCACGCTCCCGCCCTGAGGAACTCACCCCACGGCAGCTCCATCTTCCGTGGGATGCAACCCCATACTCTGGGTGTCCTAAGCCTCTAACTGCCAGAAGCTGAGAGTGGATGACAGGGGATGGATCATTCGGTAATTTCCATGTTCTGTTCATTCCCTTTGAAGCACCTGGCATTGGCCACTGTTAGAAGACAGGATACTTGGCTAGATGGACCTTTGGTCTGATCTAGTATGGCCAGTCTTATTTTCTTAAGCAGGGATAGAAAAAGATAGAAACTTTGTTGGTACAGCATGCATTTTTCCCCATCCACAACCAGTAACATTTGATCGACTGGCTACTGGATAGAAGCTGATTTGGAGATGGAAAGTGTCTTAAAAACCAGGTCACAGCTAATGCAGAGCTCCAGTGGAGCCCAGAGCTGTGTCATGCATCAGTCAAAACAAGTGATGGATTTCAGGTTTTTTAATAGCCCCCCAAGCAAACTCTATCATCTCCACCAAGGAGACACTGTTCACTTTATGCCCTGCAGCCCTCCAACACTTTAAAAGGAAGACAGCATTACGCACAAGAAGTAAGGCTAAAGATAGCGACATCATTAATCATCAGGATGTCAGTGGCAGCCTTCCAAGAAAGGCAGCGGCATAACCAGGTGGTAACTCAAGAGCTGTACATCTCGAGCTGCAGTTCTCCACTGGTGCCAGGAGGTCGTACTCCTTAGCAACCCGTCTACCTGCATCTCTTGGACTTAGGCCAATTCCATACTAGAAAATTAGGTCAGCATAACAATGTTGCTTAGGAGTGAGAAAAATCCACACCCCAGACATCAACTACACTAAGCTGCTAAGTCCCTATGTAGACAGCGCTAAGTTGACAGAATTCTTCCATCCATTCTTCCTTCTCGGGGAAGTGGATTAACTACAGCGATGGGAGAACCCTTCCCATTGGCACAGGTAGCATCTACACTGACACACTATAGCTGTGCCACTGTAGCATTTCACATGTAGACAAGCCCTTAGATCCTCAATCCTAAGAGCTCAATTCTGCCACCTTTACTCAAGTGGAATCCTTCTGAGTCAAGGAGCCCCAGATAAATCAATATTCATGCTCAGTAAGGATGGCAGAATTGACTCCAAAGAGATGTTTGTAAAGGAATACATGGTAACAGATGAAGGTAACCATGGAATACAAAGGTCACCACTGAGGGATTTAAATTACACTATAACTAGGACCTGTCCTCTGGTGTCCATGCCTTGTCGTGGTGGGACAGCTTGTGTGCTCTAACGATCCCCAGAGTTTGTGTAGGTGGGGGCTTTTTACTCCTGGTAGGTTAAACCATGCTGGATTGGTCTGTGGGGGCCAGACAAAACAGACACCTTGGTCCTCCAGGTTGAGGGTTAGGCACAGGGCTAACAACCCTGTCCCATAAAAAACAAAATGTTACGGAAACAGTGATGGAGAAATTGACCATTATTGTGTGTGATGGCCTTCAGGAATCAATGACCTGTATGACTGTCAGTGGTGAAAGCTGAAAGGAAGCCACTGGCATGAAGACTGAAGTGCTCAACACCAAGACAAAAACCAAATTTGGTTTTTGGAACCTACGGACAATGTACGAAACAGGGAAGTTAACTCAGGTCACAGCAGAGATGAGACACTACAGCTTACACATCCTGGTTGTCAGCGAGAGCAGATGGACGAAATCAGGAAGATTAACAACAGCCTCAGGAGAAACTTTGCTGTTTTCTGGATGGGATGATGGACAACACCAGGAGGGTTTTGGCATCCTTTTGAAGAAGGGAGTGGAGCATTCTCTGCTTGAACGGAAATCCATCAGCAGCAGACTTATGAGAGCCAGACTGAAAGGGAAACATAATAATATCACCCTGATTCTGTGCTATGCTCTGACAAATGACAGTGATGAAGAAGTAAATTTTTACTTCTGCAGGAGTTAGAGAGAGTACCACACCACAACCTAACTATCATCATGGGAGACCTGAATGTCAAGATCGGTAAGGACAACACAAACAATGACAGAGCAATGGGAAGATATGGGTGTGGCACCATGAATGAAAATGGAGAAAGGCTTGTTGATTTCTGTAATATGAATGACCTAGTCATCGGCACAACCCTTTTTGAACATCATGAAATTCACAAGCTGACATGGTGTTCTCCAAATGGCAGAGATAAGAACCAGATTGACCACATCAAGATCAATGGCAAATGGCGATGCTCACTGACAGATGTGAAAGTGAGAAGGGGTGCAGATGTTGGCAGCAACCACCACCTTGTGACAGCCTCTATCAAGCTAAAACTGAGACGTGTGGGTCTGCCAAACAAAGGACATAGATGTTATGATATTGACAAGCTAAAGTCCCTTGAAATACAGAAAGCCTTCATTCTGCAGTTAAAGAACAGGTTTCAGGCACTTGAAGACCTTGATGGAGAGGAGGGGAATGCAGATGAGGAGATCAACAAGAAGTGGGACAAAGTAACAGCAATTTATAAACAGAGCAGTGAAGCCTTTCTAGGCTACAGGCAGAAGAGAAGGAAGGAGTGGATTCCACCCAGCACATGGAACACCATAGAAACCAGATGAGCCCTGAAGAAAAAAGTTTTAGACACAAAATCCCAGAAGCTAAAGGACAAATACCACGAGCAGTATAGCAAGGCACAGCGGGAGGTCAAATGCCTCATGAGAGCAGACAAACGGCATTATACTGATAATCAGGCAACACAAGCAAAGGATGCAGCTGCTCGTGAACAAGGAACTGTCTACAAAATGATGCAGCTTATCAGTGGTAAACGGCAGATATCAACAAACACTCTCATCAGGAACAAACAAGGCCATCTACTAACAAAAAAGAACAAGAAACGTGCTGGACAGAGCATTTCAAAAAATTGCTGAACAGGGAGCCACCTAAAGAGGAAGCAAACATCCAGAAGAAGATCTTGATATCAGCACAGACACCCCAGCTAAGGAAGAGATCATTTGAGCCATCAAATCCTTAAACAATGGGAAAGCTCCTGGCAAGGGTAACTTGAATGCAGAATTTTTCAAGGTAAATCCTAAATTAGCAGCATCTATCCTGGCCTCTCTATTTATATCAGTCTGGGAAAGGGAAAAAGTGCCAGATGAGCGGACCAATGGGGTTATAGTGAAGATACCAAAGAAATAAACTCTCCGTGATTGTAATAACAGGAGTGATATCACACTTTTATCTGTGCCAAGCAAAGTATTGTGTAAGATCATAGCCCAGCGTATATCAGAGGCAGTTGATAGCGTTCTCAGAAAAGAGCAAGCTGGCTTTCAGAAAGGGCCTAGATGCACAGACCAGATCTTCATTCTACGAAACATAACAGAACAATGCTCAGAATGGCAATGGCAACTGTACACAAATTTCATAGACTTTGAGAAAGCTTTTGATAGCATTCACAGGACCAGCCTATGGCGCATTCTGCAGGCATATGGAATTCCTTTCCATATAATCAATGTCATCAAAAGCTTCTATTTCAACTTAACATGCAGTGTTGATCACAGTGACTGAGTTTTGAAGTCAAAAGAGGAGTACATCAGGGGTGTGTCATGTCTGCAGTCCTCTTCAACACTGCCGTTGACTGGATAATATGGCGCACAACAGAAGACATGCCAAGAGGCATTAAATGGACACTCTTCTCATCCCTTGAAGATCTGGACTTCGCAGATGATGTTCTCCTATCACATACCCAACACCATATACAAGAAAAACAACTTGACTCAACACATTCAGCCAGCAAATTGGACTGAAAATCAACCACAATAAGACAGATATCATGACCGCTAATATTGCTTCACCATCACCAGTATGGATAAAGGATTATGTTTCACCAATGTAGAAACATTCACATACTTGGGCAGCACCATCAGCCAGGATGGTGGAACAAGCCAGGACATCCGAAACAAACTCAATAAAGCAAGGAACACTTTCAGGAGCTTAAATACAGTCTGGAAATCATCAAAATACAACACCAAAACCAAACTCAAGATTTATCAAAGCTGCGTATTTTCTATACTACTTTATAGTGCAGAATGCTGGGAATGAGAAAGCATGGCATGTCCAAACTGTCTTCATTCCATACAATCTGCCTCAGAAAAATCCTCTGTATTTTTTGGCCCAGAATAATCTCAAAAAAAGATCTATTGACACAGTGCAGCCAAGAGGATCTGAGCATCATCATTGCCAGGAGGTGTTGAAGATGGATCAGTCATGTGCTTTAGATGGAAACTGATTCCATCACCAGAGTAGCGATAAGATGGACACCTGAAGGCAAGAGAAAATGAGGCCACCCAAAAACAACATGGTGAAGAGCTGTGGAAGCTGAGCTGAAAGACCTGGGGCACAGCTGGGAAGCTATTGAAAGATTTGCCAGAAACAAACAGGAGTGGAGGAGCATCGTCACTGCCGTAAATGCCAGAGGCATAACAGGAACATGATGATGATGATAAGCAGGACATTTCCATTTCCAAGGTTTTCTCATTGTCAGCATCCAAGTGCCTAGGTTGCTCTCAGAGCACCAGTGCGAGGAGCTGAGTTGTGTACCTCCTGGTTGAATGATGCACCACACATTTTCACCAGGAGCTCTCTCTTTCCAAACAGAAGATAACACAATTTGCCTTCGTTGCATGCACTCTGTTCACAAAATGGGAACACTACACCACCATACAGTATAGGAAGCCATTCCCTGTGCCATTCTGATGGAAGCATTTGGATTGGAACAAACCTCTGGTGGGTATCAATACAGCCTGGAGTTTTCTAGATAAGTCACAGTAACTGTGTTTTCCACGTGTGACATAAAACTGAGGACTTGACCACTTGTAAGTGTTACATTCCCATAGCTCTTCCTTCCAGTACAGACATTGGAGTTAATGTCCTGGCCAAAGACCAGTTCAGGAAAGTACATTTTGTTCCTTTAAGCCAGGAGCACAGGAATTTCTAAATCCGATCAGACAAGTAGGCTATATAGCCCAGTACCTTGTCTCTGACACGGGCAAGTCAGAGAAGAACAGGCAGGAAACCCCATGATGAAATATAGCCTTCCTATAGGGGAAGCTTCTTCCTAATCTTCATCAGTTAGTTGTCTGCTTGTGACCTGGAGAATGAAGGTTTATTTACAGCATGCTCCCGATTATCCATATAGCAGGGGGATTTTATTCAGATAATTGGGAGCTCAGATAATCAAGATGCAGGAGCTGTTCAGCAATGGGCTCATCCTACTGAGGTCTCTGCTCTATTAATGGAACCTGCTCATTATCCAAATCCCTTCCTTGTTCCCCAGCATGAGACATGCCCTGTGTGTCATGTAGCTCAGAGATAGGCAACCTATGGCACATGTGCTGAAGGCGGCACACAAGCTGATTTTCAGTGGCACTCACTGTGCCTGGGCCCTGACCACCGGTCTGGGGGGCTCTGCATTTTAATTTAGTTTTAAATGAAGCTTCTTAAACATTTTTAAAACCTTATTTACTTTACATACAATAGTTTAGTTATATGTTATAGACTTAGAGAAAGAGACCGTCTAAAAATGTTTAAATGTATTACTGGCACACAAAACCTTAAATTAGTGTGAATAAATGAAGACTCAGCACACCACTTCTGAAAGATTGCCGACCCCTGATATAGCTCATACTGGGGAACAAGGAAAGGATTTGGACAATGCAGATGTTTGGGGAATAGGGTTTTGGATAAACAGGAGTATTCTGTATAGTCATGAAAAATATTTACCCTAATATAACTCAGTGTTTTTATATTATAGTGAATATCAGGTATTAGCATATAATATACTGCCCATATAAAGGTCTAATTCTTGCCCTTTAATTCTTATTAATAGGCGTCAGACCGTTATCCTTCTTCAGTCCCTGCCCTACACTGTTGTACTGTAAAATGGTTAGTACCTTCTGCTCCAGGGGCAGCATTTCCATAGTGAAAAGGGGAACCCAACTGAAGTTTGCAGAGCACTCTGGGATCTTTAACTGGAAGGGTTGGATAAATGTCAGCTATTAATAACATTTGCACAAGGGGACGCAGTCCAGGCTTATTAAGGGCAGACAGTTGAACCAGGGTCAGAACGTTGGAATTATACCCTTTGCTGTATCACGACATCAGAGTCCCATGAGACGTAATGCTCCATGGCACAGTGGTTGGTCAGAATTTGACACCGTGCTAAAAATCTACTTCCTGTTTTACCAGTGACCTGGTATTGACTTAACCTGATAAAGAGGATGGGAGGTGGTCCACAACCTTCCACTTAGCTCTTCTCAGCTGCATGGCCATTTTTGTCCAGTGGATGTCAAAACCCAGTTCATCTCTGGCTATCCCATCTCTGGGGTAGGGAGCAGTTGATTTCTGTTGTAGGACCTTATCAGAGTGAAGCTAACAGCTGGCATTCTAGCTCCTCTGAGCTCTAGCCTAGCAATTGTTTTAGGGGACCCAGGGCCAGACTATGGCTGGACCCCTGGGCCTCTGCCAGGGTGCAGCAAGCAGATGGAAGAAGTCTGCTTCATTGGGGCCCACACTGCAGGGACAATCGCAATTGCAGCTCCGTGCTCTCTGGTCATAAAGGGGAGCAGAGCAGAAAGGGTGTCCCAGAGCTCCAGGAGACATTGTCTGTCTCCCAGAGCTGCCGCCTGGGTGGTAGCATTTCACAAAGCCTTCAGCACAGGACCTTCATTTAATGCCACACTCTAGACTAAATGTGTACTTTTACCCTGACTCCATAGACAGGACATAGACTCAAAGACTTTAAGGTCAGAAGGGACCATTATGATCATCTAGTCTGACCTCCTGCACAACGCAGGGCACAGAATCTAACCCATCCACCCCTGTAGTAAACCTTTAGCCTATGTCTGAGTTATTGAAGTCCTCAAACTGTAGTTTGAAGACCTCAAGCTGCAGAGAATCCTCCAGCAAGTGACCCATGCCCCATGCTGCAGAGGAAGGCAAAAACCTCCAGGGCCTCTACCAATCTGCCCTGGAGGAAAATTCCTTCCCAACCCCAAATATGGCAATCAGTTAAACCCTGAGCATATGGGCAAGACTCACCAGCTAGCACCCAGGAAATAATTCTCTGTAGTAACTCAGATTCCACCCCATCTAACATCCCATCACAGACTATTGGGCATACTTGACTGCTGATAATCAAATATCAATTGCCAAATGAATTGCCAAAATTAAGCTATCCCATCATACCATCCCCTCCATAAACTTATCAAGCTTAGTCTTAAAGACAGATATGTCTTTTGCCCCCACTACTCCCCTTGGAAGGCTGTTCCAGAACTTCACTCCTCTAATGGTTAGAAACCTTCCTCTAATTTCAAGTCTAAACTTCCTAGTGTCCAGTTTATACCCATTTGTTCTTGTGTCCACATTGGTACTAAGCTTAAATAATTCCTCTCCCTCCCTAATATTTATCCCTCTGATACATTTATAAAGAACAATCATATCCCCCCTCAGCCTCCTTTTGGTTAGGCTAAACAAGCCAATGTCTTTGAGTCTCCTTTCATAAGATAGGTTTTCCATTCCTCGGATCATCCTAGTAGCCCTTCTCTGTACCTGTTCCAGTTTGAATTCATCCTTCTTAAACATGGGAGACCAGAACTGCACATAGTACTCCAGGTAAGGCCTCACCAGTGCCTTGTATAATGGTACTAACACCTCCCTATCTTTGCTGGAAATACCTCGCCTGATGCATCCTAAAACTGCATTAGCTTTTTTAATGGCCGTATCACATTGGCGGCTCATAGTCATCCTATGATCAACCAATACTTCGAGGTCCTTCTCCTCCTCTGTTACTTCTAACTGATGTGAGCCCAATTTATAACTAAAATTCTTATCGTTAATCCCTAAATGCATGACCTTGCACTTTTCACTATTAAATTTCATCCTATTACTATTACTCCAATTTACAAGGTCATCCAGATCTTCCTGTATGATATCCCAGTCCTTCTCTGTGTTAGTAACACCTCCTAGCTTTGTGTCATCTGCAAACTTTATTAGCACATTCCCACTTTTTGTGCCAAGGTCAGTAATAAAGAGATTAAATAAGATTGGTCCCAAAACTGATCCCTGAGGAACTCCACTAGTAACCTCCTTCCAGCCTGACAGTTCACCTTTCAGTACGACCCGTTGTAGTCTCCCCTTTAACCAGTTCCTTATCCACTTTTCAATTTTCATATTGATCCCCATCCTTTCCAATTTAACTAGTAATTCCCCATGTGGAACCGTATCAAATGCCTTACTGAAATCAAGGTAAATTAGATCCACTGCGTTTCCTTTGTCTAAAAAATCCGTTACCTTCTCAAAGAAGGAGATCAGGTTGGTTTGGCATGATCTACCTTTTGTAAAACCATGTTGTATTTTGTCCCAATTACCATTGACCTCAATGTCCTTAACTACTTTCTCCTTCAAAATTTTTTCCAAGACCTTACATACTACAGATGTCAAACTAACAGGCTTATAGTTACCAGGATCGTTTTTTTTCCCTTTCTTAAAAATAGGAGCTATGTTAGCAATTCTCCAATCATACGGTACAACCCCTGAATTCACTGATTCAATAAAAATTCTTGCTAATGGGCTTGCAATTTCATGTGCCAGTTCCTTTAATATTCTTTGATGAAGATTATCTGGGCCCTCCGATTTAGTCCCATTAAGCTGTTCGAATTTGGCTTCTGCCTCGGATGTGGTAATATCAACCTCCATATTCTCATTCCCATTTGTCATCCTACCATTATCCCTAAGTGCCTCATTAGCCTCATTAAAGACTGAGGCAAAGTATTTGTTTAGATATTGGGCCATGCCTAGATTATCCTTAACCTCCATTCCATCCTCAGTGTTTAGCTGTCCCACTTCTTCTTTCTTTGTTTTCCTCTTATTTATATGGCTATAGAACCTTTTACTATTGGTTTTAATTCCCTTTGCAAGTTCCATCTCTACTTGGCTTTTGGCCTTTCTCACTTTATCCCTACATGTTCCGACCTCAATAAGGTAGCTTTCCTTGCTAATCCCTCCTACCTTCCACTCTTTGTAGGCTTTCTGCTTTTTCTTAATCACCTCTCTAAGATGCTTGCTCATCCAGCTTGGTCTACAACTCCTGCCTATGAGTTTTTTCCCCTTTCTTGTGATGCAGGCTTCTGATAATTTCTGCAACTTTGACTTGAAGTAATTCCAGGCCTCCTCTGCCTTTAGATCCACAAGTTCTTCAGTCCAATCTTCTTCCCTAACTAATTTCCTTAATTCTTTAAAGTTAGCCCTTTTGAAATCAAAAACCCTAGTCCCAGATCTAGTTTTGTTTATCCTTCCATCTAGTTTGAACTGAATTAGCTCATAATCACTCGAACATCAGAGGGTTTCATAGTGATCATCTCTCAATGATTCCCCAACGCCATACCCAAGTGTTGACATCAGTAGGGACCCAGGAACAAATTCTCTTGTGTTTGTTACTCTCCCCACTATAGTCTGAGCCAAATTCTCCACTCAGCTACAGGCTTTCAACTCCACTTACTTCCCCCTGGGATCTGAAGCCAACTTGGGTTCTTTTGCCTCACAAATTAGTTAGCGATTTGATGTGTAAGCCAGGCTAGAGTCCAGCTTCTTGTCCCAGAGCCATGTTGACTCTCCAAAGCGAACTGGAGTGAAAGAATCTGTCTACACCACAAAAAAAGATGTGTTCTTAACTCAGGTTAGCTAACTCGGGTTAAAACAGCAATGAAGACACAGCAATTTAGCTGTTAACTCGGGTTTGTAGCTCATTCAAGCCTATAGGGAAACCAAGTTGCTATGTCTTCACTGCTATTTCAAACTGTGTTCTTAACTTGGGTGTAGACGTACTCCAAAGCAGTACACACTTACTTTTGCCACTAAAATCAGTAGATCTGACTCTGAATATACAGAGGGTCTGCTTCTGACCTCATATTGCTGTGAAGTGCTGCATGCTGAAGCAGAGAGGATTGAAATCTTCATTGTATAAACATTATTGGGCAAAATTTGCCCTTTTTCCTGGTTACAAATCATTTGAGAATTAACAGCCGCTGAATTGCTTATGAAAACAAATTTCCTTCCCTTTAGGTGTTCGCAGATTGGTTTTCTTAGACTGTCCTGAATTCACAGTTTGGACTGCCACCTTTTGGCAAAAAAATAGGGACACATTCACTGTAACATGAACATTTTATGCAAATTATTTAATTGGTCTATTTGTATATTTGCAAATAATCAGCATAGAACCCTAAACTTTAGCTTTAAAATTATTGGATGGGTTTAGTGCTGGTGAAAAGTGTTGAGCTGGTGACTAAAGCCCTCTGTTTATCTACAAGCCAGCCACTCAGCCAGACAACACACATTGCCCTACCAGCATGCCTTCATCCTGACCAAGAGTGGAGCTTTCTCTAGGAGTGACAGAAGTAGTTCAGTCTCTATGGCCCATGTGGTAGTTCTCCTCTTATGAATGCCAATTAGTCATGGGCGGTGCATGAACCTCCCAGTTTGGGGAGATTAGCCTCCTGCTTTGCCCCTTCCACCTGAGGCCCTGCCCCCACTCTCTCCCACTGGGGCCAGAGGAGCCCTGATCCCCCATCACAGCCCACGGTGGAGAGCATTAACGGAGGTTTGCAGAGGCTTAGCCTCCCACAGCTTCCTTCATGTGGCACCCAGGCAATTAGTACAAAGTCTCTTAGCCAGATTGTAATGTGGGAGCTTGAACGGAGAACCATGAAACCCATCTCAAATAGAAGACATCAAACATCCATCAGATGGGAACAATTGGCAATTCTGGCTAAACTGGATTAGAGTCCAACTGGCAGCCTGCACATGAAAGGCTCTGGAGCCCACTAGCAACACTCAGGACTGGATGTCTCAGGGTAAGTGCTAACTTATAGGGGAGTTCGACAACTATATATTACATATCAAACAATCTGCCTATGTTTAAAAAAATAAAGTTGCAAAGTCAAGTACTAACAACATTTAGGCAATGGCAGAATTAAGTTTGCCTGTGCAACCATAACTCTTCCCCCTGGTGTGTCTATGCATTAAGAAACAGCCTTTCATCGCATGATCCACGCTAGTTTTTTCCTCATTTTTTCAGCCGAGTTTGAACCCAAGACTTTGAGATTCACAGCACAGACCTTGACCACTTGAGCAAAACCCACAACAAAAAAAAGCCATTAACGTATATATGCCCCTAGAAAGAGCCACGGCACCCAACTTGTTAGTGGGTCTTCACAGCTATTTATAAGAGAGTGGAAAAGTTCTGGGTATCAGGAGTCATAAGTGCTACTCCTGATTCTGGAAAGGGAGCGTATGCTAGTAATTAGAGCAATGGTTACAGATAGAAACCCCAGGCACGGAGCTGACACCTGAAAGGCTGTGTGTCTAGCTGGATGAGATTTAGGCCTGTCATAGCAAAGACCAGGCTTCTAGTCCCTCTGCTAGAAATGATCTTGTGCAATCTTGCAGTTGACTTATCTATAAAACACAGGACTGTTTTTTGGCTTCCTCCTAAAGTAGCAGGATTGTGGATTACATGAAAACCTGTCAGTAGAAGAGGTGAGACCTGGATTATTGGTGTCGTAGCTTCCGGCCCTTCTCCTAGGACCTAGATCAAAGGAAGTGTGAGGCACATGCATGCATGCATGAATTGTGACAGTCCCACTTTGCAGGTCTGAGGAAAGTGAGACAGCCCTTTGGATGTAGGGACTATCTTGTGAAAACAGGGAAGAATTGCAACCTTATTCCAGGTGTATGATTGGTCACTTAAGTCATATGGTTTTGTTTCTGTGCCATAATTGGATGTTGAAAACTTTTAAAGCAGGAACATAATGAATGGCAATGAATGAACAGGTCAGGAATAGTCTTGTTCCACATGAGGCTATGGCTGTTCACACAAAGAGCAGTCAAACCCCAAATGCTCCTGAAAACAAAAGACTATTTGCATGAATGTTCTTGAATATTCAATGGAATTGAGGGGCAGGAACATGTTTGTGTCAAGCAGCCATTCCAGACTGAGTGCTCTCAGACATTCATTTGTGCAGGGTAGGACCAGCAACAATAATGAATTATTTTGTTCCTTGTGATTATGCCACAACTTTAAGGCACAAAAACATGACATAACAATCCCCATGAAATGTATTCATTCACTTTACCAGCTTATTGCTACATTGCAACTACACAGTGGTGGAAACCTACCCCCTCATACTGTCAGAGGAGTTGGACCTGTACCAGCACTGACAGCCTCAGAGAATGAGTGAAATCTCATTCCCAGTCCCACACATCTAGTGTCCTTTTCTAGCACTATTAATGTTTTATACTGACCATGCACTTCAATGGCATCTTGCATCCAGAATTGTCAAATCACTGTACATACATTAGTTTATGACCCTGTGAGGTGGGCCAATGGGGAAACTGAGACCCAAAGAGCTGATGTGACTTGTTCAATGTCAGACAGAGTGGCAGAGTCAGGAACTGAATGCAAGCATCTTGACTCCTAGTTCCCTTCTTCTCTAGCTATGAGACCTCATTTAGCCTTGCTTCCTAAATCCAAATGGGAAAGCCAATCTAAGTTGCAGAAGCACATCACAGCATCCTAAATTAGGTTAATGTATTTAACTTTCAAGAAAAATTGATCTTTCCAAATCTTTGCACACTTGTTTATTCCTAGTTTAACAATTGTCAGGAATTCTCTTCCTTGACATTACTGTGGGAGTAAATAAAGTCAGAGAAGCCCCATATGCTACCAGTGGATAGAAGGGATGCTTAGCCTGCTGGGTTTTCTGCGGTCAGATTTGTGCCAGGGATAGGTACTAATGATCCCACAGTAAAACCAGCTCACTGTCAGTGGCCAGAATCACTTGCAAAAGTCTATTCTAACAAGCCACCTGGGACTTTGGTTGTCACTATGCTACACCATGGTCCCTTGGGATTTCAAGGTAACAGCAGGGCTACAACTCTGATCCATTTGCTCCAAAATGCACAAGCTTCTACCCCTGGTGCTAAAGAAGAATCTCCTCCATGGGCAATCCAGAGCCTCACACACCCAGCTGAGCTGCTCTAAGTCCGTTCAGCAGAGCGAGGGAGTGGTACATATTGACAATAGCACCATGTTATACTGTGCTACCAGCTACTGCCAGTCAGGCCCACCAATAAGGGTGGGGCAAAGGGGGCAATGGCCCAGCAGGTTGGGTCACAGGCAAGATTCAAGTGCCGCTCAGCTGATTAGCAGATCGCGCACAGCCGGCAGCATGTGGGGAGTGACTGGCTAAGCAGCAGTTCTGCCAACAAGGACCTGGGGTTTACAGTGGATGAGAAGCTGGATATGAGTCAGCAGTGTGCCCTTGTTGCCAAGAAGGCTAAAGGCATATTGGGCTGTATAAGTAGGAGCACTGCCAGCAAATTGAGGAAAGTGACTATTCCCTTCTATTTGGCACTGGTGAGGCCACATCGGGAGTATTGCATCCAGTTTTGGTCCCCCTGCTACAGAAGGGATGTGGACAAATTGGAGAGAGTCCAGAGGAAATGATTAGGGGGCTGGGGCACATGACTTACGAGGGGAGGCTGAGGGAACTGGGGTTATTTAGTCTGCAGAAGAGAAGAGTGAGGGGGGATTTGATAGCAGCCTTCAACTACCAGAAGGGGGGGTTCCAATGAGGAAGGAGCTAGACTCTTCTCAGTGGTGGCAGATGACAGAACAAGAAGCAATGGTCTCAAGTTGCAGTGGGGGAGGTCTAGGTTGGATATTAGGAAACACTATTTCACTAGGAGGGTGGTGAAGCACTGGAATGGGTTACCTAGGGAGGTGGTGGAATCTCCATCCTTAGAGGTTTTTAAGGCCCAGCTTGACAAAGCCCTGGCTGGGATGATTTAGTTGGTGTTGGTCCTGCTTTGAGCAGGGGATTGGACCAGATGGCCTCCTGAGGTCTCTTCCAACCCTAGTATTCTATGATTCTACGCGTTCAGGTGCCCTGCACAGCACGTTGCTCTGTTCTGCTGCAGCTGCTCCCAGGACCCTCCTGCTGTCTGTGCAGAGTGGGGGGAAGGGGGATGATGATGTCAGGGTGTCCCCCTCCCCCTGTATCCCATCTCTGTGGGGCAGGGGAGAGAGGACACAGCCTGGCTCAAGTGGACTCAGAAGTGCTGAGGTCTGAACCGTGAGTGTGTGACTGAAGCCTTTCTTAGAGAGACAGTGCACTGTTTGTGAGATTTCCCCAGCAGCCAGCTCACACACTCTCTCTCTCTCTCTCTCTCTCTCTCTCTCTCACACACACACTCAGTCTCTCCCCCCTCCCCCCCATGTACTCCATTTCTGCAGAGAGGTGGAGGGGAGACAACAGGACTTTGGAACAGAGCAGGAGAGCTTTCAGTGAGTGTCTTAAAGAGACAGCGCAGGCATCTCTCAGAAACTTCCCCAGCAGCCAGCACATGCCCTGTCTCTGTGTCACACACACACACATACACACACACACACACACACACACACAGAGTCTCTTTCACACTCACCTCCCAACACATACTTGTATTATTATTGTTGTTACTTCTTGGTACTTCCTAAAATGCACATATATTCTCATAATTTTATTCTTTCCAAGCATGTTATTTTAGTGTCTTGACTGAACTATGCATTTCATAATTTTTATTTCTCTTGCACTTAAATTTAATTCTTTGAGTAGTGAGTTCTAAAATGCCTAACCTGTCCTGGCTGGAGTAATTATCCCTATGGTAACTTTTTAAAAATATATATTATATCTAGGTTTTTTGTTTCTACTGGGGGTGCATATCCGCACATAACAAAATTCATTGCTCACATGGATGGAAAAAATTAGAGGGAACATGCCAGCAGTGCAGCCGGCAGCATCGCCCAAATGTCAGGCAGACCACGTTGTATGGGGCCCATTGACTGATCTGCCCTGGGGCCTGGAATTGCTGTCAGCAGGCCTGTCAATAACCTAGTCCCAGATTTGGACCTTAGCGTCCAAAATATGGGGGTTAGCATGAAAACCTCCAAGCTTGGACCTGGTAAAGCTGCCACCACCCAAAAAATTAGAGTGTTTTGGGGCACTCTGGTCTCCCCAAACCTTCCCTGGGGACCCCAAGACCCAAATCCCTTGAGTCTCACAACAAAGGGAAATAAACCTTTTCCCTTCCCCCCTCCAGGTGTTCCTGGAGAGATACACAGAAACAAGCTCCGTGAATCTAAACAGAGGGATTCCACCTTCCCCGTTTCCAGCCTTGGAAAACAGAAGTACCGAGAGCTAATCTCTCTTCCCCCCTCACCCAGAGGGAATGCAAAGTCAGGCTAGTAAATCTAACACACATAGATTTCCCCCTGACTTTTTCCTCCCACCAATTCCCTGGTGAGCACAGACTCAATTCCCTGGAGTCCCCACTAAAGAAAAACTCCAACAGGTCTTAAAAAGAAAACTTTATGTAAAAAGAAAGAAAAATACATAAAAAATGGTCTCTCTGTATTAAGGTGACAAATACAGGGTCATTTGCTTAAAAGAAATATGAATAAACAGCCTTATTCAAAAAGAATACAATTCAAAACATTCCAGCAACTATACTCATGTAAATACAAAAGAAAACAATAGAAACCTTACTGCCTTACTATATTTGTACTTACAACTTGGAAACAGAAGATTAGAAAGCAGGAAATAGAGAAATCCTTCCCATAGCCGAGAGGGAGATAGGCACAAGACAAAGAACTCAGACACAAACTTCCCTCCACCCAGACCTGAAAAAGTCTGGTTTCCTGATTGGTCCTCTGGTCAGGTGTTTCAGGTACTTCTTTCCAGGTGTAAGAGACATTAACCCTTAGCTTTCTGTTTATGACAAGGCCCGCTGCCAGTGTGTCCCTTGGAGCCCTTACAAGGCTCCTCAGTTTCTGGGACAATCCATACTTAAGACATCCTGCCCTCCTGCCAGGAGCAAGAGCACTCTGCAGTATGGGAGTGTCTCTTCCCCACACTGCAGGTCCAGTCCTGGATCAGCCCAAGTGACAGTTTCCCAGAAAGCAGGGGGAGGAATGCTGATCATAGACTTGGTGGGAGCAGAATGGGCAACAACCTCAAAGGGAAAGGGACCCTGTGACAGAGTGCTGAGTGAGAAACACTTAATCAGCCCCTGCCACTCCAGCCCCAATCAAGGGAAATGGATTGGGACTGGATGGATAGACCTGTCTCTGCCTCGTAACAGGCAGCACCTGCCAGCCACAATAGCCAGGGCTATAAAGGAAGCCATGGAGAAAGGAGGAAGGGGGGAAGAGAAAGACCAGGCACAGAGGGAGGTGGGAGCCTTCTGGTCTGTTGCTGGCCAGGCCTGCACTTGGCAAAGTTGGCTGTGAAACCTGTACATAGGTGGAAAGTGGCAGCGGGAAAACAACTGTAAATAAAAAACACTGGTGTTGCATGAAGCTGAGGCATTCCTGACTGATTGGAAAGGCAACAGGGGCCCAGCCGTGTGCCTTGCTACAGACCCAATTCAGCAGGGAAAGAAACCAAGCTTGAAAGGAGAAGGCTGTTGGGATGGGGAAGAAGAGAAAGGCAGGAGAAGGGAAGGACCTTAGTGTTGTGGGTGAATCTTGGAAGGGAAAGACACAGATCCACTCCATATGGGAAGAAGCCAGCCCCTCAGAGGGGGAATAGTCCCCTTTCACATTTGTTTCCATTAATGAACAGAGGAGCCTATTGTTTCCTATGGCCCCTTTCATACACACTCATTCTCGGAACTCTCAACGGAGCAGTGCGTAGAGCTGGCTGAACAATGGAAATACAGATATACACATATATGGGATGAACTCTGCTGCTATTTGTAGGTTCATATTCTCCTCATTCATGAGGATTCGGATGCTAGCTGGTCACTGGGGAAAACATTTGAAATTCCAAGTTTCACAAACTTTACAGGGATGATTATTCATTCAAAAACATGTGCTGCAAAATGCATTGATTGCTACTCCCCTGTTTCAGTCATCTAGTCAATGAGCAGAAACCTCATCATCTGATTTAGGTGACTGGCCATGAATAACAAATAGCAAATACTGGAAGAGAACAGTTCACGAACAACCCGTAGGCTGAAAATTGTTCATCCAAACAACAAGTCTACTCAGCGAAAACAGGATCTAGTTTATGGATTATTCCAGAAAGAAAAAAAAAAGGCTAAGCTCACAGAGAAAAGTACCAGCTGCTGCATTTACAGCATAGGTATTCTTCAGAGTTATATATTTACTGAGTTAGCTGCTGCTGCTTCAAGGACAAAGCTCTGCAAAAAGCATTTAATTTAGTGGCAAATCCACTTTCCGTCTTGTGTGGTCTGCATTTCTCTCCAGTGGGTTAGTTGGAGGCAAACCCTGCTGACTGTTCCGCCTGCAACTAGAGTCATCATTGTCCTTTTGCCATATCACAGTTGTCTGCCACCCTGGAAATGATTTGGGGCTTATTAATACTGAACTGTCACAGCACCCAGCCAGGCCGCTCATGGTAATGGCCTGTCAGCAGCTCTTTTCCAGGCGTTTAAATTAGCAAGAACCTGTTTGAAGCCACAGCAGTTGAAGCTCAGCAGGCCAATTCAACTTCTCAAGAAGGAAACTTGTCAGGCAGCTTCTTAGGAGACATACACTTGTCCTTGTGCTGGGAGCTCAGTGGATTCCCACAAGGGAAGCAGGTTTAGAACTGGTTAGTTCTTGCTCAGGACACTGGAATACCGAGGTGTTGCAACAAGTAGGGTTGGCGTTTCAGTGGTGGCACTAATGAACCAATGCCCTCTCACCCCCATGGTACAAGGAAGCAGTGGTCACTTGTGATCAGTAAAGATCCTATGATGCTCCCGGTAAGAGTGGGATAGACCCTGATCTCCTAGATAAATTCCAGCACAAGTAACTTGATACCTCAATTCCCTGTGTAGTTTTATCTGGGTTCAGCATTGACTTCACACTCTCAAATACTGTGCTGCATTGTTGGGACCCGTTAAATACTTGCCATGTTCCTCCCTAGTGTTCTCTGCATTTCTTGACCTGAGTCCTATGGGTTGTATGTAAAGTGTTTCGGGATCCTTCAGGACGAAAGGCCCTATCAAAGCACATGACAGGATGATTTCTGCTTTAAAGATTTCATTATCTCTGGGGCTGCAGCACAGGAAAGAATTCTGGACTTTTTTTTTAAAAGGAATTGCACCTGCAGCTTATAAAGTGTCAATATGTCAAACCACAGAAGGGTTCCAAACTCTGCTGCTCTCTTTTTGGTAGTGAGAATGCCTCATTCGGGGCAGTCACCTTGGGACTTGGCTTGAGTTTTGTACTGGTGGTACACGCTCTGCAGCATATACTGGTGTAGAGTTTTGTTTCATTCCTTTTTATTAGGATTTCACCTTACTGATAAGACGGACAGAATGAAATGTTTAAAGGTCTTTACCATATGGGACCTTTATGGCTAAATCTTAGAAACTTAGTGGTAATTTTCAAAATGTAGGGGCAGGAAGCTCACATAAAGCCATTCAGGCTGCCTCTACATCTTTAACTTACCCCATGGTCTCTATGCAGACATGATCATAGAACATTAGGGCTGGAAGGGACCTCAGAAGGTCATCGAGTCCAACCCCCTGCTCAAAGCAGGACCAATCCCCAGATTTGTACCCCAGGTCCGTAAATGGCCCCCTCAAGGATTGAACTCACAACCCTGAGCTCAGCAAGCCAATGCTCAAACCACTGAGCTATCCCTCCCCCTGATGCAGCATAAGAAGGGCTGAGTGACACCTGGAGCTGTTCAGAGCCTGTCCAGGCCCATCAGTGCTCTCTCAGACCTTTCCCACTCTGTTCTGTTACTGTCTGTATTACAGACACTGAAATCTATGAAGTTAAACAAAATTTAAAGGTCAGTAGAGCTGTAACCTTCTGAGGCAGCTCCATCAATTCCAAGCCAGCCAGAGCAACTCATTCATGCCTGCACAGATCTCAGATCTGAGCCGTTCTTGCACCAGATGGGCTTCCTTATGTTATCTCAAGTCAGCTTGTCTCGCCTCGATTGTTATGTTCATCCCATGCCCAGGCAGATTACCCCAGGGCAATATAGTTATCCCATGCCAGGTTTTCCATGACAATCCAGACTGACCACTGGGGTAACAATGCTTGCAGCCTGCGGCACTTCTCCTATCCCTAGCACAGTGCCAAAGCTTTCCTCTCTTTCTTTTAGCCCCATCCACAAGAAGAAAAATGATCCAAGGGATCCCTCCAAAACTTACCTCAGTTTGCTGCAGACTCCTTCAAGTCCAACAGCCTCCTCAATACCCAAGCTTGTCCATCAGCTCTAGGGTTCTTTTTAAGCCAAGCCCAGGGATTTTGAGACCATTTGCTCTATGCAGCTGGAACTCCTTTGACGAGATGTCCAAGTTCACAAAAGAAAATGCAAGAGGCGCTCTTCCATTTTTGAGGGAGCTTCCTCCCCAGCTGAGGGGCCTCAAGAGAATTCTCAGAAGACTGTACGGAAATTAGGAATCTTCTTAGATCAAAGTGATGCAGATGCAAAGTTCACCCACCATCGTGCACTATTACTAGTCTCCCTTCCTCACCTCGCCTATGCAGTTCTAGCTGAGTAGCTTTCTTTCAGTTTTGCGCCTCACCTCTTCCTGTGCTGTGGGTCTTACTTGGTCTTCCTTCCTGTCAATTTCAAAAGCTGCCAGACTGCAGTATATGCAAATGCATGCCAGTGTCTACTGAGAAAACCTGTGGCCCAGAATCAGTTGATAGTCACGCGAGTCCTTTTCCAACTCAGAGACAGCCACCCCCGGCTCCTTCTCCATGAGCAAAGTGGTGGTGATGCTCTGCTGCATGTGATGCTCTGCTGCATGTGATGCTCTGCTGCATGTCCTCTCATCACAGCATATTCTCCCTCAGAGATGTCCACATTCAATCTGAAGTTTTCAAACCAAACCAAATGTTCCTTCTCTGAGCAGCAGCACTTGGCAGCTCATGCTGGAATCTGAAAGTCAAGCTGTATTCTTTCTGCTGCATACATCATCACCAACAAGATCCCAGAACTTAGGTTAAAATGCAGTGGAAATCTCAGGACATCAAATGGCATCCAGTCCACTCTTCTGCGAGTATGTTGGCTCTGCGGTAGCTACAGAGGTAAACCCATATGGTATTTTTAATCAGAAAATTAAACAATTATGTCTTGAAGACACAGAGACCAGAAAGAATCGGTAACAAAGTGTGATTTTCCCACAGTCACTTTCCTGACTATGATGAGTGTTACTCCAGCATTATCCATTTGCCATTCAACCAGTTGCAGAGATGCTCATCAACAAATACTGTCCTCATAAATCTACAATTCAGAGACTCTATCATCCGTGGTTCTGATCTCCCTGGTCACCATGGTGGTCGCTCAAAGTTGGCTGGAGGAGTAGGTTGTGTGAGCAAGCTGCAATCTTTTTTCTCTGCTCTTTCAGATAAATGGGTTTGATAAACCTCTTGTAGTCAGGTCCAGTTTCTTTTCTTTAGAAAGAAGTTTAACTTGCAGATCTCAGGATAACTGTGCAGGGCTGGCACTTTGGAAAATCTTTTTACTTGAAAATGGAGAATATTTGATCAAGAGTTATGGAGAAATAATAACCAAGGAGTTCCACACCATTTTTTCTGAGCAACTTTAAACACTATCATTTCACAAATGCTCCATTTGAATGAATTCAGATGCAGAGACATGGCCGTAATGTAAAATAGTGTTCATACATTTCATTTAAACAGTGCAATGTTCTGTGAGATGGTTACCTGCAGTGAAAGGATGCAGTTTGCTACTACATTGGTTTTCTTTCCAATTGCTCAGTCTCAGTCCACTGTAACAAAACACACTGCAAGTTTCTCTAGCAGGAGGGGCTCAGAAGGAAGCAGTGTAAACAAGTGAAGGAGGTGAAAGCAAATGAAAATAGGCACATCCTGTTCGACATCTGCTTCTTGGGATGAGTTTGAATTTAGTCATTGCCGTAATGAAGTACTATATAACTCTCTGTTTCTGTTACAAAACCTGACAATATTAGTAGAGTTGTAATCTTGCTAACTCAACAGGCCCTGTATTCTGGGGGGATAAAGTTAAACAAAGAACAATTTGTCATTATTTTCTATACAGTGTATGTGGTTTTGTTTTAGACTGGCATCAAGGATCTTGCACCATTTTGGATATAAATAATCCTGGATTTTAAGGCCTTTGGAACTCTTATTTGTGCTCTGCAGATCCAAGCTCCCAGCTAATCAAAATTATCAGCATCTTGCCCTGTCCAGTCCACTGCAGACAGAGCTGTCACCATAAACAATGGGTGAATTTATTACCTTTCAGGAGACAGCCTTCAACAAAGCAACAGCCCCTACAAAGGTTGCACTCGAGCCCCGGTTATGTCAGTTTGGTGTGGAGCAGAATCATGCAAAGGACAGGGACTTTGGTACCCAGAGATTCCTTATTTTCAGTTCTGATTGAAACTTGGACCAAGTTCACTTCCAGATATTGGATTTTGTTACACATGTTTTTTGCCCACTTCTGTTGAAAAGATCTCACTTTATTTTAGGTAGCCATGCAGGAACCTCGGTAGGATCACAGTTTAGATTTAGAAGAGAACCCAAATGTTGAGAGGTTGATCTGGTGCTCACCCACATCTGAGCCTGAAAAGTGGCCTGGAAATCTCCTGAGAACAAGCTTAGCATCTGGTACTCCCTGCTTTCAAATAGGCTAGACACACTGGGAGTACAGTTTGAAGAGGTGCCACCCCAGAGCACTTCCTCATGGCCTGCGGTGCCCAGCAGGCACCTACCCTGCATTCCTTTTTAATTCTTTACAATTTTCACTCAAGTAAATACCTTGCAACGCTGGCTACAAAAGTGCCATGTGAATGCCTGTTCTCACTTTCAGGTGACATTGTGAATAAGAAGCTGGTAGCATTATCTCCCGTAAATGTAAACAAACTTGTCTGTCTTAGCAGTTTGTTGAACAAGAAGTAGGCCTGAGTGGACTTGTAGGCTCTAAAGTTTTACATTGGGGTTTTTTGAGTGCAGTTATGTAACCGCAAAAAAAAATCTACATTTGTAAGTTGCACTTTCATGATAAAGAGATTGCAATATGGTACTTGTATGAGGTGAATTGAACAATACTATTTATTTTATTACTTTTATAGCACAAATATTTGTAATAAAAGATAATATAAAGTGAGCACTGTACACTTTGTATTCTATGATGGAATTTAAATCAACATATTTTAAAATGTATAAAAACATCTCAAAGTAGTTAATACGTTTCAATTGGTATTCTATTTTTTAACAGTGTGATTAAAACTGTGATTAATTGCAATTAAGATAATTTTTCTGAGTTAGTCATGTGAGTTAACTGCAATTAATTAACAGCCCTAATTTCTGCTAGACTTCTAAGATGTGTCATATTCAGTAATATCCAGCAGCAGCAAGATGATGTTAAAGTAGATCCTACACCAGCTAGTCAGCTGGGTTTCATTCTTTTAACCATGCCAGAAAACTCCTCATATTTCTTCCTGAGCTTCCTCCACTATATCAAATAAAGAAATGTAAAAACCCAGATTCCTTTCTCAAACTTTCCTCCTGAGACACGATCCTTCCCTTTCATGAAGGAACGGCTGCTACTGAGCAGTACAACTGTTACCGCTCTGTCCAAACACTTCTAAGCCCTTGTTCATCATCTCTACTTTAGCTCTTTACTTTTCCAACTCTGTAAACCCAGCCTTGGACACAGGGTTTTCTTGTTCTCCAATAGCTCTGAAATTAGACAGTGCCTCAAAGACTTGGAGGGTTGGACAGAGTACGCTAGCCCCCAAGGGAGCTCAGAGAGGAACTCAGCTCAGTCATTTTAGAAAGTGTTTAATTAACCTTTGTCTGAGTGTTACTATTACTTATTACTTGTAAAGTGCGAACAGCTAGATAGGTGTTTAATAGGTATGAAGACAAGGTCCCTACCCCGGAGTCCTTACAATCTAATCTGTCTGGTTTGAGGGATACAGCTCTTCAGCTGTATTGTAAAATGCTGTTAGAGCTGGATAATTGTTTAATATATATTATTTGTATTTCACATGCATGTGATCAGATGTATCACAAACAGGGTTTATGTCTTTTCCCCTCCACATAGGCAGTAGATCAGTGCTTCTCAAAGTTGGGCCACCACTTGTTCAGGGAAAGCCCTTGGTGGTCCAGGCCGGTTTGTTTACCTGCCATGTCCGCAGGTTCAGCAGATCACGGCTCCCACTGGCCACGGTTTGCCGCTCCAGGCTGATGGGGGCTGCGGGAAGAGGCGCGGGGCAATGGATGTGCTGGCTGCCCTTCCCGCAGCCCCCACTGGCCAGTGGGAGCCGTGATCAGCCGAACCTGCGGACGCAGCAGGTAAACAAACCGGCCTGGACCACCAGGGGCTTTCCCTGAACAAGCGGCGGACTGGCTTTGAGAAGCACTGTAGTAGATGACTCCTGAAAAGGATGAAGGGCAAGTCTACACTACAAAGTCAAAGGGCAAGTCTACACTACAAAATCAAGTCAGCCTAAGTTACATCAACGCACAGCCACCGCAGTCATTCAATCGCTTTTGCATGCCACACTGTGCTCAGTAATGCATGGCCTCACCAGAAGTGCTTGCACGGATTGAACTGTCAGTATGGGGCACTGTAGGACGGTGTCTGAAAGGCAGCAACTGTTGATGTAAATGATGCAGCATCTACACTGACAGTGTGTTGACCTAACTACATCAACTTCAGCGCTACACCTTTTGCGGAGGTGGAGTTAAGTCGGTGTAGTGGGCGAGCAGGGCCGGCTCCAGGCACCAGCTTATCAAGCAGGTGCTTGGGAAGGCAACTCGGGAGTGGGGTGGCACTTTCAGGGATTCGGCGGCAATTCGGCGGAGGGTCCCTCACTCCCACTCGGAGTGAAGGACCTCCCGCTGAATTGCCGCAGATTGCGATTGCAGCTTTTTTTTTTTTTTTTTTTTTTTTTTTTTGCTGCTTGGGACAGCAAAACCCCTGGAGCCAGCCCTGTGGGCGAGTTACGTCAGTGGAAGACACATTTTAGCGTAGACACTTACAGAGTTAGGTAGGTTGACGGAAGGCAGCCTACATCGAACTCTGTAGTGTAGACCAGGCCAAAAAGAGGCAACAGTCATCACCAAAAGGATGCACAGAAACTAAATGCAAAGTTATGCTGATGCTGTTCTCCATGCCAGCCCCTCCACTAGCACCACCTGGGTTTCCCTTCCCCTCACTCTCCAGATCAGCTCAATTTACTTCTCAGAGGCTCACTGGGGTGAGCTGCATTGCTGCTGCTTGCTCAGAGCAGCTTGCACAGCCTGGCCAATCAGATTGGGGGGCTCGTTACACACAATGAGTCCATCTGCAGGAGACATTTACCAAAAACTCAGTGACAAAAGCCGGTGTGGTTTGTGGGTTTTTTCTGAGCAGGTCCAAGGGACTCGGAAGGGACTTTTATCTCAGAACTAAAAGTATTTCTCCACTGGGCACTACCAAACCTGCTAATGATTTTTTGCTCTTTGCTGATGCCTTTCATCAGAGGATCTTAAAGAGCTTTGGAAACATGACCTAATGAAGCCTCAAGCCACCCCTGTGAAATAAATAAGAATTATTGTGCCATTTTATTGATGATCAGCTGAGGCACAGAGAGATTAAATGATTTGCCTAAGTTTACACATCAAACAAAGCAGTGGAGCTAAGAATAAAAAATTAAGGTTCTGACTATCAATCCCCTGCTCTGACCACTAAGGTGTGGTATATGCAATACACCTGACTAGGAGAATCTAGCTCTGTGATGTTGCTACATATCTGATTTCTAAGGGGTTAATCTCTGCTCTCTCAGCAAGCCTCATGGCCACTGAAAGTTTCTTACGCTGCCCTGTTTCTATAATGCTAAGAATCAAAGGAAATGGCATTTGCATCATTCATCAATATCCTTCTGAAACTGCAACTGATGATGTCACATGCAGAAAATAAATCCTGTTCTATGACACCATTCCTAAGATATAAGACCTAGTCTCCACTCCCACTGGTGTTTAATGGGCACTTCATCCACTGTGCCCCTCTCTCTTAGGTCCACCTTCACCTAGATGCAGCAGGAAGCCAGAATAATTCATTTATCTTAGTTAATATATTTGATTGTATCCTGTAGGGCAAGGTGGGCTCACTTGAACAGCCAAATGCAAGGTCACAGCCAGGAACAAAGAATGCAGCTCACACTTAAGTGTATCCTGGAAAGTAGTTACTCGGAGAAGCACTTTGAGGTCATGGTAGAGAATCAATTGAACATGAGCTCCCAGTGTGATGCTGTAGCTCCAGGGGCAGAAGCAAGCCTTGGATGTATAAGGAGAATATGAAGTGGCAGTAGGAAAGTAGTATTACCTTTGTATTTAGAACTTAGACGGGACCACGGGGTCATCTAGTCTAACCCCTTGCCAAGATGCAGGACTTGTTGTGGCTCAACTATGGCTATCACTGGAATGCTGGATCCAGTTTGGGTGCCCACTCGTCAAAAAGAATGTTTAAAAGTTGGAAAGGGTTCAGAAAAGAGCTCCCAGAACGATTTGAGGTCTACCCAGCCCTCCAGTAAAGCCTAAAGAAGCTCAGTCCATGTAGTTCTCCCAAGAGAAGGTTCCAAGTTGACGTGATCACAGTGTACAGGTACCTCAGTGGGGAAGAGGTTTCTAGCAGGAAGCTCGAAGGCACAGAACAAGATCCAGTAGCTGGACGCTGAAACTAGACAAACTAGAAATAAGGCTGTTTTGTTTAACAATGAGAGTAGTTAACCACTGGAGCGGCTCACCTAGGGATGTGGTCGGAGGCTGCGCTAGGCAGAAGCAAGCTACGTAGCTACCTAGGGCAGCAGCTTTTGGGCCCTCCCTCAGTCCCTTCCGGGCAGTGGGGCATGATGCTGGTGGGGCTGCCCAGGGAGGGGCAGGGAAGTGTTTCTCCCCTCTCCCCAGGGGCCCAAAAGAGCAGGAATCAGCCTCCAGCTAGCTGCCACTGACATGCTCCTGCCCCCCTCCCTCAGCTGCTTCCCCCCCCAACCCCCCTGGCATGGGTAAGATGGTGGCCATGGGGCTTGGGACTGTTCCTGGCAATGCCACCAGCACTGCCAGGTCTTTCACCATAAGCAGAGCAACCCATTCGACTCCATGTTGACATCCACCCCACAGCATGTGCTCCATGCCCAGCTCCCGCAGACCTTGCTGCCTGGGCAGCCCCCAGACAGGACCCAGCCACCACCCTCATCTTGCACCATGGCCACCCAGCACTATGAGCCCAACCGCAAGGAACTCAGCTGGGAAGGGGTGGGGGACAGATTGTGGGGCAGGTGGAGGTTGGCAGGGGCAGGCGGGGGTTGGGGGCCTGGGGTGCAGACATACACAGGTCCCATTGTGGTAGAACTGAGGGGAAAGCTTGTGGGGTGCCCACCAGTCCTAGGGGGTGGATGGGGAGTGGGGCTTTGGCTATAGGGCAGTGGACGAGGCTGGGGAAGCGGATCCCTGCTGCCATCTCTTTAAACCGAGGTTGGGTACCATGTTACAAGCTATGCCATGGCTCAAAGAGAAGTGATGGGCTTTATACAGAAATGACTTTGGCCTGCACTATCAGGAGGTTGGACTCGATGATCAGAACAGCTCCTTGTGGAGTTACAATCAATAAACTTCTGTGTGCCTCAGTTTCCTTATCCCTAGGTCCAAACTACCTCTCAGAAGGGTTGTGAGGCTGAACTCAGTGTTAATTGATTGGAGAGCCTTGGATGGAAAGTGCTAGCTGGGCAGAAAGCATATTCATTATTATTATTTACCCCCGAAAATGGTTTCCTTGTATTTTCTTTGTAGTGCCGATGGCATACACAGACTGCCTCATGAGATCACAGGCCCCAAAAGAGACTGCACACAGGATGCAGGAAACCACATGTCTCTGGGGCAGGAGCGCTCAGTGTGTCACTTACTATAAAAGGAGAGGCAGAAAGAAACCTAAATCTGCCAGGGTATGTTTTTCAAGTGGTTCAAATGCACCAGCCCTCCCCTGTCATGCTGAAAGAACACAAGAGAGTTTCTAAAGGAGGCAGCAGGGCCAGACTCACACGGTCACTGCTCTGAGCAACTCGCAATACCTCCCGTGCGTAAGGAGGGGGAGCAACCTTCCACGTGCAGTCAAGAGATGGCCAGAGATTGAATTCTTGGTGCAGTGGAGAACCTGGTCTGCATTCTGCTTGTATCCTCACTGTCGCTAGCACATTGCTTTTCAAAAGCTGGGGCACAGTCCGTGGCTTCCACAATACCATGATCACAACCATCTGCTGTGGTCATTAAATGCCATGGTCATGCTTGTAGTCCCAATACACCCTATAGACTAGAAAATGTGGACATAAGAATCTATGTCCATTATGCTGAACATACAAGAGAAGGTACAAGAGACCCTGAGCTCTAGAAAGGACAGTTTGCTCTGGGAGCTACAGAACTAACTCTGTTAGCTCTGTCAGCAAAGGGAACAGACACACTTCATCAATCCAGAACCTGAAGGGTTAAGTGTCTCTAAGCCTATTGCATATGGCTTAGCTAGACTACCAGGAAGTGAAGAGGATAATTTTAGTACATTCAAAAGACCACGCTTCCCCATCAGCTGGCTTGTTTTGCGCAGACTGCCTCTTTGGAGAGAGTGAGTTATAGGATACACAACAAAGGGGAGATACATTGTTTCCGTATGTTTTCCAATTAATGATGGCTCGAGGATTAACATATAAAAGCATGTGGCAACTCCAGTTCTTGGATAAATTGCTTGGTAGACAAGGCTTCAGTCCAAAAATTCTGTACTGCACCTCTCAAGAGAGGGTGCAGATGGCACAGCCTAGGAGATGGGAAATGGAGGGGGTGGCTTTCACACTGCCCTAATACTGGGCTGCTCAAAGTGGGGGGAGCAGCATAAATTGAAGCAATCTCAGGATCTGCTCAGATTTAGACCAGCCTCACATGGCTGCCTGTTGCCTGCTCTGCAACACAGAACAAACAGAGACCTTTGTGCTCATCTCTCAACACATCCTCTCCTGCTTCTGGCCCCACCCCACCCCATCCCAGTTGGCAGCATGCGGGGGGCCCTAGGTGCTCCAGCAATAACACTAAGTATTCCCCAGGGGGCTGCTTCAGCCTTTCCTACTGCTGCAGGGACAGAACGCACCCCCTGATTCCCTCCTTCTACTGTGCGTTCTAGGCTGCTTTGGTTCAGTTTCGCACACGTTGCTAGTTAGGGCTAGTCAGAGCCCTGGTTAATCTCCATCACTTCTTGGAAACATTTTTTCCCATCCATCAAATCATAGGTTTGTTAGGGAAATGCAAGGAGTTTAGTTGTGGAATTCTTCAGTGGCCCCACGTACCCTTTTAGATCCCCTAGGCCAGGGGTCGGCAACCTGCGGCACACATGCCAAACATGGCACGCGAGCTGATTTTGAGCGGCACACAGCCACCTGCCGCGGTCCCAGCCCCCAGCCCCACTCAGCGCCCCAGCCCACTGCTCTCCCCTGCGGAGGCAGGAGGCAGCAGCCAAGGTTCACTCTCCCCCGCTTCTTCCCCCAGCATGGTGCTTTCCTGCCCCTCCCCATCTCCTTCCCTGCACCAATCAGCTGATGGCCCTAGTGAGGGAGATGGGAGAAGAGCAACAGTGTGCCAGCAGTTCCCTGGAAGGGACAGAGAGAGGTAGGGACGGGGCCTTGGGGAAAGGGGTGGAACAGGGCATATTCCTTTCAGCCCCTGCCCTGACCCTTGAACCCTCCCATACACCCAGCCTTCTGCCCTGCACCCCCCAGCCCTCTGCCCTGAACCCCTTCCACCCCAACACACAACCATCCCTTTGCCCTGAACCCCCCCAACACACCCAGCCCTCTGCCCTGACCCCACACACACACTCAGCCTTCTGCCGTGCACCCCCCCCACAACCAGCCCTTTGCCCTGACCCTTGAACCCCCCCACACACCCAGCCCTGTGCCCTGACCCCTGAAACCCCCCACACACCCAGCCTTCTGCCCTACACCCCCACACACCCCAGCCCTCTGCCCTGACCCCTGAAACCCCCCCACCCAGGTCTGGGGTCCCGGCCGCAGGCCCTGCTCAGCCCGCTGCAGGCCTCAGTGAACAGAACGCCAGGCTGGCAGCGAGCTGAGCAGGCTGGCGGTGCAAGATCAGCATTTTAATTTAATTTTAAATGAAGCTTCTTAAACATTTTGAAAACCTTGTTTACTTTACATACAATAGTTTAGTTATTATAGACTTATAGACAGAGACCTTCTAAAAACATTTAAATGTATGACTGGCACGCGAAACCTTAAATTAGAGTGAATAAATAAAGACTTGGCACACCACTTCTGAAAGGTTACCGACCCCTGCCCTAAGCCATGGCTGGCCTGGCTGATTCCATTGCAGCCTGCCACCCTACCTCTGCCTCGTGTGATGACAGCCGGCAGGTGGAGAACGGCATCTGCCCACAGCAGCACAGGAAAGGGGAGGGATTGCAATGTGTTTGTTAATACTGGAATTTTATACCCTGGGATACACAGGTGTAGCCCCCGCCACACTCCTTAGCACAGGGGCAGTGCCCCAAGGGGAGAGACACCCCTTCTGGGCCCCTTGGGCTCCATAGCAGAACCCTGCACTGGTGACTTCCCTAGAAGCAGGGGAGGGGATGCAACACCAGTCACCTTGGTGACCCTTCCCCTTCAACTCATCAGAAGGCAGGGGACAGCTAGGCAGATGGAAGCAGTGTCTGATCAGTGCAGAGCCGGGGAAAGGAGGAGAGTGGCTGTAAATGGCCCAGCATTCCCTGGGCTCTCCCTGCAGCTGGCCAGCACTGCACTCGCCTGTCTGTAACCCAGCCTGCAGGAAAGCCTCAGCAGGGGACAACCCAATCTTCCTGCCACCAGCCTGCCAGCCCCAGGAGAAAACAGCCCATCCCCCCTGCCATCACCTGCAGCAGCCCACACCAGATCCAGGGGTTTGGATGCAGAGACCGGGCCTCTTTGCAACTGTCAGCACTGTTCCAAAATGGGACAGGTGGTTCATCCCTTTCCCAGGCTCCCCCAGGAAAGCTGCTGGCCTGCACTGGCCACTGACAGCTCAGCAAGAAACGGACCCTGCATGGGGACCCTGTGTTATAGTTACACAGGTGGCGCGGGTTAGGTCAGGCACCATTAAGGCACCTTGCATCTCTGACAGGCCTTTCCTCTACCGGCATCATCAAACCCCACCAATTCCCAGTACGATAACATGTGTTTCTAACAGTGTCTCCTCACCAGCCTGCAATACATCCCTCCCCATGTACAGCAACCGGGTACCTGAGATGTGGGGGCCAGAGCACCAGAACCTCTGTAGCAGTGGGGGCGGGGGGCATTGGCACTGGAACCAGGGCTCCAGGAACTATGCCCCCCACTTTTTAACATGGGCAGAATTTGGGGGGCAGGGGGCAAGCCTCAAGGAGCTGCAGCTCACCTCCCCTGTTGCAAAGTGCAGCCCCTGCCTGTGCCTGCCAGAGGTTTGCTGTTTGGGGTAGGGGAGCAACCCTGCCATCTGCCCCCAAACTACACCCATGTTAAAAAGTGGGGGCCCTGGTCTCCCAGCCCCATGATCATTGTTTGGGGGTAGAGGGGAAGATACACGCTAGGTCAGGTGACCATACACTTCCCCAGTATTCCTGAACAAAAGTGTCTGCTGGCATAGCTTTTAGTCATTAAGACTTATTATTAACATCACTCATCCTTTTATTCATTTTGTACTTTTACTGCCTATTTGTCTGCAACCACACCCTCACCTACAGTTTTAGCCAGTGCCTCTTCCAGCCGGCACACTTCCCACTCTCACTCCAGGAACTTCAGCATCCTCTCCACGACTCAGCCCTCCAGCCAGGTCACTGGGTGGTTTCCCCTTCCAGGGGACATGTATCAAAGTCCCTGCTCACCCACAATCTCAGCCAGGCAGTCCTTCTCTTCACTACCCCAGAGCCATCCCCTCAGCAGCTGGCAGGGGAACCCAAACCCACCTGCCCTCTACTCTGGTTCCAGCTCAAGGACCCTCTAAACAGGAACCAAGCTGTGGTTCCCTCCTTGCCATCTTTCCCTGAGCCTCTTCTTTAGTGCTAGTGCTAGTGCTAGGCCTGGGCCTGGGCCCGGGCCTCCCCAGTCCCCTAGGCCCACCAGCCTCTTTGCTCCCTCCTGCCAGGGACTTACTGCAGCCTACCTCCTTGCAGTCCCGCTACTTCCAATTTCCTGCCTTTCTACAAGCCCAGCCCATTTGGCCCAATTCAGCTCCTGCAGGGCCAGCATGGGGAGCACACCCCATCACAGCATCATATAGGCACTAAGTCATTGCCGAAAGGGGGGTTACACCACTAGGACTCATGAAAAAAACCAGTGTTATCCCTCATTATTACAGTTTACAGCAGCAAGGTGTCAGGCTAGGAAACAAGTGCTATTACCTTTTTTAAAAAAATCTTTGATGCTTGCAGTTTTCTGAATCTCTGGAGGACCTTTCTTCATTTTCCTGAGCAGCATCGTGCAGTCTCTTTAATCTTTTTTCTTCCAGGCAGGTAAAAAAGCTTTGAGACAATTTCCAGACTTAAGGATGTAGGCTGAGATCAGGGCTGAGCAGAAGCAAAGGAACTTTCTACGGTCACATTAAAAATGGCTCAAAGGCAAATTAAGGCACTTGATATTTTAATATGGTTTTAGACTAATTGCTCATGAAGCCTACCTTATTAATGCAGTGATGGCATGAGAGGAAGTCTGGCCAATTGAGCTTTACGTGAGCTCACAGGCGCATTAGGTTGTAACGAGTTTGTCAGGTCTTAGGTGAGAGGTGTTTGTAGAGGACAGGGCCCTTTGCCAAGGGTCACAGCAGTGCCTGTGCTGGTGGGGAGCAGAATGGAGCCATGCCTAGGGAGTGGCAGACACAGCAGTGTTGGTGGAGCTCTGGTCTCACCGCTGCCCAGAAGCTGAGGAGGGGACAGGAGGAGTCACAGGGGGGGCCTGGACCTTCCCCCACTGGCCACCCACCACCTTTTCAGGACAGGTTTATGAGCTGGGATGGGAGTGGGGAGAAGTGGGGACAGGAGAGCACTGGCAATACCTCCAGCGCTGGGCTTTGGCCCCAAGCACCTACTTATGCCCCAGAGACCCCCAAACTCCAGAGAAAACCCTCTGAAACTCGTTGCAGCCCCAGATCCCTGAGAAGTCTGCAGCCCCCTTTACTCTGAGACACCCTCCTCGACAGACCCCCAGCCCCACTGAATCTCACTGAACTTCAAACTCACAGATATATGTTATGCTATTAATGTGGGTGAGCCCTTTTGCCTTATTTAAAAACAATAACAGCACATCGGTATAAATAGTTTAATGAGCTAAAATCTGAATGCCATGGTGATGCCATACACGTGTACAGAAGTGGCAAAGGGTTTGTACAGTGGATGACCGTTTATTTCAGTTGGGTTTATGGGAGACCCCCCCAACTTTTTTCAGACACTTTAAACCTTCTAAAAGGCTCTCTCAGGGATGGGGAAGGGAAGTGAGCCACTAGGCTGAGCTAGGCTTTGCTCATCGGGGAGTAATGGTCTCTCCCCTTCCCTTGGAAGGAAGGTGGGAAGCCCCCTGCCAACTCTGTGGCAGACTGGAGCAGAGATGGGCGTAGGAGGTTAATCTGGGGGATGCCAGGAAGCATTGGTTCCCTTCCACCTCCTCAAGCTTTGTATGCTAGTCAGACAAATCACCTACAGCCTCTGCAGGGAACTATGCGCATGTAAAGGAACCTGCTGTTGTGTGCCAGGGTCTGAGCACCACGCACTGCACTGGCTGACATCAGGGACGCATTAACCCTTGCTGTAAACATAGTTCAAGTCAGTTCATATGGGGCTTGCTGCCTTTCCTCTCATTCCCTTGGGTCTTTCTCTCCACTGGCCCTGGCTGTGTGTAAAGAGACACACCCATTTCCAGGGCTCTCCGCACTCCAGCGGTGGCCCTGCAGACCACTAGGCTAACGCAAACAAGATGGTGTGGGCAGGCGTCTCTGAACGGATCAGGTTTGCTTCACAATCTCCGTCCCATACAGCTTTACCAATGGGAGAGGCTCCCCTGGACTGGATGGCTGCTGTTCACCTGGGGCCTGCAGTGGATCACTGCAGAGGAATACGCAGGCAAAGACATTGGGCTCAGCACCTGCAAGCTCACTGTAGGAGAGTATGCAGCCACATTGTCCAAGCACATCGGGAAGACCAGGAAAACTGCCAAGGTGGGAAACTCCCTTCGTTACTTTGGTCTCCTTTCTGTGAAGGAAACTGAGGTTTGGGATGCTTAAGACCACTTTAAAGGGCCACAGGCTCAGGGCTTCCTGAGAATCTGGCTCCTTTAAGGGTTGTTGGTTTGGGCACCCAAAGTGACCAATCACTCTTGCAGATCTTGGCTCCCAAGTTTCCTTGCTGTCAGGACTGCAGGAGGGTGTCTGTCTGTCTGTCTGTCTGTCCGTCCGTCCATGTGTCATGTGGCCAGAGACAGCAGATCATGCGGTACAAAACATAGGTCTGCCACAGAGAGTTTGCTGCTTAGAAGTTAGCTGTGGAAAGAGCAAATGCCCTAAAAGAGCTGCGGGGGCCGGGGGGGAGAGGATACTTTAAACATTTCACATCTAGATGGAGCAATTACTCAGTATACATGGTACAGGTACCCAATGTCCTTCTTTACAGACAGGAGAAAGCGAGGCATGAAGTTACAGCTAACATTTTCAGGGATGGCCTCTGATTTTGGATGCCTCAGGTGGTCAGAAGAGCTGGGGCTGCTCATGTCTAAAAATCAGGCCCCAGAATTCTGAACCTGCGCCTCTTGGAACAACATCTGCATGTGGCTTATGCAAGTTGCACAGGCAGCCGCTCAAAGCCTGGACTAGAATCCAGAAATCCTAACGCCCAGTTATGTGCCTCACCCACTGGAGGGAGCTCCCTCTCTCTTTCCTAGAGTACTGCATATATCACACTTGTATTTCACCCTGCCGGTCATCTTGTCCTGGGTGCCTCTGCCTGGCAAACTGTAACTAACACTTGTTTGGCTGTGGTGCCACCTACTGGTGAATGGGCAAAAAGCAGTGTCCTGGTTAGGGATTTATTCCCTTAGAACGGGTGTTACATGCAACTCGAGGTATGTTTACCCTACAAAGTTAGGCTGATTTTACGTAAATCAACATGGAGCCTCCGATTTAAGCAAGTCAATCTTGCATGTCCCCACCATTGTGTCAGCAGAGCACATCTTCGCTTGCATTGACATATGGAGTGCTGCATTGTGGGTAGCTATCCCACCATGCATGGAGCCGAATGGAATGTTGTGTTGGGCTTGCAATACCTCATGGGACCTAAACATTTGCATGAGTGGTTATGGGAACATGGCGTTAGCCTCCCATGATGCAATTACTTCCCTTCCTCCCTCCCTCTGTCCCAGAAATCAACGCAAAGAAACAAAGCCTTTTTTTGCCCTTTTTCCTAAGCCTGGGTTACCTGCGCAGATGCCAAAGCACAATAAGTATGGATCCTGCTCAGATGTACAATGCTGCCGTGAGCATTACAAACACCTTGCACCTTATCTTGCAGTATTTACTCAGTTGAAGCAGGAGCCACTGCATGGAACAATGTGATGCCACGCAAGCAGCCCTGTTGGAAGCCATGGACTGGAGCAATTTGCAGATGCTGGCGACAGTTGCACATCATCTTGCCATGGTGAAGCACCGCTTCTGCGCCTGGGAAACAAACACTGACTGGTGGGACCACGTTGTTTATGCAGCTATGGTATGACAAGCAGAGGCTGCAGAACTTTTGAATGGAACTTTCATGGAACTGTGCGAAGAGCTTCTCCCAGCCATGAAGCGCAGCAATACTAAAATGAAAGCTGCTTTGACAGTTGAGAAGCGAGTGGCGATAGCTCTCTGGAAGCTTGCAACACCAGACTGCCAGTGGGGCATCAATTTGGAGAGGGTAAATCTACCATGGGGTCTGCTGTGATCCAAGTTGCCAAGGCAACCAATAGACTTCTGCTAAGAAGGGTAATGACCCTGGACAATGTGCAGGTGGTTTTGCTTTTGCTGCGATGGGGTTCCCTAACTGCAGCGGGGCTATAGACGGAACACATATCCCTACCTTGACACCAGACCACTTTACCAAAGAGTACATAAACTGAAAGGGATAATTCTCAATGGTGTTGCAAGGGCTGGTGGATCACAGGGGCCGTTTCCCCAACATCAATGTGGGATGGTCGGGAAAGGTGCATGATGTGCACATCTTTCGGAACTCCAGTCTGTTCAGAAAGCTGCAAGCAGGGACTTTCTTTCCAGACTGAAAATAACCATTGGTGATGTTGACATGCCAGTTGTGATCCTGGGAGACCCAGCCAACCCCTTGCTCTCATGACTCATGAAGCCATACACAGGCAGCTTGGACAGCAGTAAGGACCAATTCAACCACAGGCTGATCAAGTGCAGAATGGTGGTGGAATGTGCCTTTGGACATTTAAAAGGCCACTGGTCTTGTTTGCTTACTAGGTTAGACCTCAGTGAAAGCAATATTCCCATTGTTGTTGCTGCCTGCTGTGTGCTCCATAATATCTGTGAAACAAAGGGAGAAAAGTTTACTGCGGGGTTGGGTCAGATGCAAGTTTGAGCAGCCAGACACCAGGGCAATAACAAGAGCACATTGAGGGGATCTGAGTCTCCGTGAGGCTTTGAAAACTAGTTTCAGCAATGACCCACAGTAATGTTATACTTATGTGTGTTGTTCTTTACCAAGTTGTCCCCTTCATTGCATTTTCTACCCTGTAAACTCCACCCCCACTAACCAGTGTGCTGAATGGATAAAGAGCCTTTTCTCCTCAAACCATTAAGTTTTATTATGCTCAGAAACACACAGAGACAGCAAAGAAAAGTAAGATACCCTGGGGCAAAAGGGCTGATAACACTGGGAGTGGGGGAAGAAACAAGGAAAGCTTGCATACAATTGCACTTCAGTAACAATTAAAGGTGTGGGAATGGCTGCCTTCTGGTCCTTGTACCCTCCCCTGGAGTTGAGTGCAAGGGATACTGGACTGCCTGCCCTCTTCCCTCTCCCCCATCCTAGGACATTTTGGGGAGGAGGATGTAGAACTGGGCAATAATGGCAGCAGGTTCAGCAGGTGACTTTCTTGAACCTCAACCAGATGCCTCAACATGTCTGTTCGCTCCCTAATAATCCGCACCATCTCATCCTGTGCATCACTCTTGTGTTCCCTGCATGCTCTCCTGTCCTCATTATCCTCGTGCAGGCTGTCGGATAGTGCAATCTGCCATGCGCTGAGCTCCATCTTGTCACTCTCGCAGCCACGCCTTAACTCATTGAACATATCCTCCTGCGTCTTCTTTGTAACATGTAAAATGACTCAGCAGCCCTTGTTCTGGCCAGTGAAGGCTTCTTCCCCTGTTCTTTTTGCAGGCATCAGTTCAGTACGAGAACCTCAGCTCCCCTGGCATCCAGGAATTGTCAAACATGGCCTGGTTCTATGTCATGCATCCAGCGCATGACATGAAGTGGACCCTGAAACTCAACCCCAAGGCCAGAACCTTTGATCAGCAACTAGCAGACAATAAAGCTGCTTTTAAAGATCTCTGACCTTGTTCCCTCCTCCCTCATTCAGGTTTAAACAGAAGAAAGTAGTGAATAGCCAGAATAGGATGATCAGTGTTGAACTGTTCTATATGTTCTGAACAGCTTTGAAAACAAGAAGGCTTTGTTTGCAAACTGTCAAGAAACACAGAATCTACACAAGCATGGGCAAAGGCGGAGTTAGGGTTCAGTGTTTGACTGGCCCAAAAATCATAGGTCAATTGATTGGTCAAATAATGTCAAAAATGGCCACTACTTTAAAGCCCTAATTTCTTAGAACAGTAATAAAAAAAATAAGACTTTATGGTCACTCCAAGGCCTAATTACAAAAAACAAGTTACTGAACTGAGGTATTTTAACACAAAAAGTGCAACACAATGAAATGAAGTTCTAAAAAAATGAAATAATGGCACCACGCTGGAATCACCGAGATAGGCTGCCACCTACATCAGCACATTCTTGCAGGAATATTTGATCATGACCAAATAGAAGGGAGCCAACTGACATTTGACCCATCAGTGGACCAGCTCACCCAGCCTAGGCCAAGTATCCCATTCTAAGTGTTACACAAAAGCAAAAGCTGTTGCCATGACTTGACGCTCCTTGGAACACACATCTGCACCATCTGCCCTTTTAATATAACTACAAGGTTGATGGACAATTTAAACTGGTTGTGCTTAGGACATTAGAAAAGGCTTATTATCCAGTGCTCTAAGGCTGTCTACACTGCCAATTGAATGACAAAACTTTTGTCATTCACAAGTGCTTTAAAAAGCCCCTCTCAAAAGACAAAAGTTGTGCGATGGCAAATGGCAGTGTAAACGGCTAGTTGTCAGCAGGAGCACTCTCCTGACAACAACGCTCATAGGAGGTGGAAGTATTTTGTCGGCAAAAGTGCCAAACAGCATTTACACTGCCCGACTTCTAGCAACACGGCTGTGTCACCACAGCTGTACTGCTAAAAGCTTTGTAGTGTAGGCAAAGCCTAACTCCTGCTGCAGAGAGACATGGAATAATACAACTGGGGGCTTGGCTACACTGGAGAGTTGCAGCGCTGGTGAGGGGGTTACAGCACTGTAACTCAGGATGTGGCCACACTTGCAAAGCACAGTTCTGCAGCGCTGGTAGTTACAGCTGTGTTCGTACAGCTGTGTAGGGCCAGCGCTGGCTGTACACCTGGTCTGCCTCGGGTGTAGCGATTCCAGCGCTGGTGATGCAGCGCTGGTCAGCAAGTGTGGACACCATCAGCGCTTTTATTGGCCTCCGGGGCATAAGGAGGTATCCTAGAATTCCTGTCCACAACAAACCAGAAGAATGGCTGAACTCCGATCTTCCCGTAGCTACTTGCTGCTCTGTGCTCCAGCGAGCGAGCCAGCGAAGGCAGGAGAATTGCTTTGGAATGTTCAAAGCTGTTTGCTTGAGGAGAGAGGGGGGAGGGGTAATGTTGAGCAACTGTTTATATGGTCTGACGGCTATTTAGGAGTGCATAATTAGCATTTAGTGAATAAGAGACAGGTGGGGGAAAGGTCAAAACTTTTAAAATGATTGAAGGTAGGCACTGTGTATCTTCCAGTCCTTAGAACTTGCAAGGCAGGGAGCTGAGAACAGTGTCAGCTCCAAAAATCCACTCTCTCTGTCTCCCCCATGCTCCCTGTCACATTCCACCCCACCCCTGTCTTTTGAAAAGCACATTGCAGCCACTTGAATGCTGGGATAGCTGCCCACAATGCACCACTCCCAACAGCGCTGCAAATGTGGCCACACTGCAGCACTGGTAGCTGTCAGTGTGGCCACACTGCAGCGCTGGCCCTACACAGCTGTATGAACACAGCTGTAACTACCAGCGCTGCAGAACTGTAAGTGTAGCCATGGCCTGGGCCTTTCCACCTACCTGCTGCAGTCCCTGTGCCAGGGCCCTGGAGGAGAAGGTAGAAGATCTGGCAGGGTATCTTTTCCCAGTTGTGTAATAAGGCTCTCACTGAAGCTACCTCCCTAAGGGGTGCAGGAGATGCACTTAGCATGGTTCTGTAGGACGCAGATTTTACACTGATGCAATTAAACCTTCCATTTTTATTTCAGCTGTGGCTGTGAGTGGCAGCCCATTCAGCATGCACTGTGCAAGGGACTTCCTACCCACAGCTCAGAGTTATAACTACCCCTTTGGGTGCTCAGCAAGTGACTTGAGTGAAAGAGGGGAAATGAAGGGATTCCCAGAGTTGCTATTTCATTGACCTAAGTTCCATGAGCATGCTGGGCCCTGAGCCCTCCAATGGTGCCTGGCTACAGAATTAGCACTGTCACAGGTGCTCAAGCTAGTCATGGCAGAAGCAAGTTAAGGGGCAGATTCTTAAACAGCAAAATAGCACTGAGGTAATGATGTGCCGTGTATGTGAGGCTGGGTTTACAGGACTGCTAAGGAGACAGCACACGCATGAGAAGTGACAGACAGTAGCACAAGGGAGGGTTTACTGCATAGTAACCGACCACCTCATGAGGCACCTGGGGAAATGGAAGCAGAGGTACTCCACACCAGGCTTGGAGCCTCACATGATCTTCCTTGACCTCAAAGGCACAGGTTAGCCTCTAAAGCCAGCGAGAAACTCCAGTGAGCTGAAGGGGGAGTGAGAGCAGCCGGTAGAGGAGCTATGCCAAGGCCATGTGTGAGAGTCACCATCACACTGGCTGTTCTCACCGCTGGCTCCCTTTCAAACAATTCCATGGATGTTACTAGCAGCAGTCTGTCCCCGGCCTCCAGCTACCTACAGCACTTCAGAAATGCCATGATCCACTGGGTTACAGAACACATTACCTTTGCTGCAGTTGGGAAGACCTACCACCAAAGGAGGCAGACATTGTGTCATAGAGGACTTCCCAGCCATCGCAGATGGTACACATCATCTCCTGGAAGTGCTCAGGGTAGACAATGCAGCCTAGAGAGACAGGCAACACCTGTTCCATTAATATAATGATGGTTTGTGAGGTAAAGGTGGCATTCACAAGTGTTGGGGCCAGGTTCCCCAGCTCAGCCAGAGCCGGCCCCCGCCATTGCTCCCAGCACTGGTTAGCTGATTCACAGCCCCGGCTTTCTGCTGGTAGAGCAGATGTCAGGTCATTTGCCCATCAGCTCATTGTGACTGTGGGTCATTCTGGAATTTCAGTGAAGTTAGGCTTCCGACTGCAACCATGTCAGCTCAGGCCTCTCCCTTTGCAACAGCACCTACCATAAATCCCACAGGTTTGGTCACTCTCCGTGTCTGAAAACAGCAGACCTACAGGCCTTGCTAGCCTAAGAATCTTACTGACATGTGTTAATGCAGAGGGCACGCCCACTCCATCGAGCAAGTGCGGAGAGAGGGACACTTTTCAACACCAGCCTGAATTCTCCGTCACCTTTCAGAGAACTGTGTCAATGCTTTGCTGGGTTATTGCAGCCTTAAGCTTTGTCTACACTATCAAGTTTTGTTGCCAAAAACTGCCTTTTGGCAACAAAACAGTGAGTATACATGCTGTAATGCAACTTGTCGGGAAAAACGCCCACTTTCAGAGACAAAAAACTTCCACCCTTATGAGACTTTATTTTCCCATCCCTTTATTGTCAAGAAAGAGCCAGTGTAAACAATGTTTGTTTTGTCGACAGAACTAGCTTCCACCAGTATCCCCCAATGTCTGCCATGATCACTCTGTTCAGTGTTTTGAGCTCTGCTGCCCTGCAGGCATGCACCCCCTCCCCTTTCAAAGCTACAGGAAGTATCTGACAGCTGAGTGTGCTGCTTCATTTGGGGAAAAAAGAGCAAATCATCAGAATGCTCCTGTTCTGCCCTGCACTAGGAACACAGTGGCAGTCTCGTGGGGTGGACGGGGGCAGAGTAGGGAGGGTAACTGGTGTGCTGCTTTGATATTCCTCAGCACGGATCACTCACAGAGCTACTCACAATGCCGCTCCCAGCAGCTGAGGAGGCTATATGAGAACTTGGAGGGAATCCTCCCAAGATGCACAGCAATCAGCTCTGCCTTCCCACAACACTACAGTGTGGGATATCTATCTACAGTGCATTGCTCACACTGTTGATGATCGTGCCCACAATGTGGACATGATCTGTTGACAGAGGCAGCAAGTAAACTCCTTTGGCGATTTTTGTTTTGTCGACTTTTGGGTGTCAACATAAGTTTTGTTAACAAAACTTGGTAGTATAGACAAAGCCTTAGTCTGACTCAGGCTCCTAGGCTCAGCAAAGCTAAAAATGGGTCTGCATGGGACACTAAGCTGAAGCGCCTCACCGTTGAGCAGTAAATGAATGACCTGTAAAGCACTAGCACAGGCAGAACAGGGTGCTAAGAATTTTAGGCATTATTTCTACACCAGTTAGCAATAAGAAAGTACGGACAGAAAATTAAGAAAGAGGGCTGAGACTTCTTTCTGAAACACTTTTCCAACCCCCTTTTCTGAGCAACAAGTACTTTCCCCCTCCCCCAGCATCTGGACTAAAAATAAAAAACCTTTCACAGCCTGCAGTCCGAAGTACTCTTCCAGGTGATCTGTAAGGAGGGGAAAGCAGCACAACACAGCAGGTTTTAAATATCTTTATGATTAGATCATCTTATTTACATCAATACAGAATCACTTTACAGACAATGTAATCAGGAGGCAAGAGGTGCTTTATTTTAGCAACTTAAGAAGGGATGTACTAAGACAACTCCTGTTTAACTGGTCAATTCCTAGCACGTGGGCTTGTTGATAGTTGTAAAGTATTCAGCTAAAAGGCAGGCTGCAGTAACCATGAAAATACCGTTCGCTCATGCTTAATTCCAGCAGTAGAGTGTAAACTAATTCATCTGTATTTTTACACCTATATAAAATGAAACAATGATTCTTAGAGGCTGAACATTTACATTTGCTTGTATCACCGCCAACATAAGAAAGCCCCCTTCTCTGGAGACTAACAGGGCTCGGTTGTAATGTAACAATTGACAGCCCCAGAGCCTTTCATAAGAGCTGGTGAGAGATCTGTACTGGTTTAGAACAGCAATGTTCTACTTCGTTTTGCTACCTGTAGTTAACCTCCGAGAGGAAGGGAACAGCTGATGCAAAATGCAGATTCTAACACTGTTGTCTGCAGGAGAGGCTAACGAGACAAGGAAAGCCATATCCATCCTCACAGCTTGTGGGGACCATATGCAATTATGCTCCTTCACTGTTACTCAATCTCAGCAGAAGTGAGATATCCCTCTTTAAGAGAATGTATTACACAAGTCTAGAGCCCAGGCCTCTTCACATCAGATTTTACTGTTCAAGACAGGATTATGGCCTTTGACAAACCAAGCCTTCTAGGAAAGGATGCACCAAGCAGATCTAGCACTGAAGAAAGGTGACCAAGTGGATGGGCTTGTCAAGACATGTGCACACTGAGTGGGAAGCCAGGTAGCTGAAAGCTCAGTATAGCAAACTGCTTCATTTTCATTTTACCATTAAAATTTCCACCACATTTGGCTCTAAATTATAATACAAGTTTTGATTCTGTAAATAGGGCCAGAAGGATCCAAATGAGCTCCCAGCACTAGGAAACCTAGAACCTTTACAGATGCCTTTGCTACCATTCACTAAGGCAATTAATTCCTCCTGATCTGGCGATTGTTGGTGCCTCTGTGGTTCATGGCATTGCTGGCTGGCAGTGAGTTTGCTGCTAAGTGACATCCTTTCATGTCCAAGGCCCACAGCCAGAAGACAGAATGGCTCCCCATCGGATGGAGGAATGATCTACTGCTGCTTCCCACTGTCTAGTTTCCAGTAGAACGTTTTCCTGGAGTTAAAGATGGGGAGAATATTTAGCATTTAATGAACCACTCATGTCCAAGCCTAAGAATGTCACACAGCACTCAAAGGTTGTTGGCAAATGCCTCAGTAACAAGGAGAAGTTCCCCCTTTAGCTGAGAGCACACTTCATTAGTCCCTGGGGACTGACACAGAAGGAACCTTAACTCAGTAAAAAAAACAAGACAAACTCTGGGCCTCAGAGGCTGGGAATCCTCAGCCTGCACTGCAGGGTATCTGGAGTCCAAGTATTCTTACCACGTGCACTACTCCATCACATTCACAAACAAGGTGTTTAAAGTGTGCTTTCTACTCAGAGTTCACTAAAAATGGCATTGGGGTCCTGTGACTATTGCACATCATGGATTTCTAGATCTAATCTGCTCAGTTTATAAGTGAAGAAATTCCTCTAGCACAAACTGCCAGCCCTGCAAACTCAGCCTGGGACTGAGAGTCAAACTAGGTTCCATCCTAGCACTGCTCATCAGTTTTAAAGGCTCGACAGGCTCAACTGTGTCCCCCAGTGACATCGGTGCAATCCCCTTGCCTTCAACAGGCTTGCCAAGGTGTCACCAACAAACATGGCAAGCTGCATTCTGTTCTTCCGTGTGCATCAGCAGCAGAATGGTTTGCATAAGGTAACCAGAAATCCCGATTTTACAGGGACAGTCCCGATTTTTGGGTCTTTTTCTTATATATGTTCCACCCACCCACCCCAGTCTCGATTTTTCACATTTGTTGTCTGGTCACCCTAGGTTTGCATCATCTAGCTGTGCTGACCAGCAGGATTAAAAGCACTAACCTTGTTTCAGTTACAGTGAGCAGATCTTTCTCAGAATACACCCAGGAAACAGATCTGGAGACTAAAGCGGGGCTATTTTCATTTTTCAGAGTAGAGCCATGCGTTAAACAGATCTATGCTGCATATCTAGTTAGTTAGCAGCTACAATGCAATTTAACGCTACACTGCTGGGTTCTGCTATTGCTTAGAGATGAAATAAAATGACTAGGTTTTAATACTGATGGCTGGAAGGCCTGAGGCTAAGTAAATAGCAATGCAATTTCTTTGCTTCCTCTCCAATCTACCTCCCAAGAAGAGATGCATGTTCTGCTTAATGTGAGGAAAGAACAATCAGTAAAGTACAAGAGGTTTCCTACCTCAGATGGGGTATCAGGAGCTAAACATTTTCTTAAGTTTGGTAAGGAATCCCTCCTTGTTCTCCCCCGCCTCAGCCTCAGGCCTATCCTCGCCTGCTTCAGAGCTATCCGTGGCCCTGCCACCTAGACATAAACAGTAGAGCTGCTATCAGGGTACACTTCAAACTGTGCCAATCACCACACATCTTGGAACAGCATTCAGAAGTCTATATAAGGTTATGGAACTATTTTAGACAATAAATTTGGGGCTTGTGAAGTGAAACACAATATTCCTGGCTTTTGCCAGTGCTCACGTGTGCAGATACTGTGTAAACATCCCTGCCCAGATCTGCTACTGCACACGACCCATCTACTGTTCCTCCTTTGCATCTCCTGGCAGTGGTTTGAGAGAATGCAATGAGACCAGGCACTATAATTTGCATTTCTGATCAAAGTGAAAAATCTGGGCCCCAGAGGTGAAAGACAAGTGCATTAACCTAGAGTACCACTCATTCCCCTCTGCCCTCCTCCCCTATTTCCCTGCCCGCTGACATTCAAACACTCCAGATTTAAGAAGAGTTTATTATATGCCAACCAAGTTTCAAATGTGAACAGGTATTAGTTGATAAGAGGCACAAAATCATTAGCTAGTTCAGCTTTTAGTAACAATAGGCAACATGCTGTGTGTGAGCATCAGGGTGTAGCATGAACAATCCTCTCAGAGAGCAAGTAAGCCACATGCAACAGACTATCAGAGCTCTGATCAACTCATGCTTAGCTTCTCCGTGTCACTAGTACAGCCTCCTGGGTCCAGCAATCTAAGTACATATTCTCTTTACATCGCTCTTCCTAGACTTGTGCACGTCAGCTCCCTGCATATAAGTTACAGATGGATGCAATTATTCTAGGATACAAAGTCTGTCATTGCATTTAAAACTGAACTGAAGACATGTATTAGCTGCAGCTTTCAGGTGTCCCTAATATTGATAATCTGAGTTGTTTCTGAAACACTCAAACTCACTTGTGAAGGATACTCTTTAAAGGCACCAGAGAGTGGTGTCTCCTCTAGCTACCTATCTAGTGCATCCTTCGCCTTTGTTGTGTACCCCTCTTTTTTCCACACTTTTGATAGCTGGGCCCCCCTTCAGGAAAATGAGGCAAAAACCTATCAATTTTCATGTTAACGTCTTCTGCACCCCTCATTTTGATGTAGATCCTTGTAATAAGAGCCTTCCTCTCCTTTCTCAAATGGTTCGATGAGCAGCAAAACAATTAGCAATGTTACATTTAAAGTATTGTCAATGGTATCTGAGTGAGCAGCCACCGAAATGAATGAGAGACTTCCCCTCTCAGGGCTATGCTTTCAGGATCTCAGTAACTCAGGCAGATGTTGCTGCATTGGTGTCACTCCTGTCACATTTCAAAGGTTTTCCCACAAAGAGAGCTAGAGACTTTTAAATGCCCTCCCAAGAAGTTACTTCACACTGGGGGAAATACTGGAGTACCCCATGCCATGCTTATCAAAGCACACTTCCCATTAGTAACTAATCCCATGCAGAATGCCATCACCAAACAGCCCAAGTGGAGAAGGACATAACCCTGGCGGACCATACAGAGGGAATACTAGTGCAGTTGCCCTGAAGTGTGACAGACGCTACCATAAATGAAGAACAATTACCCACGTATCAGAGACGAGGCTCATTTATCTAATGGATTCCTGTGCCGTACAGTAAATAAGGGGATGGAAAGTTCAGCTAGAGGAAGTGGAGGAAAAGTCAGCTGCTGGACCTATCCTTAGGAAAGTCACCACATGTATTTGGAGGGAACCAACTCACTAGACCTGCAATCTCTCCTCCATCAGTGTGCAGATCAAGAGGAGGGACATCAATATCTTAAGCAGTGAGGATAAAAACCACATAGTGTAGGGAACTCACTGACTTGTGTACATGTGAAGTCACTGGGCCTGTCTTTATTTTAAGATATGTTTTGTTTGCTACATTCTGAGGCACTCAAAAGGGCTGTGAACATGAGGTGCCATATAAATGGACAGATTGCCACCAACAGCCAACTCTCTGCAGTACTGCTGACAAAAGAATATGATCTATGGGAAGGAAAGAGCTGTGTTTTAGTGGTCTTCTCAGTTGGAGTGATCCATCCTGCCATTTCATCAGAGGGCCTATAACAATGGAAAGCTGTATGAAATTGGGAACTTTCATTTGGCTGATGCAGAACCACATCAGGAAAAAATAGATTTGTGCCCTTTTTGATTCCTTACAAAGTATAAGGAAGACCTAAAAAGTGTTTTTGATGTTAGGAACTAAGATATGGACCCTCTTTTTATGGCAGACCATGAGGAGCATTACATATACCAAGGGAGGGAAACACGAACAATGGAGGTTGGAAGGAATTTTTTGTGAGACTGTTTAAAAATGGAGGGTTTCATTTCTTAATATCCGTTAACTCAAATGTCTGCCTAACAGCTAGGAAAAATGTCTTGATAAAAGATTTCCCACCACCCACCCTTAAAATTGATGACTAAAGGCTCCTCTGCATGGAATAGTTTTATCCGTGTAAGCTAAAGTGTGAATTTAAACCGATAGTTATATAACTTTGTGCGGACACACATATTCTGATGTACATGGCTTTTTTTCCATTTTATCTTAAATCTCTTTCAAAGCAATGCAAGACCACCAAAAAAGGCACTCATATACCTGAATAAGTGTCCACACCAGGAGTTACACCAATATAACTGGTTTAATTATACTGCTATAATTATATCAGTATAACCGGTAAAACTTTCCCCACGTACACAAGCCTGATAAAGTTTCCACCCCAGTTCTCTGGCCTTTTGAGAACAGACTCCAGCAAAAACAAGAGAGACTAGTCTGGCTATTTCTGCTATTTCTATAATAAAAAATGAGTAGAAAAAACTCATGAAATCCTTTTCAGGCCTTCTTTACACATCATAAATTGGCCAACAAAGAAAGAGCACCTTTCTTTGCAGTCTACCTTTCAAGTACACTCCAGAAGTCAGTCAGACTGATGCAATGGTAGTGAAACACGACCTTGCGGTGGAATTCCCCGCAGATGTACTATACTCCACAGTATCCACTTCCTGTGAGTGAGAACACCCTTTTGGGGTAGTGTGTTTATAAACACCGCTAGGAAGGTTAGACCACAAGGTAGATAAAAATCATGATTTAAAAAATAGATTCTGATTTCAGTTCAGATTTATATTACTAGTTCTTTACTTCCACACCATTTTTACTCTTAAATTGCTAAAATGGGTGTTTTGTACTTGTTTCCTTAGTTTCTTAATTGTAACATTTCAGGTTTTACATTTTTTTTTCTCCTAAGAAGTCTCACTTCAAATGTTCATTCATGCTGGAAAAGGCAAGCCAAGGGCCTCATTTAACATGCTTATTGTGAGAACACCACAAACACAAACAAAATGGATAAACCAGTAACCCATGCCCTCTTTCAAAATATGGAACTTCCTCAAGTCAAGCTGAAATGCTTCACCAGCCTATCCTCTATCTGGGTTTGCTGTGAGAAATCACAGGACTGTACTCCTACGTCACTTAGGAGCTTTTGAAAATTTCACTCTTACATGCCTAACTTTCGGTTCCTATTTTTGAAAAATGTGGCCTGTGGGAATAAAAAATTGTAAACTTTTTTAATGTACTGAAAGTCTGAACAACTTTTAGTTTGCTGTTAAGATTTGAAGCAATTTTAATTTTATGCCACTAACAAAGTTTTAAATAAAAATACAACTTTGGCTGCTGATGCAGCAAACAGTTACGTACAGATTTACTTTCAGCACACGGGGAATCCCAGTGAAGTAAATATGACTATCCATGTGAGTAAAGTTATGTAGCTGCTTAAGCATTTGCAGGATCAGGCCTTAATTTTCAGTGTTTTGCACCTATTGCAGTTTTGTAAAATTCAAAATACATACCCTAATCATAATGGGATTTTTAAAAAGCCTTTATAATTTAGTTCCTTATAGATTTTAATCTAAAACTGAAATAACACAAATTTACAGGTTTAAGAAATGTTCAATCTGATTTAAATCAATGTACTTTTTTTTTTTTAAGTGATACAATTAGGATTTATATCAATTATTTAAATTGTTCTGCCTTGCTAGACAGGACACACTGGCAGCTTCTGCATTCACCAAACAGTCTCCTTTTGAAAATCTACATCTACTAAATGCAAATTAAAAAGCTGAGCTTTGCAAAGTAAAGTTTCCACTCATTTAAAGTTTTAAAAAGTGACCCAAATCAGAACTACTGGGGTACTGCAAAGTAACCAAAGCACCAAGAACATATGGGAGACACTTATCCTACACAGTCTAGACCCAATCTTGCACCTCTTAAAGGCACTCACATAACTCCCTTTTGGTTCAAGGGAAACAGGACTGGCCCCTCTATCACCACTCAAAAATGAATTAAAAGGAATTTCAAATCCACCATAGGTGTGGTGGAGTTAAATGTTACAATGGAAATGAAGGGTCACTGCAAAATTCAGTTGTATTATAGGAGCATCTGAAGATAATGGTGCTCTCTACTCATGCCACCAGTACATACCTAAATGCACAGTAAATACTAGGGAGAGAGGGGAAGACAGATGACTTCTGGCAGGAGGCTACTGCTTCCTACTTACTGTATTAAACTCTATTAACACCACACTAACAACAATTATTTTTAAAACAGAAAAAAAACTTAGCCTCAAACAAGATGAAAAAAGGCTTCTGCGTACACAACCAGCTCCAAAAGCCACCTTAGGCCTGGTCCCTCCCCTGTAACCTACAGGAGGCATTCCCTGCAGCCAGTCACCAAAGAAGCAGTAATGTACATCACACACAGCTTACCAGCAGATGTATTTGTGACTCCATTCACTGTCCCTTCCACATCCGTCTCATCCTCAGCATAGCTCATCATTAAGGCTCGCTGGCGATCTGTCAGCCTCCTGCAGGTCAGAGTATACTGTTGTTATCTCAGTCGGTATTCACTTTAGGGATAGATACCTTTGCAGCCCAAACTCAGCTTCCTACCAAGCAGCACATAGAAGAGGTGCTACTGATAATGCAAAGCTAATATAACTGAGATGCCTTCAAAATCCCAATGACCCTTTTAAAATAAGCACCTGAGAAAGGAATACACCTTGCTAATGGAAACCTCTAGGAGAACAGGGAAGATTCTAGTCACTGCATTTCATCTGATTGCAGAAGAGGAAGTCAAACATTTTAAAGGGTTGAAACTAAGGGCTGGTCTACACGGGGGTGGGGGGGGGAGGAATCGATCTAAGATATGCAACTTCAGCTATGTGAATAACATAGCTGAAGTCGAAGCATCTTAGATCGATTTACCTCGGGTCCTCACGGCACAAGATCAATGACCGCAGCTCCCCCGTTGACTCTGCTATTGCTGCTCGCTCTGGTAGAGTTCCGGAGTCGACAGGGAGTGCATTCGTAGATCGATTTATCACGTCTAGATGAGACGCAATAAATCGATCCCCGATAGATCGATTACTACCCGCCGATCCAGTGGGTAGTGAAGATGTACCTTAAGACACCTCAAACTGGAAGCTACATCTGAATGTCAAGTTGGCAGAAGAGCACTCAAGAAAGGGAGTTCCCACTTGAGTGCATGATACAAACACAGGAGACTTTTCAAGCTTTAAAGATTACCTTGCAACAAGGTTATGAGGATGGCTTAGAGGGCTAGGCAGCCAGTCCTAAGGCTCCTTAGAACAGATTTCAAAAGATCAGGAGGGTAACCGCATCCTTCTGAGGCAGTAATACTCAGACTCAGTGATTCAGGAGCCAAATTAGCAATCAACATTACCCCAAAGAGCCACAGTACTATGAATTAATTGTTTCATTTACTCTAGTACTCTATACTCATATTTAAACAGTAGGACAGTGTAATATTTAGTTTATAGTGTATATTATTCTCACAACAAATAAGTTAATAAGTTATCAACTTGCACTAAGTTAATTGGTTTATAACATAGTAAAAGCATCCTGACTGGTTAATAACTGATTGGTTAGTAATTAAATCTCACTGTGTTTTAATATCACGTGCTGCAAAGAGCCGCAGGAGACATATTAAAGAGTCACTTGTGGCTTCTGAGCCTCAGTCTGAGTATCACTGTTCTAAGGTATACATACTCTGGGTTCCATAGAGTTGCTCTCAGTAAACACGAGACCTATGCAGCCTCAAGAATAGTCAGATAATTGCAGATTTATTTTTAATTGCCACAGTTACCTTTCAGGGGTTTGGTTTGGTTTTTAAACTAGGTCTCTAATCCTTCTGGCTACAATAACCTTCAACACTTGATGGGAGTATAAACCAATGCTTTGGTGTCTGAATTTGAAAGAAGCCTGAAACAACTCCAAGAGTTGTCAACTGTGTTATTCATGTAAATGGGAGTGTTAATACACATGTGGTAAGTCTAATGATAGTTTACATTACAAATATTAACTTTTGCTGCTGAACATTCTAGCCGAATGAAGCAAGAGCAGCCATCCTTCATTATTGGAAGTACAGCAATGACCGATCTTAGGGAGGGGTAGAATGGCGTGGAGAGCTGTTACTAACAAAGGCTACTGGGAATAAGAAAATCCAACTTCCTTCTCCTCTAATGTAAAGTCATCTTAAATCCTGTCCCAAATGGTGAAAGAAACAGGAAATGCATCCCCTGCATCAAAAACCTCAATTGCCACGTAGACATCAAAACCTAAAGCCACATATGCCACAGATCCCTGACTACCAAAAGCCCTCCATATAAGTCATCCTTAGCTGGCTGTGGAAAACCTCCAGCTTTACAGAGCACCTATATGGTGCCACTACAAAAATCAGTGGCACACTGAGAATTTGGGGGCAACAAAACAAACAGAACAAAGGATTCTGAGATTAGGGTCTATGCCACATAAATCCAGGGATCCTGCTGCATTGTTTGGATCTAAGGCTATGTCTATGTTAGGAGTGCTGTTTGTGCGTAGGAATAGCAGTATACTACATTGACAAAGCACTCCTTGCATGGACACAGGTATAATGGTAAAGCTGTGCCTTGTACCGACACAGTAAAACCACCCCCATGAGTGAAATCAGCTACACTTGTGAAAGTGCAGTTTGGCTGGCACAGTTGTATCCACAGTGGCATAGATCACATAGTCCAAGATAACACCTCTTCACACCCGTCATGGATACAGCTATGCTGGCAGAAGTCTGTAGTGTGGATGTAGCCTACTATGCCACACAGTGCCTTGCATATTGATCAATATATTTGGAGTGGCAAAGTTTTTTTGGTTGAGACGTTTATATCTGCTCAGAGCAACCAGGATGTTAGAGTGAAGATCTCATAGCATGGTAATTTAAGCTATAAACTAATCAGTGCAGTTTTTTGGTTAAAAGGAAAAACGTACAGTTCAACAAAAGATACAGTAAAATAAAAGTTGGTTTGTTCACCAAATTATCCAGGGCTCAAATCATACATCGATAAAGCAGTGAAGATCTTTTATTCCCGAGAGCACATTCTGCACAGCAAATTTGCAGATTTCTACAAGACACCTCCAAATCTTAGTAGACCTTCCACTTACTTAGGAACCCTGATCTTTATATGAATGTAGTGGTCTCCATAACCGTAACTGTTAACCCTGGAAATGCCTTTACCACTCATTCGAATCCTCTGGTCTGCTTGAATACCAGGCGGTATCTGTGAATAAAAAGACCCATATTTTATTATTGCTCTGCAGTACCAAGGTGTCAGCATGGAAACCTATAAATAGAGGCCTACTTAAATCACAGAGACATCACACCTTTTTCACAGGTTGGTCACGGCATAAATAGCAGATTTCACAGATGCGTTCATACCATATCACTCTTAGTTCTGTGCTGCTGCTGGCAGCAGTGCTGCCTTCAGAGCCCGCCAGCAGCCGCCACTCTCCTGACGCCCAGCTCCGAAGGCAGCATTGGCACCAGCAGCAGCATAGAAATAAGGGTGGCATGGTATGGTATTGCCACCCTTACTTCTGCAGTAATGTTGGTGGTGGCATTGCCTTCAAAGCTGGGCCTGCAACCAGCAGCTGTTGCTCTTTAGCCGCCCAGCTCTGAAGGCAGGGCAGAAGTAAGGGCGGCAATACTGCAACCCCCCAACAATAGGCCTGAGAACCACTTTTGGGCTGGGACTCCCAGTTTGAGAAACGCTGTATATTTTTGTATACGTACTCTGGGTTCCATAGAGTTGCTCTCAGTAAACACGAGACCTATGCAGCCTCAAGAATAGACTCCCAGTTTGAGAAACGCTGTATACTTTTGTATATTTTATCCTATGATATAGGGTAAAAATACACAAAAGACCAGATTTCATGGTCTGTGACGAGTTTTTCAGGGTTATGAATTTGGTAGGGCCCTACCTATAAATTAATCAAGCTATTCCTCCTGCAGACTATGAAGTAAGGGAGGAGGGATTTATTTCTATATTTAGATAACTAGGTAGTGCTCAGATATTACTCAATAGTAATGAAAAAGCATTCAACACTGGGAATTAAAGAGAACTACCTACTAAGGACACAGGTGTAATTAAGCACAGATCTACACTAGAAGTGCCTTGCTGGTACAGCTATATCACTATACTATACAGCAAGGGTAGTCAATAAGTGGACCGCAGGACAAATCCAGACCACTAGATGCTTTTGAACAGGCCACAAAATCTTTGTATTTACTTATTTTATTTTTACCCTCTCATTCCCTCACAATGTAATCTTCAGTACATTGTACTGTGAATTAATGATTGACTTGTTCTCCTGCATATTTATATCTGCCTCTGGAAATTTCCACTACATGCATCTGACAAAGTGGGTGTTCACCCATGAAAGCTTTTGCTCCAATATGTCTGTTAGTCTATAAGGTGCCACAGGACTTTGTCGCTTTTTACAGATCCTGACTAACACAGCTACCCCTCTGATACTTGGGTCTCCTTAATTCCTTACTTGCTTAATCTGAGCTATCATCTTTTTTGGAGATTATTTTCAGGTTATACGGTGGTTCAATTTTATTTTTCATTTAATACTTATATTTTTAGTGCAATCAGGCACATTACTAATGCACAGCATTGTATCTGTTTATTGAACAGGGAACCTGCGGCGTGAAAAGTGTTTCTTTGGAGTCTGGACCTTGACTATACCCTAACCAAGGAATTTGGACCTTGACCTACACAGGCATCACACTCCTAGATGCAGCTTACACAGGAAAACGCTCAATTTTGCCAATGTACCTGGGTCTCTAGTAGGGGCTTTTACTGGCACAGCTATGTCTAGATATCACGCACCCTCGCTCACGCAGCTTTGCCAGCAAAAGCTTAAAGTGTACATCCTGCCTAAACCTAATATATTACTTATCACTGAGCTCTGCCACAGTGTGGTCTAGTCCTTATAACAGAAGACAGTCAAGACTCTTAGGTTTTATTGCCAGCCCAGCTATTGGTTCATTGTGACATCATGGGGTAATCAACCTCTGGACCTCGCTTTTCCAATGCATAGAACAGTTAATACTTAATTGCCACAGCCCCAGTGTGAAGAACATGACCTCCTTGAATAAAGGGCTATGTAAATACAAAATCTAACAAGCTGGTAGGCTAACTGAGCAGAAACAAGACATAGAAACAGGCAGGAGAGAATCATACACACACAAGACCTGGTTTGCAACATTAGTCCAAAGGAGTGTCAAGGACTCTCCCAGCTTGGGGACCATGCCAGCATTCCATGCCAGAGAGCCTGACCTTCCCAATGATCTGTCTCTCTTCAGCAGCTCTGCATAACCACTCAAACGGCTATGAGAGGCAGAAGAAAGGGAAGTGGGAGTTATCCCTTGCATACATGGGGCAAAGCAGAACACCTGCAATATGGCAGTCAGTACTCAAGAGGCCTAGGACTAGGACAGCAAGGTCTTGGTACTTTTAACCTTTCACTCTTCTTGAAACACAAAGAATGCATGCTTGTTGTTCCAAGCTAAGGTATCTCCTAGCTCCTCCACCCACTGTTACCACATACCGTGATACTGATGGTCTCATATAGACCCTGAGCTCTGGCTGTACCTCCAAGAACTGCCTGTGCTATAGAGATAAAGAGGTCTGAGTGTACATCTGCTCCATCTCTTCTGAACACAGGGCTTTTCTGAACCTAAAACCAAATAGTTCAAGAGTAATCAGCACAGGTCATGTCAGTACAGTATAAGCATTATTCCATGATAAATAACAGGTTAAGTTGTTTTAAGCTGATATTGACAATTTTATGAAAAGTCTTACCCTTATCCCCTAAAAATTACATAGCAGAAAATCCGAAATTGACGTTATTCTTCGAAACTAACCACAAATATACCTCAGGCACTAAATATTAATAGCTAGAGCAGGTCTCTACTCTGAAGAAGGATACTAAAAATGGCATTAAGAGATTTCATGTTTCCTGTTTCAATGAATTCCACCCAATTTTTCAGTTTACAAGAAAAAAATTAACTGCTAGGGCTGCATACTCAGCCTGAGATCTGAGAATCACACTGTGCTCTTCACTGCTTGTAAATCACCACCAGTAAAGAGTCTCTGGACAGTAGAAAAGAGATTGTACTATCCAGTTCATAGGACAATGAAATGGCAGAGGGGAAGGAAGCACTCTCAGTATTTCATAGTACCCCTCTGGCAGTTTTGATGACTGCATTTCACAGGCTCTGGAGAGGTTATTAAATCCTTCTTGAGGGGAATATAAGCAAAAATGGAGGAAGAGATCAGTGTTAATGAAGAGGCCCTCAATTAAATGGTCGGAAGAGAATGAAATCCTTTCAAACACTAGGGTCTTTAATTTTACTCCTGATGGAGAGATGATACAGACGATACACATGGGTACAGGACTGTATCTGCAAAGAACATGTAAATCGGCAGTGAACTCACATTTTTAAAGAGAGCATTTTAACTTCTAAATTCAGCACCTCATAAATGCATTCCTGCAGTCTCTTTAGGGATCCAGAACATCTGTGTCAGTGACAGCTGATACTATACTAGTACATCACTTCCAGGAATTCCAATTACCAGAGAGTTCGTAAGTTTCCCTGACAGCATGTATGCTACAGACTGTATCCTAGGGCCAACCTCCCTATATGTAGCAGTGCATTTTTGTTCTATGAATAGGCTAAATATTTTACCACTTGCTATGGGGCAGGTGTTTCACAATCTCAGAAAACTGGAAGGGCTAACATCACTTCAGCTAGGCGAGATGACCCTTCAGCCCAATTTCCACCTTTACACTGAAAAGAGATAGGCTACCGACACACTATCCCTTCTTTGCAGAAGACAAGCCAATGTAAGCAGCGTACAGTCAGGTGTCCCACATACCCTGAACGTAATGAAAATTTCTTTCTTTCCTACAGGCATCCGAACAGTCTGTCCATCCTCCACACCTGCAATCAGAACAAGGACATGAATATTATACTGTTTGTCTGATATTACACTCTACACCTTATGTGCCAAAGCACCTACAGCCTTCCTAGTCCAACCCAATGCATGAACACCTACAACTACCTCAACTGGATGTCATCACAGCAGTATTTCCTTCATTCAGGAAGAAACATCCATGGATTTACTGGCAGAAACTATAGCGGTGGCAGCAGTGTAACTCATGTTCTCCAGAGGCATCTCAGATGACCACAGCACCCAGTGTTTGAAAAGCGGGGTGTCACCAGGTGTTCGTATCCTACGATGCACACTCATTCTAGTGCCAAGCACAACTGCAGCACTGGGCAGGTCATTAATTCAATTCAAGCTGAATTCAATTATATTATTCCCTTCAAGTGAATTCAGTGCTGGTGAAAGTAAACAATTGAGAGACACTGGAGACTGACATACTATGTTTCTCTGGAAAGACAGAGACAATGCAAGCTGTTACCCAATCGGACCATTTCTAGGAAGGTGGGGAGTTTTTCAACACTCATTCAATATTCTTTATTGAGTTGACAATTGGGATGGTGCATTTGTGATCTAAGGTAAGATTTTCAAAAGCACCTACATGTATGTCAGTGAAATTCAGAGAGACAAGGAGGGTGAGGTAGTATCTTTTATTGGACTAATTTCTGTAGTCTCTCTTCGCAAGCTTTTGAGCTTACAGAGTGCTTTTCTTCAGCTCTGTGTAAGCTCGAAAGCTTGTCTCTCACCAACAGAAGTTGGTCCAATAAACACTATCTCACCCTTGTCGTCTCTCTAATATCCTGGGACCAACATGGCTACAACAACACTGCATGTACTGAAACTTATGGCAATAAAGTGTTTTTGAAAATTTTACCCTTAGACATCTTTCTACTGGGAAATAGGGTTAAGACCCAGAAATTCTTTGCACAAAGGCCAAACAGCCATGAGATGGTAATTGTTTTCAGCTACCACCATCCTGAAGCCATCACTCAGAGATGAAAAGGTCTGTATTTTATAACTAATCCTTTCAGCCATCTAGTCATCAGTGCTCTTTATTCTTAAAACAGATTTGATACAGCCAAGTTTCTCCATACTGCTGTGTCTGAGCTTTGACTCCACAGAGCCAGCCATTCTCTAGAGGCAAGATACATGATCAGCTGAGTTTCACATGAGAAGAGATACACAGCCAGCATGTAAATACAGAAATTGACCTGCTGGTACAGGGACCATCACATTCTTCTTCTGTTTGGTTTGCCCTGAGCCGCGACACAACACGCACGGTGTTGTCATAACAGAACCACGGCCTCCACATCGGCGGCATGTAGAACGCATCACAAAAGGGCCTGTGTTTATTGTCTCCTAGTAATAGAAGAAAGACAGGGGATTAGAGGAATCCTTTGATAGTGTACAAGTATTACTAATTTTGGTAAAACATCCCCAATGACAAATCCAATCCCTGTTAAGTCAATGGCCCAACACATGCACAGCATGACCTGCTCCAAGGAAATGTATTCTACCTTACTGTGGGATATGGGTAACAGTGGTGGGTCAAAACATGGTCTGAGGAGCTAGATTAGGTGCCTCAACCAGGTCTAACCTACCAAGAAATGTCAGTCTCCTTCTGTTTCCAGATTGCTGAAGGAGCTCATGCTGTCAGTACCAGCATCTGGGTATCAGAGAAAGTGGGTGAACGAAGGAAGCCTCGAGAAAAGATTGGGAAAGAGAAGCCCTTCCTATCTGAAGGTCTGATTCTCCACTGCTTCGCACCTTCTGGAGTAATGTACACCTGTGAAAAGTGAGTGCAAAACTCTCCCTTCTGAACTGGTACCCTTTCAGGCCCACAACACACAGGCATAAAATCACTACCCAAAATGCAAGGCAATGGAGAAGTATACCCCAAATCTCTTATTCAGTGAAAGAAACCACCACTCTTAAACTTAAAGTGGATAGAGATCTCTGGTCAATCAGAAGCTTTGTGATAACAGAAGTCCTAAATTAACTGTGACCTCTTTCCTATATCATTCACGTACAACCTCAATAACCTATTAAAAGGTGCAGTTTAGGATACAAAGCAGAGTTATGTGGAAAGGTTGCATTTTATTTCACTAGTATACTTTGACTGCAAGAGCCTGGAGAGTTTTCACTTCAAGAATTCAGCTGCAATTCCGTAACAGGAGCTAGGAAGACCATATGCATCTCAACCACCTAATTCCAATCCAAGACACACAATGTGTATCTCCACACAGCCTTAAAAATATGTTTCACAAATGAGCCCAAATCTCTGTAATTCTCCTACCAAATCTCACCCTTGTAATGAGAAGGCAGAGGATGCCAATCTGCAATAAAGCCCTAAATATGATTTTATCATGGAGAGAGTAACACTGAACACATAAATGTGGCAGACTATGCGGATGAACAGTGCCTCAAAATGTAAGGGAAACATTTGAACCCAGCTTGTTGTAAAGTACAGAAACGATTCAGCATAAAAAAAAACTAGAACCAACAAGGTCTCTCAAAAGACAAGGGGGGGGGGGGGATAGATCAGTGGTTTGAGCATTGGCCTGCTAAACCCAGAGTTGTGAGTTCAGTCCTTGAGGGGGCCACCTAGGGATCTGGGGAAAAATCAGTACTTGGTCCTGCTAGTGAAGGCAAGGGGCTGGACTCAATGACCTGTCAGGGTCCCTTCCAGTTCTATGAGATAGGTGTATATATAACAACATAAGATAACATTCAAAAACCAAGAACAAAAAACTGCCCCCGGGTTGGGAATCAATTCAGTTTTATGACCCCTCAATGTGAAACTCTGCCTTTCCAAAGGGATGGTTCCCCCACCTCCCCTCCCATCCCCTCCCAATTTCCCAAGCAGTCAATTAATAATATTCCCTCCCCTGAACATTTTGCAAGACGAGGGGGGAAAACTGAGCTGGACTTAACACCTTTTTCACTAGTGACTAGATAGCATCTTGCACCCTGTCACATGGAGAAAAAAGCAAGAATTGGTTAAGAATAAAATTCAGTTGACTGAGTATATTCAATCCTCATCACAGTTTCTTCAGTTTTTTCTTTGGAGGTCACCATTAATAAATAAAGCAATGAGTGAGTTTCTTAGAGTACCAGCAGAACACGGGGTGGCTTCTGCGCATAGAGACCAAAAGTTGTTCACATTTGTTACTGGTCGCTGTGAAAAAGTAGTTCTTAGGTCTCAGTCATAAGGACAAAAATCCACATCAGACTTTCTACTTGGTCCAGTTGTTTCAAATCTTAGAAAAAGTCCTGGAGACTGAACTACCCTATCAACCCTATAGGTGATCCCTCAAGGATTGAAGCACACAGAGAAACAGCATGGGCAGTGTCAGTGCAAGCCTTTCCCAAGTGGCCTCTGTTCTGTGGATCTGCTTCCGGCTCTCGAAGGCTGGTGAGCTGGCCCTTTCTAGCAGCCCACTTTTAGATAAACAGAAACTGAAATCAAAGCCTACATTTAATCATCTCCTTATTTACTGATGATTTAAGGCATTTTTGAGTAAGGAAAAAACTAACCTGTCCTGAAAGAAGAATGTCAAAGGACATTAGAAAATCAGGGTTACACTCTAAAACAGCACTTACCATGCCAGTGCCATTGCAGTAGTGACAGTGCTGCACTTTAGTGCCAGGCTCATGCCCCTTGCCATCACACCGCTGACAAGAGTCATTGATATTCACAACAATCTCCTTGTTAACACCTTTTGCCGCTTGATTGAATGTCAACTCCATGATGTACTAGATAAGAGAAAGGAATGGAATCCCAGCTGAAATCTATATGCTGATAGACTGACACTAAACTGAAATCACTGTAAGTAAAAGCCTCAGTGGTCTCCATTCAGACTGTGATTGGAACACCATTTAAAATGTTAACAGACACAGTACTGAAGGAGGGGGCCCACCTGATTCATTAACCATCTATACTCAGACATTCTCAGATTTCAGTTTAGGACATCTTCATTATATATACCCAGAGACTAAGGTCTTTGCAACACAATGTATACATGTATTATCCTTACCTCCTGTGGCTGGTCAAAGACACCCTGAAAATCTCCAAAAGGGGATCCTGAAAACTCCCCAAAGATTTTCCTGAAAAGTTCCTCTGGGTCAATGGTGGGACCACCACCCCAATACTGACGTCCAGCACCCGCTGACCCGGCGTCAAAGCCAGCTGTACCATAAGTATCATATTGTTTTCTCTTCACTTCATCACTTAACACCTACGAGGGAGAAAAGCACAGTACCATCAGGACTCTCTCACAGTACAGAACTGTAGCACCATGGCTGCCACTAGATAAGAGTATTCAGACGTCTCATTCTAAGGTAAATCAGAGTTTACATCCACCACCAGCAAAATACTGGAAACTACTACAGAATACCAACTTCAATTCCTTTGTATTAGGACAACTAGACACCTTCAATAACGCCAAAAGGTGAAATGAACACCATGGAAGAAAAGTACTCTGTTTCTCTCATGCATATTGGATGGCACAGTTAAGCTCATTAGCTTGTGATGCTTCCAGATAAGTACATTAGTTATAGGCAAAGAGACCAGGAGCTCTGCGTTTTTATACTATTTGAAGGTAAGCAAAAGTGACTTTTAATTATCTCTTACCTTGTAGTGTGAAAAACTAGTGGGATGGGAGCTAGCAAATTAAATAAGCCTGACAGTCAAGATGAGTAAAGTTGGGGGGAGGGAGCAGGATTCTACTAATCCCCCATCCTCAAAAGGCCAATTACGATGCCACTTATGTCGTCTTTCTATTGACTAACAGGTCCACTCCAGTACTCAGCTTTTCAACCAGTTCATTTTGTATTGAGGAACAGCACAATGGCCTGTGAGTGGCCCAAAAAAATGCCTAAAATAAATCAGTCAGGTATTCTGGCTAGTTCATTTACTGAAGAATATCCAAATCGTTTTTGGCACATACATACTCAGGTCTAGAAAACAATTCTTTGTTACCAATGAAGTAATAGCAGCTCTTTTACAGAAATGCTGAGATGAGGTGAGGTATAATTTTTTTAGGCTGTAGTTCTGTTGTTCTCTTCCTACCACAGTGGGTAACCGAGTACACATCAGTCACATTACCTCATAGGCTTCTGCCAGCTGAGAGAACTTCTCCTTAGCTTTAGGGTCATCCTTATTTGTGTCAGGATGGTATTTCTTGGCAAGCTAAAGAATGATTAGAAACAGGAGGGAAATAAGTCCACTGTTAGCACTGCTACTTAGTATACCTTACATGTCAGGAAAAAAAAATTTAGCCAGACCCTAGCATTCAACATTTACATTCAGAGGAGATCAAAAGCATTTCCTAAGTAGTTCTCTCTACATATCATTCCCATATAAGAGACATAAGAAAGAGTTTCCTGTTATATTGGTATTAAAGCCTCTCCAAATGGTACTGCAAAGCTTTTCCATATAAGCATAGGCTTGGACTGATGAGCTATCTCGTACATACACGTGAGAACACCCCTTTTCTCCAAGAAGGTCCTGGACATATGCGATAATGTCAGATCAATGGCAGTTATGAGCTTACTGCACTAACACTGAAAATTTGTTTCCAGAAGCTTTCTAATAGGTGGGGGGAAGCCATGTTTATTTATTTTAACAGTCCATCAAGAAAGGACTCTTCCCTCCTGCCAAACAGCCAAAAAAATTCACACAGTATTTCACAAATGTCTAAGAGAGTTTTACAGCTTTTTGCCCTCCTCTGAAACAATGGGCATTGGCCACTGCCCAAGAGAGCACAGGACTAGATAGACCATTCTTCTGAATCTACTCCACCACATTTATGTTCCTTTGACAAGCTCTGCCCCCTCCCTACCATGTTGTCTTTAGCATAAGAGTTCCTTTTGGAATTTTGATTCACATGCATTACAGATCTGAATAAGATAAATGGGTCATAATTCTCCCCAACAACACCATCATCACAATGGTGAGCTTGAATTCCAAGAGGCACCATTTCTTTGTTTTTCTTAGGTATACATGCCTGGTAATAGGCTTTCTTGATCTCCTTCTGGGTGGCATTTCGAGGCACTCCCAAAATCTGGTAGTAATCTTCTTTGGCGTGAAAAGCAGAACTGGTATGAAACGAGGCAGCACATATTAAAGGAGAGCATTTAGTTCCTAAGAAAAATCAGAAAAAAAAAAGTCAGGAAGAATTGTAAAGAAACAACTCCCTCTGATGTTCCCAAGACCGTCTCCCATTGATCACGGCCTACTATTCTGTATTAAGGATCAAGCCAGCTGTGTCATGGAATTGCACAGGCTACATATGGCCACCTTAGCTGTAAGAGGCAAATAAGGTGCAGATTTATTAAAAATCATTTCATTACTTTGATTTTGACCTTCAATATTACTAAACTGTATTAACGAATGTGCTGTAAAAGATGTTACTGAACCGATGAAGATCCCAAGACATACTGAAATTTAGACTAAGGGCTTGTCTTCATGTACAGTGGTGCAATTGCACCTCTGTAGCGCTTTAGTGAAGACACTACTACACTGACAGGAAAGCTTGTCTCATTGGCAGTTAATCCACTTTGCAACAGGTGGTAGCTATGTCGACGGAAGCAGCTCTCCTGTCAACACAGTGCTGACTACACAGAGGGTTAGGTCAGTATAACTATGTCACTTAGGAGTATGGATTTTTCAAACCTCTGAGTAACAGCAGTTATACTGCTACAGGTCTGTAGTATAGAGCTGGCCTAAGTCTTTAGAATAATAATGGGTGATAGCAACAGCTAGTCAGCCAATAGCAACAGCTTTAATTGTCACATGGATGTTTCTGCAATTCCAAACAGGAGGAAAGGTTGTGTGTGACTGTAAATGGAAGGGGTAGCCCAAGAGATAGTTAACACATGGTGCACCCTAGAAAAAAATTGAGAACCTGCGTCATTCTACTAAGCCTAACAGCAGGGTATCTAGACACCAACTATGAAAAGTGCCTTAGCGTTGCCCAAGTAACCATCAACTTCTCTGCTGCTCCTTCCTTGAAAGAGTCTTAATTCCATTAATCTTCATAAAAACAACAACGAGTCCGGTAGCACCTTAAAGACTAACAGATTTATTTGGGCATAAGCTTTCAGATGCATCTGAAAAAGTGAATTTTGCCCACAAAAGCTTATGCCCAAATAAATCTGTTAGTCTTTAAGGTGCCACCCGACTCCTTGTTGTTTTTGTGGATATAGACTAACACAGCTAGCCCCTGATACTATTAATCTTCCTAGGATATCTAAGGGAAGGAAGTAAACTCCCTGGACATTTGTGTCTGCTTCTATTGAGAGAAAACCTCTGCAAACAGACATGTTGTGCAGTGTGTTTTAAAATAAGCAAGATATAAACTCAACCTGCTCTCTCGTGAAAGAATTCCACTGGCAGGATTCCTCTCCCTGACTCCTGAGAGCTCAAAACTGGACTATGCCAATTGCATCATCTGCATTGTATACTTTAAAGACTGTTGAGAAAGGTGCTCCCAAAAACATACTGAAGGTCACAGAGGGATCTGAGGACAACCAAGGCCTTAAAAATGATCTGGGACTGAATGGGAACTGGTGCAGAGCATGAGTGCAATTGGCTCTCACGTATCTATTCCACTCAGGATATGGGCAACTGAACTGCAACTTTCTGAGATCCCACAGTAAAACAGGTTACAGTAGTGCACTCCAGAGGCATGTATCACCACTAGATCGTTGAATGGGACAAGCACAATCTTCTTACCAGTTGAAAACAGAGAAACATTTCTGGTCACTATGGCAATTTAGTTATCTAGACCGATCATGCAGAGTATGACAACAGGCTATGGGCCTGCAGTGAGATACTACTCTCCTTTGAGAATTATTTTATCCTCAAGCTAAAACAGTTTCCTTCCAAATGCTTAGAGAAGTGTTGTTAGACAAGCTGGAAGCAGAGCTCTCCCTTGCTGTGGCTAGACCAGGCCTATGGAATTTATACCACTGGAAGATGCAGTGAACTGCCAGACTTGGGATGAAGGTGAAAGCTGAATGCTCAGCACAATGGGCAGCTTTCCTCTCACTACAGAGGGAACCGAATCTGCTTCCCTTGTTGGAAACCTAATAACTCCACCTTTACACCCCACAGAATACAGCCCAAGGGCCAGTGTGATGGGCACTCCAGAGCCCATATGTAAGGAATAGAAGTGCCACAGCTCTTTCAAGGAGAGCAGCATGACAGGGCCCTGTCGCAGGGCTGGCAACCAGAGCTCCCTCCCAGGGCCATGGCCATCAAGTACCCCCACCCCATCCCGGCACACAGACAAGGGAACCCCCTTTCTTCCAACACCTCCCACCTGTCCCCAGCATCGCTGGCCCACCAAAACCCCCGCTCTGTGAGACACCCGCCAGGGCCGGGACCTTTCACTCCTCTGCCCTCCAATCAACCCCGACCCCCAGGCACAGCCCCCCCCCCGCCACTGCGGGTTCCCCGACCCCTCACCCTCGTCCCTCTCACTGCCCGGGCCTCCCCCCCAGGCACGGGGTTCCCAACTCACCGCCCCCCCCACCCCGCTCACCCGCGGGGCTGACCCCGGCGTTCAATGCCAGGAGGCGGCTCCCTGACCCGGAGCGGGGCGGGAAGGCGGCGGGGGCCGCGCTCAGCCGCCGGCCCAGCCACACCACCAACAGCCGCGTGTCCCCGCCGAGGCCCCGGCTCCTCCCGGCCACCACACTCAGCCAGCGTGAGGAGCACCTGGCCGCCATCTTGGGACGCCGAGGCACAGAGCGGCTGCGCGGCCCGGCCGGCCAAAGGACGCCCAGTGCGCAGGCGTATACCCGAGCCGAGCGGGAGCTTTGCGCATGCGCAGTAGCTCCCTGGCCCCGAGACATATTTTATTGCGCATGCTTTAGCCGTGGCTCGATGGTGCTGTGTGGAGTCAGCTGGCAGAGTTCAGCTGGGCGCCCTAGGCGGCTGTTCGGGGCAATCTGCATCCGGCAAGGTTCGTCTCCGCTGCACTGGGGGGCCAGCTGCTCAGCCGTGACACATGGCTGGGGAGCGCTGCCTTGGGTCTAAGATACCAGCTGGCTGTAGAGTCTGTAACTTCCATGTGGGGCTACCCTGGCGCCCGGAGACTGACACATCAAATGAGTCCTCGCCTGCTGGGTATCCCTGGTAGTTCTCCCCTATGCAGCGCTGTGTAACCCCCACTGAAGGTGTTTCCTAATGAACCAGATTGTACCATACTGATCAGCTCTCAAATGTCACTTGGACAAGGCTGAGATCTTGTCTACACTACCACTTACTTCAGTACAGCCTGCATCACTCAGAGGTGTGAATAATCCACACCCCTGAGCGACGTAAATTACACTAATTTAAGTGTCTGTGTGGACAGCAGGTCGGTGGGAGAGTTTTTCTCACTAAAGCATAGCTACTACGGCTGCTCATGGAGGTGGAGTTACTATGCTGAGACAGAGCTCTCTCCTGTGAGCATAAGGGCTTGTCTACATCAGAAAGTTGCAGCGCTGGTGAGGGAGTTACAGCGCTGCAACTTAGGAGGTGTACACATCTGCAGGGCACCACCAGCGCTGCAACTCCCTGTTTGCAGCGCTGGCCGTACTCCCGTTTTGTCTCGGGTGTAGAGGATCCAGCGCTGGTGATCCAGCGCTGGTAATCAAGTATAGACACTTACCAGCGCTTTTCTTGACCTCCGTGGAATAAGCATGTATCCCAGCATACCTGAGGAAGCCTCTGGTAATCAAGCTGGTCTCCTTCCCCGGCTTGCTCTCGCGTTCCCCGAACCCCGAGCAAGCAGGTCTCCTTCCCTGAGGTTTGCTGGGTGGTTCCGGGAACGCGAGAGCAAACCGCGGCGAAGCTGGTCTCCTTCCCCGGTTTGCTCTCGCGTTCCCCGAACCCCGAGCAAGCAGGTCTTCTTCCCTGCGGTTTGCAGGGTGGTTCCGGGAACGCGAGAGCAAACCGCGGCGAAGCTGGTCTCCTTCCCCGGTTTGCTCTCGCGTTCCCCGAACCCCGAGCAAGCAGGTCTTCTTCCCTGCGGTTTGCAGGGTGGTTCGGGGAACGCGAGAGCAAACCGCGGCGAAGCTGGTCTCCTTCCCCGGTTTGCTCTCGCGTTCCCCGAACCCCGAGCAAGCAGGTCTTCTTCCCTGCGGTTTGCAGGGTGGTTCGGGGAACGCGAGAGCAAACCACGGCGAAGCTGGTCTCCTTCCCCGGTTTGCTCTCGCGTTCCCCGAACCCCGAGCAAGCAGGTCTTCTTCCCTGCGGTTTGCAGGGTGGTTCGGGGAACGCGAGAGCAAACCGCGGCGAAGCTGGTCTCCTTTCCCGGTTTGCTCTCGCGTTCCCTGAAAGCCCTTGAAGCCGCCCAACAGCGCTGCAGTGTGGCCACATCTAACACCACTTGCAGCGCTGGTTGCTGTAAGTGTGGCCACTCTGCAGCGCTGGCCCTATACAGCTGTACTAATACAGCTGTAACAACCAGCGCTGCAAAATTTTAGATGTAGACATGGCCTAAGAGTGTCTTCATCAGACATGCTACAGCAGTGCCACTGTAGCAGTTCTGGTGTAGACTAGCCCTGAGTATTCCCATTACTGAAGTATAAATCTTAGTAAAAATAAAGATTAGAGCAGTGGTTTCCATTTTTTTTTTCGTTTGGGGACCCCTAAAAAATTTCAGATTGAGGTACAGACCCCTTTGGAATCATAGCCTGCAGCCGTGCAGTAGTCTGTAGTGCAAATCGTAGGTTGAAAACCATGAGATTAGACATTGATATTAATTGAAAACAGCATGTGCATTTATGTGCCTGGGGAAGGAATTTCTGGGGTTATGAAGATGTTTCCCTACAAATGGTTTCATGAGAAGCAGCATATTTTGTCCTTTTTCTGAAGCAGCAATTATGCTAAATATGGTTCTTAAAACAGGGCTCTTCTTGTCACCTGCTCATATATAAAATTGTAATTTGCAATTAAACCATTAGTCCACTACTTGCAACTTTTAGTCACTAAAAATTACAATTTTATGTGTGAGCCACAAAGTGTCTATTAACCTGCTATGTAATTTGTTCAGATAAATACTTCACAGGCATACCAACTGAAGGAAATATTTCCAGTGAAACCAAAAATGTACATATATTATTGCAGAGTTCATCTGATGTTTTGGATGCATGTCAAACCGTGGATATAGGCCAATTAAAAACTGGATTTATGACCCACTGTTCTTTACTAATGGACAACAGCATGGCCTAGCCCTAGAGTTTATAGCAAAGTATTAGGAGTTGGCTCATGATTCATGGATTCTGTTCCTAGCTTTGTTACTGACTCAGTATGTGGCTTTCAGCAAGTCAATTTTAGCCAGGTTTTCAAAAGTGGCCCCTAATTTTCATTTTTCCAATTTTTGGGTGCCTAGCTTTAAACATCAAGCATCAGTAGCTCCCATTCACTTAAGGTGGATTTATGGGTACTCAGCACCTCCTGAGATTCAGACCATAAGCATCTCACGCTGCACATCCAAAAATAGAGGTCTGCCTCTCTTGAAAATGTTAGCCTTAATTTTTTTGCCTCAGTTTACCAACATGTCAAATAGTTTCAAAAATACTTCCCTATCTCAGAGGATTGTTTGGAATGAATAAATGAAATTAACGAATGAATGTTATATCTTTTGACTTTGTTGGACGCAAAGCGCTATGAAATTACAAAATATTACTTGTAGCACTGAGCATGCCACATTAGTATTAAGAAAGATCAATGTAAGTTTTCATTGGAAGTATTTCCTAGAGTTGGTTTGCCTGAAATGGATTTTTTATAGGGCTGTCAAGCGATAACAAAAATCAACATTTATTAATTGTGCAATTAATCGCACTGTTAAACAATAATAGAATACCATTTCTTTAAATATTTTTGAATGTTTACATTTTCAAATATATTTATTTCATTTACAACACAGAATACAAAGTGTACAGTGCTCACTTTATATTTATTTTTTATTACAAGTAGGGCTGTCAATTAATCGCAGTTAACTCATGTGATTAGACAAAAATTAATTTCAATTTAAAAAAATTAATCGCGATTTATCGCAGGTTTAATTGCACTGTTAAACAATAGAATACCAATTGAAATTTATTAAATATTTTGGATGTTTTTCTACATTTTCATATATATAGGATTCTGTGTTGTAATTAAAATCAAAGTGTATATTATTTTTATTATAAATATTTGCACTGTAAAAATGATAAAATAAATAGTATTTTTCAATTCACCTCAAACAAGTACTGTAGTGCTATCTCTTTGTTGTGAAAGTGCAACTTACAAATGTAAATTTTTTTGTTACATAACTACACTCAAAAACAACACAATGTTAAACTTTAGAGCCTATAAGTCCACTCAGTCCTACTTCTTGTTCAGCCAATTTCTAAGACAAACAAGTTTGTTTAGATTTACAGGAGATAATGCTACCCTCTTCTTATTTACAATGTCACCAGAAAGTGAGACAGGCATTTGCATGGCACTTTTGTAGCTGGCATTGCAAGATATTTACGTGCCAGATATCCTAAACATTTGTATGCCCCTTTGTGCTTCGGCCACCATTCTAGAGGACATGCAGTCTCAGATGATGACCCAGCACATATTGTTCATTTTAAGAACACTTTCACAGCAGATTTGACAAAATGCAAAAAAAGATACAATATGAGATTTCTAAAGATAGCTACAGCACTCGACCCAACGTTTAAAGAATCTGAAGTGCCTTCCAAAATCTGAGAGGAGCGAGGTGTGGAGCATGCATTCAGAAATCTTAAAAAAGCAACACTCAGATGTGGAAACTACAGAACCTGAACCACCAGAAAAGAAAATCAACTTTCTGCTGGTGGGATCTGATTCAGATGATGAAAATGAACATGCATCGGTCTGCTCTGCTTTGGATTGTTATCGAACAGAACCAGTCATCAGCATGGATGTGTAATGCTGACAGACCCCAGTTGCTGGCAGGCAGGATAGAACCGGGGACCTCTGGAGATTAGTGCATGAGCCACTACAGCAGGGGTTCTCAAACGGGGGGTCGTGACCCCTCAGGGGGTCACAAGGTTATTATATGGGGTGTGGCAAGCTGTCAGCCTCCACCTCAAACCTTGCTTTGCATCCAGCATTTACAATGGTGTTAAATATATAAAAAAGTGTTTTTAATTCATAAGGGGAGTCACATTCAGAGGCTCGCTGTGTGAAAGGGGTCACCAGTACAAAAGTTTGAGAACCACTGCTCTACAGCACGACCTAAAAGCCAACTGGTTGTTAGCTAAGGCTATAGCGCAGATTCATTTTCTCTCTCTAGTGGTCTTGGTGCCACTAGGTGGGACAGAACACCACACCCAACAGGTCTGTGGGTTATAGACAGTACTTCCCCTAGCTGAGGAAGGGCATCCCAAGCTTCAGAGATTTCCCAGTTGAAATACCGGACGAGCTCCCACTGGTAACGCCAACAGACCCCAGTGGTCGTTGGGTAGGCTCAAACTGAGGACCTCTGGAGCTTAGTGCTTGAGTCTTTACAGCATGAGCTAAAAGCCAAAGCGCTGTGAGCTCAGGCTGTGGAGCAGAGTCATTTCATCTCTCTCTCTCTCTCTGTCTCAGTGCCATTAGATGGAACAGAACACCACACCCAGGAGGTGTGTGGGTTACAGATGCATGTCCCCTGGAATTCTGGTGCAAGCATGAAGGGACATATGAATCTTTAGCACATTTTGCACGTAAATATCTTGTGACACCGGTTATAACAGTGCCACAAGAATGCCTGTTCTCACTTTCAGGTGACATTGTAAACAAGAAGCGGGCAGCATTATCTCTTGCAAATGTAAACTAACTTGTTTGTCTGAGCAATTGGCTGAACAAGAAGTAGGACTGAGAGGACTTGCAGGCTCTAAAATTTTACATTATTTTATTTTTGAATGCAGTTATTTTTTGTACAAAATTCTACATTTGTAAATTCAACTTTCTTGATAAAGAGATTGCATTACAGTTCCTGTATTAGGTGAATTGAAAACACTATTTCTTTTGTTTTTTTAGAGTGCAAATACTTGTAATCAAAACTAAATATAAAGCAAGCACTGTACACTTTGTATTCTGTGTTGTAATTGAAATCAATATATTTGAAAATGTAGAAGACATCCAAAAATATTTAAATAAATGGTATTCTATTATTGTTTAGCAGTGCAATTAATTGCACAATTAGTCACGATTAATATTTTTTATCACTTGACAGTTCTAATTACAAGTATTCTTTTGCACTGTAATCAACTCTTCCCCATCCCTCCCAGCACCTCCTGCCAGCTGCAGATCAGCTGTTCCGTGGAATGCTGGAGACGCTGGGAGGGAGAGGAGCAGGGCAGGAAGAGGCATGGCAAGGGTGGGGCCTTGGTGGAAGGAGTGGAGTGGGGGCAGGCCTGGAGCAGAGAGAGGGTCAAGCATCCCCCGGGTAGAGAGGAAGTCGGCACCTATGGGACATGACCCTGGTGGGGGGAGCTCACCCCTATGAAGGACCAGTGCAAGCCACCCCATGGCCCACGCAGGGATGGCCCCACAGCTCCTCCATCATGATGGGAGGGAACGGTGGGGCCAAAATTGAGTGAGTGGTGTTGCAGCATGGTGCACAGAGATCGTGGCTTGGACAGTGTATGGGAATCAAAAGGAGCCACAAGTAACAGCACAGGGCTACCAAGTAGCCCTAAGGTCTCACACATACAGCACCCATTATAGGGAGTGATTATTTTGAGGGGCCAGTAGCACTGAGTGCCATAAGGGCTTCCAGGCAGTTAATCTTCCTTTGATGCCTTTTCCCTCTAGGGGTGCCCAGCTTAAGTCAAATGTAAGATCTATTTTGGGGGTGTACTGGCCAGGGGTGGCTCTATGTATTTTGCTGCCCCAAGCACGGCAGGCAGGCAGCTGTTGGCAGCATGCCTGCGGGAGGTCCGCCGGTCCTGCACCTTTGGTGTCCCCGCCGCCGAAATACCGCAGAAACCACGGGACCAGCGGACCTCCCACAGGCACGCTGCCGAAGGCTACCTGACTGACGCCTTCACTGCGACCGTCAGAGCGACCCCCCGCGGCTTGCTGCCCCAGGCACGGGCTTGGTGCACTGGTGCCTGGAGCCGCCCCTGGTACTGGCCATCTGGGCAGGGGTGAATTTGCTGTTGGCAAATGAGATGCATGATGCGTCTAGTGGACACAGCATTTTCCCATCCTTAATTTAGGGTTGTTAGCTTCCAAAGACCCTTGTTAGCATGGTGAAAAAGCTCTTGCTGTCTGCCAATTTCCTTTTTAAAACACTGAGTACACACTGCACTAGTATGTCTGACGAAACTCCTTTATTTTACGTCCCCTAATACAGGCCCTATGTTTACAATCTGTTGTGTGAGGGAGTATATTGTGTACAGACAAAAAGCACATGAAATAGGAGCCTGAGAAAGCTAGAAGGAAAGAACTTCTAGGCATAAGCCTCTGCGTCTTACAGCTAAGGAGGAGTCATTTATTACAGAATGTATCTGTAAGTGTATGTACAGCAGGGGACACATGGGTGATTCTTTTTGCTCCCTTGCTATTCAAATGGTGCACAGATGGGTTTTAGGTGAGGATCCCTTACCAAGAGATGGTATATTGGAACTCCAACTGTCTCTGAGTAGGGTGACAGCTGGCCCTGGGGTGGTTCCTGACCTGGTTGTGTGGTTTTCAGGAGGGTCGGAAGTCAGAGTGGGGGAGCTGGGAGTGGCAGGTGAAACTGGACACTTGGAACTAGGAAGTTGTGAGTGACAGCTGGGTTTAGGTGTCTGACAGCTGGGGCTGGGCAACTGAAACCGGGCACTTGGGAATAACAGTTGCCACTGGGAAGTTTTTAGTGATGGCTGGTGGCGAGTGTTGGGAAGTGACAATTGGCAGTGCCCGGGGGAACAGGCATTACAATCCACGTAGAGAGAGAGACAAGTTTTAATGCCAAGTTGCTGGCGTGATGGAAGCAGGGAGGGGGCTGAAGAATGCACGGTGGTGGCAGAAAAGGAGCAGAAAGCATGTAGCAGGGAAAGGGACCACAATAAAGGGTGCTAGAAGGACTGTGTCAGGGAGGTGAAGGCGAGTTGAAGAATGGAAGAGAAAGAAACTTAAAAGAAGGAGCCAATGGGAAGAAATGAGAGCCAGATAGGAACTCACCTGCTAGCATCCTCAAGTCTGGTATTTCCTGACTTTGGAGTGCTCAACTTGGCAACCTTCCTGTTCTTTTAATGCCATTTTTGAGTGGATGATTTTCTATGTGTTAGAAGAAAAGCAAACTGATAAAAGAGAAATTCCATCATGGAACACCGTATTGACACCCACCTGGGCCGTCAGGAGGATTGGAACCTTCAGAGCCAGGCACAGACCTCTGCCGCTTGAGCCAGAAGGAGTAGCCGATAGCAGTAGTAGGTTGTTTTCCTCTATATGGACCAGCCCTAGAGGGACTTTGCTGGTGGGTTTCACAGATACTTGCCGACAGCAGAGGAATGCTGAGATTCAGGGATCTTGGGCTCCATTCCAGCCTCTGGAGGGAGTGTGCTCTTGTGGGCACAGACTCTTCTGCTCATTCCCCTCCCTGCAAGGTTGACCCTTTCTGTCCTGTACCCTCCAACCTTCCCAGCACTATATCTTGCCCACCACCAACTCCTTGTCCTAGTCCCAGTATCCTTGCCCAGACAGTTGCTTTCCACCCTGTCTCCTGGTCCAATCTCTCTCTCCCCCACCCACTAGCTCCCCCTCCCCAGGAACCTCATCCAATCTAGGTCTCACCCCAACCTGCTCTCAAGCTCCTTGCCGCAGTCTTTTTGTCCAGCCAGTTACAGATCTTCCCTACACCCAAGCTCCTTGTCAGATTGGTCTCTCTCTGCCCCCAGACATGTCTCCCCCAGCACTAGCTCCTAGTCCCAACTCCTTACCCAGTCAGTCCCAGTCTCCCTCCAGCTCTTTATCTAATTTCAGTGTTTTCCCTCACCACCAACTGGTTCCTAGCACACACACACACACGTTTCCCTCACAAGTTCCTAGAACCAGTCTCCCAGTCTCTCATTCCAGTCCCAGTCTCTGTGCCCAATCAGTTCCAGTCTCCCCTACTCCCTGGCTCCAGTCCCAAAGTCCTTGCCAGCCAGTCACAGTTTCTCTGTTAAAATATATTTTTCCTTTGCATTGTTCTCAGAAATGACTGAACCATTTTGGCTAAAAGTTTCCAAAAATACCCAGCCTGCAGCAGACACCCACCATGTAACATTTCAGCATAGACAGCTAACTACTGACAAAGTTATAAGCAACTGAAAACAGGGTCTTATAATGGGAAGTATCCATTCCCACCTATAATTAAATGGTTTGCCACGAGACTGCATTGCTGGTCCTTGGAGCCCAGGGAAGTAGAAGCCCAATTTAGAAGAGTTTATCACAAGGTTCAAGATCGATCCTTGTTGTACAGGGCAGGGATGGTCATTATGTTCCAGGTTTTCACAGTGCTTAGCACAGCAAGGTCACAATACAAATAATTAATAATAATGTACCCTAAACAGATCCTGCTCCACATGCACCCACACAAATGTGACAGACTCTTCCTTGGAGAAGTGCCCAGGCTAATTTTTCCCTTCTGAAGCAGTTGCCCCTTCAGGGGAAGGGTGAGGTAACTGCCAGGCCCTTGTAGGAACTTGCAGTGCAGCTGTTTGTTCCGACAAGTTCCAGACTCCAGGCTAAAAGAGAGTTTACCAGGATAAATGCCCATTCTTTAGCCTCCGTGAGTAAAATGTTGCCAAACACAGGCCACAATTTAGGATCTTTTGAAAGGAAAACGGATTTATTAAGAACTCAGAATGAAACTATCACTAGTTGGGAGAGCAGAAAACATACATTCAGAAATGAACATCATCCATGCAAACCATACTGCAGACAAGAGCTGGTCATGGACTCATCCTTAATTAGAGGGACTCTGTTCTGCTTCACTCACCACCTATGTGAGGGAATGGGAAAGGAGACCAAGCAGATGGTAGAGAGGGAGCATGAGTGAGATCCTGTCACCTATTGTATGTGGGTTGTGTCAAAGAGCTGACTTTTGGAACTCATGACAGGCACATCTGAGTGCTTCTATGCTTCACAGGGACAAGTGGGGTAGGACTCCTGAGTCAAATATAAGAATACTTTGCATTCCAATAGCACCTTCCCCCCGCAAGGATCTCAAAGCACTATACGTGTACCCTAACATCCCTATGAAGTAGGCTGATCCCCACTTTACAGACAGGGAAATTGAGGCACAAAGCGACTTAGGGCCTAATTTTTTAAAAACAGCCTCCAATTTTGTAACTGCAACTTTTTGCCTGCAATGTAGATGCAAAAGACAGCTGGCTTCTAATTATCCAATTATCTAGACCCTGCAAGGCAGGTATTTAGGTGTTTAAATACTAATCCTGTGTTCACATCAGTGGAGGTTGGGTTGAGGTCCCTTTAATAGTTTAACCCTAAGTAGTTTATCCAGTCAGAGGCAGAGCTGGGACTAGAATTCAGGTACCCATAGGCCATGTCTATACTATACACACTACAGCGCTGCAGTTACTCTTCCATAGTGCTGCAGTGTAGGTGTTTCCTACAATGACCCAAGGGGTTTTTCCATTAATGTAGTTAATTCACTCTCCGTGCAATAGTAGCTAAGTCAAATGAAAGAATTTTCCAGTTGATCCAGCTGAGTCTATGCTGGGAGTTAGGTTGACAAAGCTACAGCATCAGGGGAGTGGATATTTTCACACCCAGCTATGTTCATTTCAAAGTTAAGTGTGGAGCAGGCCTCAGTCTTCAGCGCTTTAGACACCAGCCCGCACTGCCTCTCTCACAGCATTGTGGGACCTGCCACTGGATGAATGCGTTGTTGGATGCTGCACTAGCATTGTCAAGTGGGAGGCCTGGTCTATGCTTAAAAGTTAGGCCGACATAGCAACGTTAGTTAAAGAGTGAAAAATCTACCCCTCCGAGCGCCATAGCTATGCCGACCTAAGCCTGGGTGTACACACAGCTAGGCCAACTCTTCCATTGAACCAGCTACCATTGTTCAGGTAGGGGGTGTTCCTACACCAGTGAAAGACCCCTTCTGTCACTGTGGGTTGCATCTACGCTACAGGATTATGCTGGAAAAAGTATGGTGCATAGCTGCACTGGTATTGCACCTGTAGTGAGACACATCATTAGACCCAGCAATCAAGGAAAACCAATGTGCTTTTGCTTTCTTATTCCGAGGAAAAATCTGGCTTGCAGGCCTCTTCTTTTCCCCTACCCATCATTTGCGGGTTGTGAGGGCTAAGAGCAGCCTTCATTTCCATCATCCTGACTAGGAAGGGAGTGAGTATGAGGGAGAGGGACTAGGACAAGGAGGCAGTTGAGGGATTTGAGGCAGCAGGAGAGATGACAGAACTGGGGTCCCCAAGAAGACCCCAAGATCCCAAATGTCAGCCTATGAGGGATACATGAACCACACCTCCTTTTCATGCTGTGAAGAGCCAATTGCCCATCAGCGTGGCTGGCTGTTTGTCACAGCCAAAAATTAGAGTTTTTTTAAAAAATGCAAAAAGAGTCAGAACACCTGAGCCCGCTTTGGGGAGGAGCCACTTGGTGTCAAGGCTACAGCATAACTCTGGTCAGGGGAGGATCTCCATTCTTGCTCTCTGATCACCCCTGAGGCTGCCTTCTTTAGCGGAGCTCAGAATCTCTACAGAATGTGCTCTTCTGTGGCATGGCAGAGATATGGATGGCAGGAAGAAAGAGCCAAAGGCCCCATATGGAACAGTTACTCTCACAGAAATGGAGACACCCCAGGAGAGAACAAGATGGGAGGGTATCTGCCCATTCCTCAGTCTCCTTCCACCTCTGCCCATTGCTGCACAGGTGCCCTTTAAAGACCACTCTTCAGTCTCAAATTCGTCTGGACCCAGCTCTGCACACTGCATGTATACGTTTCATACTCAGAACCAGCTGAGCCCTGTGGAGGCACATTAAGCATCTATGGGTATGTCTCACTACAGCAGCTACCACGCTGTAGTGTAGACGCTTCACAGAGTGACAGAAAGGGATATGTCCATTGATGTCATTAATCCATCTCTCCATGAGATGGAGACTAGGTCAAAGGAAGAATTCTTCTGTCAGTGTAGTTGTGTCTTCAGAGGGAGTTAGGTCGATCTAACAGTGGCACACAGGGCACAATACTTTTCATAGGCCTGAGTGATGGAGCTAAGTCGACCTAGGTTTTCGGTGCAGACTAGGCCTGACATTCTGTCATCTCCATTTTTCTTTAATTTGCTTCAGAACTGAGTCTTATTCTTCAATTTAGGAGAACCCAGGGGAACAGACATCCAGCTCGAAGGAGTCTACAATAGACTCAGGGCACTCACAGTCACATGCATCACTTTCACTTCCACACCTCCCATCCGAAAAAGCTGTCAGCTGCCGATGTATGCTTGGTATTGACATGTAGGAGAGATGACAGAGACTGGGTGTATGCTGTTTGGAGCAGGGTACGGAATCCATCTACTTCCAGGTACTTTTTGCAAGAGTAGGGATGTTAGCCCCCATGTCCAGGCCAAATACCAACTCAGGTCATTATATTCTGCCGACTTAAATTCCTCTTGCAAATCTAGCTGAATGCAATATTCTTCTTATCTTCCAACCCCAAATTGTTACTTTCTGTTGTTGCATCTTGTAGACTAACAGACCTTTGGAAGCATGAGCTTTCGTGGGTGAATACTCACTTCGTCGGATGCATGCAGTGGAAATTTCCAGGGGCAGGTATATATATATATATGCAAACAAGAAGCAGGCTAGAGATAACGAGGTTAGTTCAATCAGGGAGGATGAGGCCCTCTTCTAGCAACTGAGGTATGAAAACCAAGGGAGGAGAAACTGGTTTTGTAGTTGGCAAGCCATTCATAGTCTTTGTTTAATCCTGAGCTGATGGTGTCAAATTTGCAGCTGAACTGAAGCTCAGCAGTTTCTCTTTAAATTCTGGTCCTGAAGTTTTTTTACTGCAGGATGGCCACCTTAAGATCTGCTGTTGTGCGGCCAGGGAGACTGAAGTGTTCTCCTATAGGTTTTTGTATATCGCCATTCCTAATATCTGATTTGTGTCCATTTATCCTTTTCCATAGAGACTGTCCAGTTTGGCCGATGTACATAGCAGAGGGGCATTGCTGGCATATGATGGCGTATATTACATTGGTGGATGTGCAGGTGAATGAACCGGTGATGATGTGGGCCTCATTCTCCCTGATTGAACTAACCTCTTTATCTCTAGCCTGCTTCTTGCTTGCACATATATACCTGCCCCTGGAAATTTCCACTACATGCATCCGACGAAGTGGGTATTCACCCACGAAAGCTCATGCTCCCAAACGTCTGTTAGTCTATAAGGTGCCACAGGACTCTTTGCTGCTTTTACAGATCCAGACTAACACGGCTACCCCTCTGACACTTTCTGTTGTTGTGCACTGTTAAGCAGCTGCTGCATTTCACCGCAGAAGCAGCTGCAACTAAATGACAGATAAAATGATCCTTGGTGACTCTGAAAGGCCCTTTGAGGTATTTCAGGGGCAAGACACTGTAGAAATGTAAGCCACTAATACCGAAACAATTAACAACATGTCTGAAAGCCAGGTTCTAGTTACCGCACTGGAAATAGCACTGACAGTGCTTGGAGATGTGAAAATGCACTGTGAGGTGTGATGCCAGCATGCATGCCCTGGGTAGCAATGCTGCCATTTACCATTGCTACCATAACAGTGGCTCTTGAAATAACGTTGCCAGTTGAAAACATGGAAAAGCTGCGTCTGCTGGAAGGTCACCAAAGCACACCCCTTAAGAATATTCAAACTCTGGTCTCCAGAAACAAGACACTACCAGGATCAAGATGGATCTCTCTAGGTTGGGAACTGTGGTCTCCATGGGCAAGACCCCTGCATTAAAGAGCTTCACCGATCATAGTGCAGTATGTTCTGTATGGGCTGCACTGCCGCCCAGATCAAGGTGGAACATTGCAAGCTGAGATCTGTTTGCCCAAGATGCCTCAACCCAGTAGTCAAGAGCCTCTCAGGGCCTGTCTGCATTAGGGATTTTGCACCGGTGTAGCTGTATGGTACAAACCCACCAATGCAAGCCCCATGTTAGACCTATGCAGTGCATCTCCACTGGGGTGGGGCGGGGGTGTTGCATCAGCAGCAAACTACACCACTTCAAAATTCCCCAGTGCAGGGCGGCCCTTTCAGATCAAGGCAGACATTGAAAACTGGGGCCTATAGTGTTGCACTGGCCCAGCTAGCTGAGAACATTCTGTTCCAATCTAGATGGACCAGCCCTCTGGGGGCCACACTTTGTACATAACGATGTAGTGACTGAGGTGGAACACTTCTTGCTGGGACCTATTGCCTCTGACACCACAAATGACTGGTTCCTGGATCAGCTAGTCTGGGAATCCACAAGGGGATAGGCAATTATTTATTTAGTCCTTAGTGGTGCACAGTATCTGGTCCACAAAGTGAATACAGCTGAACCGCTCAGTAATAGTGACCATAATGTAACTAAATTTAACATCCCCATAGGTGGGGGAAATATCAAAGAAGTTCATCAGAGTAGCATTTAACTTCAATAAGGGGAACTACAAAAAAATGAGGAAGCTAAACAGAAATTAAAAGGTGTGAGGTTGCACTCCATATGCTTTATGAAAATATGCTTGGAATGTGACTATAATGTAACTGGAATATGCTTTATGCAAAAGGTCTCTTGTAAGGTATCATTACAAAGCTTATAATCTGCTAAGTGTGTTCATGCTATGTGTATGAATGAATCATTCTTGTATCTGAAGCTAGAAATATGAAGTATTACTCTAAAGTCCTATTGTAATTATGCAAAGTGTGGGCCATTAATAATGGCTTGGAATCTTGATGGCTCCCATTAACCAGGACAATTGGTTGTAAATGGCTCTGTTTACTTGTAAGCCTTTCTGTGTTCATGCTTGGGGTCTCACAAGACATGTGATCATGCCACCTGGTCCAGCATGGAGCACCCTCATACACCCCAAATCCATCATCCACAGCCCGACCCCAGAGCCTGCATCTCCAGCCAGAGCCATCCCACTCCCCCCCAACACCCAACACCCTGCCCCAGCCCTGAGCCCCCTCCTGTACCCTGAACTTCTCATTTCTGGCCCCACCCCAGAGCCCGCACCCCTAGCCAGAGCCCTCACCCCCTGCTGCACCCCAACCCCAATTTTGTGAGCATTCATGGCCTGCCACATAATTTGTATACCCAGTTGCGGCCCTCAGGCCACAAAGTTTGCCCACCCCTGCATTAGAGGCAAAATGACATCTTTTAAAAATTGGAAGTCAAATCCTAATGAGGAAAACAGAAGGACAAACTCTGGCACATAACGTGTACAAGTATAATTAGGCAGGCAAAAAAAGATTTTGAAGAGAAACTGGCAAGAAACACAAAAACTAGCAGCAACACTTATTTTCATTAGAAGCAGGAAGCCTGCCAAATAATCAAAGAGGTTAAGGAAGACAAGGCCATTGCAGAGAAGCTAAAAGAATTCTTTGCATCTGTCTTCACTGCAGAGGATGTGAGGGAGTTTCCTCAGAGTTGTAACCTAACAAGAATGGCTCGGGCCAGGGAACTGCCCCAGACTGAGATGTCAGTAGAGGAGGTTTTTAAACAAATTGATAAATTAAATAGTAATAAATCACCAGGACCAGATGGTATCATCCAAGAGTTCTGGAAGAACTCAAATGTGAAATTGCAGAACTACTAACTGTGGTATGCAACCTATCCCTTAAATCACCCTCTGTACCAGAGGACTGGCAGATAGTTAATGTGACATTGATTTTTTTAAAAGGTTCCAGCAGCCATCCTGGCAATTGCAGGCTGGTAAGCCTAACTTCAATACCTGGAAATTGATTGAAGCCACAGAACAGAGCTCTCAGACACATAAATGAACACGATATGTTGGGAAAGAGCAAATATGGCTTTTGTAAAGGGAAATCATGCCTCCCCAATCTATTAGAATTCTCTGAGGGAGTCAACAACCATGGGGACAAGAATGATCCAGTGGTCATAGTGTACTTGGGCTTTCAGAAAGCCTCTGACAAGGTCCCTCACCAAAGACTCTAACGCAAAGTAAGCAGTCATGGGATAAGAGGGAAGGTCTTCTCATGGATCAGCAACTGGTTAAAACACAGGAAACAAAGCGTAGGAATAAATATTCATTTTTTACAGTGGAGAGAGATAAATAGCAGGGTCTCCCCAGGGGTCTGTACTGGGACCACCGCTGTGCAAAATTTTCATAAATGATCTGGAAAAGGGGTAATCAGTGAGCAGGAATAGTTTGCCAATGATACTAAATTACTGAAGATAGATAAGTCCAAAGCAGACTGTGAAGATTTACAAAAGGATCTCGCAAAACTGGGTGACTGGACAACAAAATGGCAGATGAAATTAATTGCTGATAAATGCAAAGTAATTCACATTGGAAAACATAATCCCAAAGATACATACAAAATGATGGGGTCTAGATTCACTGTTACTGCTCAAGAAAGATTTTGGAGTCATGTGGATAGTTCTCTGAAAACCTCTGCTCAGTGTGCAGCACCAATAATAAAACCTAACAGAATGTTAAGAACCATTAGGAAAGGGATAGATAATAAGACAGTGAATATCATAATGCTACTATATAAATCGATTATACACCCACATCTTGAATACTGCATGCAGTTCTGGTCACCCCATCTCAAAAAAAGACATATTAGAATTGGAAAAAGTACAGAGAAGGGCAACAAAAATTGTTAGAGGGATGGAACAGCTTTCATAAGAGACAACTGAGGAGGGATATGATAGAGGTCTATAAAATCCATGAGTGGCATGGAGAAAGTGAATAGGGAAGTGTTGTTTACCCCTTCACATAACACACAAACCAGGTGTCACTCAATGAAATTAATAGGCAGCAGGTTTAAAACAAAGAAAAGGAAATATTTCTTTACACAAAGCACAGTCAACCTGTGGAACTCATTGCCAGGGCATGTTGTGATGGCCAAAAGTATAATTGGGCTCAAAATAGAATTAAGTAAGTTGCTGGAGGACAGGTCCACCAGTGGCTATTAGCCAAAATGATCACGGATGCAACCCCATGCTCTGGGTGTCCCCACACCTGTGACCACTAGAAGCTGGGACTGGACCACTTGATAAATTGCCCTGTTCCATTCACTCCCTCTGAAGCCTCTTGCATTGTCCAACGCAGAGTGGCCATTCTAATGTTCCTATAGGTTTACACCTGTATATTAATGAGGCACTGATGTCAAGAGGGAGGACTTTGGCCCAGACTGGGAGTTGGACTCCATAAAGTCTAAGACTTTAGGCCAGAAAGGACCAAATTATCTAGTCTGATCTCCTAAATTTCACAAGCCACCACTAGTGCCCAGCCCATGCACATCAAATCTAACATCCTTTGGGGATCCGGGCCTGTGTGTCTCCTGGAATCACAGCTCCCTGCTGAACATCCCCTTAGATTGAAATGGAATGCTACTTGTGGGGGACCCTCACAAGCCTAATTACAGATATTCAGATGGAGTATTGCATGCTGGGACCTGTCATTTCCCCAGCCTGTATCTAAGCATTATTATAATTTATTATGCAGTTATATTTATAGGGCACTCACCTTAAAAGTATCTGTCAATCTTAACCAGGTTAGTTTTAGAATAAACTAGGGCTGTTGATTAATCGCAGTTAACTCATGCGATTAACTCAAGAATATTAACTGTGATTAAAAAATTAATCGCACGGTTAAACAATAGAATACCAGAGGAAACATATTAAATATTTGTGGATGTTTTTCTACATTTTCAAATATATTGATTTCTATTACAACACAGAATACAAAGTGTACAGTGCTCACTTTATATTATTTTCGTTATGAATATTTGCATTGTAAAAAACCAAAAGAAATAGTATATTGCAACCATCTAACCTATTACTTTGTTATCTCGGGATCTTTTCCAGGACTGAAGGAAAGGATACAGTCTCTTACCCAGTAAAGAGAGAGCTAAAGAGTGGGTTTTAATGCCCCCCTTTGCTATCTTATGCTGTATAAAAAGGCCTGAAAGTTTATTTTTCTACTCGCTTTTTTCTCCTCACAAATGTAAGGAATGTTGTGTTTGATCTTCTGAATCTTGTCGGAAGATTTCTTGTATGACTCAATATGTGCATTAGGAGGTCTCCTATCCCTTAGCTGAAGGGGCAGGTGTGCTGAATCTTTAATAACAAATTATCTTTTCTCTCTCCCAAAAACAAATTAAAAATGTAAAGTGCTAAAGTACCCGAATAAAGATGACATTGTCTCTCCTTTAATCAGACTTCACTTCCATGATGACTGTGATGTCACAATCCTACCAGTTCTCCAGTCACCTACCTGACTTTCAAATGTAGAAAAACAAACAAGCAGCATAAATAATTAGATGAAAACCTTTCAGGCCTTTCTTACACATCTTTAACATGCAGAAAAGGGCTCCAGCTCAGCTCAGCTCAGCTCAGCTTTTCCTCCACCCGCACTTGGAAGACACTTTTAAATACAACATTTCCAGCCATTCTTGCTAGCTGGAAATCTAGGGAAAGGGATGAGTGAAATAACATGATGAGACTGCAACCCAATCAGCTAGCAAATGTTCTCAACTGAGGGGGCAGGTACAGACCTCACCACTTCCTCAAAATATTTCCTCCGCCCAGCCAATCAACTTCACCTCCATCTTATCCAGATTGAATGCTAGACAATTAGCTTTTATCCACCTCCATCTCTGCCAGACATTCAAACACGAGAATGTAGTTCCATCCATCAGATACCAGTGTGGATTAATGATAAGTACCTAGACGGATATTGACCCAGTGAAAAGAAGATGGGGAACAGAATAGCATTAATGTACTGAAGACATTGGAGCCTTGAGACCCTCCTAATCTCTCGGTGGCTTTATGGACAAATTGAACAAGAGGGGAGCCGAGACTGGACCCTGTCAAGAGAATGCCACACCTGAGCACTGTTGGGAGGAAGAGCAGGTAGCTACCACTGCCCTTTGGGATGTTTCCATTACGCATTTAATCTGCTTCTGCCCAGCCCTATCATGCCCCAGCACTCTGGAATCAATGGGATCGAAGACCTTGAATAGACAGAAGCATCAGCAAGCATGTCTGGCCTCATCCATTCCCTCATGCAGGGCTGGCGTTAGACACCCTGCCACCTGGGGCTGAGGCCTGAGCCCAAATGACTTAGCTTTGCAGGGCTGCCTGTGTTGTGGGGCCCCGGGCAAGTGCTCTGCTTGCCACCTCCTAACTGCGGCCCTGCCCTCATGAGACAATCAACCACCGGACTAACAGCATTTCCTTGTCATACCGAGGTATGAAGCCTGAATGATTAGCATCCAAAAACTGGAGGATATTAGATGTAGTTCGAGATAGCCCAGCATCACCTTTTCAGTGACCTCCCCTAGAAAGGGAAGATTATAGAGTGGCAAGCAAGAACTAGGATCAAGAAATGGCTGCAGGTTATTGGTACGCCGCCCGTGGTGACCAGTGAGGATGATGCAGAGGGAGGGTGCAGAACATATATGGGTTATGGATAATAGATTGTTATACTGCCTCCCCTTTCCCCCAGGCAGTTCACGTTTGTGTCCCCAAGTAGATCCCATTCAGTCCATCAGTCTCCAGGTGAGATCATCCTTGCAGGTCCTCTGCCCAGTCAGAAGTGTGGGTGGGCCCTGATTTCAGAATGGAGTAGCTTGTGATCAGAACATGATTGAAGCATCTCCCATCGTGCCAAAAATCCAGAATGAGTCCTCTTGCCTGGGTATAGACTGTTGTAAGCCACTGGTCTCCCTCAATGGAACAAAGTTATCATTTATATGCATATGGAGGACATTTCAGAGTGGCAACTCCAGGATCAGTCCCACTATTGGAGGTCTGTGATGTTGTGAGGTGGTCCATATATACCACAAGGATTCCTATACCCTCTCTCTTTATTTGCTGTATATCACACCCTATTCATCATATCTCAAGACTCATATCAAAACCTTGTCCATGAAGGAGTAGATCTCTAGTGCATGCCTTACCTCTGACATGCAGAGAGCTTGGTCATTTCCCTTCCTGCCCATCCCTAGGTTCTCACTTCACCGAGCCACCAAATGGCAAAGGCTGTACTAATTCACAACCAAGGGAACTATCCAGCCATGGGTCAGTAAAAGTACAATAGGAGGCCTGGAGCAGGGTGTCTATTTGCCTGGCACTGCCTCAGGGCCAAAGACATTTCCACGGGGCCCTTGCTCTGTTCCCTCTCTTCAGGAGCAGCATACAGCCTCCCAAGGTTATCACCAGCCCTCACCTGAAATGGGGTTTGTAGCCTAATGTAATTCAAAATAGACCTTAAAGTCACAAACACAATGTCCATCGTACTACCCCCATAGTTCAGACCCACTTCCAATGCAACTGCCATGCACAAAGCCCATATTCCACTCAGCAGACACCTCACCTACCTCCATCTGCACACACAGTCATGGCACTTCCTGCTGCCTTTTACATTGACAACAGCTGAATCCTCTCAGGTGAGTCTCCTCTTGCAATAGCGCTGGCTTAGACCCAGGCTCTCCAGCCCCTGGGCAAGCCCCCTCTCCCCGATACAAGGCCTCATCCACAATCAGAGCATGGCAAGAACTGGTTTTATTCATGAACAGTCTGGTGTTGGTTGGCAGAAGTCTGGACTCTTTGTCTACTGTTGTCTGGTCATGTAGGAAATGGAACTCAGGAGTGACCTGAGGGGCAAACAATGAACCCCTGCTGATGAGGCCATGCCTAGGCTGGTGGCACCTTACCCTATTTCCCCTTACCGGCTGGGACAGGGAAAGGAAACCATGGAACTTCGACAATGCAGTGACCAGCACTTGCAGCCTCCCAGTGCTCAGGCCTTGCTCCTGTGGGGCCGCACTGGGAGCAGCCCCATTGCAGTCATGGGCCCAAGACCCCATGCAGGACACGTCCCCTCCTGCAGCTCAAGTCAGAGCAGAGCTATGCTGGGAGCTGCCCCTGCTCAGGTAAAAGCAGCAAAGAATCCTGTGGCACCTTATAGACTAACAGACGTTTTGGAGCATGAGCTTTCCTGGGTGAAGATTCACCCACGAAAGCTCATGCTCCAAAACGTCTGTTAGTCTATAAGGTGCCACAGGATTCTTTGCTGCTTTTACAGATCCAGACTAACACGGCTACCCCTCTGATACTTGCTCAGGTAAACTCCTGGTTCTGCTAGTAGCATGGCACTGGGCATGGTTAGCAGGCGACACCCTGGGACACACCCAACCAAGGGGCAGGACAGGGGATGTGTCCTGAGCATCACTCAACCACCTGTGCCACAGCCAGGGGCGGGGCCTATGGTAAATAGGGGCGGGGTCAGGACGGGGCGGGGCCCGTGGGCAGAAGGGGTGTGGCCACGTGCAGGGGCGGGGTCTGGTGGAAGAAGGGGCGCGGCCTGGCACAGGGGCGTGGCGTACGCTGAGTAGGGGCGGGGGCGGGGGCGGGATTGGCGGCTGGGGGAGGGCGCGGCGGTGGTAGCGGGAGGAAGAGACGCCGAGAGCCCCGAGCCGGCACCATGAACCGCTTCAAGGCGTCTCGGTTCCGGCACGCGGTGGCCAAGCCGGCCCGCAAGGAGGTGAGTCCGGCCGGGGCAGGGCCGCCCCCGCAGCCGCGCACTGTGCGCTCCGCCTCGCCTCGGGGGCCCCCGAGGACCCGCGCTTTTCCAGCCTCGTCCCTGGGGCCCTCCCCGGGGACCCCGAACCCCCCGTCCCTGCTCTCCCAGCTCCGCCCCTGGGAACCCCGGAACCCCCTGCCTCTGTGGATCCCCGAGCCCCTCTCCACTGCTTACCCCACCCCTGAGGATTACCCCGCCTCCCCTGCCTTGCTCTGGGGGAGCCCTGCCCCGAGGCTGCCTGACCCTCCACTTTCCCCACCCTGCCCTGGCCCCTGGTGGTCAGTTTCCATCCCCGCCCCCACAGGCTGTATGGGGCAGAGGGCACATGGCTCTCCCCTTGGAGCCCCTTTCCTGGTGTTCCCAGGTGCCGGGCAGAGCTGGGTGATGCAGTTTGAGGGGCTCTGACATTCCATGATGCTGGGCAGGGTTGACTGGGTGGCCTTGTTCCCTCCCCTCTAGCTCCCTCCTTGCCCATGCTGCCTGGGTTGACGAGGAAGGGGACAATGCCTCTTCCTGAGGTTCCCCAGTCACTGCTGGTCCTAGGCAGCCTCTGGTTGGGATAGGCTCTGGGGTCTGAGTCTGTCTGCTCCATCACTCCCAGTTACTGCACTGGGGTCCAGTGGAAGTAGAACCCTCTGCCCCCAGCTTGCTCTGGCATGAATGGCCATGTGTGGTGCAGGATGGTGGAGGTCTGGTCCCTAGGTACTGGAGTGGAGGGCTCTTCCCTGATGGACAGTGATCTCCAGGTGCCTGTCCTGGCTGTGAGTAGACATGGGCCCTCCAGTTTTGACTTATAAGCATTTCCGCTGCCCACATCCAGACCTCTGAAAGGCATCATGTTTCCTGGGCTTTATTTGATCTCAGGCCATCTCCAGGCTGCTTTGTTCTGCATTATTTTTTAACTGTCAGAAATCAGAGAACAACTCTCATCCCATCAGCCAGCCCCTGAACACACATGCTGGTTTTAGATTTTTTTCGTACCAACAATAACTGGAAAACAAGATCCAGCTGACTCAAAATGGTTTTTTTAGTGACTTTGTTGCTATCTAGGCTTCCTGGTTGGCACCCTGTCTGTAAAATCACAAATACCGTTGTGTTCCTGTGTTGGATCTTAGCATTTTTCACCTAGGGTTATCTGCCTTATTGTAAGTGTTCTCCGCAGAAACTTTTTTCCTCATGACACTGCTCTACTAGATATTATGGTGCCATGTGTCTTTGAAATGCTAAGTTTACCACAGTGTGCTGTTCCAATGGACTTCTCAAAGTGGTGTTTGCAACTGTTTTCAGTTTAGGTTTTTTGTATCACAAGATGTTCTCAGCATTTCCGCCCTCTCTTCCTCTCAGGGGTTGAGTAACTTCTTCCCTATGCTGTAGAGCTTTTGTCTACAAAGCAAATTGTAGCTTAACTTGCTAGGAAATGAAAATGTTTCAACGTGCCCTTTATGCTAATGTGGCAGAGACTGACTGTGTGCATGTATGCTACTCGTGAATTAGAGCAGGAGATGAGGACACTGCATGACAGCGATCCACAAATGCAACACTATGGGGAACTGCTCTCAGTGCAAACTGGGAATATTGGGTGTCAAACACTGAATGCAATAGGCTGCAAACTTAAGCATTAGGAAGCAGAAGAGTGAAGGTGCTCTAACAAGGGCCTCATCCTGCAGCCTGTTTACATGTGGTGAGTGGCCTCATTGGCTTGTGTTAGCCATCTCATGCAAACTAAGGCTAGAGGATCAGCCCCTTAATTTGGAGGCACACTGCATAAGCCTAACTAGTAATTGCACTATGCAGGAACTCCATTGGGAGTTAAGGATGTTCAGCGTATCTTTCACATTTCCTCACTCTTGAAAGTGTAAATTTGTGGCTGTTAAAGGCAAAAGAAATACCCATCTACTTCCTTTACAGAAAGAGAAGATTGAACCTGCTCCTGTGATACCAGGAGACTGCCCAAGTCAATTCTGTGCCCCTGAGTGGTGCAGAGTGAAACTGTGCAGTCCCGTGATTCTGTAGACAAAGTGAAGGTGCAGACTTGTGGATAGCTCGCTGCAGTGCTGTATAGTGCACAGTGCATGCAAGTGTGAGAAGCTCTGAATTACTATATTCAAAATGATGAAAATGTTTTGTGCCTGTATAGTAACGATCTCCTTAAAGAGTCTAAAGTTCTGTGACTCTCTGCCATGCTGTACACAGCCCTGCACTTCTATAGCAGCTGATTGGTGGGGATCTTGGAGTGCTGCACTGGCCATTTGCCCCAGCTCCCAGGTGAATCCTCTGGCTAAGATTTTCATAATGAGTGCATGCCTAAAGTTAGGTTCTAGTGTCCATATGGAGGCATCTAAATAACCTCTCAATGCTGAGTACAGTGGCTCCCACGGTCTCATCTCCAGTCTGAGTATCTCCCAGATTGGTGTCCAAGATGTGCAGCCCTCCTTGACAGTACATTTTCTGTTTCCTTTGATTTCCTCCCACACACACAGTTTCCCCAACTTTCTGTGAAGACAACAGAATTTTTGTTCTGGTTTCTCCTCAGGGATAACTGAAGGTCTTCAGTTTTGAATTGTTGTATAGAGCCGTTGTGTGCTTCAGGTCAGTTCGCTCCCCTCAGAGGTGGCTGCCTTTTTGTGGGATGGTAAGAGAAGAGAAGTGACGCTTCTGAGTGCTCAGAAATGAGAGGTGCTATATAGCTTGTCAGGGTGGTTGTTATAGAGCAGCATAATTGCACATGGCACTTTACAGTCACATTGGACAACGTGTCTGCTTTCAGGTGCTCACAGTTCAGCAAATCACTGAGCACACTGGCAAACTGTTAGAGTATCTGACTCACTAAACAGAAGCATGGTTGGCTTTTGTTGGGCAGCAAAGTTTAGCTTTAAACATTTAACTATCTGCCTCTCAAACAGTTGATTTAATGTCCATTAGAACTGCTTGAGCCAGTCATCTTGTGAGCAAGTATTGTGCAAACTTCACCCACCTAAAGCTGCTGTTCCGCCCCTGGACGCCACTTGGCCCTGCTGATGCACCTCCGTCCTGGCCTGTAGTCCCTCTGCTATTCCGGTCTAGGCTCAGGACACAGCTCCTTGTCTTGCTGCCTGTCTCCAGCACACAATGCTTCCCAGTGGCAGCGTAAAACTGACCAAGATCACATTTCTTCTGCAAACTCTGTTCAGGAGCACAGGGCTGATCCTGGGGTAAGGGAGGGAACTGGAACAGGAGGGAGCCTGAAAAGAGAAGGAACAGCTAGGGAAGAAACTGGGAAAGGAACAGGAGTAGGAAATGCCTTGGGGTGCCCTCTGTTGGATCATCCACTGGGAGACCAAATCTTGTCTGTCTGTATTCAGACCAGCAGATGGCTAGGACAAGGGGACAGGACCAAGGGAGGAAGTATTGCCTCATGCTACTCTAGTGACCCCATCCTGACCTGCTGTTTCAGGGCTTGGGAGGTTTTTTTACACCCTGTTATGAGAGCCATAAGGACTCTAGATTAACCCTTCTGGGTTTGGTGGCCTTTATGGGTCAGGGATGAATAAATGGAGGGCAGGGGACTAGGGGCTTGTTGCAAAGCCCCCCTTGAGTAAAGGGAAGCTAGCAAAGTGAGGGAGGAGACACTAGGGGTGGTATGGGAGGAGGATGGCAGAACTAACTGGGATTGTGGAGTTTGTCTGAGAAAAGAGGCATGCGCAACATCCAGGCAGGGAAGAGGTGGGTGAATTGGGTAATTGTAGGTGGAGAGGCCAGAGGTGAAAGTAAGCTCGTACAGAGGACCTGTAAGAAAAGGAGACTGACTGAGGGAGGGAGAGAGAAGCCTGCTCCCTGCATAAGAATAGTTTAAACTCAGCTGTTCCCTGATGGTTCAGCCCCCAGGGCTAGATTTCTGGCATCCTTGTTAATTTCACTCACATAGCTGGGGGGAAGGGGATCTAGGGGAGGGTGTGTTTGACCATGGCAGGGGCAGTCCTTTTCTGCACCCAGGATGAGAGAATCTCTCCAAGCATTTGGCTGCACAGCTTAAATCCAGAGCTAATAAAAGCAGGTGGAAGGGGAAAACTCACTGTCACATTGGTTTCTCGTCTCCTCCCTCCCCCTCCTCCAGCCAGGCTGCAGACAAGGCTCTGCATTCCTCCCCCCCCCCACCCCCAGCAGGGGTTCTCCTCTAGGCTCTAGCTTGCAGTAGGGGCACTGGCTGAGATGCCTGCTGCTGCTGCCTCCAAAAGAACAGTTTAAAGTCAGCTGTTCCCTGTGCAGTTCAGTGCCCAGAGTTAGGAGCTGTTTCTGGCATCCTTGTTAATTTCACTCCCAGCTGTTGTTGAGGGTGTGTGACCATGGCAGGGACAGTTCTTTTCTGGCCCTGGGATGAGAGGATCTCCTAAACACAATCAAAATCAGGAACCATTTCCAAGTTCAAATCTATCCCATTCCCTCCCCAGCAGAGGATCGTGGTTGTGATGTCCAAACTGCTTGCAGATCCTCTTTGAAATGTTACTGTTTTAAAAAAAACAACACACAAAACATGGAGAACAGGGTGGAAAGATGTGTCATGATGATTAGGGTTTATTTTGGGCAAAGCAATTTTGCTAAAGCAACTAAAGATTCACAGGGAAAGCAAATAGCCCCCATAGACAAAACCACAAAGGGATTGGAGGGGAAAACTGAATATTCAGGGAAATTATTGCTTCCTTTGAAAGAAATAGTAGTTTTCATTCCAATCCACCCTCTTTATATATTGATTTAAACACCTGAAATGTCCTTAGGAGATTGGGTGCAATTTCAGATCTTTTTGTTTTGTCCTGACTACAGAGTGCAGAGGCTGAAATTGACAAAATTTTCTCGAAGTATCTTGTATATTTCATGAAGGCTGTTCCAGTTGTCCTTCATTCAGCCCTGACTTCTCCTCCCCTCTCCTGCCCCGCCCCGTCCCGCCCCCTCCCTGGCTGCTGGCTGTGGTTTTTGCCTTGGTTACTTACTCCTTGGCAGACCCAGCCCAGTGGCACCTGCTGGCTCTCTGCAGGCAGCAGCCCACAGGGGCTGGGTTGCTGGGGTCGCTACTGGTCGGTGGCGGGCTGCAACTGCATTATTTGTGACACATTCATATTCATACTCATACACATACATACAGTCAGAGGTGAAAGTAAGCCGGTCCGGTACAGCGTGCTGGACCACATCAACTTCCATGGTGGGGATTGAAAGGGCTCTGGGCTGCCCGCAGCTGCGAGGAGTCCAGAGCCCTTTATATCCCAGCAACAGCTCTGGCGGCCGGGCTGGGGCCAGGATTTAAAGGGCTCCGGGCTTCCCTCAGTGGCAGGAGCTCTGGGCCCTTTAAATCCCTGCTCCAGCCCCGCGAAGCTCGGAGTCCCCCCTGGCTGCCGGAGTCCCCCCTGGCTGCCGGAGTCCCCCCTGGCTGCCGGAGTCCCCCCTGGCTGCCGGAGTCCCCCCTGGCTGCCGGAGTCCCCCCTGGCTGCCGGAGTCCCCCCTGGCTGCCGGAGTCCCCCCTGGCTGCCGGAGTCCCGGGCCCTTTAATTTGCCCCTGAGCCCCGAGGGGCTCCCAGCCACCTCTGCAGCTGGGAGCCCCTGGTTGATTTAAAGGCTCTGGTTCCCCAGGGCCTTTAAATCTTGAAAGGGCACGCCTCTTCTGGATGAGGCCACACACCCCTCAGGACTCCAGTACCGGTAAGTCCTGTAAGTTACTTTCACCCCTGGGAGAGGCTATTGAGTGTTTTGGCTACCAGTCTAATTTCAGGGGGTGTAGTTTTGGTTACCCAGCCAGTCAGGGGTACGGTGCATTCTGCCCTTTCCTGTGGTAAATACATTGCCTTGAATTATGGCCCCTCTTCTTCCCTGGGTGCAGGAGCACTGTACATAAGTAGTACTGAAGTGCAGACCTCAAATCTGTTGCCAGTGTGAAACCTGAATCTCTTCCTAGATCAGACAGAGCAGGTCTGAAGGCAAGGCAGCTCAGGCCCTGCTGATAAAAGCCAATGAGGAATTCCACCAATACCGTTCAAGAACACCCAGGAAAGAAAGGAAGGCAGGTGTTAGGGGGTGAGGCTGGTGCCATGGTGGGTGGCCAGGCTGCAGGGTGATGGTGCTCGACTCTCTGAGGGAGGCTACAGGGCTGCCTGGCACTGGAGATTCAAGTCCAAGCAATTCAGGAGGAAGAGTCATTAGGAGGCAGGGGAGGTGAGGCTGCAGCAGTGCAGCAATAATGAGCCTGGAGTATTGTGCCTGCAGCTCTCCTCTTTTAGCAGGCACAGCTGAGTGACCTCTTCCCTGATGCCATGTGGCAAGGTGCGGCCAGACCAAGGTTAGGGTTTGTTACTGGCTTGCAGCTGCAAGTGAGACCTACTTGACTTTGCTGCCCCTTTACAGAGCACTGTCTGGGCAGCGCTTGGTGCTGGCTGCTCTCCATGAGATCTGGTGTGTATGACCCAAATTCTGATCCCTTAACATGGAGACTTTTTTTTTTTCTCCTTCCATATTTTTAACTGCAGACCGTAAGAGTTCTTATAACCCAGGGCCTGTGCAATGAGCGGCTGTCTGCCAGCAGATCTTGTGTGCAGGTTGAATTAATTCTGTAGGTAAAACCGGAAGCAACGGCCTAGTTATAGCAGCTCCCTGTGCCTCCCAGTAGGTTCTTGGCTTTGTGCTTCAGACCCCCAGTCAGGTGTGCAGAGCCAAGAACCCACCTGGTCCATTGATGCTTCCATTGAGTGACTGGAATCTTGACTGGCTGTGGCTTAAGCTTTCTTCAAAGGGTTGATTCTCCATATTCAGATTAACAAACTGCTAAATTTCAGAGGCCTAACAGGAGCTGAGCTGCCTGCTAAACAGCAGTGAGTATAAAAATACACTCCAACTGGCAGGTGTTATGGATGTCACCGCTCACACTGAAGGCTGTGGGAGCTGCACTGACAGCAGGCCCAGGTTTCAGCTGGGCTAGTTACAGATATTGGTAGCCAGCAAGGTCCAGCTTCTCACAGAATGCTCATGACTCGGTTTAGAATAGAATCCCATGCTTTGTGGAAGTGTTGGGCTGACAGCTGTGGAGAACAAACTCCTCTGCCTGCGGAACAGGGCAGCAGCATGGGGAGCAGCAGTGTTTGCTCCCCCTACTCCCACCCAGAGGAGCCAGATCCAGGAGTCCGGGCAGGTGGGGCTCCATATGCCACTTGTCGGCTTCTCCACTGAACCTGCCCATGAAGGAATGAGGCCTGCCAGTCAGTAAGCCTTGCTGGGAACGTTGTCCAAGCCCCAGAGCTCCTGGGCAGCGGCTTGGCAACACCCATGGGGGTGTCAGGGAGACTCAAGCCTGCAGCATCAGTTGTGCTCTCTCTCTCTCGCTCCCAGCATGTCTTGTTGCTTTCCTTGACATCACCCAGAGGGCAGGGGGAGCTGCTGGTTAAACAGCATCCTCCTCCAGCCTGAGAGAGACCCCAGAGCGCAGAGAGGGCAGCTCCTACTCCAGCACTTCCCCTGCCACTCCTGTGAGCTGAGACCGGGTTTGACTGGGGTGCCAAGAGAGATGGGGGCAGAGCCTAACATCTTGTCCTGGGCTCCGTAATGCCTGGCTGTGGTCCTGACTGGGAGGGTCCAGCTTCTGGTGAGTGTTTGAGGCTGCTCATCCCCTGGGACCTGGAGGGAGATCAGCAACATGCATCGCCTCTGCTTTCAGGGAGTAATGGCTGCGTCACCACTGTCCTGGCCTTGGCTTTGAACGGGTGATGGAGAAGCAAAGGCACTGCAGCGATCCCTGGTTTCCAGCCCTGCACCATTCAGCCTCTGCCCTGTCCACATTCTGGGAGACAAAAGTTGCTCCCCATCGGTGTCTGCCTCGCTGTTTGGGAGGCACCTGAGAACAAGGCTTGCATTCTGTCTCATGAATGAGAGCTTGAGGTCTGGGAACCAGGCAGTTACTGTAGCTAACTGGCCTCGGAGAAATGGGCAGAGATGAGTGTCTGTGTCAGCCTGGCCAGGCTGTAGTAGCTCCTTCGAGGTCCCTCAGGTATTGGGGGAATGCATCCATGTTTGGCGGAGCTGTTGTCTGCTGCAAGGAAGCCTTCCCCTTGGCATGAACGAGGTGCAGATGTCTGCCAGCATGCAGAAGTGAGACATTGTCTGGGGAAATGATACATGGGCTGCACAGTAAAATAGGTCCTACTGGAATGCCACCCACTGCTAGTTAAGCCTTGCTTACCAAAGGGCCAGGGCCCTAGGATGGGCAGTAGGGGGACAGATAGACATGTCTAATCTCCTCGACCCATGTGCTGTTTAATAGACCACAATATCTCTCAGAAAACAGTTTCAGATCCTTTAGTTCTGCCATCTGAGCTATTGAGTGCCTTTACCTTTGTATGCCACTCAGGATCTACAGCTGAGCAAGTGCTAGGTATATGCAGAGGACGGGGAATGAGTGGGTAGAGGCGGGGCAAGGGCGGGGCCTCATGGACTAGACGAGCAGTCTGAGGTCTGAAGTTCAGCATGTATGATTCTTTGCTGTGAGTAGTTGGGAAGAATGTTTGTTAAAAGTGGCAACCTATTTTCTATGAATAGTTACTTTAAAAAGTTCCTGCCATTACAGCTATGGAGATAAACTGTTAGCGTAGATCATCCTCAGTGTTACTGACCAAATAAGGAATAGTTACAGGTGTTTATATTTTATTAAAATCCGTCTTCACGTTAGTTTTTAAAAAAAGTTAATACATTGACTTTTAATAGCATACTACAGGGATCTGCAACCTTTCAGAAGTGCTGTGCCGAGTCTTCATTTATTCACTCTAATCTAAGGCTTCGCGTGCCACTAATACATTTTAATGTGTCTAGAAGGTCTCTTTCAAAAAGTCTATAACATATAACTAAACTATTGTATGTAAAGTAAAATAAGGTTTTTAAAATGTTTAAGAAGCTTCATTTAAAATTAAATTAAAATGCAGAGCGCCCAGACTGGTGTCCAGGCCGTGGGCAGTGTGAATGCCACTAAAAATCAGCTCGCGTGTCGCAGGTTGCCTACCTCTGGCATACTGTATTACTCTTCATTGTTTTCTTTTTTGACTATACTTTTTTATCGTTGTATGAAATGGTGTCAGTGATGCGGCTCTCTGGCCAATGTACTAGTCCCCATGTGGCCCTTGTGGTGGTTTGAGTTTGAGATCCCTGCTCTAAGAGAAGGGACATGGACTAGCCTGGCCTTGGATTCCACAACTGCCCCATGAAGGCCTTCTGGGATAGCCTCAGTGACTCCCTGCTATTGAATAGTGGCTGCTTATACCTCCTGTGAGGTGTGTTACACTACACAGGTTTGGGAAGCACCTCGCTGCCATGGGCATGAGGAAGTCTTGTCTATGTCTGCCAGGGTCAGCTTACCAACGCTATCAGCCTCTGGCAACACAAGCACTGCCATCCCCCATGCCCTCCAAACACCTCTCTGGAGTTCTCCCGTCCCCATCCACTGGACACTGAGTTCTCAGGTCCTCTGTTCTTAAAGGAGCGATACACCCCAGCTTTGAGCGATACCATCAAACACCGCTCATCTTACCACACGGCACTTAGGGAGCAGGTATAAGTTTACTTAGCAAAAATAGAGATTCAAGTGACAACAAGCAGAAATATTGGCAACCAAAGGTTACGTATAAAATAAAATCATAACTTGCATACTAGAGCCTAAACTTAACTCCCAAGACGTTCTTGTGTTAGAGTGAGCAAAATCCTTCCAGCATATTACAGCCAGGCTTGGCTGGGATATTCTGTTTGTGGGACAAAATCACAGTGTCTTCTTGCCTCCATAGCGGAAAGATGCAGGATTACTGTACAGTTATAGTCCAAAAATCCATTGGCTTCACTTGCCAATTGGATAGCCGCAGCTGCTTGTGTTTTCCTGTCTAGGATCTCCCCAGGAGACTTTGCGGTCACTTGGTTAGCATTTGGCCCACACTGTGCATATATACTGCACAATGGGCACCTAATATTCAAAGACCTCACGTGACAGCCTTTGGTGAACTATTACAGAGAGACCAGACTCCCTGTGCCCTTGGCCAGTTGGTCCCAAGAGCTCCCTGAGTCACAGTATGATCTGTGCTGATTTAGTTCCCTGTCAGTAGAGTTTGTGCTACCAGAGCTTCCTATCCAAGGTCAGAATGGGAGGCTGCACCTCAGCAAACTGCTCATCAGAGAAAACAATGAACCAGGTTCATTTCTGTCCTAGTGCTGGCTGGGGCAGAGAGGAGGGTGTGTACATCCCCTATCAGGTAGCTGAAGGGATCAGGGCAGCCCTCAGTGCAGGCTGTGTGGATGGGAGGTTATGACGCTGCTATGGTCTGCTTTGTGCCCGGCAAGCTGGAGCTAAGCATGCCAGGGCAACACTGAATAGGACTCACTCGCTTCATCTTCCATCCCCCCAGATTTAGCCAACTCTGTACCACGTAACTGAAATGCAGACACCTCTGGGGTAAAAGTCAGTGGTGAATTTGCAGGCAGCAAGCTGAATACCAGTTAGGAGGCTAGAAAGTTTGGACAAGGTGGCCAGGGTGAACCGCTACTCATAGGAGAAGTGCTGAGAAAGAAATATATTTTTCAAGACACTATCAATGTAATCTGTTGTAGACCTTTTCCAAAATGAGCTAGAAGTCGTTCCAGGGCCTTCACTGGCCTGAATCCTCTTGGCAGTTTTTGTGGCTTTGCAGATGTTTTCCTATTTGTTATGATTTTGCTGTGTGACAGGCCCTCACCTGGTGAAACTGGCTGTAGAGGGGAAATAAGGAAACTGACTAGACACAGGAAAAATAGTGGAGGGGGGGAACCTCTTCTCTAAACTGCTACAGTAATTTCATGTTTCTTTTAACAGTAGCAGGCTAAATACACTGTAGGCCCAAGTGACTTTTTTAAGTGGGGGGGTCCCTTCCATGTAAGGTGAGGCAGTTATTTATGGTCTCATTCACAAGACACAACAGACTGTGGAATCCAGTACAGCCATTTGTGCAGGCCTCTGCAGGATTTGAACATGCTTCTGGGAAATCTAGATCTGATGCTTACTCCACTCAGCTATCTCCTCTGCCTAAACAAACTTCAAAGCCACCTCTTGTTTTCCTGCTGAAAGGTGCCAGCTTAACCCTGGGGGCCAAGGCTTTTTCTCCACCAATTAGGTAGAGCCAGGGCAGCTTCTTGCACTGCCTTTTATAGAGACCATCTGGGCGGGGGGGGGGGTGGGGTCTATTGATCTCTGTGGCCCGTCAAGTCCTTGACATCTCTGCTGAGACTACTGGTAAGGAGGCAACTGGTTCCATCTGGGGAGGTGGCTGTCTATAGGGAACTGGACTCACCACAAACTGTAAGGGCTTCCTTTGATTTCCAACATAAATCCAACTTTTCCCTTGGCATTAAGAGGGATGGGCACTTTTGTCTGTCTATATTGATCTGTGATGTCTCTATCAAACTGTCAGGTACAGACTGTGGGGTAGTTTCAGTTTAGAATGCAGTGAAGCATGTTAAAAATGGGTTTCTTCTGCTATTGTAAAAAGAACAGGAGTACTTGTGGCACCTTAGAGACTTACAAATTGATTTGAGCATAAGCTTTCGTGGGCTAAAACTCACTTCATCAGATGCATGCAGTGGAAAATACAGTAGGAAGACAAATATGCACAGATAACATGAAACAGTGTTACCATACACACTCTAAGGAGAGTGATCAGTTAAGGTGAGCTATTACTAGCAGGGGAGAGAAACTTTTTGTAGTGGTAATCAAAACGGCCCATTTCCAGCAGTTGACAACAAGATGTGAGGAACCGTAGAGGGGGGAAATAAACATGGGGAAATTGTTGTACTTTCTGTAATGTCCCATCCACTCCTAGTCTTTATTCAAGCCTAATTTCATGGTGTCCAATTTGCAAATTAATTCCAGTGCAGCAGTCTCTTGTTGGAGTCTGTTTTTGAAGTTTTTTTTGTTGTAATATTGCGACTTTTAGGTCTGTAATTGAGTGATGAGGGAGAGTGAAGTGTTCTCCAACTGGTTTTTGAATGTTATAACTATTTGTGTAATTTATTCACTTGGGTGTCTCTGAAATTCCTCACAATCTCCTCTAGTCCTGGCTAATCTAAATCTTGGTCATCCTGCAAATGTTGATACCTCACTGTTCACTCCCTTTTCCAGCTCCAACAATATTTTTCATGTTGAGAATGATATTCCCAAGTCATAACCTTTGTCCCTCTTAGCCAAAACAGGATCAGATCCCAGGTAGGAGCATTTTTTCATCTTGTCACTCAAAGGTGAGGATTAGCATTTAAATATAGCTGGCCTTTTAAGTGCAGATGACTAAAATTGCCAGCCTGTCCCTAGGACAGCATGATGCAGAGCTGGAAAGTGCCTTTATGTGTTAAACTCCTTCCTTCTCTCAGTATCTGTTCCCCTTCCCATGCTAGCCAGCAGCCTCCTAATCTAGCACTCTGCTGACAGCGCCAGCTCTAACTGCAGTAATGTAACTAGGGCCTAAATCAAAACCTTTTGGTTTGAATGAAAAGGGATTGACAAAATCTAATATGACTAGAAATATTTTAAGATGACTTTTGACTGTGAACCTTCTCCAGATCCTAGTGTCGCATGAGCACCAGGTCTGTCAGTGGCAGTGACCATCTTTGCCACTCAAGCTTAGGGATTTGCAAAGTAAAAAATTGACATTGATTTCTGTGCATTGTTCTCATGTTTCCCTAGTAGCTCCAGCGACTGTAGTAACAGTCATTAGTGTGGGTGACTGGGAGTCAGAATTCTGGGCTCTGTTCCAAGTTCTACCCCATATATTTGCTGCTTATATTTTGTCGAACTCCTAGATTGCAGGGCTGTGTTAACAAATTGTCTGTAAAATGGGCAGGGGCTACAGTAGTCTAAAATGATGGCAATTGTGGATCAATCAGAAAGAAAAGCAAACCTTGTAGCTCGCCAAGGCTATTGTCTCAGTAACTCTGGGCATGCACAAGCCAAGTTATGAAGCTGCCAATAGCCACTGAGTGGGTAGAAATCCTTTGCATTGGCAGTCATAAACTGTTAGTAACCTCTACTCTAGAGTTGGACTTAGCCCTTAGAATGTTGGTAGTTTTCAGCTTCTCATCCTGATGGCTACCTAAAAGCATGTGTGTTTTGCCTCATCTGGAGCATTAATTTCCAGCTGAAACCGGACATGGAAGTGCCCTACCAAGTTAGTGTCCAGCAACAAAAATAACTGCTAAGTGTTTTAGGATGATCTCAATTAAGTCCCTTTCCTCTAACCTGTCTCAGACAGGAATTGTGCCAAACAGAAGCAATCTACTGACATCAGTTCAAAACCAACACAACATTTTGTTGCTGAGCACCAAACTCCAAAGGGGTTTAAACCAGTACCTTAGAGTCTGAATTGATTGAGCTGCCTCGAACTGTTTAGAGTTTGGGAGTTCAAGGACTAGAAATTACATTGAGCCATAGCTCCAGGCCTGCTATATTAGGCCTTGGACCAGTGCCACAAAAGCACTGCTAGTCCAAGGGTCCAGTGAAAGTTGACCTATCAGGGCTGTGTGACATTAGAGATCACATCTTTTCAGTGGTGTTTGACAGATGATTCGTAGCCCTGGTAGTTCATGAGAACAGACTTACAGCAGGGCTCTCTGGTTCCCATTGTCCTTCTCTGTCCCTGTTTGGTTCTGCCCAGGGTTAGTGGGTGGCAGCTGTCTCCAATAGCTAGTGCTCGAAAACAACATGGTGCTATGCATGGAGCTACTCTAGGCCCCGTTTCTTGCACAGTATTAACTGTTAATCTGCAGCTCTCAGAAAGGGGCTACATCCTGGCGTTGGCCTGGGGATTAAAGAGGAACATGGTCAGAATAGTGCTGCCCATTTCTCACCTGTCGGTGTCCCTGCTAAATGCTCACTGTGTAAATTGCTGGTCGCACTAACCCTCTCCATGCTTGTCTCTGCCAAGGCCTCCTGCCCCAGAGAAAGCTGAGTCTTTCATGGTGCTGTTGTGGATGGTGAAAACACTTCACAATTTCTGCTAAAATTTTCTCGGGCATGTGCTTGAAAATCAGGGCAAGGACCAAGAGAGTCTGGGCCCTGAAGCTGGCCTTTGAGGAGGCTGGGTGTGGACTGAGGTGCTGCTGGGGGTGGCTTCACATGGGGATGTGTGGAGGCTGTGGGGCGAAGGGGATTGTTCGGAGCATGGGTGCAGATGCTGCCCTGTGCTACAGTGATTAAGCTGGGCTTGGGGCTCGGAGGCGAGTGCTTAGTTCCAAGAAGACTGCGTCTTTCTAGACTAGAGGAAGCAATGGAGAGAGCATGACTCTCTCTTGTTTGTGGGATTTTGTCCATTGCCTGGTAATGAGGGTCCGCTCCAGGGAAGCTGCTTTGGCTCCCGGCTTCTTCAGACTGTTCCAGCTTGGAGCGATTGAGCATGGATGCACACGTTAAAAAGACCTAGTCCCAGTGGCCCAGTCCTGGGTCGTATTGAAGTTAGATTCCTGCTGTGGGCCGTGCTTTCAGGCCAGCCAGGAAGTGCAGCGAGTGCAGAGCGTGTTTCATAGGGTATGTCCGTGCTGCAAATAAAAGGTGTGTTCTTAATGCTTGAATTCCACCTCAGACTCCCTTACAGGTTTTTAACTCCGGCTCCTAACCCAATTAAAAGCCACCGGACTGTGTCCTTCCTGGCTTACAACAGCAGCTAAGCTAACCTGAGCTAAGGTCACACCTCTTGTTTGCAATGTAGGCAGAGCCCTTGGCAATGCTGATCCCAGAGCCTAGGTGCAGTCACTTACCAGGTGACATGTCAGGTTTTAGATTTGCCTGTACAAAGCTGCAAGTCTTCAGCGGACCCGGGCTGCTGGGGAGCAACTCTTGTGATGCCAGGACAGGTGTGGTCAGCTGAAGTTTGCTGTATCCTGGCCGGTAGCAGGGAGTTCTCAGTGAGGCATCCTTGGCTGTGAACTCAGATGTGTCTACACACCACATGTACTCCCTTGTCAGGTAGTGCCTGGGCAGGGGCCCATCAAAGTGTGCTGTGAGACTCCTCTCCCATGAGGGTGTGGAGGGAGGAGGAGATGCTCATTCCTGGCCAGATGATGTGACTGTGTTTCTGCTCCTAGAGCCCTGGATAGGGGCTGTTTTGCATGAGTCATCAGGGCAGGATTCAAGGACTGACGGCCTCTGGGGTAACTTAGTGCAGGCAGGCCCAGAGCAGGGCTGGCTTGCCAGGCGGGTGCTCCCCGATCTGAGCGAGAGGGGAAGGGTCTGGGAGTGGCAAATAACCACTGGACAGGATTCCTTGAGAGCCAGTCCTGGAATGACCTGTCTGTATCTCTGGGCTTGTGGGAGCAGGGGTGGAGGGGAGATAGGGAGTGAGCTGTGGAGTATTGGGGAATGGGGACCCCCACCGATCTCTCCTCGTCCTGACAGGGGAAGCCTTGTTCGGGGGGGGGGGGGAAGGGGGCTGTTTGCCGTCTGCACCCCCAGTGACAGTCTGAGAATCCCCATGCTCTGCACTGCCTGCCTTGTCTGTGCCCCGGGGTGTGCCCAGGCAAGCCTGCTGGGAACCCCCTGGGGCTGGCCAAGGAGGCTGGGCAGGGCAAATAGCTGCTCCACAGAACTAGCCTGCAGTCTCAGAGGGAGCCCAGCACTGCTAGAAATAGAGCAAGGGAGAGGGATGCTGCAAGTAACCCCCTGGGGCAAGCAGTGGCTTGGGGAGACAGGGGCACAGCTGTGTGACTGTGGGCAGATGAAGTGCTGTGTTTCTTCCTTGGATGCATGGGAGATCTGGCTCCATGGCTGCTTCTCTCCTCTTCCTTTTCCCCAGCCCACTCAGGGCAGGCCTTTCCTAATACAGATTTCTCCTCTGGATTCCAGGCCTGGATCAGGGATGTCCGAGCCGGCTCCACCACCTCCTGCGGGAACCACATCAAGTCCAGCTGCCACTTGATAGCATTTAATGCTGACTCAGCAGGTAAGGAGCTGGGTGGGCTGCAGTGGAGCCTTGGCAGAAAAGGGTGACTCAGATCTGTGTGGAACACGGATAATGTGCCCATTAACCCTATAGTCATTGGGGCCCCATTGTGCTAGGTGCTGTGCAAACACACAGCCAGGCCCTTCCCTGAAGAGTTTACTTTCTATTTAGACAAGACCGTGAGAAAGGAAACGTTATCCCCATTGGATAAGTGGGGAAACTGAGGCACAGAGGGGCAATGACATGCAGGGACTAGAACCTGAGTCTCTTAACCCTCTAAAGGCTCCAGACCAGTGGTCCCCAACCTTTTTCATCTGGCAGGTGCCAGATGACTAGCCATGGAGAACCGTAGCAGCAGACGAGCATCTGCTGAAATGCCGCCAACAAGCGGTGTCATCCAGAGTCGTTGCTGCCGAAATGCTGCCGAATTTTGCCGGCGACGCCTCTGGGTGATGCTGTTTGTTGGCGGCAAGCAGTATCATCCAGAGGCATCGCTGCTGAAATGCCGCCGAATTTTGGCGGATGCTTGTCCCCGAGCCAGTATGTGGGTGCACTTAGATGCCTTGGCGGGCGCCGTGTTGAGGACCCCTGCTCCAGACTAATAACTGGATGTAGTGAGTTAGAACAACCAACAGTATGGGGCACAATAGGTGAAAGCAGAGGTAGGGAGGCTGGGTTACAACAAGACTATGTGATTACTTATCTTCCTTAAAGACATGAATATAACGAACCTCGGTGTTCAGGGCCCCTGCCTCATGGGAAAGATGGCTCTAGCAGCACAGCACCTCGTATGCCCTGCGGGGCATTGGTTTGGCACAATGTCTCCGGGAAGCATGGTAATACCATGTCCCCCAGCTAGTACCATGGTACAAGCGTGGTGGTACCACATCCCCCAGGTCTGTGGTTGACAGCTGCCCCATTCAGGTACTGGCCTGGCTTTGCTTGGTTCCTGGGATCCTCTGAGGTGTCTGGAGCAGGGGGTGACTGTGATCTCAGTCATTACTCGCCAATAATGGACCGTAACTGGAGTGTGCTATGTGAACCCTAGTGACCGTTATCTCCCCCAATAGCGCTCTGTGCTTCAGACCAGGCCAATACAAAGCCAGCAAACTCCCTTCGTGGTGTGCTCTGCTAATGACTGGTCCAGGCACTCTCCAGCAGTGGCTGGGGGGGAGCTCACACGTGCTTGCCCTCAGCCCTTGTGGTGTCATCTGTGACTATGTGATACATTGTTTGTTTCATAACCTGAGTCTCCCTGTGAATATGCTGCGGGGATGGAACCCAACACCTGCAGGAGATGGGAGCTCCCAGCTGAGCTGGCATCAAGCATGGCTTTGCTTTTGGATGGCGTGTGTGGCATGTGGCACTCCTGGCAAGCAGAATGGTGTTCAGCAAGGGGCGGCCATGAGGGACTGGTGGGCAGCTCGTGACCTATGTTGTCTTTCAGGTGTGTTGGGCATTGTGCCGCTGGAGAGCCAGGATGGAGGGAAGAGGGCTGTGTCCCAGCTGTGCTGCCATTCAGGTGAGCTCGCCAGACCAAAACGTATCAAATAAGGGACCAGCAGTAGTGGGTGGGAGCCAAGCAGTCTCAAAGGCCTCTCTGACACTGCCAGGAAGGGGCAGGTTTGTGAGGCACATTCCTATATGCTGAGCACAGGACTGAGAGCCACCAGATGTTTCACAGATCAGCCACTGGAAGGCAGAGAGTTTCTGTGATTAATGACCTGGTGCAGATTTGAACTGGTGACCTAGCAGTGAGTCTACCTTGCCTACTGCTAATCCATTAGCCATGGGCCACCTCCCATGCCCTGCATGAGGTTCTTACAGCCAAGCAATGGCTGGATCTCTGTCAGTGGCCCTTTGGAAAGGAGCTGGCACTTGTCGTCCACTATCCCAATCACTGAGATGCTAGGAAAGAGTGTGTAAGAGTACTTGACTGCTTAGTGGGATTGCAGGGCAGCGCCTGAGCAGCCTTCTGGCCTGTCTCAGCACAGACTGCCTGCTCCAACCAGAGAATTTTTCAGGGCATATGCAGCAGATAATTGGAGCCGGAGGAGTTGTGTGTTTTTTTAAAATGCTTTATGGGCCTGTATCTCATCGTTTTGTACGAATGGAAAAGTACGCAGTGACCTACTTTCTTGAGTGTGCCAGATGCAGCAGAGGGGCTGTTAATTACTGTGCCAGCCTCCCTCCCCCAGGTCCCTGCAGATGGAGTTACAAGGAGTTTCTTTCAGTGGCACGCATGCCGAACCAGGGAATCACAAAGGGGTATTTTGTTACCAGCGGCGTCACTTGCTGAAGCAGGGCCTCACGCCGCAGTAGTGTGACCTGACAGAGCTGTGCATGATGGGAGCTCTTCTGGCTTCAGATAGGTTGGCTGGATCTTTCACACAAAGTGCTTTCCTCCCAGCTGCTCCAGACATTTGAGTTGAGTAGCTGTCTCCCCTCCCCCTTCAGGGTTTTCAACAGTCTTCTGAGAAAACTGGGATTTCTTATATGGAACCAATCGCCCACAACCTCTCTTGTCAGGCCTTTTTGAGCTGTCCCTAACAAAGCAGAAAGGGCACTGAGCCAGTTCTCCCCATCCCTTGGCAGGACACCTGGGACAGGCTGGTTAGCTTGTGGCTGCAGAAGGGAAAGGAAGGCGTCCCACAGCGGGTTAGCAAGGGCTGAAATAGAGCCACTCTGCTCTTCTGAGATGCCTAGCTCAGCAGTGGGGCTCCAGTGAGCATCTGATATTCCAGCAGCTCATGGAAATGGAACTGCTAAGCCTGTGGAGGTTTGTCCATTGCTGCCTGCCAGGAGCGGTGGGCTCTGGGAGAAGGCTGTAGCAAGGCTGTTGTAGGGCAGAGAGCGAGTGGGCCGTGGCTGCAGCAGACATGCCGTGGCCTAGAAGTCGAGAGCCAACGTGGTGTTGGAATGAACCTCTGCTCTCCTCTCTCCCCATCAGATGTGGTGACGGACTTTGACTTTTCTCCATTTGACGCGCTCCTGCTGGCAACAGGCTCCGCCGATGAAACTGTGAGTGTAAATCGAAATGGGGGCTGAGTGGTGTGTGTGCGGCAAACCCCCTGAGCAGGGTGGCCCCATGGCTCTGGGGTCATCTCTGGGCTGTCTCGTACAGAGAGCTGGCCCTGGCTTGTATGGCACCTTTCCTGGAGAGCTAAGGAGTGGGGCTGAGGGGCAGCCACAGGGCTGTGAGATGGGGATGTAAAATAGCTGTTCAGAGGAGGGTGCTTGGCCTTTGGGCTTCGAGAAGGATGAAAAGACCTTCTCAGTTGTGGAGGGAGAGGCAGCTGCTGAAAGCCCAAGGAGATCAGTCAGATGCAGGCTCAGTACCCCCCTCAGGGTCTGGGGCAGTGACAGGCTATGGGAACTGTGCTCTGCTGGCAACAAGCCAAGGTGTTCATAGCTGCTGCCTCTGGCGGGGAGGGTGGGCTCAAGGGACAGCCGCACTTGTGAGGCAGGTGGGCTGTGTGTCTATTCTGTCCGTGCTGGGGAAGGAAGGGGAAAGGGCTGTGATTGCCTTGGATCTATAACCCCACGTGGCACCCAGGCTGCATACCCAGTTGGTTAGGACTGGAGACCCCACGGAGACTCCAGTCACGCTGCCTGGCAGGGACAAAGCCCGGGAGGCAAAAGGCCAAGCAGTTGCCGCCAGCTTTTTAGGGTAGAGGGGCCCAGTTCAAACTGCACCTCTGCACATGGGTGCTGTGACAAATGGAGCCTTCTGAGTGCGTGGCATCTTCCTGGAGGATTTGGGCATGGGAGAGGGGTATTGCCGGGGTTCACCCTACTGTCTTGGGCTGCAGGTGAAGTTGTGGCGCCTGTCTGAGAGCGGCCAGGACCTGCCCTCCTGCCCTGGAGTGACCCTGGGGCCAGCAGGGTACCAGGTGGAGACACTCCAGTTCCACCCGACAGCGGACGGTGTACTGGTGAGCGGAGCTGGGAGAACGGCAAAAGTCTGGGATGTGGCCCAGCAGAAACCTCTGACAGGTAGGCTCGGCTGTAGCAGTCCTGCAGAGCATGTGCCTTGTCCTGGGTGCAGCCTTCTCCTGAGTGAATGCCGGAGCAAGTCTCTTGTCAGCTGCATTTACTCCAGGAACTCCTGCTACCTGCCTGGGGCTAGACCCTGGGCTGGCTCTGTGTCCCCTTTGTGGATGTGGTGTCTCTGAATGACCTCAGTGCTGGTGAAAGCTACCACCTGAGCAGTGCTGCAGGGCATGGGAAGTGACTATCCTAGACACCCATCAGCATCTTAACCCTGTCCCAAAAGGGCCACCCTACAGGAAATTCAGGCACTGTGGCCCACTTACTCCTTGGCCTCCCTGCTGAGACACCCGTCCAGAGCGTGTGGTGAGCAGTGGTGCGGGCACCTGCTTCCCTCACTCTGGGGTCTGTGTGAGATCAGCACACATGTCATGCTGGCCACTGAACAGCCCCACCTGTTGGGATGGCACTTGGGCACTCCTGGCCTCAGCTGGGTTTGAACCAGGCCCCTATGTGAAGGAGGCCTTTGCTACTGTCAGTCCCTTGAGTGGGCCATTTCTCCTGGTGCTCCCTGCCTCTGAATTAGACCAGGAGCCATTGGGGCTGGGGCACAGCCCTTTGTGTGAAAATGAACCCAAATTCAGTCACCTGTTTCCAGGCAAAAATCCAGCGTTTGAAATGTTTGAAATGGAAGTCTTGGCTGGAGAAGAGACTAATGCCTGCAGTGGTGCAAACTGCAGCCACTGTTCTGAAGTGCTGCTGTGTGCTAAGTGTCTGACCTGTGACATGGCCTGAGATGAGATTGTATATTTGTGGGGGAGGGGTTGAATCTCCCCCCTTTTGCCCTCCCCTAGTGGTGACTGACAGCTGTGCCAGGCTGGTAGCTTGTGCCTGGCAGGGATTGACTCCAGTTCTCGCTCACCTTCCCAGCACTGGAACCTCACGGCGACCTGATCCAGAGTGTGTCCTGGAAACAAGATGGCGCCCTCCTCGGCACCTCCTCTAAGGTGAGCGCAGTGGGTGCACCAAGTTGGGTGGGCTGGGAACCCCAGGTGCTATTTCCTGGGTAGATCTGGTGTGTGGTGTTTAGGGGTTGGGCTCTGGGGTATGATCAAGCCATCATGTGATGGGAGCATCTGAAATCATTCCCCTCCCTCTGCTGTGCTAGGAGTGCTGCTGCTGGAGCCCGGCCTGCTACCTCTTCTCTCAAGCAGCCTGGGGCTGCACCCGCAGCACCTGTGGGCAGGCTTGTAGAACCAAGGCGTGAGTGTCGAGCAGTTTGTGCAGTAGATGCCCAGCGCTCTCTAGCCTCCCCTGCAGCAGAGCTAAGCCTGGACTAGCCACTTGTCTGCCAAGAGGCCCATGACACTGGTGCAGCAGGGGATGGGACTGGACAAGCTGCTGGAGGGGCTGAGCCTGGCAGAGGAGAGGGGAGCAGGAGGGGAAATGGCAAAATGCAAAGAGCTCTGGCATGTGCCATCCTTGGTCTTGTCCCTACTGAGCTAGCAGGCGCAGGCTGGAAAGGCCTGACCTCAGCTCTCCTTTGAACTGACCCTCGCCTACTCCCTGGCTCAAACCCCTCTCACCCCATGTGCTGGGGAAAGGAGTTCAGCTTTTACCAGAGAAAGGGGTCTGACAGAGGTGAGTCTGGGGCCTGATGCAAGGGGCGGAGTAAATCAGATACGTGGTGGCTGATTGACCTGGCGTGTGTGCTCCAGTTTGCTGCTTTCCAGTGATGACCTCCCACTCCAGTACTAGGGAAATGGCAGAGCTTTTGTCTAGAGAGCCACTCGCTTGGAAAGGCAGCAGGGAAATCGGCAAATGCCTCTTGCCATACATGCTCTTACCCCTGCAAAACCCCTTTCCTAGAGCCACAAGGCTAGCACCGTCAGTGTGCCACCTTCTGCTCCATGTGGTCCCCTCTCCTGGGTATTGCCAAGGTCTGCCATCAACATTTCTGCTTCCCTCCTCCAGTCTCAGGTTGAAAACACTTGATATGTTATGAACAATTGTGCTATCTCCCTGCAAAACAGAAAAAGCAGCTTAACCCATCACCTTCCTCATCCCCACTGCTCGCCTCTCCTTGACAGCCTTTGCTGTTACCCATCCTCTTAGCTCATCATGTGAAATCACTTAACAGATTGGAGGCTGCAGTTCCCATGGCATTCATTGCCACAACTGGGCTGTTAATCCTGGTTCTCTGTTCAAATAGCATCACCAGTTGGGTTCTGCCCCCTTAAATTCCTCCTGCAGTTTCAACTGGGTACAATAGTTACTTCCTATCCTTAGCTTTTATACAGTGTTGCTGTGTGCTATTCTGTTCCACCTTAGAGGCAGCTGCATTAAGAGATTCCTGTGAGGTGGGTAAGCTCTCTGGGATCCTGCATGAACACAGGATGCTGTTTTTCTACAGTTATGTAAATCCACTAGTCATGGAGTGGGAATTCAAGAGGCTGGCCTGCACTCCAGAGACCTGCTCAGTATCTGAACACATCCACTCCTAATAATGTGACTCTTTCCTAATAAGAGTATCTGGAGGGAAGAATGTAAGGGGGGGAATACCACTCTGCGGAGGCAGACCCCCCAGTAAGCACCCAGAGCAATGCTTGATGTAGGGACCATCTGCTAGAGGAGTAATGGCTCTCTGAGTGGGACCTGCATTCTGGTTAATCTTCAGCAGAAAGCCTGCCAATGTCCCTGCAGGAGAGAGAAGAGGTTGAGTGGAGGGGAGGGCATGATGTGTTCTGTAGTACTATATGTTGCCAGCAATGACTAGTGAAATGTGTGGGTGGGTGGCAAATGTGAGACCAGAGTGTGACCCTGGATTTGGTGGTGCTCCCTTAGCAGCATGTGTTGCGGAAGTGGAGTACTCTGTGCAATGTTCTAATGCTATGCTGGCTCGCTTGCATGGGTACCAATATAACCTTCAGGCAGCATGTCTATGCATAACAACTGCAATCATAGAGATTAAGGCCAGAAACAAGCTTTCCTGGGGATATGCTCAGCATGTATAGAGAACTGCACCACAGTGCACAGTAAGCATTTCTCCAAGTTTCTTTCAAGTCTATGGTAATAGTAAACTTGATTCTTCCTTCTGTAAAATAGGAATGTAATATTAATGGAGTCACTAGATGGTGCTATTGCAGATTGTAGTTCTCTTCATCTGGCTGAATAAGAGTGAAATATTTCATTTACTAGATACAGTATTTTCAAGACACTGCCACTTAACATCAGGCATAATCAATTATTAATGTCATCATAATCGATAGTCATAAGACCCTTCTTAACCTGCGGTGTTGTGGAAATTGTGGATTCTGCAATATTAGGCTTCCACCACAATTTTGACAGCAGGAGCCCTGCCGTGCCCATCTGGGCGGCTGACAGCAGAAAATCGTGGGGAAGTAATAATGTACTTTAATAATAGATCTTGTTGTTTGTGGTAATACTTTTCTGCAATTTTCCATGGTTTTTCTGCAACTCAGCTGCAATTTTTTCACAATCATTCTGCAATTCAAGTAGACCCTGTCATAAGTAGTCTGTCAGGCAGTGCTAAAGGATGGCCAGCAGGGGTCACCTAGGATTTTCCATGGTTCTTGATTTGCCTGGCTTCCAGCAGCAGAATTCATGCAATATTCTCTAATTTTTTACATCCATGTGTGGAATTAATTGTATTATGTGCACCAATATGGAGGTGATGTGTGGTGAGGGTGGGACCGAGGGGTTTGGCATGTGGGAGGGGGCTCAGGGCTAGGGCAGAGGGTTGGGAGGGGAGAGGGGGGAATGCTCCAGCTGTGGATATGGGTTTCTGGGGTTGGGCTGGGGATGAGGGGTTCAGGGTGCCAAAGGGGGCTCAGGGCTGTGGCAGAGAGTTAGGGTGCAGGGGGTGAGGGCTCTGGGGTAGGGCTGGGGATGAGGGGTGCCAGAGGGATCAGAGCTGGGGCAGAAGGTTGAGGGGGGTGTGAGGGCTCCGGCTGGGGATGTGGGCTTCTGGGGATGAGGGGTTCAGGCCTGGGGCAGAGGGTTGGGGTGCGGGGGCAGGGGTAGAATGAGGGCTCTATGGTGGGGTTGAGGATGAGGGGTGGTGGAATTAGGACTGGGACAGAGGGTTAGAGTACAGGGTGTGAGGGCTCTGGGGTGTGGCTGGGGATGAGGGGTTTGGGGTGTAGGCTGCCCCAGGGCTATGGTGAGGGGAGAGGACTACCCTCAGCCCTCTCTCGCCATAGCAGCCTGAGGCCGGGGGAGAGGCACCTCTCCCCACCCGCGCAGCCCTTGATATCCATGTGGCCATGCAGTTTAGAGAACTTAGTTACTAGGTATGTATAAAATGGTTTGAGATCCTGATGAACAAAACTTTCACGGGCTGCAAGTAGAACTTCTTGATCCATAATCAGAACCAACTGGATTCAAAGTAAATTCCTGCAACTTGTCCCTCTCTGATTGGACAATCATTCCTGCAGTTTCTGTACCCTATGATCTCTGAGTGTATGCATGATCCTTGGCATGGCTGGTGCTAGCTATCCCTGGCTACCTGGACTTTGCAGGCATACTGCATTTTGTGCCTCCAGAAGAGGAAGTGAGGGAGTAATATTCCTGTTGATGCTGGCAAATCTGTCTGCAGCTGGGCTAATGACTTCTAGCTCTAGCTGCTGACTAGGGAAGGCAAAATTAGACATCCATGACAGCTTGCTGATAGCAGTCCAGGTAATCACATGCGATCGATGGGCTGTTCCCAGGGCTGTCTCTTACCTGTGTGGCTGCACTGGCGGGTGTCTCGTTCTTTGTCCTGTCCGCTCTATTTGCCCACAGGATTGCAGACAGCATGGCTGAAGTGCATGTGAAGGCAATCCAGTGATTTTCAAGCTGTTGGTGTTCTTGTGACTCATACTGGTCGATGCAGGTGTCTGGCAGCCTTTGAGCCCTCTGAGCGCAGGGCTTCCATTGACCAGGCTGGAAGGGCTGATGCCACCTCTTGCCGTGGCAGAGATGACATGGCGTGGGGGATTATGGGCTCCTTGCCTTAGTAGGTGATGATGGAGGCAAATACAACACTCCAGCAGCCAGGGTAAATCCTGGCCCTCTGCTGTCAAGGGGAGTTCTGCCATTAGCTTCAAGGGGCCAGGATTTCACCCTAGATCTAAGGCCCTAATCCCACAGGTCCCTGAAGACTGAGCTTTGTCACTGCCAATGCATGTGACAGGAACCATCAGACTCCTCCAGAGTTGTTGGATCTTTGCTGACCTCTGTCATGGGTGGCAAGCACAAGCTTTTCCTGGCCAAGTTGTGGGGCAGATTCCAGCAATGTGCGTCACTCTAACTCTCTCCTCGCATCCCACTCTGTCTGGCTCCTCCAAACAGTCCTGCCCCGCCAGAGCACTCCTGCTTTCTGCGGTAGATCCTTAGCCATATTCCTGCAGTTCCCAGGTCCCGTTGGCGCTGTGCAAACACAGTGAGAGGCAATCCCTGCCCTGATGACACTGCCTGTGAAATGACCAGACCACTGGCTTCTGGGCAGGAGGAGATTGTAAGAACAAGCCCTGGCATGCTCCGCTCATGATACAGGAGTGCCACCAGCCTGAGCTGGGTTTTGCTGGGAGGTGATTAGCTAACCGGCTGGAGGATGGGAAAGGGGAGTGCACGGGACAGGTGGGGAGATGAGGGAGGACGTTGGCACCCCCAGCAGGGGGCAGAGAATGCCCAGTCAAAGCATCAGATGTGGTGATGGTGGCCAAAGATTCCTGCTGTGGCTGATCCTGCCCACTCCTGTGCTTGAGTGGCTCCTCCCTGCCTGTTCTCTTCCCCAGGGGCTTGTGGCGAGGGGTGGGGTCACTGGTGCCTGGTGCCCTGTGAGGACAGTGTGGGAGGGGTAACTGGGCTGGTCTCTCCTCATAGGTTGGCTGGCTTTGCTGGGCTGTTTCCACATTGTGCTTCCCCTGCTGAAATCCAATTACCCCGGCGCCTCTGCTGCTCATTGGAAGATGAAGGGGAGGACGGGCTAGGCTCCCGGTGGGTTCCACTGTTCCAGGTCTCCTTGCATTGGATGAGAGTGAGGGACAGGCCCACTCCACCATGCCGTGAGGTGCCTGTGCAGTGCTCTAGTCAGTCTGCTCTAGTCAGTCAGCTGGGTGGAAGGGAACGGGCAATATTCAGCCGGTCTGGGGCGAGCTTGAGTGATGGAGGCCGCTCTGGCTCTGAGCCCTCGGGCCCCATGCTGGTGAGGACTTGTTTCAAGGCAGTCGCTGTGATGCTTTTTGCCCTTTGTACCTGCTCATATTACCAGCGAAGGTGTTGAGGGAGGGAGCCCTAGCCCTGTTAGGGTCCTGGGTGTCCTTGTGAATGCTTCCCATTCTCACCAGCATTAAAAGACCTGTTTTTGTCCCCTGACACCTGGGCAGGCCTCTGCCTTCAGGAGGGGCAGACATCCGTTGAGTATTTAGTGGATGCCTGCGAAGGAATATGCTGCAGCTGCCCTTCCCCACTACCCAGCCTAGGCTGTCTTAGTCCCTGCCAGCCCTATAGATGCCAGCTTCCTCCCCCAGAGCTGTGCGGGCTCTGCAGGGCCACAGGAGTGAGCATGCCACAAACTCCCCATTAGCAGGTCTGATTACAAACACACCTGCGGCAGAGCTGGAGCATACGAAGGACTCCCAGCCTGCAATCTCCTCTTCGTAGTGGACCCCAGCGTGAGACAGCTGATCTGAGCAATGCTATGTAGAGCTGTGCCAGTGGGCATGAAGCAAAGAGTGATCGAGAGGAAATGGGTGACGGATGGATCACTGGGTGATTACCTGTTCTGGTCATTCCATCTGGGGCACCTGGCACTGGCCACTGTCAGAAGACAGGACGCTGGGCTAGATGGACCTTCAGTCTGATCCAGTATGGCCACTCTTATGAGAGAGAGGGCAGAGTAACACATTGCCCATCTATAGCACCTTCCCCCAAGGATCTCTAGCAGCACACGCACTAGGCACATACTTAATCCCAGCGTACTGCTCTGGGTGGGGGCCCAAAGGTAGAGCCAGTAACAAAGCCTTGACCAGAACCTAGCAATCCTGCATTTGGGGCAGCACCTCTCCCATATATTCAGCACCTAGCACAGTGGACCTCCATTCACTAGCATAATAAGAGTCCCATGTCTGCCAGCCCAGCTCAGTTCACCGGAGAGATCGAGACTTCCCTCCCAAAGAAACCTGCTACTTACTCCTGGCCGTGGGTCCTAGGGACAGCAGAAGCAAACTTCGTACCCAACCGAGGCAGGGGTGGGCAGGGCTCGGCTGAGGGATGTGTTAGGGTTGCCAGCTTTCTAATCACACAAAACCAAACACCCCTGCCCCACCGCTGTCCTGCCCCTTCTCTGAGGCCCCACCTCCTACTCGCTCTATTCCCCTTCCCTCTGTCGCTCACTGTCCCCACCCTCACTCACTTTCATTGGGCTGAGACATGGGATGGGGGTGCGGGACGGGGTGAGGACTCTGGGGTGGGGCCAGGGAGAAGGAGGCTCTGGGGTGGGGCACGAAGGTGAGGGTTTGGGGTACAGAAGGGGGTGAGGGCTCTGGACTGGAGCAGGGGAGCTGGGGTGGGGCAGGGGATGAGGGGTTTAGGGTACAAGAGGGGACTCCGGGCAGGGAGTTGGGGTGCCGAGCCCTCTGAGGAAGCAGCTGCCAGGTCCTTGAAGCCTCTAGGCACATGGGCAGCCAGGCAGATCTGCATGGTACATGCTGCCATTGTGCCCATGGATGCTGCCCCCCGCAGCTCCCATTGGTTGTGGCTCCCAGCTAATGGGAGCTGTGTAACCGGTGCTGGGCAGGCCTCGGGGCCACAGGGACCTGTCGGTCAGTTCCAGGGGCAAAGGGGAGCCAGGGCAAGTAGGGAGCCTGCCTTAGTCCTGGGCCCCCACTGAGTTGCTGACTGGACTTTTAACGGCCTGGTCAGTGATGCTGACCAGAGCCACCAGGGCCCCTTTTTTACTGGGTGTTCTGGTCGAAAACCAGATGCCTGGCAACCCTAGCTGTGTTGGAAAGTCACCAGGCCCATTCTGGGTACTGAAGAAATGATGAATTGGGGGTGGGGTGTTTCAGAGCTGGCTGGCTTTGTGTTTTAGATGGGGCATCGCAGCGCACAGTTGGGAGAGGGAGAAGGTGGTGGTGTGAGACTGACGGGCGAGCACTAGATGGTGCTTGTGATACACGTACTGCTCTGGAAGGGCCGGCTGTGCAGCACTTTCCCTGCCTGTTTTGAGCACCCAGCTTAGGGCAGGTCTCTGGATTCTGCAAGGGCAGGCCTCCAACCTTCAGGGCACCCCAGTCTTGTCTGTGCTCAACTCTCCAGCAGAGCCGGGGTGGGTAGACTGGCAGTGCTAGGGTCCTGGCACTGTACCTCTTGTTCACAGCCAGTCTGGGGGGTGTGGTGTTAACACAGTCCTGTCCCTTCTAAAGTCCCACTATTGCTGGAGCTCCCCATCACTAGAGCACCCCGAGGAGTCTCTCCAGACCAGGCCTCTGGAGCTCTGTCCTTGCACTCCCGTCCTTCCATGCCCTTGTGGGAAGGCTGGAGCTGGGAGAAAGGCTCTGAGCATTTGAACAGCTTGAATTGTAATCATTTCTCTCCACTGCAGGCTGCTTCCTTGTAGGGTCCCAACTTTGCTAATTCTCTGCCCTTGGCTGGCTGGGGGCTCTGCTTGATGGGGGTGGGGAAAAGATGCCTTTCAGGCAGACATGCCAAACCCATGAAAAAAACAGACATTGGGCTTGTTTTTGGCTTAAATGGCTTGTGAGTTGCTTGTTGGCTAGTTTTTGGCTTGTGGCTTGTTACGTGTTCTTGTTTTTTATCAGCTCCCGGCAAGCAGGGGTAAGGAGGGGGAGAGAGTCGGGGTGCACAGCAGGCCCACCACAGTCCCAGACTGCACACTGGGGGGATCTAGTCATATAGAGTGTTGGGGTTCTTAGGGATTGGCTTGTTTTAGCCTTGTTTTGAAATGAGATTAGCTTGATTTTTGGCTCATCGTGAAAGTCTGGGTGCTTATTTATTGCGTGAAGGTTGGCAACTGTGCTTTCAGGACCCCTTTATAAAGCATGTCTTCAAAGTTCCACTCCTCAGAACTGAGCGGAGGCAGCCTTGCTGCCAGCTCAGCAAAGGAGGATAGACTTGTCCTGGATTTGTACAGCACCTAGCACCATGGAGTCCTGCAGTGTCCTGGGACTGCTAGAGTGATACGCATAATCAACAAGCCAGTGGAGAGCAGTCAGTCCTGGCCTCCGACAGGGAGCTGAGCTGAGCAGCAGGGCTCCCTTCCCCCATCTCAAAGTGATTTAGGAACATGAATCGTCTGCAAGGTGCTGTGTCAGCGGGATGCCCGAGAGGCAGGGGAAGCATGGTGTTGGGGGAGGTGACTGCGATGAAGTCAGCTCTCAGTCCCACCTCCTTAGAATCAGGCCCCGCTGCAGTTGCCCTTGGTCCAGGCATTTCTAGTCGCACCTCATCTGGGAGCCTCTGCCAGGAGAAGTGAGCCCACTAGCCGGGCCAGTCGGCACCTCTAATGCCCTTGTGGTGTACTCTGAACTGTTATTGATTCCACTGAGGGCTCCTCCCCAGCTGTTGGCCTTCACCATGGCTGCCTTCCTCGTCTCATGTTCCCCTGGACACAGAACCAGGGCACATGGGCAGACAAAACAGACCTCTGGATTCTCCCGGAGCAAGATAAGAAACAGCCCCAAAAGCATGAGAGAAGAGGAAGCAGCCCAGGGATGCAGAGTTTCTAGGGTGGAGATGGAGCAGATATCACTGCTACTGTCCTTGTCTGCACCAGTGTCCTTGATCATCCTGGACTGTTGTCAGTGCAATGTTGATAAGGGGCTTGATCCCTGGGGCCCTGGCCTGCAAGAGGAGTTTGCAGGGCAGTCAGTGCCTGGGGGTGTTATGGGGGCGGTGAAGCCAATTGGGGCTGGTGTGACTGGATCCCATGGATTGTGCGACCCATAGGAACACTCCCTAACACACACAGCCCAGAGCTCTAGGGACATGTGGGGTGTCAGGCCGAGCCTGCTGATTGCTGTCACCACACTCCCCATGCGTATGGCAGGGCTCTCCAGGGTAGTGCTCAGACCAAGGGCTTGGTCATTGCACTAACAGCCAGGCCAAAGGCACGTCCTTCCTCTGCAGAGGCTGCCAGCCCCCTCTGTGCTCCCTCCCTCTGAGCTGCTGCTACAGGGAGCTCCCCAGCCGGGGTCTCAAGAGCTGGAGGCGAGAGAACCTGCAATTCCTTTCTTAGCATCTTTGGGGGCAGGTGTGGCATCCCCCTTGTTCAGCTCTTCCCCCCACCCTGACCTGTGGGCTCCAGGTGGCTCGAGTGTCGGCCTTGACCCTGTGAGTGAGGGGATGGGTTTCCATCTGATGAGGGAGGAAGGAATAGGTAGGCCCCAAACTGGTCAAAGCCCGAAGCCTGCCTGCCCCTGAAAGGAGATCAGATTGGTGTGAGCACCATCCCGGCCTCATGGGAGAGCCGGTCACTCTGGTGTGGGGGGAAACTCTGTCCTGCCAGAGCTAGCGTGCTCAGGGGTGAGCACAGAGAGCAGCTTTCCAAGCACCAGAACTGTAAGTGCCCCTGGGGTCTGCACACCCTGCTGGGAGCTCTGCCACCAGCACAGACTCTGCTCATACACCAGCCAGATAAATTCAGCTCCCTCTCAGCTAATGGGAGCTGCAGGGCTTGCCGCATGTGGCAGAGCAGAGTGGTGGCATATGAAGGGTTGTTTCTCAGTCACTTTATTTCACCTGTAAGTGCACTTTGATCTCTGCCCATCCCAGTCCCCAACAGCATTTCCTAGGCCGATGGAGTTCCCTTTCCTTCCCTCATGGATGATGAAGTGGCCTTTTTAACAAGGCAGATATATAGCCCTCAGGGACTCTGAGCCCTGAGCACTGCAGTCCTGGGGCACGATCGCAGCTCGGATTGATGTTCCCAAGCTAGCTTTAACCCAGCCAGCTCAGGTATTGGGGCAGGGAAGCTGGAGCAGCTTAGCCTAGCCCCATGAGCGAATCCCCAGGAGTGTGCGGACCACACGCTGCTGGCTGCTTTGTGGCTCTGGTATCTGGCTGGGCTGGATGACAGCTAACTCCGGTGTGTCTGTGAGCTACAGTGACACCTTGGAGACTCCCTTAGTGGGGCTGATTGGGAGGCAGCGAGATGCATGAGAATAATTAATCGAGCTGCCTCTTAGTGTGACATGGTTCCTCCACTTTCCAAGTGAGGTGCGTGGGACAGTCACTGGGCTGGGGGCATGCCCCTGGCCTTCACCTCCACCTTGGGCCCAATGATCAGGCATTTGCGGGTCTCTAAGTGACCCTTGTGTTTAGTCCCCTCCTCCACCAGGTGTGAGTGGTCCCTAGGTGCCCCAGGGCAGCAGTGCTGGCTGGTCCCCAGGTACCAGACCCTGCCCTCTCTGCTTGCTCTGGGTCTGGCAGACCACCCACCCCCCAAGCAGGCAGGACTTGCCAGCTATTACTCAATGCAGAAGCATCCCTGCTAGAGTCTGGGGGGAAGCCCTTGGCTGGAACAATGCCAGCTCTGACTGGCAGGGGGAGAGGAGTCAGTAAAGAAAACAGGCCAGGGGACTCTTGGGGAGTTGCAGGGACCCATCTCCACCCCTGCCAGGAGAAAGCAGCTTGAATGAGGGCAAGTGTGGCTATGCATCTGGGCATTGTATTGGGTCTCTCCTGGAGCAGGTTCTCTGTGCTGCAGCTGCTGGGGTCTGGAAGCTCTGACCGTTGTCCTGCTCCAACAAATTGCAGAGCAGGTCCCCCTGACACTGGCTCCTTGGGCAAAGTCTGGCTCCCCATGTGCCCTTCCCCCCCCCCCCCACTGTTCACTTAAAACAGACTGCATTGGGGTTACCTTCTAGGGGGCATTTTGGTAAGGGACGGCGTGAGCCATAGGGGAACAGGAGCGAGCAGCCCCAAGGAGGGTGGAGGTCACGGGCTAGTGCTGTTCTGTGGCTGGTGGTCCCCCATGCATTCAGCTCAATGTGCGTTAACTGTCCTGCATTCTCCGTGGTGCTCACCTCTGACTGTTCTCCTTGTATCTCCACAGGATAAGAAGCTGCGGATCTTTGACCCAAGGACCAAGCCAGCTGCAGCCCAGGTACTTCCTTCTTTCCTTGGTCTGCCAGCAGGGTGGGGAGGAACCAACGGACAACCTGGGTGGAGCAACGCGGATTAGAGATTGGTGGTCAGATACTATGATGATGGGCCCAGTAGAAGGAGCTGAATTGACCCAAGTGCTGCAGGGCACAGATAGTCTGGAGCCTGTCTGTATGGGATCTTTGCTGCTGGGGTCTGATATTTGGGAGAGGTACCAGGGTTTGGAAGGATATCGTTAGACTCAGCTCCTTGCGGTGGGGTGTGCTCCGTGCAGCTCAACAGAGACTGTTCAGCATGGGATGAAGAACTGTACCGACCTCTGGGTGTTCATACGCCTAAACCACTGAATCTTGGATGCCCGGAATGGCTGCTGGCTGCCGCGGGCTCTGGTTGTCTTTTTGCCTGGTGAAGTTCTGCCTGCTGCCGCCTCCTCCTCTGGCATAGCCTCCTTTCTTGGCTTCCCCAAGGCTCTCTGCACAGAGCATGGGGAAGCTTTTAGGCCGTGAAGACTTCAGTGTGGGACACCTGCTTCCAATCTACAGTCCCCTTTCATCCTGATCCTGGTATTCTGTGAATTCAAAGCGACTGGTCGGGGCCCATCAGCAGCCCCAGCTCCAGCGGGGAGGGAGGTGGCTCCCACATGGGTTGTTTGCCTCCAGGTTTTTCCAGCAGCTGAATGAAATAGCTTCAATGCCATTGAATTTTGACTGACCAGCTCAGACCGACTCAGCAAACGCAGTGATTAGAAAATAAATAATGGGGTCGGAGCTGCATTCAACATGGAGTTTAAACAGCCCTATTTAAGGTCTCTTGTGGCTTCTGGGAAGCTGAGGTCCCTCTACTCCCTGGGATGGCTTGAGTTATAGGAAGCATTGAGGAGGGGAAAGAAGTAGTGGCTTCCTCTGTGTGCCCAGCCTGTGTTTCCTTCCAGGACTTCCAGTGTCCACACCCTCCAACTGCTCATGCTGCAGCTCTACCATTGTATGTTAGGCCTTGCTTTTTGTTGTGGGAGGTGTGCAGGTAAGACATCGGCTGGTGCGGTCTCCCCAGTCACGCATGGCGTCAAACGGACGGTGGGTTGTGCCAGTTAAGCTCATCGCCAGCCTCATGGCTGTGGCCTGTCGAGAACTCGCTGCAGTAATACTGCTTGCAGCCAGTGGAGATTGCTCTTCAGCACCAGCACTAGAGGCCTGTGTGCCAGGAGCTGACAGTCTGCTCTGCTGGGTTTCTGTCCAGGTGCTGGCAGTGGGCAGAACTCCCTCTCCTGTACCCCTCCCCATTGCAGGAATGGGGATTAACTATGCATTATTGGCCAGAGTGCAGCGAAATGCAGCCTCTCGCTGCAGAGTCGAGAGCCATGCCACCTGGCCTTGGTGGTTAAAGGGCTGCTGGCTGTTCAGAGTGCTTGCCAGTAGCCTGCACATGAGGGGCTGAGTAGAGGTGAGCCTGGGGCGCCTGGGTGTCAGCTAGCTGGGACAAGGCAGTATGGGCTGGCCTGCATCTCAGTGCTGCGCTGGTAGCCAGTCGCCCTTGCCCCATCCTTCAGCCTGTCTCAACAAATTGCTTCAGCTGCTCAGACCTTTCTGTGGGAGGTGGTGGAGACGCCGCTCACGCACAAGCCTGTGGTCTTCTCCCTGGGACTAGTCAGAAGGCTGGCTGGCTGTCAGGGGGTGCGGGACCTCCCTCCCTTTTGGGGCTGAGTGATCAGTTTCTGCCAGGTTCCTATCCCTTGCTGGCTGGGTCATCCCACGGGGCGGCCCTTAGCGCTGTCTGAACTAGCTGGGTCATACAACCATGCCCTCCTTGAGCTGTTCTCATCAGGTGGCATAGGCTAAGTATGATGAGGCCTGGTCAGAATTTGGATGGGTGCCACTGACAGAAAACCCAGGCTGCTGCAGGAAATGGTGTCTCTGATTCAGCAAGTGGTGCTGTTCCATCGTGGCTATTGAACCGGTGCACCAGCATGGTGCTAGAGGACTCGCCGCTGCTGGAAGAGCCTTAACTCTGACCACCTGGGGCTATCATCTATCCCAGAGCATCCTTCCTGCATGTCAGAGGTGTTAGCTCCAGGGTCCTGGCCTGACTTCTTTTCCATTTGTTGCACTAGCCTGCCTCCCCTCCGCAGCCATGCTATGTTCCAACACTGAGGTGGCTATGCTCAGCAGCGAGGGAGGTGGGGTCTCCCAGGATGAAGGGCACGGAGGGAATAAGATTTTCAGCAACACTCTGAATGTACATAGCTATAGCTACGTCTCTTGGGGGTGGGAAAGATCCACCCCCCCGAGGGACGATGGTATACTGACCTGACCCCTGATGTGGATACCTCTTGGGGAGGTGGATTAACGTATGCTGACAGCAGAATGCATCCTCACCGTGTCTATGCTACACTGCTACAGCTGCACCACTGTTGTGTTTTAAGCCCTGACTGCCTTTTATCACACATTGCTCCGGTGCCAATCAAAGCATCTTGCGTAGGCCTGGCTTGTACACAGCCCCTCTCTCCCCTGGGGTGGCTATATGCACAGTGCCTTCGTGGGGAAGTGGAGCAGCTAACACGATCTGGAATGGCAAATGTTCACTTTTTGAACTGCATCTTTGCCTCCCACTGCTCCAGGTATACTCCCAACACTGCTGCAAAGCACTTAGTCTCTCCCTGCTGGTGTGCTACTCCAGAGCGCCCCCTATTTATTCTCTGCGAGACCCTGTCTGGTTGTATAATGGCACGTTAGCAAGGGTTGAGCTCGGCAAGTTCCAGACGAGTCTCCCAGAGAGGGTGGACCCCGTCTAGCTGAGTTATTAAAAATATTGTGTGAATGATGGTGGTTGTTGAAAGTAGGCAGTTTGCCTCCTCTGCCGTCTGGTCCATCTGTGTTTGTGTCCAGTGCAAGCCCCTCATCTGTGTTCAGGGTTGCCAAGAGAAACATGCACCTTCTTGGCAGTTACCAAGAAACGCTGAGTTGCAGCCATAATCCAGTCTCGCTCATAACTAATGAAGCTGTTTAGTCTTCTAGAAATGCCACATATTATATTGTGCTGAAGGGAAAACCTTTAAAATGCCATAAATCCTGAGAGTTTGCACAGGATTTAGTTAGCCAAGAGGAATAAAATCTGATTTTCCTGTTGCTGGAGTGTCTGGGTTACTTGGAAGGGCTTCTCCTGTGGCCCAGAGCTGCTATGAAATGGTGTCATCTCAGGGCCGCTGTGGAAAGCAGTGGGTTGCTGCGCTCTGTCTTTTGACATGACCCAGTTTGCATGGCAGCTACCAGGGCACCAGTGCAATGAGTTTTCCAGGTCAGCTGGAACCACTGATGTGACAGAAATAGGGGCAGGATGTAACTTAAAATCTGATGCTAAAGTTGTGACGTTAATATCGGGAGGCTCCGGACCTCTGACGCCATAGGCATGTTCTGATCCTTCATGGCATAGAATGGTCACAGCCTTTCCTCTTAGAGCCTGGGTACTGCAGTTACTCAGGACTGTCTCGCTAAACTGACTGTTTTTAAATTAAAGAAGCAGCAATCTGGCCAATGCAAACAAGAAGCCAGGGATTCTGGCTGTGACCGCATGGAATGTTGGTGCCTGACTGGCAGCCCTGCAGCCGGGGCGCCTCTGTCTTTCCCTAGGACAGGGATAGTATGGGCTAGGGCGACGTGAACTTCCCTCAACAAGGTGCCTCTCTGTTGACCTTCAGGTCCGCTCCGGGGGTCGGGGTGGGGTAGGAGTTCGGTCTCTGAGCTATTCAAGCCTTGATCGTTCTGCTGAAGCTGTCAGCACCCTGGTGCCAGCTGTGGTGGTGGATTTCTGCTATGCGTGTCTGTCCCCTCAGCACTAGAGGGCAGGAGGAGAGGAACTATAGTATCTTTTCTAAGATGAACAGTCCTGATCTTTTATTCTCCTATGAGAGCCTTGATAATCTTTCTTGCCCTTCTCTGAACCTTTTCCAGTTCTTCTATATCCTTTTTGAGATGGAACAAGTAGAACTGGACACAGTATTCAAGGTGTGAGCGCATCAGAGGTTTATATAGTGGCATATTTTCTGTTTTATCAATCCTTTTCCTACTAGTTCTTAATATACAGTTAGTCTTTTTAACCGCTGCTGTACACTATGTGGAAGTTTTCAGAGAACTATCCACGGGTGTCTCCTAGATCTTTCTTGAGTGATAACCACTAATTTAGACCCCATCATTTTATATGCATAGTTGATTATTTTTTTCAATGTGCATCATCTACATTGAATTTCATCTGTCATTTTGTTGCCCAGTTGTGTAAGATTCCCTCTGTAACTCCTTGAAGTCTGCTTGGAACTTAACAATATTGAATAATTTTGCATTGTCTGCCAACTTCGCTGCTTCATTGTTCACCTCCTTTTCCAGATCATTAATGAATACATTGAACAGTGCCAGTACAGATTCCTGGGAGACCCCTCTGTTCACCTCTCTCCATTGTGAAAACTGATCATTTACTCCAAGCCTTTGTTTCCTGTCTTCCAACCAGCTTCTGATCCATGAGAGGACCTTCCCTCTTATCCCATGGCTTCTTAGTTTCCTTAAGAGCCTTTGGTGAAGGACCTCCTCAAAGGCTTTCTCGAAATCCAAGTATACAATAAACTGACTCAATCACCCTTATCCACATGTTTTTGATCCCCTCAGAGAATTCTAATAGATTGGTGTGGCATAATTTCCCTTTACAAAAAGACTCTTCCCCAACAAATCAGGTTTATCTGAATCTGATAATTCTGTTTACTATAGTTCCTATAAGTTTGCCCTGTACTGAAGTTAGGTTTACCAGCCTCTAAGTGCCAGGATCACCTCTGAAGCCCTTTTTAAAAATTGGCATCACATTAGTTACCGTCTAGTCACCTGCTACAGAGGCTGATTTCATGGTTATGGTAATTTCCAGAACAATTAGTAGTTCTGCATTTTCATATTTGAGTTCCTTCAGAACTCTTGGGTGATACCATCTGGTCCTGGTGACTTTTTACTGTTAATCAATTTGTTCTAAAACCTCTTCTATTGACACATCAATTTTGGACAGTACTTCAGATTTGTTACCCAAAAAGAATGGATCTGATGTTGGTATCTCCCTCACCTTCTCTGCAATGAAGACCGATGGAAAGAATTCATTCAACTTCTCTGCAATGGCCTTGTCTTCACTGAGCGCTCCTTTAACTCCTGTGTCATCTAGTGGCCTAGCTGCCCACTTGGCGAACTGCTTCTGATGAACTTAAAAAAATTACTGTTTGTGCATCGTTAGCAAGTTGCTTCTCAAATTCATACTTATACTTTTAAATTTTACTTGCCAGAGTTTGTGCCCCTTTCTATTTTCCACAGTAGGATTTGACTTCCAAATTGTAACGGATGCCTCTTTGCCTCTAATGGCCACCATTACTCTGCTCTTTAGCCATGGTGGCCCTCTTTTGGTCCTCCTGGTGTTTTCGATTTGGGATATATGTTTAGTCTGATCTTCACTTAGGGTGTGTTTTTAAGTAATTTCCAGTCACTGTACCCTTGTGACTGCGCTTTTTAGTTTCCATCTAACTAGCATTCTCATTCTTGTGTAATCCTCTTTTTTTTTTTTTTTTTTTAAAGTTAAATGCAACAGTGGTGGCTTTTTTTTTTTGGCATTTTCCCCCCTACAAACATTACATTTAATTACAGTAAGGTCACTATTACTGAGCTGTTCAGCTACGGTTACTTCTTGGACCAGATCCTGTGCGTCACTTAGCACTAAATCCAGAATGGCCTCTCCCCTTGAGGGTTCAAGGACTTGCTGCTCCAAGAAGCAGCCATTAATGCTGTCTAGAAACTGTCTCTGCATCCTATCTTGAGGTGACATGTTCCCAGTAAAATGAGGATAGCTGAAATCCCCCTAATTAAGGATAAGATTGTCATGGAGGTCATGGATTCTATGACTTTCAGAGACCTCCATGAAATTTTCTGTTTCAGCCCCAGAGTGGGAGGCCGGAGCTGTCAGCCAGCAGGGGTCCTGGAGCTCTGAGCCACCATGGGCTTTGCGGGCCCTGGCACCACCAGCCCCAGAGCCCCCTTGGGCAGCAGGGGTGGGGACCTGGCATGCTGAGCCACCAGCCCCAGAACTCCCAGACACCACGGAGCTGTCAGCCACTGTGGTGCAGGTGTTGGACTGACACCCCCTACTGCCGCCCACAGAGCTATCAGAGATTCTATGGAGCTGTCTGATTCATTTAAGATTTTCTCCTTATTTGGCTGCTTTTTCTAAACCTGTAGTGCCACTCCCCCGTTAGCATGACCTACTCTGTTGTTCCTGGGTATTTGGTACCCTTGTATTACTGTATCCCACTGATTATCCTCATTCCACCAAATGCCAGCCTTCCCCTAGCCAGCTTCCAGAGCAGCCACATCTTACTGTCTCAGTTTCAAATGCAGGAAGACCACCTGGTGAGCACCCTAGGTCTCCAGATTCCAAGCTCAGAGTTTGGTTTGGATTTGCCGATCTTCCTGCTGGGGGTGTAGGTGGGAACAGTCAAGGGAAGGAACCAGTGTATCTACCTAGAGAGGGGCTTGGTTTACTGTGGCTGAGAGTCTGCCCCAGGCCCTGCTGTTCAGAGGATGAGTCCTTGCACACACTAATGGACTCTAGGGTTACTTTATTATCCCCAGACATAGCTACACCTACAAATAAGAAACAATTCAGTAGGTCACAGACTGCCCAGTGATTACATCCTGCTCAGCTTTCTGGGTTCCATATATCCACCGACTTTTTTTTTTTCTCCCTTCCACCCCCGACAAGACATTGAGTTTAGGGAAAGAGGGTCACCCAAATGCCTTCCACAACCACCCAGCCATCTTCGAACGAGTAGTTTTGATGGGTTGGTTGAGGATTCAAATCCCCTTGCACCTCTGGATTTATAGTTGTACCCATTAGCCCACCTCCCCCTTTGGAGTTCACCTTGCCTCTTTCCAACATTATAGGCCAAGATCATTTCCAATGCCAAGTGCTTCCCTTCGGCCTTTCCTCAGCCCCAAGGGTGTTCTTAAAGGTCCTGGTGGTAGTGGTGGCTTCCCTCTGACAAGAAGCAATCCTAGTCTTCCCGTACCTCGATGACTTGCTGTCATGGAGTCCCTGGGCGATGCTCTGGAAATGCTCCCTACAAAGCCAGTCAGGACTTTGGGGAGCCTCCTCTCCCTTGGAGCAGACTGTCTTCAGGGCAAGAAGCTCACACGGCTTCACCTTCCTGGGTCTGAACATGGAGCATTCAGCATATGCTCCTCCACGTGCTTCCTGCAGCAGGTCTGCCCAGGCGGGGTCCTGGGGAAGCCAGAGGGTCCTGCATGCACTTCCACGTCGCAGTCAGATGTGACTTTTAGCCAGCCAGTAAAACAGAGGTTTATTAGATGACAGGAACACAGTCTAAAACAGAGCTGGAAGGTACAGAGAATGGGACCCCTCAGCCATGTCCATTCTGGGGCCCAGCAAGCCAGACAACCCCGTCTGCCCTCACTTCCCGACCCCAGCCAGCTCCAAACTGAAACCCCCTCCAGCCCCTCGTTTCTGGCCTTTGTCTCTTTCGCGGGCCAGGAGGTCACCTGATCTTTGTTCGCCTTTAGCCATCCCCTTGCACGGGGGAAAGGGCCCCAGCCACCTGTTGCCAGGAGACAGTGTGTCAGCCATTTATGCATGCTGGAGACTTAAGAAATGCATAGGGGAAAGTGAGGCACTCACACAGTATTCAGAGGAAACATTAAGAACAGTCCCACTTGCTAATCAAGGGCTCACAGGCACCGACTTTTCAAAGTGCTGAGGGGGCTCAATCTGCAGCTCCACCCCAGGCCTTTCCCCATTCTATCTCTTCCCCCAAGGCCCTACCCACTCCCCACCTACTTATGAGATGCTGCCCTTGAGCTCCCTAGTGCCAGCGCCTGCTGTTGGAATGACTGGCTGGGTATGTCTGTGGGGCGGGGGCTCCTGCTCTGAAGAGTTGGGTATAGGTCATTGCCAGGGCAGGCCATGGGGCTGGATGAAGTGAGTGAAGGAGTCGTCCTTGGAAAAGCGCCATGCTCTGAGCTGGCAGGGGCTCGGAGGCTGTTCCCTTTACACAGCAGCATGACAGTGCCAGCTCTGTACCTGCCAGGTGTGTCTGCAGGGGAGGTTGTTCTGAGGGGATCCTTGCTGGCTTGCATGCGAGGGTGTACCCTGCTGTGGAGCCTAGGTTGGTGCTGAGGCACCTTCAGGCCTAGAGGTGGGTTGCATGGGCACGCTGGGAAGGACATTCAAATACAGCTCCTGCACCTTGAGCTGCTCTAATGTAACCAGTTGGGGGTGTGGGAGTTCCAGCACTGGGAGTCGCCAGTACTTCCCTCTTGCTGACCTTACACTAGCTCTTGCACTGCGGAGGGCAAGCCGGGGCAGGGGGTATGCATGACCTGGTGACCTGCCTCCCACAGTGCTAACACAAGTGCTAGCCTGACAGCAGGGAAGGGCTGGAGTGCCCCAGCAGCTTGGAGGCAGCCCTGGGTGGCTGTGAGGGCATGGCCACTAGGACCAGGCACCTGGCTAGCTGTGAGGAACAGCTCCTGCTTGGGCAGAATCTGGCTCCCAGCATTGTGCTGCCAGGGAGGGAGGGGTTGGGAGCCACAGCAAAGCAACCAGGAGAGTGAGTTCAGCTGTCCTGGAAGGTGCCTCTTCAGGGCCACGCTCTCCGTCGTCTCGCCCCCTCTGTATGCCACCACCGGGCCCTCGATGTCTGCTGTCCCCAGGCCTTGGGTCTCCTGCTTTTTGGTAGAAGAGGAGGTACACTTAGATCTGAGTAGAGAGCAGGGTGGAGGTAGGGAGACACTGGGAGGTGCCCTAGGAAGCAGGTGGCCCTGCTCTGGGGCTGTGATTTCTCAGTGGAAGGCAGTGGGCCTGCTTTGCCCTAGGCGTGAGGCCGGGCCAAGCACCGCTCTGAGTGCAGGAGCTAGTGACGTTTCCACCTAGCTTAGGGATAGGACAAGCTTGTGTGCTCCCTTGAAATGATTCTGCAAAGGGCCCTGCTGGTGCAAACAGAGCCCTGCCCCCTACCCCAGTCCCCCTGGCTGGTGAGTGGGGGAGGCTTGCTGGGGAAAGCTGCTGTGAGCTGAGCGGGGGTGTGGTAAAGGAACCCAGCCCTGTTCCCCTTCGCTCGCCCACTCACTCATTCACTCATGTGCTGCCCAAGTACTGAGTGGCCCCAGCTGTGCATCTGGCCGGCACCTGGCTTCGATTAGGGAGCGGGGACAAGGCTGTGTTAATGAGCCTCACTGGGAAGCCAGCAAGCGTGGCCCGTGTGGGATATGCAAGAATGCAGCGTCTTCTCATGAGAAACTTCCCTTGGGTGGGGGCGGTGCTGGAAGTGGGGGCGTGGGGAGGTGCACGTGACGCGTCCTGGGAGCAAACACCCAGCGTCTGTCAATCCCCTCAATCCTTTCCCAGCTTCTCCTCCCCTCCCCCAAACTGCCTCTCCCCTCCCCAGGCACCAAGGCCCAGCAGCACTCCCTAAGGCCGTGGGCAGCTGGGGCAGCCTCCTCCAGAGCCATGCCCTGGCGGCTGTTGAGCACTGTGTACCTCTCCTCCCCCTAGCTCTGTGTGCTGGCTCTAGACCCTGGCCAGGGAGGTAGGGGTCAGGGCTGGGGGCTACTAGGTGAAAGTGAGCCTCCAAGCCAGCTCTGCTTCCTCTGTCATGACCTGGAGGTGAATCACTGGTCCTGGGGGCCTGGTACAGAGAGAAATTGAGGCGTGGGCAGGTGGCAGGGCGCTGGAGCTCAAGTGCTTTCCTTGCCCTTGTGCAAGATGCCCCAGGAGCCATTGGCAGAAGCTCGGGAACAGGAAAGGTGGAGACACGGGATGGTAGGAGATGGTAACTTTGCCTCTCTGCTTGGAGGTGGGGGGAGGGGGCACTGCATCATGGCAGACAAGGAAGTCGAGAACACAGGCCAGACCGGGAAATGCCCTTTCCAAGCTCTCGGTGTGTCCCCGGAACTGGCTAGATCTTCTGTCTTTGTAACACTTGTGCCGGGCTCTCTGCTGCGGTAATGTGGGTGTACCGGGGGTGGGGGGGAAGGAGAGTGCTGGTGCTGGGGGTGTATGGTGGGGGGTGAAGATGACTAAGGGAGCCAGTTAACTGCCCTGGCTGTGCCTGGAGGAGGAGACAAGCAGGGCTTTAGACACAAGGCTCAGCGGGGCAGGGACAAGTGCAGCCTGTATAAGTCAGGATGCTGGGAACAGAAGGGGCTGCAGGGTAGCAGACTCCCATCACTCCCTGAGAGGGCAGAGGTGTATTGAGGACTACAGAGGGCAGGCCATGGTCACTGCCTGGGAGAAGGGAGTTGTGAGGTTGGTGAACCCAGAGAGGTGGGAAGCCAGGAAGGTAGGAGACGGTTCCAGGGAATAGAAGCAAGCTGGGACATTCCAGCCCTGGGCTGGTGACCGGAGGGCCCCTGAGCTGGGATGTGGAGTAGAGGATGGGCCCAGGTCCCCCTACCAACCACTGGAGGAGCCCCATGGTTAGAGCAGTAAAGAGAAGGCTGCCATCATGTATGGAGGGACTCTGACCATCCCCACTCCCCAGCCCAGAAGGGGAAACACACACATGATGACCTGACCCTGGGGGTTGAGGGTGAGTCTCTAGTACTAATATGCACTGCCTAGAGTGTGTCCCAAACGTGTTTCAGAGGCAGACAAGTGTCTCCGTCCCTCCTCGCTGGGGAGCCTGAGGAGTTCAGGGAGCAGTTCTCAGCACGGGGGTTGCTCCCTCTGGAGTGCAGGGCTTTGGCAGCCCTCTGCTTTGAGGCTGGCACCCCCGATGGCCTCAGGAAGCAGGCAGATGCCAGGCAGTGGATCACTAGGGCAGAGGGCCTGCTGTGCACGTCACCGAGCTGCTGTTTCTAAAGGACTGTCAGTAAACGGAAATAAGCCTCCTGGCAAAGGCAGCTGGGCTGAGGGGAGCTGGCCTCCCGTCTGGGTTCTCCACTCACTCCCCTGATGCCCAGGCAGCAATTATGTGAGCGGTGACTCCAGCGGCCCCTTGCTGGCTCTGCTGCTCCCCTCACCGCGACTCCAGCAGCCTGCCCCTATGCGCTGTGCCCCCTGGGTTTGGGATTAGAGGCCTGCCTGGGGCGAGCGTCTCTGCTCCCTCAACTGCTATTAGAGCTGGAAATGCTAGGTGCAGGAAGTGCTGCTGTGAAGCTGGTTGAGGGGGATTTGCTGGACTGTGCAGCATTGGCTGGGGTACTGAGTTCCAGGTCCTGTGCTGGCTGCCTTGCTCTGATGGCTGGGGGGTGGGCCGGGGCGGGGTCTCTCACTCTCTGCAGGGCCTGGAGGAGCTGTGTCTTTGTACGTGTGACTGTCACAGTTAGGCTGTACCCAGCTGTGATCCTTCTGCTTGCAGATCGATTGGAAAGGGGACCAGAATCGAGTGGTTTCTCTGAAACGGATACCAGCTGAGCTGCAGAATGAGGGGGGGGGGCGTGAAACCCCATTCCTGATGGGTCAATCTGTTGGGGGCAGGGATAGCTCCCCCAAGGGCAGTGGGAGAAGCTCCAGTACGCCAGAGAATGCCGTGAGGAGATCCAGCACTACTCCCTGGGGCACGGGCTTGAACTGTTCACAACTGGGGTGGGAGTTTGTGACGAACTGGGAATGTTCTTAATGTTTTCTCTGAATACTGTGGTGGTGTCTCTGTGTCCCCTATGAAGTTCTTAAGTATCTAGGTGTTGGGATAAGGGTGTATGGTTGCTGCAGAGCAAAGGGCCAGTGCATCTAAATGCCTGACACACTGTCTTCTAGCAACTGATGGCCTGGGCCCCTCCTCTGCAAAGGTGCCAACTGAAGGTGTTGGAGACAAAGAGATCAGGTGACCTCCTGGCCAGGGAAAGGAACTGAGCAGAGAAGGAGGGGCTGGAGGGGGTTTTCAGTCTGGAGCTGGCTGGAGACAAGGAGTGAAGTGCCGACGTTGGTGTCTGGCTCACTTCCCCCCAGAATGGACCCAGCTGAGGGGTCTCTTTCTCTGTACCTACAAGCTCTGTTTTAGACCATGTTCCTGTCATCAAATAAACCTCTGTTTTACTGGCTGGCTGAGAGTCACGTCTGACTGCGAAGTAGGGGTGCAGGACCCTCTGGCTTCCACAGGACCCCACCTGGGCGGACTCGCTGTGGGAAGCGCACGGAGGGGCAGAGGATGCTGAATGCTCCAAGGAGAGACCCAGGAGGTGAAGACATGTGAGCTTCTTGCCCTGGAGACAGTCTACTCCAAGGGAGAGGAGGCTCCCCAAAGTCCTAACTGGCTTGGTGGGGAGCAGTTCCAGAGCATCGCCCGGGGACTCCGTGTCAGAGTTCTCCCAGAGAGAGTCCGGGAAATGCCATTGGCGAGCCAGTTGGTGGTGCCGTTCCCCCAGGTGGGTACTGAGCCGGCTGCCAGCGTGCTGCAGGAGGTGCCCTCTTTCCCATGAATGCCAGCACAAAGTCCTGCTCGCAGGTGAGTATTGCAGAGAAGCTAGCACTCTGACTTGTGCCTAGCAAACTTCACAGGAGACAATCACCCTCTGCCCACTTAAATTGCCACTCCATTTCCAAGGGGGTAACCGTATTCTTCTCTTCCTGTGTTCAGCAGCGGCTGCTTTCTGCCCTAGATGCAGCCGCGTTTCACCGGTAGGTGAGAGAGTTCCTGAATAGTGCTCAAAATGCTTTGGGAAGTTGTGAGAGGAAAGGCATTGGAGAAATGTCTTATTGCTGCAGTCAGGGTTGCTTCTGATTTGGGTTATGGTGTGAGATGATGCTCTTTGCTAACCAGGTTGGAAACAACCAGGAGTCCTGGCTGCTGACAAGGTGCACCCCAACTGGCATCATTCGTTCCTTGTGAGGTTTCTTTTCCCCAGTCTGTGCTCTCAAACATCCCTTTTTTGACGTCTCATTTGGGCTTTGCTCCTCTTCTGCAGCATCAAATGGATGCTGCAGCCGCTCCTTTGCTCCTGCTGCTAAGCAGCAGACCACTGCAAATGCCTGTCTTGGAGTGGTGAGCTGAGTCTGCCGTGGCCCGTCAGCGTGGCCGCTGCCCTCACAACCCATGTGGTGAAACAACGAGAAAGCCAAAGAAATAACACCTCGGATCGTGGGAATTCAGCCCTCTGCTTGGGAGATCCTTCCACGACCCTCTGGATCCGCCCAGGAATCCCCACTGCATGAGAGCCCATCCGGCTCTGCTAAGTCTCCTGTCACAGCTGGTCTTGGGGAGTGTCCTATGGTTGCCGTGATGTCAGATCTCAGCTGGCTGGGGATTGCTTCAGGAAAGGGGGCTGGTGAGAAAAGATTCGGCAGCGCACAGAGGTTTAATTTTCTCTCCTCCCACCTCCTGGCTGACGTAATATCCCATGTGGAGGTCACCAAGGGGGTACCTGACTCCCACTCTCGGTAGCCAAACTTCCTTCATGCTCGGAGAGTGGTCCCCTGTATCCCACATTCCCAAGGAGGCCGTGGGAAGCTCCGAAAAAGTTGGCCTAGCTATGGGCTGTCTATTTATAGTAACACATACTACAGGCTCTCAAGCTTCTGTTCCCTAGTGTAACTGTACAAGACTGTTTATATTTCCTCTTCTCTTCTCTTCTCCCCCTCACTTGTCCTTCACAAGAATGCTGCTTGGTATTGCAAAGATGTGAAAGCGGAGGAGGAGCCAAGAAGACACAGTGGTGTTTGATTTGGGTACTGTATGGCGGGAGCCGTCCACCACTGGGACCAGGCAGGGCCCTTATGCTTTTTCCTCTGAATGAAGTACTGGCTTGGAGAGCAGCAGCAGCTTCCCCCATGTGCTGGCCTGTCCCGCCTCAACAGGGACATGAGCCACTTCTGGTTTGTAGGCAGGGGCCACCAGGGGAGATCTGGGATGGTGGAGAAGGCAGGATTCTTCCTGACCAAGCACCAGCCAGCAGAGTCATGGCAGGATGCACTCTCCACTGGCTGCTCTGTTGGAATCTGTCCCAGCCGGGCTGGGGGACTGCATCCCACTGAGTGCTGAAATGTCCCGGGATGCCGTCCGGTGATTGCAAAAGGCCAGACCTGTGAATGCCTGGGGTGAGGTGGCTCCTCTGGGGCTGGTGTCTATGGCAAACCCACTTCTGGAGATGGGAGGGATAGCTCAGTGGTTTGAGCATTGGCCTGCTAAAGCCAGGGTTGTGAGTTCAGTCCTTGAGAGGGCCGCTTAGGGATCTGGGGCAAAATCAGTACTTGGTCCTGCTAGTCAAGGTAGGGGGCTGGACTTGATGACCTTTCAAGGTCCCTTCCAGTTCTAGGAGTTGGATATCTTTTTTATTTATTGTGACCTAGAATGGGGGCAGCGCTTTGCCAGGTTGCACCCAGATTGCTCTGTTCTTGTGTCGAGGTGACTATAGCTGTCCCAAGGGGCCTGCTCATGAGGATATGCAACCTTCTGCCTCCACACCACAGCTTGAAACCCCTGCCAGTGCAGCTGTTGACATGAGACCATGGGAGATGAGTCCCTGGCTCTCACCAGCTGGCAGTCTCAGGAGAAGCCAAGGGCTGCCAGGGTGCTGTTCCTGCTGGAGGCGGTCCCGCTGGGCAGGCAGGGCCCTGTTCATGGGGAATGGGCAGGCATGAGGGCAGAAGAGGAGGGGCTGCGGCATGTAGCTTGCTGTGCTGCCTGTGCTGTGCAGCGTGCATGTAGAGGGCTTTGTTGTCCACACGTGGCAGTCCTGACCCTCGTCTGCCCATGTGCCCCGTGGGCTTCTGCGTTGTCTGTGCCCTCCCCTGCCCCAGGGACTCAGGGAGGGGCGGAAGCATCCCATTTGTGGAGAGGCCTTGCACAGGTTCCTTGCAGTGCATGCGCTCCATCCATTGGGAGCCCCGAGGGAAGCTGAAGGAGTGAGAGGGGAGGCCGACCTGCCTGGTGGGGAGGGCAATGAGCAAACATCCCAGCAAGGCAGCAACATGCCAGCCTTCTGCTCCAGAGAGACCTGGCAGCTCCCTCCCTCTTCTGGGCGTGCTGCATGCTGAGGCGGTGCCTGGCAAAAAGCCCAGGCTGGAACTGAGGGTTGGGCACTGGGACAGACTCCAGCTGTGCCGGCCGTGCTGTGCCCTGGCTGGGCGGGTGTGATGGGAATGGCTCATGCTGTGCTGCTCTCTCCATCCCTCTCTCATAGGTATTCCTAGCATGGCTGGCTCCTTACACTCTCAGCTCTGGCTCTGTCCCCTGTTGGACTGGCCCTGGCTAGTGGTAAATCCACGCCCACGTCTTCTTTAGATGGTAGCTAGTCTTTCCCTGGGCAGAGGGTCTTTGGAGATCAGAACCCCGCCTCCCCTCACCCCCTGCAGGCTCATGCGGGAGTTCTTGGTTGAAGTTTTCCTTCCTGCGGCCCTGATTGGCTTGTCCTGCCTTCACAGCCTTGCTCCAGCCCAGGCCTGCTCACACCAGATTCCTGGCTTATCGAATGGGGCTGTTTGTACCATGCTTCCCACCAGGGCTGGGGCCTGACCACCTAAAGCAGCATCTCCTCAAGTCTGAACAGCAGCGTTTCCTTCAGCTCAGTCATGCCCTGCTGTAGCGGCCCGGCCTACCCAAAAGGAGCACTGGCTGGAGGCTGTGTAGCTCTTCCCAGTGTATTTCCTCTCCTTCCTTACATGCTCTAAACAGTGAGATAGTCTGTGTCAACACTGCCGTCACCATTGGCATCCCATTTAAACCAGTGGGATGGCTTGTGCCTCAGAGCTAGTGTTTCAGGCTCTCTGCAAACTTGGGCAGAGATCGCTGCATGTTGAGTCACATTCAGGTTACGCTTTGAAAATTTTTCTTTGCAGCCGTAACAGCTAGACATGGATGGAGATGGAGACTCTGAAGAACCATTGAGGCCTGCCTGGCCTGTGCAGCCCCACACAGAGAAACTAGCAATCTCTTCCCATGACAGCCACCCACGTGCCTTTATCTAAGGCTGAATAGATGAGCCGTTTGTCTCCAGGGTGCAATGGCTGCTGGCCATTTGCTGGCAGGAAGCACCGGGGAAAGGTCTGCGAAGTAAGAAGGTACCGTGCAGCAGAATATTGTGTTCCATAGGGCTCCATTAGTCTTACAGGAAGCTAGGGGCACGAAACTAATATTCAACCATGTGCATCGTCGCTGGGACCATTCAACCCACGCAGGCAGCATGGCTCCCATGTTAAGCAACATGGCTCCTCCACACGGCCAGTGTGAGGATGCTGCAGCTGGAATGGCTGAGAAGGGCTAACCCACGCCTACCAAAGTATGCAGGCCTCTTCGACCACCCAAGAGCACGCTTCTGAGTGAGGCACCTGGTGTGGGCCCACTCGCCCTGCCCAGATTTCTCTGCAACGTCGACATGGTGTGAAGAATGATCTGCAGCTGGCGGTGAGAGATGGTTTCTGACGATGCATGTGACTGGTTTTGCTTTGCCACGCTACACCTGAACTGGCCAGGGTCCGTATGCGGCCAGCCTTTACCCCTGCTGTCTCCCATCTGCTCTCAGCCCAAATCTGATGCTCGTCAGAGGGCTCTGCCGAAGTGGCGTGGCTAGCGCCACACTTCATAAGCAGAAGAAATAAGAAGGTGCCATTTTTACAGTGGCTCGTCCAAGCAGAGCTGCCCGGGAAGAATGGATGTACAGGATCCTGTGCCTACCCATGCCAGTAACTCGTTAGTTACACAGGTGGAGACGGGTAACCGATTTGTAGGGACTGAGAGCACAGCATTGTCTGCATAGGAGGCTCATTGCCTTTGGGCGAGCCATCATTAGTGGTCACTCTTTGGAGCCAGGAGGTGGGACTTGCTGGGCTACAAATCTGGGCCATTTGTAATTCCTCAAACCCCAACCCCATGCAGTCCCTCTTTGCAGCCCAGCCTGGCTGATTCCAGTGTCCAGCCCTGCTGGGCACACCCTCTGCTCTTCCTGCTGACCTGCTGCAGCTAGGGGTGCACTAGCATTCACTCCTTTTCTTCCTCCTGACCTGTAGCGCCAGAGAGAAGGAGCCGAACTCTAGTGTTTCTGGCCAGAAGGGGCCATTAGATCACGTAGCTGGACCTTGTGCACAGCACAGGCCGGAGAGTTTCACCCAGCTGCCCCTGGATTGAGCTCCATCACTTGTCTGTCACAGCCAGCAGGAGTGGGGCGTACAGCCCACGTGCTTCACTGTCTGCCTTGTATTCAGCACTGCATGGGCCACGGTTCCTAGGGGAGTCTGGGTACGTTTCCTCCTGCCTCATTATTCTGATCTTGGGTCTGGCAAGTTTCTCTCTAACTCGGTGGATTCCGGACAAAGCAATCTTTTATCCACCCCACCCTCCCTGCCTTGGGGGTACGTGCACGCTTCCTGCATTGCCAGCTACACAGGTACACATGTGCATGTGCAAAGCCGCGAGGGCACAGGGAGAGCTTGTGCTCAGCTCATTCTGCTCCCGATGCCCAGCACAGGTTTGGCTCACCAGGGTGTTCGGCTGCAGCTAGTGGCTTCAGATGGTTGCTGTGGCTGTAGCAGCCATTCCATGGAAGAGGAAAAACCTGATGCCCAGAGGGATCAAGGGCATAGCCGGCTCTTGCAGTGAGTCGGGTCCATAGGCTTCGCTCACAGCTCCTGCTGCACTCGTTGGAGCAGGCTGCATGCTCCTAACAGAGGAGAGCTGCTGTTCCCCCTTCCTCAGCCCCGGCAGAGCAGGAGCAGGCAGGGGAAATGAGTGAGGGGGAGGGATTTTTGGCATGACTGTGCTGATCTCCCGCCTTTGAAGTTTCCCGTGACCCGTGGAGAAAGCAGCAGCTCCAATGGGGCGGGGGCAGGGAGCCAGCTGATGGGATAGGACGTTGGCGAGCTCTTGTAGGATTGTTCTCTTTTCTTGTAAACTTCGGAGCTGATTTGACGTTTGCCTCTTTCCCAGCGAGCCAGCTGCTGCCCTCGGCTCCCAGCACGGGTAAATAGAACCCGCAGCGCCCCAGGTCCGGGAGGTGAGAGCAGTGTAGTTTTCAAGCTGCGTCCTAGCTACGGCTGCCTGGCCTCTGGCTCTCCTACTGGAAGGGCCGGGACCCTTTCCCAACAATCTCTGTGTGGCTGAGCGGTCCCAGCCATCCTCCCTTGTCTGTTGTCAGGGGGAAAGTCAATATTCTCCCCGCCAGCTATTGCTTTGGCCATGGGAGCAGAGGCTGTGTTGGGGGGACTGGTGACTTTCCTTTATTCCCTGCACTCCTAGGCAGCAGCAGTTGCTGTCTCGCTGCGGCCAGCTGTTACCAGTTCGCTGACCCAGCACCCATTCAGCGGCCAGCAGCTGCAACTGACATGTAGCATCTACACCCCATTCACAAGGCCATCTCTTCCTGCTCCTCCCTAGGGCCCCCACGTCTCTTTAGCCTACTGCAGCCCAGCACCCTGGAGCAGCATGGCTGGGGGCTGGAGGCCTGTGTTAGCCAAGGCTGCCTCTACTCAGCAGGCTACCTGTGTGCCAGAAATGGTTTGTGTTGGGCTGAAGTATCCACGAGCTGCCCCTGTGTATCACTGTTATTACGGGCCCCTGGGACTCTGCTCTCAGCCCTGGAGTGTCGCTCTGGATAGCTCGGGGGGGCACAGCTGGCTCCAGGTGCGTGAAGCCTGTCAGCACCAGCGAGGGCTGGTTCAGAGACTAGTGGGTTGAGATTAACAGAAGGAAAACTCCAGCAAAACTTCCTGCCAGGAAAGAGCCCTTCAGGCTGTGGGTCAGTCTGCCAAAAGGGGCAGAAACTTCACCTCTGGGGCTGCTCCAAATTAGCCAGCCCAGGCACTAGAGAAGAAGGGACAATCCTGCCATGTCTCCTGGCTGGGGTGACACTAGGGGGGTCCAAGATTCTCCACCCTGGATTTCTGGGCCTTTATTAGTATGTACAAGAAGCTGCCCGCTGAGCTGGGAGCATCCTGGGCTCTCCGGGCCGCACGCACACATAGAACAGAGCCCACCAACTCCTCTCCGGCTACTGGCCCCCTGACTATCAGGCACAGCAGCCACCATCTGCATTTGCTCCTTCCAGGGCCTGGGGAGCTCTTGTCATGCTGCTGGGGGCACGAAGGGAGGACTTGCTCTGTGTGCCCATAGTATGGCCGAGTCCCTGGGGAACTTGGAGTGGGTAGATGCTACTGGGGAACCTACTTCATAATTGCCTTGTCTTGCTCTGGTGCTCATGCCGGTGGCTGAGATGCCGAGAGGTTTGCCATGCAGTCTGCTGCCCACCAGGACTGGGCTGTAGAGAATCCAGCAGGAGCCCACCACTCGGGGGTGCTATAGCACAGTCCAGCCCCTCTCCCCCCCCCCCCCCGCACACTCTGGTCTCTCTCTCTCTTTCTGTCTCACAACCACACCCCTATCCCTGCGCACACACTTCTCACTTGTGACATCTGCACTGCCTGGTGTGTCAGCCACCCCAGCAGCAGTCGCCCTTCCTTCCCAGGCCCAGGGGAGCTGGTGTGTCTGCTCCATCACCTGCTTTTTGCCATTGTGGGAGCAGGACAGTAGCCCCTTGTTTCTGCCCAAGGCCAGGGGACCTCTGTAAATCCCTCCCATGGGAGCCTGGTATGTCTGCTCTGGGCATGTCTCTGTGGGATCCGCAGGGCCAGGCAGTGACACAGTCCATCTCTGTAGTCAGGAGGTGCCCACCTCTACCCCCCCAAACTCCTGGGGAGGGGTTCTGTGCATTCAGGGGATAGCGGAGTGCAGGAGGATGTACCATTGGGACAGGAAGAAGTTGAATGTTAATCTCAGCAGTAAACTCTGTTGGCTGTTTCTGGGGGGTGAGCTGGGGGAGGGGTACAGATCTGTAGCTGGGGGGCGTAGCCAGTTTGGGGAGGGGGATGAGGTCCTCTGAGCTGCTGGCACTGAGCTGCATGCTCTTAGGAGCGTGGCTGGGTGGAGACGGCGCCTGCAATCTAGAGCATTTCAGTAGACAGGAGCAGCTCCATCTCCCCTACCAGGCACAGAGGCAGGGCACAGTTCCTGCCAGCCCTCCTCTAGAGCAGAGGCAGCATCTCACCTACTCCTGTGCCCCAGCCAGGTGCTGCTTGAGATGGATGCAGAGGAGATGGTGCTGAGGAATGATCCAGCACAGCCGGCAGCCCTGGGCAGGAGGGACTGGGGCTGGCTTAGCCTGGCTTTTGGAAGCTGTCTACCTCTCCCCCAGCTAAGGTGGGAGCTGATGGGCGTGTCCTCTACCCAGCTCGTGGCAGTGCCTCAGTAAAGGGCCAGGCTGCTGTGGTCTTAAATGGTGGCCAGCCTGCATGTGAAGGACTGTGCCCATGGGCTAATCCTGCTTCCCCAAGGCTGGCGGGCGCTTCCTCCTAGCCCAGCTCTGGGCTCTTCTCCCCTAGCCCTGGATCTCTGACCCCACTCCCGCAAAGGCAGTTTGCTCTTTAGTAAGAGTGGTGCTCATGGTGGAAGAGATTGGCTGACTCTGTCCCATTCCCTTCTTGATCTGCTCCCATCGCAGTGCTCACGGGATCCTCGCTGAGCATGGGGCTGGCCCTCCTATGCTCCTGGAGGGGTGGGTGCATCGTCACATGCTCAGACTAGATCAAAGCCCCTTATTCTCTTGCTTCCCCTCTTGCCAGGGTGCTGAGCAAGCAGCAGGACAGTTGGGAGCTGCTGGCTGAGCTGTCCCTCCATCCGTGCTCCAGTGCCAGCCCTGTGAAGCAGTTCTCAGCTTCAGAAGAGCCGTTTCCTTGAAATCACTTTTCCAGCCATTCCGCACGCTCCACGCACCTGTTCTTTATGGAGTCAGACGCGGCAGGGTGTTAATGGCCTTCCCTCTGGTCCATGCAGAGGTGCTAACCCCACTCTCCTCTCCACACGCCTGAGGCTCCAGTCACAGCAGAGCAGGGTGTTGAGGGGGCATTAGACTGCTCTGGCCTGAACCGAGGAGTGAGTCTTGAAAGTGGGGAGCACTGAGGCCGGGTTAAAGAGACTCCACTGCTAAAATGAGAGCCTGTGTCTGAAGTGTAATAGAGTTGACATGGCAGTGAAGGGTTCCTTTGACCAGGCCTGTGCTGAAAGGGTGGATTGTTTGGCCTGGGCAGGGTCACTGCAGTGGGAACGGCCTGGGCAGTTCTGCTGCACAATCCGGCTCGCACGCTCTGAACTGCGCTGGCCCCTTACTGGGATCAGACAAGGACGTCTGTCCCTGGAGAGCTGCCAGCTGCTCGGCCTAGCCAGAGACTTTCTATCTCGACTGGGTTTTGAATAAAACGTTTTTGTGAAAAGTGTCTGCGGAAAGTGGACCTGTATTCAGGGACAAACTGACCACTCTGAAATGGAGAGCTTTGCATTCTGAAATGCTACTGCAGTGCCCCCTGCTTCCCTTCTCTGAGCCGAGGGCCGCAGCTGGCCACGTGATGCTCCTCACCTGTGCAACTGCTGTGGCCTGCAGCAGGGGTGACCCTGGGGCATTCTTGCAGACATAGGCTGACCAGGGAGCCTGGCCCAGAGCGCAGGCAGGAACATGAGGCCCTAGAATCATAGAATATCAGGGTGGGGATGTTCTTAATGTGTTCTTTGAATGCTGAGTGGGGAGTGTTGGCCTGGGAAGATTGCAGGGGAGTTCTGTTGGGACTGTCTGCATGGGGGATGGGAGACTTTCCTTGAGGGAGTCTACCTGAGCACGTAACATGAGAACCCAGGAAGGGGGTTGGAGGCCAGGTGCCACCTCTGCCTGGGAAACTGGACAAAGGGTGGGGGAGAAGCCGAGGGGAGGCTGAGTGAGATGGCTGGAGGAGTTTCAGTTTGGAGCTGGCTGAGAGAATGGAGGGGAGCCCAGATGGGGCTCTGGTCTCCCAATGCGGCTCTGGCCTCCTTGGCCCCCTAGATGGACCTAACTGAGGGGGTCCTGTTTGTACCTGCAAGGCCTGTCTTGGACTGTGTTCCTGTTGTCTAAATAAGCCTCCTGTTTTACTGGCTGGCTGAGAGTCATGGTCAATCACAGAAAGCTGGGGGTGCAGGGCCTTGCCTCGCCCACACTCCGTGACAGAAGGGATCTCAGGAGGTCATCTAGTCCAACCCCCTGCTCAAAGCAGGACCAACACCAACTAAATCATTCCAGCCAAGGCTTCGTCAAGCCTGACCTTAAAAACCTCTAAGGAAGGAGATTCCACCACCTCCCTAGGTAACCCATTCCAGTGCTTCACCACCCTCCTAGTGAAAGCTTTTCCTTAAATCCAACCTAAACTTTCCCCACTGCAACTTGAGACCACTGCTCCTTATTCTGTCATCTGGTACCACTGAGAGCAGTCTAGATCCATCCTCTTTGGAACCTCCTTTCAGGTAGTTGAAAGCAGCTATCAAATCCCCCCTCCTTCTTCTCTTCTGCAGACTAACTAATCCCAGTTCCCTCAGCCTCTCCTCATAAGTCATGTGCTCCAGCCTCCTAATAATTTTTCTTGCCTTCCCCTGGACTCTCTCCAATTTTTCCACATCCTTCTTGTAGTGCAGGGCCCAAAACTGGACCCAGTACTCCAGATGAGGCCTCACCAATGCCGAATAGAGGGAAATGATCCCATCCCTCTATCTACTGGCAATGCTCCTATTTATACAGCCCAAAATGTCATTAGCCTTCTTGGCAACAAGGGCACACTGTTGACTCATATCCAGCTTCTTGTCCACTGTAACCCCTAGGTCCTTTTCTGCACAACTGCTGCCTAGCTACTCGTCCCTAGTCTGTAGCAGTGCATGAGATTCTTTTGTCCTAAGTGCAGAACTCTGCACTTGTCCTTGTTGAACCTCATCAGATTTCTTTTGGCCCAATCCTCTAATTTGTCTAGGTCCCTCTGTATCTTATCCCTACCCTTCAGCGTATCTACCACTCCTCCCAGTTTAGTGTCATCTGCAAACTTGCTGAGGGTGCAATCTACGCCATCCTCCAAATCATTAATGAAGATAATGAACAAAACCCGCCCCAGGACTGATTCTTAGGGCAGTCTGCTTGATACAGGCTGCCAACTAGACATGGAGCCATTGATCACTACCCGTTGAGACTGACGATCTAGCCATTTTTCTATCCACCTTATAGTCCATTCGTTCAGCCCATACTTCTTTAACTTGCCGACAAAAATACTGTGGGAGACTATCAAAAGCTAAAGTCAAGGAATAGCACATCCACTGCTTTCCCCTCATCCACAGAGCAAGTTACCTCATCACAGAAGGCAGTTAGGTTCGTCAGGCCTGACTTGCCCTTGGTGAATCCATGCTGACTGTTCCTGATCACATTCCTCTCCTCTAAATACTTCAAGATTGATTCCTTGAGGACCTGCTCCATGATTTTTCCAGGGACTGTGCCAGCATTTCCCAATTGATGTAATTTTGGGGGTTGATTTCACCCCACCCCCCCTACCCAATGTGAAATGCTCACTGGGAAAAATCTGGATGGAAACAAATGTCCTTTCACTGTCCTGTTTCCCTAGGGCGTTGTCTCTGTGCAGTATGCAGGTCCCACCTCTGAGACCCTGAGCATGCTTTAGAGACCTTTTGCTGTAGAGAAGGGGCACTGCTAGGAAGCCGACCATCTCCTTTGCCTCTTGCCAGCTGCATCTACGCTGGTCACTGCAGTGCCTTGGCCAGAATGGTCCGAGTCCCTGCCCGTTCACAGCCAGTGTATTGTTCTGATCCCCGGGCGCTGGGTCCAGGCAGCATTTTCCCCAGGAATTGATGGGAGAAGGGGTGTTTGAATGTGCAGAGGGGGTGGTGAGACCAGGAGGGCAAAGATAGGGGTGAGCTTTATGACACCAATGTAATAATTTGAAAAACACATGACAGTTTTCGATTTCTAAAACAAAAAATGTTTAAAATGTATTTAATTTAAATTGACTAGTGAAAAATTAATTATAATATAATAAAAATGTTTAGGACAGAAACTCCCTGAGCTAACGACCTCTTGAGATAGCACTGAAACGAGATAACGACCATGGCAAATAATGCATTTTAAAAACCTTGGTCTCCTAGGAAACGTATATTGATATAAGTTTCCCAGTTACAAATCTAGCATTCTGGAGCCAAGTCCCTAAAACATACTAATCTAGTTGTCCCAAGAACAAGAAATATATGTTAATTCCTTCTATATGTGCATAAACTGTCATGGAATTTCACTAAAAAAAGAGGAGCTAAGCTCTCTCTGTGGCCAGCTTCGTACGTTTTTGTTGGCAAGGTGATTTGGCGCTACCTCTCAACCCCACATTTTAAACATCATAAAACACCAATAAACACCAGCATTTGAATTTCTGATGATTTATTGTTGTTTATAAATCATCATTTGAAACGATTAGGTCGGCCAGCATCGCCAAAACGAACGCGCCGATACTGTCGGAACAAACACAGCTGTGTGAGGAAGCTTGTCTTTGCTCAGACTTTTCAAACCTATTCTGCTTTTTCAGATACAAGTATTTGATCATATATCTGCTTTTAAAGTGTGTAGTAATGTTTCCATTTCAGTTCAGATTTCCAACCACCAACTAAATGGAATTGTTTTCCAACTAGAAAATTAAAACCCCTCCATCTAGCTGGAAAACGACTAAATTGGCAACGCTACGTGTTGACGGTAACTAGTTAACCACTCGGGGTTGTGGGGGAGTTCAGGTGTAGGGAAACCTCTGGTTCCAGGTTTCCCCCCTGAGGGAAAAGAGCCCCAAACCGTCATTGCTGCTGTTGAGCAGAAACCCCTTTCCTTTCAGATTAGTCTGGATGTGTTGTTCTTTCTAATGAAACAAACTTACCATTGGGCCTAACTGATCTGTCCATGTGCCCCCACCTGGAGGATCTGTGTCTAATGGGATGGGAGGGGGCCTCCCAAGGGGCCAACCCTGCCCTATAATCACCCTTTTACACCTTAGGCCATGGACATGGAAGTTCTTTCTTGTCTGTTTCCCCTTGTAGGCCCCCTCCTGGTTTAATAACACAAGGGGCCGCTTGCTGCCTCTCTCCTTCCAAAAATCTCTCTCTGCTGGAGTGAACAGCTCCCTCCCTGGCTTGCCCCTTTCCCATCTGTGATGAAGTGGGACTGTTCTTAATGTTTCCTCTGAATACTGTGTGGGTGCCTTAGTTTCTGGCCAACGCTCTGTCTCCATGGCAACTAATGGCCTGGGCCCTTCCCCGCTACAAGGGGATGGCTAAAGGTGTGGGAGAACAAAGAGATCAGGTGACGGGGAAAGAGACAAAGGCCAGAAAGGAGGGGCTGGAGGAGGTTTCAGTTTGGGGCTGGCTGGGGACAGGAAGTGAGGGTAGACGTGTGTGTCTGCCTCGCTGGGCCCCAGAATGGACCCGGCTGAGGGTCTGGTTCTCTGTACCTTCCAGCTCTGTTTTAGACTGTGTTCCTGTCATCTAATAAACCTCTGTTTTACTGGCTGGCTAAGAGTCACATCTGACCGCGAAGCGAAGTGCGGGTGCGTGCAGGACCCTCTGGCTTCTGACTCACTGTGGGAAGTGCACGGAGGGGCATGTGCTGAATGCTCCAAGGAGAGACCCAGGAGGTGACGCCGTGTGAGCTTCTTGCCCTGAAGACAGTCTACTCCAAGGGAGAGGAGGCTCCCCAAAGTCCTGACTGGCTTTGTGGGGAGTAGTTCCAAAGCATCACCCGGGGACTCCATGACACCATATCCTAGCCTGCCAGTGCCAGTGGGTTCATCCCTTCGTGTTGCACGCAGTCTGCACCAGACCTGTCCTCTAGGAATTTCTGCCTGGTCCCAGGACTCACAAGCCCTTCACTCAGCCCCACAGCCCTGCTGGAGGTGGGCTTTGAAGCCCCTTGCTAGGCCGTATGACTACTGCCCGTGCTACCAGCTGTGTAGTGTATCCTGCTCGTCGCCTCTGAAGGGCCCCTTTCGTCCCCAGGAACACTTCTCCCCACAGCTCCCTGTGCACCAGGATCCAGACCCGAGCGTCCACCTGGGACCAGTTCCTCATGGCTCCTACTGGACTGGCCCCTTTGGGTCACATGAGAGAGCTATAAGGGTGCTGGCAGGGTCCCAGCTGTCTGTCCAGCTGAGCGTCTGCCATATATCACACACTGCTCATCCAACAGGGCAGCGGTGCTGGAACCTCCCATTGGCTGCTGCATCCACCTCGAGGCTCACGGGGTGCTGGAACTGGCAGTGCTGAGCATGCAGGTGAGTGCAGCCCAGGGGAGCTCCAGAATGGCCTTTGTTTCAGTGTAGCCTCCTGTCACAGGCGCTCTGGGTCTGGTGACATTAGAGCGGTTGTTAACCATGAACCCTTGGCCAGCCTGTGCAGGGAGCTTCAGTGCCTGGGATTCCCAGAAGGGAAAGATCTCGCTGTCTATGAACTTGCCGAGTGGTTTGAGTGGCTCTGGGGTCAGTTGTGCCCAGTGCTGCAGATCCTATGGAGAGCACTGAGCCCATGTGCTGTGAAACGTCACCGCTGGGACGGGGACCTGGGGAGGAGGCACAGCTCTGAACTCAACACCTCGGGTCTTCAAAGCCCAAACCTGCTGTCATCGCAGCTGGGCTCTTGCAGGGACGCTGCTCTCCTAGTGGCTGTAGGATCCCTTGAAGTTCAGCCTCTGGCTTTGACGTTATAACTCAGTGGGCCCAGATTGGGGCTCAGTGGGTGAAGAGTGGCAGCAGCCAGTCCCCTCTGCACTGGTGATGTGACCGGCTGTTGGTGTGCTTCCTCCTCGTCTCTGAAAGGAGAGGTGTGTCACACTGGGTATGATGGCTGGGCATTTGTATCAGCTCCCCCCAGCCCCCGCCAGACTGCCTGCTGTCCCAGGCAGCTACCATTGTCTGCTGGTATCATTATGTGACCTTGGCAGTGTGCACCTACCCCATGCCTCAGTGTTCCCGAGTATGAAAACTGGTATCAGCCCCCCTTTGCACAGTGCTTCAGGGAAGGCGCTCGGGAGGCAAAGCATTTCTGCATTACCAGGGCTGGAAGCGTGTCTGTTGGGTCTGTGGAGATCCCATGTAGGGGGGACAGGGGAGAGGGCTCTGGAGGAGTGTCGTGGGGCTGCCCAGGTTCTCTGCGCTGGGTTCTGCAGGAGCCCTTGGGCTCTCCAGCTTCGGCCCTGTTCTGCTGCTTATTCATGGATTCTGAGGGGATCAGCACAGTCACTGGGCCTGACCTCCTTGCTGAACGGGTGCATGCCATCGGCTGGGGAGTGAGGGCTGGGAGCAGGCCGCCGCTGAGCCTCGCAGGCAGCAGTGAGCTGCATGCATTGGGGTCGCCACAGCAGAGTGTGGGTGCTCCCTGGGCACTATGGCCCATGCTCCAGAGAGAACACGAGGCCTTTGTTGGATACGCAGCAGGTTATCCTGTCCCCTTTCCCCTCCTGCCCTCAATCCTCCTCCTTCCCGAGAACTCGCTTCCTGAAGCCCCAGCATGCTATGGGGGAGGCAGGCTGGGTGGAGGTGGCTGGGCAGTGTGGAAGGGCCCACAGGCCTGTGCTGTCTGCAGATCTGGCCTGCGCCCATCTCTGCCTTTCCAGGCCAGCAGGAGAGAGGAGGAAGTCGTGGGGGCAGCTGCAGAACAAAGGGCAAGTGTTAAAGTCGGTTGCATGTCAGCTGCCTGAGGGGGCAGCGCTCAGAGCTGGATAGTGCCCGTGGGACGAGGAGCTGCAAGGCCATATGGAGCATCCACTGGAGCAAACCCAGCGGGATGAGCTGTGCTCTCCCTTGGCGTGGGGGCCGGGTACCACTGTCCTGGAGCAAACCAGCACGTGTGGTCTTCTTCCACCACACCCTGGCACATTGCAGGGCTGTAACGATGCTGGTTCTGGCGGGACCCAACTGAGAGTGCCAATTCAGGACAAATTGCTTAAAACAGGGAAGTTACCGCCCAAGGCTGGGGTTTTTTCACCTCTAAGGCAAACCAAACCAGACAGACTAAGAACACTTTGGTTTCACCCCACTGGCTAACCACAAGTCACACAAGCAATTCCCTTAGACACTCCAGTTTCCCAGTATCACCACCAGTGCCACTCGTTATGGGGACAAATGGTTATGAAAACCAATACCCAAGTAAAAGAAAAAAGGTTCTCCTGATCCCGAAGGACCAAGCCCCAGACCCAGGTCAATATACAAATCAGATCCTACCCACAAATCACGCTGTTGCCAGACGTTTAGAATTTAAAAGCTAAAGGTTTATTCATAAAAGGAAAAGATATAGATGAGAGCTAGAATTGGTTAAATGGAATCAATTACATACAGCAATGGCAAAGTTCTTAGTTTCAGGCTTGTAGCAGTGATGGAATAAACTGCAGGTTCGAATCAAAGTCTCTGGAGAACATCCACAGCTTGGAAGGGTCATTCAGTCCTTTGTGGAGAGCTTCCCTGTAGCAAAGTCCCTCCAGATGTATGAAGCAGGATTGAAGACCAGATGGAGATGAGGCATCAGCCTATTATAGTCTTTTCCAGGTGTAAGAACACCTCTTTGTTCTTACTGTGGAAAATTATAGCAAAATGGAATCTGGAGTCACATGGGCAAGTTCCTGCATACAGGCCTATCTGCCTTCTCTCAGTGGGTCAGTTGTATAGCAGATGGTCCTTAATGGGCCATCAAGCAGGCTTGGCAGAGCTAACACCAACTGGTCTGGGATGTTTCCCAGAAGCATAGCATAAGTTTGAAATACAGACGGTATAGAGCCAATATTCATAACTTCAACTACAAAATTGATACACACATATAGACAGCATAATCATAACCAGCAGTTCATAACCTTGTCTTAGACCCCTCATTTGACCTCCTTTATGCAAGATTTGGTGCCACTACAGGACCTTGCTTGCAACCATGTTCTATACGGTCCCTGTTCAAGTCAATAACATGACAAGGGCTGCGTGTGGGACTTGAGGGAGACCAGGACACAGCCACACTCACTGGGGCAGCTCACTGTGTCCAGTGTGGGGCAGCATAGGGGTGGGCAGCATGAGCTTACCAGTGCTCATGGCTCCTTGGGGTGATGGATGCCTGTGGCTCCCCGAGACACTGGGGAAGTGGCTAAGCTGGGAAGAAACTGTTCTCTTGGAAATAAAATCTCTGCCGTGTGTTAGCCTGTAAGTCTGTAGGACGCCCCAACTCCCTGGAGGGCCATGGTCCCTGCACCTGCCGGCTGGCCACACTGCCCCATGGCGCATGCCAGGCCTGGGCACTCCAACCTTCTACAGCCATGCAGGGTGGAGTGGCTCCCTGGCTTTGCATGCAGTCTCTGCAGGAGGGAGGTGGGATCTCTGTTCTGTTTGTGCCAGTGGATCTAAGGATCTGTGTGGGCTCCCCTCTTGGAGCAGCGTCACTAGCCTGCTTCCTTCCTGTGCGATGCCATGGCATTGGCACATGGTGCCATGCAGGATGCTGTTGTGCCCATGCCCAGGGCTAATACTGAGCCCCTGATCCAATCCATGGGCTGCTGTAGGTGACTGGGGCAGAGGCAGGGGGAAGCCGTGGAGGTGTCTAGTTCTGCGCATCACTGAAGGTGCGATCAGTCCCGCTCCACTGCAAACAGAACAAGCCGAGAGCAGCTCCTTCCCCCAGAGCCCAGCTGCTCCCTGGCTTCCTGCCAGAGGGGCCAGCAGCAGCAGCCACTTATGGGGCTTGGGTTCCAGGGCACAGCTCTCCTGCTGCCAGCTCTGTGCTCAACCCAGGGGCTAACTCGCCGTCCTGCAGTGTCTAGGCAGAGGGTGCATGTGCATTTGCTAACGCCGGTGCTAGCAGCATCAGGAGCCCCAGCGTGGGGTACTGCTGGCACCACTTGGGTTTCTAACACCATGTTTATCACCCCTGCATGGGGCAGGGATAGACGATTGTGCTAGATTTCCAGCTCTGTGCTGGTGCCTCCAGCATTGCAAACCCTGGCGCAGCTGGCATTAGCCGCGCTGAAAGGGCAGGTCCATTTCTCAGCAGAGCTAACGCCTGGGAAGCTCTGTGTCCAGCTGAAAGCGCAGGGAGGCTGAATGGACTCATTGAGCCAGGATTCCTTCGGGCCGCGGGCCCTAGTGCTGAGCAGCTTGCAGACAGAGTCGGCCCTGGGATCTCCTCTGAGCACCGGCACTCGCGACCTCTACCTTCAGTCTGAGTGATCCGTGGCCCACCACAGCACAGCCCTGGGACGCTGTGTCCAGGAGCTGGTTTGGGTGGAAGAGCGCCAACCCCACTTCCTGCCACACTGGCGTTTCCACGCAGCCGTGGACCACGCCCAGCCCAGGGGAGCTTGGGAGAGATGACGGCCCCAGCCTGAGCGGGGCTGGTGGATTTGAACGGCGCCTGCCCACTTGGTGTAATGACATGGAGCCGTGCTCTTAGTTAATTGCTAGTTCAGGCCTGGGAGCTCTCGGGGAGAGAATGAGCTCTTCTGGTGGCTGGAGCTTTCTGAAGTTGCATTCCCAGCTTAGCCCTGGCAAGGGCCTTTGCTTTTCCTTGACGCGCTTAAAACATTAGTGGTTTGGAGCTTTTTACAGCTGGAACTTTCTCAATAAGCGTCTAGGAAACCAGCGTCTGGTGCGTAATAGGGGTGGGCACCAGCTGATCCGCCCCGCTGGAACGCCACTAACCTCAGGGCCCAGCTGGGGGCCGTCTGCCAAGTGGCAACCAGCCAGAGCTGGTTAACGAGAGCTAATCCTCTGCCCTTCCTCTGGAAAGGGACTTTTTGGAAATGGCGGCGGGTGTGGGGGGGTGTATGTGTGTGTCTGCGTCTCACTGCCTCTGGATCGAGTGGGCTCAGCTGACAATAAGCAGAAGCGGTCTCTGCTAGGGCATAGAGGGGCCCTCCTTGTGGCCTGGGATCCCCAAGGAGCCTGCCCTAATATCTGTGAGCCCACGCCATGGCCCTGGTTTGCACAGGTGCCGCAGGAGAGAGCTCTGGAGTGCTCTGGCTGCCCTTCTCCATGCACCAGCTGAACTGGCTTTGCCTCTGCCAGCCCTATAGACTCCAGCCCACTGCCAGAACCAGGCTGGCCCTGCAGAGCCAACAGGAGGACCAAGCAGACAGCTGTTTTCGTTTGCGTTCATGGGCGGGGGAGCTAGTGCATGCACAAACAAGCGGGAAGGGGCCATTTCACATCATGATTTCTCAGAGCAGAACCAGGCTTTTTAACTGGGCTTTTCCTCTTGAAAGCACTATGCATACATTAGCCCTTGCTGGTCCTGTGAGCTAGGCCAATGGTATTTGACTGGGGAAACTGAGGCACAGAGGTTGTGCTTTACTCAAAGCCACAGCAAGTCAGGACTGGGACACAGGGGTTCCCAACTCTCTGGCCTTTGCTCAGACCCCCCGCCCAACCTCCATGGCTACAGGGGGCTGAACAGGGTTTTGGAAGCTTCTGGCCATGCCTGGGGCCCAGTGTTTATTGGGTCTGGCTGAGTAGAAAAGGCCTTTGTGTTGGGTTGGGCTAAGAGACCATCTGCAAAGTCCTAGGATGAAACAAGCTCCTCTCTTCCCTACCTCGCTGCGCTGCCTTGGCCGGCATTGCTCTGGCTGGAGATGTCCCTGGGCAGGGGTGGCACGGCTGTGTGACTGCACTGCCAGCGTGGCATAGCCTCCTGCCAGTGCTCCCCTCCCCTCGCCACGACCAGAGCTGACAGGGTGCAGAGTGGGGGCTGTAGTGTTTCCCAGCCATGTTGCGCCCAGCTGTGCTCCTGTTGCTGGGAATAGCGCATCCTCCCGAGTTAGACTGGCCAGCGACTTTCTGCCCGGAAAAGTGACTGTGTGAAACTGGCCCCTTCCTGTGGCACAGACTGGCCCAGAGCTGTGCTGTTAGTGCTCCTGTGGGCCTGCGCGGCCAGCCCGGCTTGAAGGAAGGCGCTAATGCCTGGCCCACTTCATGCAGCAGCAGCGGCATTGCGTGCTGAGCTCAGCAACACATGTGCAAACCCAGTGAAGGTCACGGGAGAGACTTCATTACTGGGGCTCAGCGAGACGTGAGGAACCTGGCCTGGCTCTTGGTTCTCAGACAGATTATGCAGGGCTGGCGGATCAAACTCGTGTGGCTCTGCCAGGCTGTGCACGCCCCTACTGCTGTGCAAATAGTGATCATTGGGTCTCCTTTGTGTTTTTCAGAGCATCCAGGGTCATGAAAACAACAAGGATTCCAGGCTGCTCTGGATGAACGCCAGCGATTACATCCTCTCCGTAGGATTCAGCCAGGTACGGCCCCCTGCTCGCCCCAGCACACTTAGCTAGGATTGTTCCTTCACTAGGGCTTTCTACCGCCTCGCTCCTGTGCAGATGGTGCCATGGGTCTGCCGATCACTCTGTACATCCCTCCCCTAAGGGGCAGCTGGTTCTGTAGGGGAGGCCAGCTCACCCACCACATCTTGAATGAAGCGAGAGCAAGTGGAATATTGGCAGAGTGCTGTGCCCACCTCCTGGGCTTTCCAAGTTCCCTGGCAGTGGTAGCAGCCAAGTAGAACAGCCAGGCCGACACTTTGTCATTTCCCCTCTGAGGGGCTGCCTGAAACTCTCGCCATCTGGGGAGAATGAGGAGACGAGGTGACCCTGCCAGGATTTGAACCTGCAGATATGAGGGGGACTAGGGCTCTGAGCAGGGCTAGACAACACCGAGCCCAGCTCCCCTGTGCTGCCTGCTTCTGCCATATGCTGCAGCGCTCTGCTGTGGTGCTTGGAGTACACCAGGAGCAGACTTGTGGGAAGGGCTAGCGTGGCCGAGCCCACGCTGCGCTGGAGCAGGGTGTGCTGAGCGGGGAGCTAGTATTAAGCTCCATCCCCAGTGGCCGCGTGCACGCGAAAGGCCCTGAGCTCAGCGTGTGTTGCCGTTTGCTTGCAGGGCCATGTGCCGGGCGGTTACTCTGGATGCAGCCTGCGTGCCGGGATCTGAGCGCTCCCGCTGGCCTGTGCACAAAGTGACAGCTGCTGACCCATCACCGTGCCCATATTTTCACCCTCTGGGCAGTGGGGTGGAGCTAGGGAAAGCGACAAAGTCCATTGGGAATAGTTAATCCCGACCTGTGGCATGCAAGCGAGCAGCGAGCCCCGGGGGAGCAGGCTCACCAGTGCCCACTGAAGCAGCAGCCGGGGTAGGCTTGAGAGAAATGGCTTGGAGTCGGCCTCCGTCACCTCTCGGCTCCCCCAGCCCCTCTGACCCCACTGCCCATCCTTGGCACCACTGAGTGCTGCACTGAAGATGGCCAGGAGCCGCAGGGCTTCACCCCTTGGTGTCTGCCTCTCTGCTAGTGCACTCCACGGGGATGGATTCCCCTTGGAACAGTGCCTGATGGGCGGCTGAGCCTGCCACGTGCCGTGGAAGATGCAAGGAGAGGGCGCCAGGCAAAGTCCTCGCTGTCTAGGGAACACGTTCCCCTGAATGCAGAACATATCGGGGTCCCCTCTCCTTGGGGGGAGGTTCATGACTGCCTGCCCAGGCTGCCCGTCCCTTTCAGAAAGAGAAAGAGGATTGCACGCTTTCATTGCCTGCTCCCTCAACAGCATAGCCCAGGGTTCCCCACAGCATAGCCTGTCCCAGGATTCACTGGGGTCACCCGTCTTCACTTTTGTCCAGAACTTGCTGCTTTTGAGCCCCGTGTGGGGGTGGTTCCCTGGTGTCTCACCCCACAAAAAGGCTCCCACTTGTGTCCCGTTGCTGGAGGTTCAGCATGAAAGCCCCTGCCCTGCAGCCCTCCGCCTCTAGTCCCTGCTCCTCAAAGCCAACCGCCATTAGGCCTGCAGCTTCTGTGGCGGCTGCTCACGCCTGCATGTGGGCTTGGGAGAGGGAAAACCCCAAATGGCAGGGGGAACCACTCCCCAGCAGGGAAGGCGTCTGGTTTGATCTCATTGGGCCGCGCCCAGGGGCTTCAGAGCCATAGGCACAAACCCCCATGCTGTGCATCCCACGAGGGACTGGCTGTGCTTCTAGGGCCACCTCATTGCCACTTCTGGCTGCAGCAGCTGGTGGTGCTGCCCCCAAAGCACTGCGGCTTGGAGCCCAGCACCTGGCCATGTGTATGCGTGTGTCTGTATGGGCACGTGTGTGTGTGCATGTGTGTGTGCGTGTGTGTGTGTGTGTGTACATGTACACGACCCATAAGCATGTGTCTTTCTGCTCTTGCAGATGAGGGAGCGTGAGGTGAAGCTGTGGGACACACGGCGATTCAACAGCTCGCTCGTCTCCTTCGCGCTGGACACCTCCTCAGGGTAGGAGTGCGTCCCCCGGTCCCAGCACAGGGGGTGGCGTGAGGGACCGTGCTGCTGACAGTGGGGGGCTCTGAGCTCTGTCTGTGCTGTGTGGGGTTGGGTTTGCATCTGGCCGAGCCAGGAGGGATGTTCCCAGTGAGACGTGCCAGGCTGCAGCTGGCCATTGTAACAAGGCTGCCTGCCCCTTCCCGGGCCTGGGGGCAGGGCCCCTCCAAGCACAGACGCTTGGGCTGGAAAGGGGCACAAAGGTTGAGGGAGCTGCAGGAAGCAAGCTGGGCCCTGTGGCAGGCCCTGGAGCTGGGTATCCCAGATGAGCTGCCGGAGCAGGGAAGGGAAGGAGCTGTTGGGTTGATGTTGAACCGTTGAGGTTAGGGGGGCACAGAAGATGGTTGGTGCAGCCCATGAAGGGGCCTGAGTAGACTCTGGGCATGGTGTTAGCCAGGCCAACAGCCCACCTCTGTGTCCAGAGCCCTCTGCCGTGAGAGGCAGTGAAAATGCGTGCGGTGGCTTGTAACTTTAGCATTGCCAGCACTGGGCATGAGCAGATGCTGGCTGCCCACTGGAAATGCCTCGGTGCTCCCAGCCCCCTTCACTGACCCGCCCCAGCGCTCCAGATGTGCAATCACTTTCCCTCCCCCAGCAGCGCCCAGCTGTGTGGGGTGAAGAGCAGGGATTGGGGGGTGGAGTGGGGCAGGTGCTGGTGCCAGGGGAGGCGTGGCAATGCCGGGGGAGATGCTGGTGCTAGGGGAGGTGTGGCAATACTGGGGAGGGGTGTGGGGGAGATGCGGGTGCCAGGGGAGGCGTGGCAGTGTCAGGGGAGGGGCATGGGGAGATGTTGGTGCCAGGGGAGGAGTGGCAATGCTGGGGGAGATGCTGGTGCTGTGGGAGGTATGGCAATACTGGGGAGGGGCGTGGGGGAGGTGCTGGTGCCGGGAGAGGTGTGGCAATACCTGGGAGGGGCATGGGGGAGATGCGGGTGCCAGGGGAGGTGTGGCAGTGTCGGAGGAGGGGCATGGGGAGATGCTGATGGCAGTGAGAGGTGGCAATGCCGGGGGAGATGCTGGTGCCGGAGGAGGTGTGGCAATTCTGGGGGAGATGCTGCTGCTGGTAGAGGTGTGGCGATGTGGGGGAGGTGTGGCAATGCTGGGTAGGGATGTGGGGGAGATGCTGGTGCCGGGGGAGGTGTGGCAATGCTGGGGAGGGATGAGGGGGAGATACTGGTGCCGGGGGAGGTGTGGCAATGTTGGGTAGGGATGAGGGGGAGATGCTGGTGCCGGGGGAGGTGTGGCAATGCTGGGGAGGGATGTGGGGGAGATGCTGGTGCCGGTGGAGGTGTGGCAATGCCCGGAGAGATGCTGGTGCTGGGGGAGGTGTGGCAATGCAGGGGAGATGTTGGTGCTGGGGGAGATGTGGCAATGCCGGGGGGAGTATGGGGGAGATGCGGGTGCCGGGGGAGGTGTGGCAATGCCAGGGGAGATGCTGGTGCCGGGGGAGGTATGGTAATGCCGGGGGAGATGTTGGTGCTGGGGGAGGCATGGCAATGCTGGGGAGGGGTGTGGGGGAGATGCTGGCACTAAAGGGAGGCCTGGCAGTGCTGTCACTAGAGGCAGGCAATGAATAGGACACAGATGCCAGGGGAGGACGGGCCCAGTGCCGCAGCACCCAGTGAATGACGCCAGCCTCTGCTTGCTGCAAAGTCAAGGGGACACTGACGCAAGGGGGGTGGGGTCTCTCCGGCTCCCCTTTACTTCTTGCTCGGGCAGCGCTGGATAACATCTTCTCTGCGTGCCCCATTTCACGCTGCTCGCTGGGACCCAGGGGCAAACTTCCAGTGCCTCCTGTTCTGGGTCCCGGGCAGGAGAGTGCTGGGGAGGCTGGATGCCAGGGGGAGAGTGCGGCATGTGGCAGGTTTCCTCAAATCTCCTTGGCTGGGGAAACTCCTCCGGGGCAGATCCCTCTCCTCCTGCCTGTGCAGCCAGTGCATGGTGCTCTAACCGTTCAGAGATGCCCCCGACCGTGCACACAGCTCTGGGCCAGCATACGGCAAAATCCCCCTGTGGGGTCACCTGGCCATGGCCCAGCGGGTGCCAGCAGAAATTCCGCCATGCACAGGGACATGTTCAGGGTACCCTACTGAAGCCCCAGACCAGTCTTGCAGGGGCCAGCAGCTCCAGGAACAGGCTGCAGTCATCCTGTTCTCCATTCCCTAGAGCCAGCTGTCTGGCTTCTCTCCCCTTCGCCCCAGGAGTGGTTTATGTAGGACCACAAAGTTCAGTCCGACTGGAAGTGCTGGAGGGAGGGTGCCCAGGGAGGATGCCCACCCCTTGCCCCCTCTGTTGGGAATGCTGGGCAGGGTCAAGTCACTGGTGACCCTTGCACTTTAGTGGCGCCAGTGGGGGCACTCAGCCGGGGGAAGGTGCCTGTATCTGGGAAATGCTGGGAGTTGGATGTTTGGAGAAAAGGAGATTCCATGGGGCAAGTGACCCAAACTGCCAGGTCCCTGCTCTGTTCTCTGTGTGGGACTGTGTCTGCCCGTCACCCAGAGACGCGTTTGGTGACTTGTGTCCTGCTCTATTTCTGGGGCCGGCACTCTGGGCATGACACTAACGCGCTGATTTGAGGTGCACATGGCGTTTGCTCACCCCCTGCTTGTGGGCTGTTTGGGAAAGGCGCATTCTTGGCCTTGGTGGGTCAGCGCTCCCCAAAAAAGCTGTGAAGTCAGCTGCGCCATCAGGACTGCAGAGACGACTGTGCTCCCTTCGACCTGGCATGACCTCTCCCACGCTGGGTTGGATTTATGGCCTTACAGAGAGCAGCAATTAGAGAAGGAAATTCATCTGTGGGGGAGAAAAACTCACCCTGAAGGGAGGGCCAGGTGGGCTGGGGGGCTCTTGCCCTGCCCCCAAATGAGGAATTGCAGCAGGGCTGGTCGGTTTCCCTTTGCTTGTCAGTTGCACGCTTGGGCTCTCTGTGCTAGTGAGAAGTTTCAATTTCTGGGTTAACACTGGGTCCATTGAGCAGACCTGCCCCCCATGCCATCTTCTTGCTACCCTGCTCTCTGTCCTGCAAGCACGCAGAGCATACGTGGGCATGGGGCTGGGTCCCATGGGGCTCAGGAACATTTCCGCTTTCCTGGTGACCATCTAGCCTTCCAAGGGCTGCTGATCTGCTCCGCTCCCATTGCTCCGTCACCAGCAGGCCGTGGTAATGGCTTCCTCCCTGTCCTTCTGGCAGGGCTCTCAGGTGGGCACCCTGTAGCCCCTTGCCCATACAGCCAGGATTTGTTCCCCTGTGTGAAGTTGAAGACGGAAAGTCGGGCAGGAGAGTGGGGGGTTCCTCTGGGTACACGTCTGAGTTTATTTCTCTGTTGCTCGCTCACTCCGAGCCAGGCCTCCCAGGCCGTGGTGGGTGCCCCGATACCCCAGGCTGCTGGGGAGCTGGGTCATGGGTGCTAGGCAGGCTGAGGCATCTGGCACTATGCCTCACCAATCTCAGCCCCTGCAGGGACCACAGTCCAAAGGTGAACAGCCCGGGTCCTACAGGAGGGCAGATTGATCCTGCCTGGCCTTAGGAATCTCTGCATGGATACAGTATCTCCCCTTCCCTCCGCTCCCCATGCTTAGGATAGGGCTAGACTCTGCCCTCTTCAGCGGCTGGAGGGTGGCCAGTGTGGGGCCGTGTCTGGATGCTGGTCAGTACCTGGCCCATGTCTGGGATAGCAGTGGCTGGTGCCAGGTTTCAGAGTGGGGGGTGGGGCTGGCTGCAGCAGAGGGGAAAGGTAGTGTGTCCAGGGGGCATCCCCTTGCGTATATACAGCTGGTCATGGCAGGTGCTGCCTGGCATGGTGCCCATTCTAGGAGAGGTCAGACGTACCTGTCGTGCGTTGGGGGGGAGCCAGGGCAGACTCAGCGGGGGGTGGAGTGGTGAACTGGCATCGCAAGGGAGGGCGGCTAGCTCAGCTCCTCCCCCACACACACCGTACTGGCAACGTGCATGAGGGGGAGTCAGGACAGACTGAGCGGGGGGTGGGGCAGTGAATTGGCATCGCAAGGGAGGGCGGCTAGCTCAGCTCCCCCCCCCCACACACACACACCGTACTGGCAACGTCCCACCAGCACAGCACAGCAGCAAGGGCTGCCATCTGTCAGGCGGCTCCTGAGGATCCTCCTACTTCCTCCCCTAGCAGTGGCTCTCCCTGCTCCCTCCCTGCGTCTCCTGGGCACAGCATTGCTGCCTTGGCCGGGATGGGAGGCAGCCCCAGGAGCACAATGATTAGCGGGTGCTGTCTCCAGCCTTGATTGAGGCATCTGTGGGGAGTTGTGGGGAAGGCACGGTTGGGCTCCCCCTCCTGTTGACAGGCGTTTGGGATGCATCCGTCAATTGTTGCTTGGCATGGGTCACCTCGGGAGCTGCCCAGGTCGCTCTTCAGGGGGAACGAGCCTCGGGCTGAGCTTTCCCCCGCCCCATCGCACAGGAGGGAAAGGCGGGGTGCAGGGCAGTAGGACTCAGGCTCTTTGCTGTATCAACCCAGTGACCATTCCCAGGGGCTCTGCCTTGTCACTGTCTCAGGCTGGGCGCTGGTCTCAGGGGATCTCGCTCTCTCACTCTTTCCGTCATTCTAGCTCCCCCGCACTACGTCCCTAGTGTCTGTTCTAGGCAGATCTCACTGCAGGTGCTTAAAGGGGATGACGGGAGAGACTGCACAGCAATGATTCCTTCCCTGAATTCAGGGGTCAGAAGTATGGGGGTTGCTGTCCCAGGTTCCACCCACAAGCGAGGACACTCGAGAACTCAAGCTGCCCATCACAGCAGACCGAAGATGGTCTCTCCTTTCTCGTGTGCTTTGGTCAGCAGTGAAATAGCTGACACATAAAATGTCATCATTACACTTCAGAGTTAACACTCATCTTTAAATTAGCTGGGTGGGTTTGGTGTTGTGGGTCTCATTGGGAAATCCAAGACTTTGGGTTTGGGCTTCCAAAGCTGCAGGGAAGGTTAGAGCCAAAACATCCACTAATGCTTGAAACAATCAGAATAGCTGTGCTGTGCTCCATGGGTCTGGCGCGCCCTCTTTTTAGACAGCCTCTCTTGGTGTGCGAGGAGCAGCGTCTGGAAGCGGAGAAGAGTTCCGTGCGACTTAGAACAGGTGGAAACATTTGGATTTTGGCTAATTGAGTGAGGATCCCTGTCATCAGAGGCAGCTCTGCCGCTCCCTGCAGGAACACAGGGGGGCGCTGTGAGAGTGCTGACTGTAGGTGCCAGGCCTGTAGGAACGGGCACTGCTCGGGCTGATCTCGCCTGCTGCCTGGAGACCTTTTCCTATCACCCCCACGCTGGCATCTCCCGCCCCTTGGGGCAGAGGAAATAGCTTGGTGAGAGAGTACGGTTCGGAGGCTCCTGCTCCGAAGGGCCCCCTGGCTCCAGCAGGAGAGGGAAGGAAATGCCCTCCAAAATCACACTCAAGCCCATAATTTGCCAGGTCTGCACAACCCGGCAGGAAACTGGGACCTGGTGCACGGGGCCAGAAATGTCGGGAGCTGCTGGCGCGAACACCTCACAGCTCAGCCAGTGGCTGGAAGATGCTGTTAGCAAGGTCTCTCCCGTTACCTCCTGGAAAGCACTGCTCCCCTTGCAGGCTGCTCTGTGCCGCTGGGATGGCTGGAACATCTGCTCCCCATGCCCAGCATAACTGGGCACCCTGCTGTTGCTACTGTTACTCAGCTGGCTGCCTGTCATCATCCTTGCACACCCTAGGGTGCCTCCTGCCACCCAGGGGTATCACATACCCGCACGCACAAGGGTGCTGGGCACTGCTGTCTGTTGTGTTTTCTATTGCTCAGTTCCTGTTTTACAAGCCCTATTGAGAACTCACATCCCAGGAAAGGATCGCTTGCTTTTGTCGACTGCAGATCTGGCTAAGGAGCTTGTCTTGGTAGAAATTTGCATTAGTAAAAATCTCTGAATGTTCCTTTGGCTGCTGACCCCAGAAATCTGCCTCTGCACCTAAGCCGATTCTTGTTTCAAGGCTCTTTAGAACCACTCTGGATTTAGGAGCCCTAATAATCCTCAGTCCAGACCTGCTGCTGCTGCGCAGAATGGATCTAATATCTGTACTTAGAATCCAGCAAGCCCAGTTCACGCTGGGCGAGGCCTCCCCAGCCCCTGCTAGCGTGCGCACGTGGATTGCTAAGGAAGGCAGCTGAGGGGTGTGTTGGAATTCAGCTTCTAAATTAGATCCAGAAGTGCCTTCCAGCTCTGCGGCTGTGTTTTTGTAGGTTGGGATTATTTTGGCTGCTGGGCTTTATCTGAGCTGGAGGAATGTGACTGGAAGGCTGTGTGCGCGGCTCCTATCTGTGTGTCACTTCAGGGGTTCACAGGGGCGCAACGGTATTGAAATCAGAGGTGATAAAAGGAATTGGGGGGAGGGAACAGTGGAGGGGTCAGGAGGCGAACTGATTAGAGAGGGGTGAGCCAGGGGCTCCGTCCTCCTGGGATGCACACTGCAGAACTGAGGGAGGGAGGGGTGTTTTTAGAAAGCAGCGCAGTTGGGCTGAAATAGGAAGGCGAGATTCCATTCCTCCCTCCCCCTCTCCCTCTAAATCTCTTTGAAATGACAAACCAGTGCAGGGTTTTGGCTTGTTACTTGCAAATGTGATAAGCAAATGCTGTTTTTCCTCTGCTGAAAACCTTCGGCTTAAGGCTCCTCCTTGGGCTGGTGCTGGGCCTGCGGTGCTGAGGACTGAGCAGAAGGCGCTAGCTGCTGTCAGTAACTGGATTGGAGGGGCCTCCATGTAGGTGGGCTGTGATGGACCAAAGTGGGGGGGCTCACACAGCTGCACCCACTTTGTGCCTTCAGTGAGCCAGAATCTTGGCCTGCATGGGCTGCCTGTGAAATGGGATTTGGTGTCTTAGCCTAGCGCTGGTTTGTCCATGTCACACAGCTACCCCACACTGTGACCTGTCCCTGCTCAAGATTGGCCAGGGCTGGGGTAGCAAGGGTCTGCGGGTTGGGATTGAGGGGCACCAGCAGAGCTGTGTGAGGAGCCCGGGCTGGGATAGTGGGGGTGGGGGTAGCTGCAGGTTGGGATTGAGGGGCATTGGCACAGCTGAGTGGGGACTCTATGACTGGCTGTATCCTTACAAAATTCTCTGCTGCCTGATGGTCCAAGTGGAATCCTTTTCCCTACCGAACTGAGCTGTGCAAGCCACGCACTGGGTGAAACAGCCACACTGGATCATACCAGTGGTCCATCTAGCCCAATATACTCTCTTCTGACAGTGACTGGTGTCAGATGCTCCAGAGGGAGTGAATAGAACAGGACAATTATTGAGTGATCCATCCCTTGTTGTCCAGTCTCAGCTTCTGGCAGTCAGAGGCTTAGGGACACCCAGAGCATGGGGTTGCATCCCTGACCATCTTGGCTAATTGCCATTGATGGACCTGTCCTCCAGGAACTTATCTAGTTCTTTTTTGAGCCCTGTTATAGTTTTGACCTTCACAACATCACCTAGCAAAGAGTTCCACAGGTTGACTGTGCGTTATATGAAGAAATACTTCCTTTTGTTTGTTTTAAATCTGCTGCCTATTGTTTTCATTGAGTGACCCCTGATTCTTGTGTTATGTGAAGGGGTAAATAACACTTCCCTATTCACTTTCTCCACTCCACTCATGATTTCATAGACTTCTATCATATCCCCCTTCAGTCGTTTGTTTTCCAAGATGAACAATCCCAATCCTTTTAATATCTCCTCATATGGAAGCTGTTCCACCCCCCTAATCATTTTTGTTGCCCTTCTCTGTATTTTTTCCAAATCCAATATATCTATTTTTTTGAGATGAGGTGACCAGAATTGCACACAGTATTCAGGGTGTGGGCGTACCATGGATTTATATGGGAGTAGCATTGTGATATTCATTGTCATATTATCTATCCTTTTCCTAATGGTTCCTGACATTTTGTTAGCTTGTTTGATTGCCGCTGCAAATTCAGCAGATTTCAGAGAAGTATCCATGACTCCAAGATCTTTGTTGAGTCATAACAGTTAATTTAGACCTCATCATTTTGTATATACAGTTGGAATTATGTTTTCTAATGGGCATTACTTTGCATTTATCAACATGGAATTTCATTTGCCATTTTGTTGCCCAGTTTTGTGAGATTCCTTTGTAACTCTTCACTGCATTGGGCTTAACTATCTTGAGCAATTTTGTATCATGTGCAAACTTTGTCACCTCACTGTTTACCCCTTTTTCCAGATCATTTATGAATATGTTGAACAGCACTGGCCCCAGTACACATACCTGGGGGACCCCACTATTTACCTCTCTCCTTTCTGAAACTTGACCTTTTATTCCTACCCTTTGTTTCCTATCTTTTAACCAGTTACCAGTCCATGAGAGAACCTTCCCTCTTATCCCATGACTTCTTACTTTGCTTAAGAGCCTTTGGTGAGGGACCTTGTCAAAGGCTTTCTGAAAATCCAAGCACGCTATGTCCACTGGATCACCCTTGTCCACATGCTTTTTGACCTCCTCAGAGAATTCTAATAGATTGGTGAGGCATGATTTCCCTTTACAAAAACCATCTTGACTCTTACCCAACAAATCATGTTCATCTATGTGTCTGACAAGTCTGTTCTTTAATATAGTTCCAACCAATGTGCCTGGTACTGTAGTTAGGCTTACCGACCTGTCATTGTAAAATCCCTGTGAGGTGACTTTGAGTTCTTTAGATCACCCGCCTGGTGAGCAACAGGACAACCACTGTGTCCTGCCAGCCTTTTCCCCTGAGGACAGTAGGTTCTCTTGTGAAATTTGCTGGAGTCTTTTCGTCCCAAGTGCAGATCCAGGAGGGGACAGGTGCTGTTCTGGGTGGGTCCCTGCTCTCACCTTGTGCCCTCCTTGGCTCAGTTACTGCCAGCTGAGGAAAATCAGCTGGAATTGCCCTGCCTCTACGAGGCACAACAAGGGAAGCACCCCACAGCCCTTTCCCAGCCACGGGACCCAGGATTCCTAAGGTACAGCCCTAGTTCATGAAGCTCCATTGGCTACTGTTAACCAGGAGGCCACAGGGGCAGGGGAAACCACAGCTGAAAGGTCAGTTTATCTTCAGGAGCCACCAAGTGCCTGGCTCTGAGACCCCATCTGTCCACACTGTCCAGCTTCACTTCAGGGCTGGTCGCCAAGATTTTGGGGCAGTCACTCTGGGTGGAGGAAGCAGGAGGGGACCAGCCTTGCCCCTGTGTGAAGCAGGCCAAAGCTCTTGGTGCCCAGGGAGAGGCCCATTTAGTCCTCTGGGCACTGGCTATGTGCTCCTCTTAGGCAGAGGGGGACATGTGAGGCCAGGAAGAGGTGACTGGCACCTCCTTTAGGGAACCAGGAAACCACTCCTTGGCACTGCCAGCCTCTCTGGTCCCTTGTACCAGCCAGACAGTTTGAGGAGGAAGTGAGGGGCTAACACCAAGCGCAGCTGGCTTCCTCCAGGGCTTGGTCTTGTTCCATGGGGTTCCAGGCTGGACATGGCCCGAGGGCAGCCCAGAAACCCTCCTCAGGGTTACGTGCTGCAGCCTGCTCTGCATACCGACCACTCCTCTCTGCGCTCCAGTCCCCAAGAAACTGGTAGGCGCTAACTGGTGGAGCAGGGTCCAGCGAGCAGCGGGCAAAGGAGCATTTGCTAACCAAATGTCGAGCAGCATTGGCATTGGATGTGTCTGTTCTGCTGGGGAAGCAGCTTGGAGGGGAGAAGTTGGCTTGGGCATGGGGGCGCTGGGAAGCTCTTATTTGGTCTTGAGGGAAGTATTGAGGCCTCAGCAGGGCCTGGAGAACAGGGCTGGGTTTCACAGTGCAGGCGCTCTGCCAGGCCTGGGACCCAGGTGTGTCACTGCTGAGCTGAGCCCTGCCACAGTGGGACACGGGGAAACCCTGCATGAAGTTGAGTGCCCCATGGCGCTGCTCCTGTGCCCTGGGTTCTAGCTAGCTGTCTTGTGCCCCTAGCCCCTGAGCCCACCTTCTTGCTCCCCAAGCTGCCATTCCTCAGCTCTCGTGTTGGCGCACAGGGGCATGCTGGGAGTGAATGTAGCTCTGCTCGGGGTGAGTCTGTGAACAGGGCAAGGCCCAGTGCCCGTCATAGCTGGAAGGAAGTGACTGGCCGGCTGCTGCTATAAACATCCTCCCTCCAACGTGCACAAGGCTTTGGACAGCTCAGCCTCTGGCCCCTGAGTCTTGCTGGAGCTCGCATGCTGTAGCTAGTGCAGCCAGAGCCCTGCTGGCTCTGACCTAGCCTGTCTCCTGGGGGCAGGGCAGGAGTACTCCCTGCACTCTGTTTTCCGGTATTTTCTCCCAACAAATTGACTCACGCGCTGCAGTGTCTGCCTACACCCTTGGGAGGGTCTGTGAGCCTCCTGCTCTGGGTGAGAAGAGCTCTGCTGGATTGCAGGGCCTGCTGACCCTGGAAGCGGGGAACGGAGCCTGTTACCTTCCTGCCTCTGAGCACAGAGGTGTGCTGGGGAGGGGGACACGTCCCATTCCCCTCCCAGCTCACTGGCATCAGCCTGGAGGAGCAGGGAGGTACTGTCACAGGCCAGGCCCAATAGCTGGGACATTCTTTTGTTAGGGGATGGTCCAGCCTCCTCCCCGGTCCCCTGCTCGGCTCCCCTGCCCCCAGCCTAGAGAGTTCCTTTCCCATTGTAATGCCAGCCTCCCTCGCACCAGTGTCGCAGCACCCCCTGTTGGTGGTAGCACTGGGTGTAGTAGCACATCTGCCTGCTCTGGAATGGAGCCCGGGGTCTGGTGGCTCTGCCGGCAGAGATTGGGATTAACCCTGGGAGAGGGAGCAGGTGGGCACTGCAGGGCCTGGTGCGCTGGCTGACTCCGAGTGGCTCAGGTTTTCTTCTCCTCTCTTCCTTCCAAGGCAGCTGATTGAACAAACCAGCTTCTGCCCTGATGCGAGCATAATGTCTAAACTGCTGCTTGACCCGCCGCAGCCCGGCTTCCTGCTCTCCCCTTGGCCCTGGCGCTGCCTCAGCCGAGGTTAGTGTTGGCCGGCCTGCTCTGGTACAAGCTCTGTAAAATGTGGCCGGGATTAGCAGTTAGTTTGGCAGAGCGGCCAGGTCTGCCTGCACTAGCGCACACAGCCTGTTCCTGCTGGAAGTCAAATGGCCTCCATTGCGCAGGAATCCATCAGGATGGGAGGGGCTGCTACCTGCTGCCATGCAACCACCTCTGGGGTGGAACACAGCACAGCCTTCAGGAGCGCTACAGAACAGCTTAGTCCAGGAAGTGAGGGAAGAGACCATAGTCAGGGGAGTTTAGGGAGAGGGTCTTTGTCCAGGTCCCTGGAGTCAACATCACTATTCTCGGGGGAAGATCCTGGGGCTCTTTAATGGCAGGGCGTGGCTGGGCCCTTGGTTTCATGACTTGATTTCATGACCATCTGCTCAGGGTGGGGAGTCAGCCACAGCCCTCTCTGAGGCACTGAATACCTAGCCTGTTAAATCCTCCTCTGGAAGCCAGCCACTGGGTATTTGTGGGGGAGAAGGGTTTGCCCCAAGTAGGGCAACCCTGGAAACAATCGGGAAGCTCAGAAGCGGCATTAGAAGCAGCAAGTTAAAGGAAATCAAACACTCAGAAAATGGGGTGAGGGAGCCTGCTTTCTGCCTGGCAGATGGTGCAGTTCCAGGACTTGCCCAGGTCTAAGGGGTGCAGCAGATAAGAAGTGAGATGCCTAGGCAGGGTCTGCCAGCTTCTCTGGTTCAGCAGCTGCTGCTATGGCAGGACTCGTATCTCAGCTGCACGGTTCCCTTGTCTGAGTGTTACCGAACTGGAGTGGAGAGCGGCACGCTGGGTTAGGGCTGCAGCCTGGGGACCTCTCCCAGGAGGGGGCACTCTCGCCTTCTCCACTTCCCCAGTGTGCTACGCGCTGCAGCAAAGCACTTTGGTGTTCAGTGAACTAAGTGCAGGGCCCGCACTTCCATTTAGGCTACCTAGGCGGACGCCTAGGGCACCAGGATTTTGGGGGGGGGCGGCATTTTGTCACCTTCGGCGGCAATTCGGCGGCGGGGGGGGGTCCTTCAGTGCTCTGGGTTTTTGGCGGCAATTCTGCGGCGGGTCCTTCACTCACTCTGGGACCCGCCGCTGAAGTGCCCCGAAGACCAGGGCACTTCAGCGCAGAATTGTGCCCCCCACCGCAGAATTGTTGCCGACCGGGAGCGCGAGAAGGACCCCCGCCTAGGCAGGGCCAGCTCCAACCGGGAGCGCGGGAGGGCGGCAGGCGGCTTCGGTGGACTTCCCACAGTTGTGCCTGCGGAGGGTCCATTGGTCCCGTGGCTCCGGTGGAGCATCCGCAGGCACATCTGCGGCAGGTCCGCCGGAGCTGCAGGACCAACGGACCCTCCGAGGAACACCTGCGGCAGGTCCACCGGAGCCGCGGGACCGTCGAGCTGCAGAACACCCCCCACGGTGTGCCGCCGTGCTTGGGATGGTGACATAACTAGAGCCGGCCCTGCGCCTAGGGCGCCAAAAACCCTGGTGCCGCTCCCGACTAAGTGCTGCTCCCCATTGAGCACTTAGGGGCAGTATGGGAGCCGACTCATCTTCACTCATCTATCCCTCCTCGGTGCCCGACTCCCCTCGCCTGCTGGCTGCCTTTGGCTTTCCAGTCGGAGAGGACCAGCCTATGCTGGCAGGGCCTGCCTGGGGCAGTTCTGTGAGTGCAGGGTGGGAGGGTTGCAAACGGTTCACTGGGCCGAGACAGCTCCTTCCGCTGCTGGCAGACAATCCTCCAGCTTTGGACAAGCCAGCTGACCTGGTGGCTTTCTACTGACAGCACTTCTTGCTGTCCTGGATCTGCAGACGTTCAGCCCCCATGGAACCTGGCGCCCCCTTCCCGCAAGGGTGGTGGCACCTGCAATCAAGGGTTTCTAAATCCCTTACGGACAAGACATCTCGTCTCCCTCCCTGGCCTTGCCCAGTGGCCCTTGCCTCACCCTGGCTCTGTCCCCTGGAGCAGAGAAGCCCAGCTGAAACACGAGCCAAGGCAAGAGCTGGGGAGGGAGCGTGAATGGCGGGACTGTCCAAGGACAGACAGCGAAGAATGGGCCTTTCACGGGCACCAGCGGGTGCCGCAGGTCAGCAGAGCTGTCGGAGCCGCCTGCCGTGTAGAGCTGCGCTCTGTGCTCCTTTCTGGTCCATGCTCCTTTGTCTGGCTCCAGCCGGCTCCCCCGCGTAGCACAGCAGCCACTGGGGCAGCCTGAGTGAGCTCTTAGAAGCGGCTCTTTCCGCTCAGCAACTCACTTCACAGCTTCCCCGGCATAGCCTCAGCCATGCGGGAGCCTCCTGCCTGAGCAGGGGCCCGACAGTGCGTGTGTTGAAGTGAGGAGGGTACAAAGTGAGAGGTGTCAGCCCCGCCGTAGGACAGCAGCTCCTTGCAACCCACTACTTTCCTGTGTCCCTCGGTCCTCGCGGGCAGGGGAGTGAATGACAGCGGGTCTGAGGCCCTTCCCAAACGGGGAGGGGGGCTCGACCCCTTTACAAAGGCAGGGACACAGCTCACATTCGCTTGCCAGGGGCTTGCCAAGCACCTACACCCCAGGATAAAGTGCCCAGCAAGGGAGAGCTTGTGTCTTGGCATGTAACTGAGGGATCCATGGCCTTCAGACCGGGTCTGAGCCTCTTGCAACTGGACGCAAATTAGGATGAGCCAAAGTGACATTAATCTTTAGTGAGCACTGGCAGAGCAGGGGGCTGCAGGGCAGGATTGAGGGGCACTGGCAGAGCAGGGGGCTGGACTGGGAGAGCAGGGGGCTGCAGGGCAGGATGGAGGGGCAGTGGCAGAGCAGGGGGCAGGACTGGGAGTGCAGGGGGCTGCAGGGCAGGATGGAGGGGCACTGGCAGAGCAGGGGGCTGCAGGGCAGGATTGCAGGGGATTGGGAGAGCAGGGGGCTGCAGGGCAGGATTGCAGGGCACTGGGAGAGCAGGGGGCTGCAGGGCAGGATTGAGGGGCACTAGCAGAGATGGGGGCAGGGCTGGTAGAGCAGGGGGCTGCAGGGCAGGATTGCGGGGCACTGACAGAGGTTGGGGCAGGACTGGGAGAGCAGGGGGCTGCAGGGCAGGATGGAGGGGCACTGGCAGAGCAGGGAGCGGCAGGGCAGGACTGAGGGGCACTGGCAGAGATGAGGGCAGGGCTGACAGAGCAGGGGGCTGCAGGGCAGGATTGTGGGGCACTGGCAGAGCAGGGGCAGGACTGGGAGAACAGGGGGCTGCAGGGCAGGATGGAGGGGCACTGGCAGAGCAGGGGGCAGGACTGGGAGAGCTGGGGGCTGCAGGGCAGAACTGAGGGGCACTGGCAGAGCAGGGGGCTGCCGGGCAGCAGTGCCAGAGCTTGTCCCTCTGGCAGGTGTTGGACTGCACAGAGTGGGACTGGGCTGTCTCTGCTCTTTCAAAATATTGGCCCAGCATTAGTCCTGTCCCCGGAGGCCCGGTTGATCCTCGTGTCAGATGCCCCTCTCTGCCCAGGGCCTCTCGTAGGGAGTGAGCCCCCTGCTCCACCTCTGACTCAGCCTGTGTGGGCTGCCTTGCTTGTTCCCACCACCCTGACATGTTGTGTCGTCATTGTTGGGATCCAGGTTCCACCAGGGCCTTGGCTGTGCCTCTCCAGAGTGCAGCACGGTGACTCCCGGGGCAGACTGGTGATGGTGCTGCCCCCTCGCCTTGCATGGGAGAAGCTGCTGCGCAAGGGCGGCTGGATGAGTCAAGCAAGCAGCTTGTTTAGCTCTTAGAGGAAGTAATCCAGAGGCGGCCAGGAAGCTCAGCCCAGTCATTAGTGCAGCCGGCCTAGCGGGAAGGGAGCCGTGCTGAGCTGGCTGCTCTAGCTGACACGCCCGGGGCAGAGCCCTGCCTCCTGTGCTGCATGCCAGTGTCACGGAGTCACCGGGCGATGCTCTGGAACTGCTCCCCACCAAGCCAGTCAGGACTTTGGGGAGCCTCCTCTCCCTTGGAGCAGACTTGTTCAGGGCAAGAAGCTCACACATCTTCACCTCCTGGGTCTGTCCTTGGAGCATTCAGCATCCTCTGCCCCTCTGTGCGCTTCCTACAGCGAGCCCGCCTCAGTGGGGTCCTGGGGAAGCCACAGGGTCCTGCACCCCCACTTTGCAGTCAGACGTGACTCTCAGCCAGCCAGTAACACAGAGGTTTATTAGATGACAGGATCAGGGTCTAAAACAGAGCTTGTAGGTACAGCAAACCGGACCCCTCGGCCGGGCCCATTCTGGGGGGCAGTGAACCAGACCCCCCACATCTGCACTTCACTCCTCGACCCCAGCGAGCTCCAGACTAACAACCCCCCCCAGCCCCTCCTCTCTGCTCAGCTCCTTTCCTGGGACATGAGGTCACCTGATCTCTTTGTCTCCAACACCTTCAGCTGGCACCTTTGCAGGGAAGGGGCCCAGGCCATCAGTTGCTAGGAGACAGTGTGTCAGGCATTTAGGTGCACTGGCCCTTTGCTCTGCCAGATACTTAAGAACTGCCATGGGGACACTGAGGCACCAACACAGTATTCAGAGAAAACATTAAGAACATTCCTAGTTCATCACATCTCTCCCCCCTTCGAGACCGAACTGAGCGAGGTCACTTCAGCTAGTGACCTGGGGAAGTTCGAACCCACCAATGTTCCCAGGGATGCCCCAGCATCTCTCCCATTCCTTGGTGTGAGTTACACCAGGACAGTCCAGTCTCATGCCCTCCCTTAGGTCGGGTGTGCTTGATGGCACTTGCAGGCCGCATGTGGGAAGGTTTATGCGGTTTGAACCCTTTTGCTATCCCCAATACCCCTGGGGTTCAAACTGGGACGGGGTCTTCTCCCAGCACTCTGGGCTGCAATTCGGGCTCTCTTGGTTAAGAGCCCCCATCTTGGCCTTGGCCAGTTCTGGGCTTGGGCAGCTGCTTCCCACTTTGTGGCCCAAACACAACACCTCTGCCGTCCCCCCCTTGCACTTTCCAGCTTTTATCGTCAGTCCCACCTCCTTGAGGCAGCCCAGCCCCCTCTTCACCTGGGACCCCTGTTCCTCCCAGGTCTGGCTAAAGATGCACATGTTATCAGTGTCTGCCAGGGCCAAGTTCTCCATCGCCCTTTGCTTGTCTAGAATCTCCCCAGGCCTAGGCATGGGGTCGGCATCGGACACTGTGATGGCTTTAAGCTTCTGATAATCCCCACAAAACCAGATCATCCTCTCTCCCTTGGGGATCAGCCCCACGGGTGAGGCCCATGGGCTGTAAAATGGCTGGATCCCATCTAAAGCCAGCATGTCCTTGACCTCTCTCTCCAGTTTCTGGGTTGCTTTCCCAGTGACTCTGAACGGGGAACACCTGATGGGGAGATTGGCTTCCACCTCAGGGAAGAGATTCCCCAGGGGGTCTTCCCCCTTCTCCATCTGATCCTCCCCCTTCAGGTCCAGGGGTCCCCTCACTCTCCTCCCATCCAGCAGCTCAAATGGGAAGAATCCTGTGGATTCCTGGGGCACCACCAGCTGCCTCCCGATTCCCCCTAGTTCTACTTCCCCTTGGGGAGCCCATTCCCAGTACAGGAATCCCTTCTCCTGCAGGACTCTGTCCCTGCAGCCTTCCCCAAGGGGGTTTGCAACGCTGTGGCCAGCAAGTTCCCTCAGCTTCTCCAAGGAGGAATCCCTCTGCAGCTCGGTCTGGGATTCAGCTGCTGGGGCAGGGAGTGGGACCTGCTCCCTCTCGCTGGCTGGGCCTGGGGTCACAGCCCCCCTGAGCCTTGTCCCTGGTAGCTCCCTCCCTGCTGTGTAATCACTTCCCAGCAGCATGTCTGGACCAGGCAAACCTGTTTGGCAGCAGACCTGCCCTGCCTGGGTGTCCCCCCGCTCAGCTGGGGTCTCAGCTCCTCCCATGCTCAGCACTGCCCTTGCTGTCCCAGTGGGGGCAGGCAGCGAGCTCTCTGCTCTGGTCACAGCATCAGAGCCAGCATGAGCCCCCTCTCCGGTGTGCAGGGGGGCGGAGAGCATCTCTCCCTCCCGCTCAGCCCCAGGGGGCTGGTTACAGGTAGGCAGGTATCCTGAGCCCAGCAGCCCCTCCCCCTTGCCAGCCAGGTTATTTGCATTTTCACTGACCATTTCCATCCTAGCCAATTGGTTCCCTGGATTTGAATTCAAACCCTCGGCCGTTACAGGAGCGGGGCCTGGATCCTGTCCCAAGGGGAGACAGTCACCCCCCAACAGGGCCTCCGAGCCGATATCCTGGAGAACCCCAACTACCAGCCAGCCTGACCCCTCCTGGGTCTGCACAGGGATCTGGGCCATAGGCAGGGCGAGGGGCTTCACCCCAGGGAACTTCTCCCAGGTCCCACAGTCCCTCAGCCTCTGGGGCTGCACCACCACAGTTCTCTCTGTCCCAGGGTCTCGCCCCTGCAGGCGTGTTTCCCCACTGACCCCTGGGCAGCCCCCTATGTCTGTCTGCTCCACCATCACCAGTCCATGCTGCTGCTGCTTCTCCTGCAGCTTTTCCTTTGGCTCTTGCTCTCTCTCATGGTCCTCTCGCTCTCTCGGGCTCTGCTCCCGTCCCATCCGTCTCCAATCTCCTGATGGGGAACCCAATCGTGAAGACCCTCGTCTGATTGGGGACCAGACTCCCGGGGGTGCCTGGCTGCTGTTCCAGCTGCTCCCAGATCCTCTTGTAGCCCCATCTGGGTCAGGAATCTGCTCCTCAGAGCGGTCCTCCTCCTCCAACTGCACGATTAACTGTGCCTTGGTGAACGTCCCCATGCGTAACCCTCTCTTTGTTCACAGGATCACAATGTCCTTCTTAAGGAGATGGTATCAGAGGGGTAGCCGTGTTAGTCTGGATCTGTAAAAGCAGCAAAGAATCCTGTGGCACCTTATAAACTAACAGATGCATCTGAGGAAGTGGGTATTCACCCACGAAAGCTCATGCTCCAAAACGTCTGTTAGTCTATAAGATGCCACAGGATTCTTTGCTGCTCTTAAGGAGATGGTGACAGGCCATCACTTCACCATTCCCAAGTGGCTCTGGACTCACAGGCCTGTGTGCTCTTGGCTCCCCCATAGTTTCCAGGAAGAACCCCTGGTGTGCCAGCCCTTCTCGTGATCACCACCTCTTTGCCAGGGTCGAGCTGCAGCCTCCTCCGCCCCTGGGACTGCTCCTGCAATCCCCAGGGGAACCCTGCTACTGCAAAAATCCTTCTCTCTCCCAGGGTTGAGCGGCAAGCTCCTCCGCCCCTGAGACTGCTCGCTGCAGTCCTCAGGGGGACCCCGTTACTCCAACAGTCCTCACTGGTCACACACTTCCAGAGGTTAACTGCCCCCTGAAACCGTCCCTCTCTGAGCCTTCAGCATGCCTGGTCCTCATTATCCTCCTTTGTTTTACTGCTCCCCAGTCACTTACTGCAAGAAGCGCCATTCACGGGGTGCAGTACATCCCAGTGCTGCCACCAGTTGTCACGGAGTCACCGGGCGATGCTCTGGAACTGCTCCCCACCAAGCCAGTCAGGACTTTGGGGAGCCTTCTCTCTCCTGGAGCAGACTGGTTCAGGGCAAGAAGCTCACACATCTTCACCTCCTGGGTCTGTCCTTGGAGCATTCAGCATCCTCTGCCCCTCCGTGCGCTTCCCACAGTGAGCCCGCCTCAGTGTGGTCCTGGGGAAGCCACAGGGTCCTGCACCCCCACTTTGCAGTCAGACGTGACTCTCAGCCAGCCAGTAACACAGAGGTTTATTAGATGACAGGAACAGGGTCTAAAACAGAGCTTGTAGGTATAGCGAACCGGACCCCTCGGCCGTGTCCATTCTGAGGGCAGTGAACCAGACCCCCCACGTCTGCACTTCACTCCTCGACCCCAGCCAGCTCCAGACTAACAACCCCCCCCTAGCCCCTCCTCTCTGCTCAGCTCCTTTCCTGGGACACGAGGTCACCTGATCTCTTTGTCTCCAACACCTTCAGCTGGCACCTTTGCAGGGTAGGGGCCCAGGCCATCAGTTGCTAGGAGACAGAGTGTCAGACATTTAGGTGCACTGGCCCTTTGCTCTTCCAGATACTTAAGAACTGTCATGGGGACACGGAGGCACCAACACAGTATTCAGAGAAAACAATAAGAACATTCCTAGTTCATCACAGCCAGCAGCTCAAGTGCATGGCCGGCAGCTGGCCCTGGCCTGTGTCGGGTGCACAGACCCTGCTGTCCCGGCTGTACTGTCCCACCCATCCTACCATGGTGGGCTCTTACCCTGCTGGGGCACCGTTTTAGACACCTACTCAGCCCAAACTCCTCGGTGTTGCTGCTGCAGTTTCCCAGCTATCCTTAGCAAGGGCTCTGCTCCAGTGCCAGGCAGGGTCTTAGCAGTGCCCAGCTAGAGCCCTGGGGCTCTCGGACCAGCCTCCCCCCTCCGGGTTCAGAGTACCTAGCAAACCTCAGTCGTGGCAACCCCTCCATTCCCCTTCCTGGCCGGGCAGGAAGAGTCCTATTGCTCGCCATGGACTTGGCTCCTGCTTCCGGGGTCGTGCCTGGCTGCTGGGCTGGGGGCAGCACTGGGGAGTGAGCAGCTGCTCTGAGAGGATAAAGCTGGGGGTGTAGGGCCATGTGACGCCCCCTCTCCTCCCCCCGCCGTCTCCACCAATGCTGTAACCAGAGCAAGCCAGCTCGGGCCTTCTGGGGCTGGTACCTCAGTGTTTCTGCTCCCCCAAAGGGCTAGGGCTAGTTGTCTGGACCAGCTCAGCCCTCCCCAGTCAGCAGCGTGAGCCCAGCACTCTGGCAGCGGAAGGCTAGGTACCCCAGGCTGCCCCGCCGAGCAGCCCTGTCCCTGGTTTCACGTTCTGCAGTGTATGAACGCTGCAGGGTGTGGGAGGGGAATGCACCCCCTATTCCCAGCGAACCCACTCTGAGCGCAGTTGCCACCTCCCCACCATGCTTGGAGATGCACGTGACCCGCGTTTCCGCCTCTGCTAGCTCTCTGTGTGCTCGCGCAAGCCTTGCTGGGCTTGCCAGGGGTCTTGCTTTCCCTCCACTCATCTCTCACATGCTGTTGGAAGCCCCTGCCTTCTCAGCCCAAATTCTGAGGTGCTGCCCTGTGTCCCAGGTGCCGACTGGGCCCCACTTACCAGACTGGACCATAAGCACCAATAAGCTTGTACGTTCATGCCACGCCTTTCTGCTGGAGAGCTCCTAAGATAGGGGTTGCTTGCGCAGCGCTGACACGCAGCCAGCTCTGGGGAAGAGTAGAGCAGCTGCCATTTCACGACACTGCCCCGCTCCACACTGGGACAGGAAGTAAACAATTCCATGTCCACGGGAAACTGTGGGGTGGTGTCATATAGACAGAGTATAATTACCCCAGCTGGAATTCAGTCAGACCAGGAATGCCGCCAGACCTGTTCTTGTGTGGAGTACCTGGGATGTTTAAAGATCACAGGAGGTCAGGACCTTGGGCCTGAGCTACACTAAAAAATTAGCTCAACCCAGCAATGTTGTCTCTCAGCGAGGTGTAGTAACTACACCGAGGGGAGAGCCCCTTGCCTCAGTGTAGGTAGCGTCTCCACAGAAGTGCTGCTGCTGTAGTATTCCAGGTGTAGACAAGCCATTAGCTGCCATCTCATCTGAAAGAAAGTGCCTCCGACACATCAGTGAAGTATTTGTTAGAGGATGGAGAATCAGCACTGCTCCCTGCAACACCGGTCCTGCGGTTTGGAGGTGTCCCACCCCCTGCATCCCCAGCTCAGAGGGCAGCCCTGGCATGTGTCATCGGGGTGCAGGCTAGGCCGAGTGGAGGTAGTGTGCATGGAGTGCAGCAGTCCATGGGCTGGGGCTAGTCCAGATACTTTCCTTCGAAAGACGGGTCCCCAAGGGGAAGTCAGTCAAACTGGGCCAGGCAGCCACAGCCGCACCGAGTCGGACCAGTCTCCAGCCTGTACAGATGCTCCTGTTGGGCTGGGGTGGGGAGCCTGTGCTCCTCTGTGGGGTCTGCACCGGGCTCAGCATGCATTCCAGCCCCATTGGCAGCGCAGGTGGCATCCTCTGGGCGTCTGGGTTTCAGGCAGAGGTAGAGAGCTGAGCGTAAGAGCAGCCCCCACCCAGCAAGGTTGCTGCCCCCTCGCCCCCCACCCCCCCGTCCATGTAGCCAGGAGTGAGCAAGGGGGCCGGGGACAGATCTGTGGTGGAGGAGGAGGCATAGTACCCAGACCAGGTGCCAAGCAAAACGGCTGTGCAGCCCTTTATTACCAACAATAGTGTAATCTGGCTGTGGTGAGTGGTGCCGTTGTGGATGGGGTCCCCTTGGGTGGAGATCTGTGTGCACACAGATAGTGCCCACCTCCGAGGCTGGCAGGGTGAAGACACAGACTGCACATGGCTGGGGAGTGGAGCTGTTGCCCACGATGCCCAGCCCAGAACTGTAGGCTCTCTTGGCACCCAGCAAAGGGAGAGACAAAGCCCTGGAACTGCCCTCCAATGGGTCGTGGAGCTGGGAGGGTGGGTGAGGCACAGGACGCGCACATGGAGCTGTGTGGCTGTGCAGGGCAGCCTGGCTTTTGGGGCAGGGCAGTGGCTTGGGCTCTCCCAGTTCTGCCGTGCCTCGAGGCATCACCGTGGGCAGCCACCGGGACCTCGTTCCCCTCTGTGCGGCTTGCTCAGCTTGGAGATCCGCAGCTGGGGAGCACCAGAGGAGTGGCAGGCATAACAACATGGAACTGGCAAAGGTGGGCCGGAAAGGGTCAGCCTCCGTAGTCCTCATGAGTGAGACAGCTGGCGGGAGTTTCAGTTTGGGCTGGGTGGTGAAATGCAGGGAACCCCAAGCTGGGGTCTAAGCTCCCTAACCCCCCGCGAAGGACTCGATTGAGGGGTCCTGATTGTACCTACGCGCTCTGCTTGGGACTGTGTTCATGTCATCTAATAAACCTTGTTTTACTGGCTGGCTGAGAGTCATGGTGAATCTCAGGAAGAGGGGTGCAGGGCCCTGACTTCCCCCCACTCCGTGACAGGAGGCCTCTGCATAGCTCAGCCTTGGCCTCCATCCTGGCTTCTCCCTGGTAGCGAGCCCAGCCTCCCGGCCCGCTGTGTATGGTGTGAGGTAGAGCCATGCACTGTAACGCCTGCAGGACTGAGGATTGGGCCAGGTCCGCTTTCATCCTCACACTGTCACCTGATTGTATTTCCTCCGAGGCTCCAGCCGACCGCCGCTGCCTTGCCCTCGGTGCTCCTCAGGGGGCTGAGGAGAGGGATGCCGGGGTCCAGTGCGGGGGCTGTTGTTCCCAAGGAGCAGACTTTCGCTGACAGAAGTCTTGCCAGCATGAGCAGCTGCCAGCAGGCCAGAGCAGGAGGCAGGGCCGTTGCGTTGATCTAGGTGGAACACGACCCTGTCACTGTCCGACATTAACCAGTGTTCAGCAAGGTCAGGAGGTGATACACAGAGACCTCTGCCAGCTTGGTACCATGCACCACCAAACAGCCTTTGAACCTTTGACTGAACACACAGAAAAGTAAGAAAACCAGCGAAAATGTTTCAAATGTCAAGTATTAGTTGGGCTTTCATTTGACCAGCATCCCTTGTGCCCTTTCCCAAGGCTGGAGGGAGGGGTTAGAGAACCCTCTGGTTCGACTGTCTCTCAGGGGTGTTAAAGATGGTGCTAACCGGTCCTTGCGGGGGAAGAGGGGAAGTTAGCTGCAATGGGCTGGAACTATTGGTGCTGCTGTTAAGGTCCCATCCTGTTTCCTGAGAAGAGCAAACAAGACAAGAAGGGGAGAGAAAAGACCAGCACAGACAGTGCAGCTTCTAGCTGGGGAGTTGATTCATGTTCGCAGCCTCAGCGCTGGAGAAACACAGACCCAGCACACGGTCTGAGAGCTGACACATTTGGACCATCATTGGGCTCTTGAGGGCATTGCTTCAACTCCCTCCTGGTCCCAGGCTCACCGCTTTGGCCAGCGAAGGCAGCTCTTATTAGACAGAAGGCAAAGGAGAGGGGTGGGGACGGAAGGATGTAAGGTGAGGAAGGAAAAAGACACACGGAGGGGTGGGAGGTGACACCGTCTCACAGCCCAGGTGGAGTTTGGGAGTTAGCTGGAGCAAGGGAGTTGGAGATGTTGGCTGGGTCCTTCTCTCTGGTCTGGTCTGTCAGAACATCTCTCAGGAGGAGGATGGAGAAGGCCCTGGGTCCCAGGAGATGGCAGCCAGGATGCTGATGTACACTCTTCCTTCTCTAGTCTTTCAGTCAGCCTCCTCACCCTCACAGTAGCCAGCTCCCCACCACAAGAGCCTCTTGTTAAGAACCCCAAAAGGGAGGGAGGTGGAACAGCCCACTCCTTCATTATTTTGTCCACCAATTAGGCTCCATTTCTGACACATTAATTTTGAGCCATTGATTTCCAGTCCCACACTTCTCTAGTCTACAGGGCACGATCGTCACCCAGCCCGTGAGTTCTCTCAATAGGCCTGGTTGATTGGACTAATTCAGCGTCTGTTTCCCTTCCGCGCCTTTTCCCAACCGCAGTTATTGGTATCAGCTGTTGTGTCGCTTTGTGAACTTTCACTCCTTTCGTACAACTGTGTTCACAAGTCAGCTGGATACCAGAACACCTGCCGAGCCCCACGAGCAGCTCCGGGAGGAGAGCTGGGGTGGGGGACAGGACAGAGCTCCAAAAGCCAGGCCGAACATCCAGCTGGGGGACCCATATGCCCTTGAGGGGACCCTTGGTTACCATGTGAGTGCAGAACAGAGGGGAAAGGATAACCCCTCGAAGGAGAGGAGTTATTTAGGCTGGTGGAAAATGAAGAGTAATTGGGTGAAATGGAGAGAGGGACATTTTGGGCTGACCTTTAGGCAATCATCCTGCCAGTGGGATGGCCGAAGCTGTGGTGTCCCCTCCCCAGGGAAATGAGAGAAGCTTTCGGCATTTGGGACACAGAAAGCTAGACTAGCCAAACCACTGGAGAAAGTGCAATGGGCCGAGTTCCACACTGGCCCTTGGGGGTGGAGTATCTCCGAGCTCAGGGCCTTTTCCAGCTCTCACTGCTGGGACGGCATAGCACAGCCCAGCACAGCTCCCCCTCCACCCAGCCCGTCTTTCCAAGCTCTGGGATCACTGTAACTTTCAGTTGCCTGGCGAGATAATTCACACACGGCCAGGCTTGCCTGGTCTGACAAGGGGTTGCAGGTTGATTCCTCCTAGGAAGATGGAGGCAGGGGGGAGAATAAATCAACCTCTGTGTAGTCCCTCAGCTTCTGGAGCCAGAGACGATTCTGGTATTGGAATGGCACCCACACGTCTGAATCCTAGACCTTAGTTGATGGATGTGAGTTCTTGGATTATCCAGCCCCTGGCCCCAGGATTGCACCCTGCACTACGCAGGAAACATGTCTTTCTGTTCTATGTTTGTACAGCGCCTAGCGCACTGGGGTCCTAGCCCAGGACTGGGCTCCCCAGTGCTACTGTAATAGAAATAATTAATAATAATTTGCATCCACTTCTGGCCTGGCTTTCAGAGGCATTGCTCTGCCCAAGTCCCCACCGAAGTCAGTGGGAGGTGTGTCTGCTCTGGTGACCAAAGCTTTAGGGCCTAGGAGGCAGCACATGGGGTTTCAAGGGAGGGCCCTCAGCTTTGGGGGCAAGGAGGGCCGCTGTTGGAAGTGGCTGTGATCCCGTTTGATAGGAAGCCCTGTAAAACTGGTGATACAGGAGCAGCTGTTCCGGGGTTTCACCAGATTTGCAAGCTCCCAGGAACACTCACTAGACAAATGCAGAGCTCCTGTGGCTTGGAACGGACACAGCTTTCTGAGCAGAGGGCCAGCCAGTGCCCTCTGCCCCCCGCTTGCTGCGTTACCCCGTGGGCTGGGGCACCGACTCTGGCGCTTGGGTTCGAGGGAACATGCCCAGCTGCCCTTGTATGGCAGCCAGTGTTAAGAATTCTGGGATGCTTGGGGAGGTCTGGCTGGTTTATCCTGCCACCCATCACTGTGGTATTGGAGCGCCTTTCGTGGAGAAGTGATAGTAATAACAGAGTCCCTAGGGGACTTCATGGAGTGTCTGGTTCTTTTCTCTCTTCGGGAATCGGGGGCAGATGTGGGTCCCATGGAAACATTCTCTCCTGGCCTGGTGCTGGGGGGAAGCAGAGAGGAGAGGAGGAAGGGCTCCAGATTGATGCTCTGTTAACCCTTTCTCTGCTGCAATGGATAGTGTTATCAAGAGCTGTCCCTTAGGAACAGAAGACGTGAGCATGTGTGTGTTCTCCTGACTTGGCGAGAGGCTGCTCCCCCTTTGTGCTCTGAGGAATGCGTCTGCACCGTCCCAGCCACAGGAGCTCCATCTCATCCCTTTTATCGGCTTTAATGGAGGTTTTACGATGGCTTTTGTACTGTGTTTCCCGAGTCCCATAAGTGCTGCTTTGACAGCTGGCCCAGGCATGGCAGCTCTGCGACTGAACCCCAGCCAGTGGCAATTAAAGCCAGGTGGAGAGGCGCTACTGTTGCATTTGAGGAGCAGGAGGGAACCATCTCTTCCCTCTGTGCACAGAGGATTGCCCCAAGCCCTTGTACTGATCATTCACTAAGCGGCAAGATCCCCCTTTCTTTAACCTGCAAAAATCAGGGCAGCTGTTTGGAGAGTGAGGGGAACCCAGCACTGCTGGGGTCTGTGTGTCCTGGGCACTTCCTGCACCGGGGCCTTCCAGAGCCACCGCAGACCTTCCGTGGCATTAAGCCCCCTTTGGACAGCAGCTTTCGACAGGGTCGTTATACTCAGCACAGTCAAAATTTGCACTCAGGAGCCCTGTCAGCAGCACTAGGCTGGTGCAAGCAGCTCTGCTTTCTTTTGGGGCACCCCAGAGCTGCATGACTCTGATCCTAGGGCTGTAACTTGGTGTGTGGAGGGGGGTTGTGTCTCCAGTCAGATCCTCTCTGCTCCTGGATGTGGGCTAAGCTAGGACTTGTAAGTGTGTTAGCTATTCGAACACCTTCTAAAGGTCTAGTGGAGGGGAAGTGGCCTGGACTGATAGAGCACTAGACTGGGACTTCAGACCCCTGGGTTCTCTTCCCAACTTTACCCTGGGCCAGCTGGGTGACCTTGGACAAATCACGTTGCCTCTCTGTGCCTCAGTTTGCCCACCTGTAGAATGGGGACAATGATACTGACCGCCGCTGTAAAGTGCTTGGCAATCTCAGGATGAAAAGTGCTGTGGAACAGCTAGGTGTTAGCTACCATGTGCTCAGCTGGGAGGGTCCCGCTTGCATTAACCTGGCCACTGTCACCTGGGTTAAAGTCCACACTGCTAACTGGCTGGAGCACCAACCTAGAGATCCTAGGCCAGGCAGAACCATAAGAGATGCAAGAGACAAATGCACCAGCCAGCATCCGTTGGCTGATAAAATAGGAAACTGGTTTCCTTTGCCTCTGCTGGCCACGTGCCTGCCACCTAGTTCTTGTCCAGGGGCAGAGCTCCCTAGCTAGCTCTGGTCTAATACAACAGCAAGAAGTTGTAGCTCTGTCTGGAGCTTCAGTGGCCCCCACAACTGTACTCAGTCCTCAAGGTATTTATCCGTTAGCTGTCCTACATGGGCACTGAGCTGCGTGAGCCTAAGGGACTTGTCCAGGGTCACAAAGGAAGCCTGCGACATAGCAGGGAACTGGATCCAGATCTCCGGAGTCCCAGGCTCGCACTCTAATACCTAGGCCATAACTTTCCTGTCTGCTACAGTCCTGGCATGTGTATATGAGGCCTATCAGGGGAGTGCTCCATCAGGCGGGGGGGGACTTGGTCCCGGGGAGCTGGATTGGAATGCTAGATCACCTCTGCCTTTGTCCCTCTCCCCCAGACACATACACAGCTCTCTCCTCTGCTCTGCATTTCCATGGGATAGGTGAAGGCCAGCTGCCCAGAGACCTGGCCACCCCCTGTGGCTAAGGCACCTGGAGGGTGCTGTCCCTGTAAGTGTTCCGAGGGTGGGATAAGGGTTTTCCCATTTCTGCTGATGCTGCTGTTGTGCAGAGACAGGTTCTGGAAACCCAGCATAACTCAGGGAAAACCCTGATATGTGCACTGCACTCTCCCAGCTGGCAGGCTAAAGGCAGAACACGGCAGTTGCAAGCATGGTGCCATGTAAGGCCATGTCTACATCTAAAATTTTGCAGCGCTGGTTGTTACAGCTGTATTAGTACAGCTGTATAGGGCCAGCGCTGCAGAGTGGCCACACTTACAGCAACCAGCGCTGCAAGTGGTGTTAGATGTGGCCACACTGCAGCGTTGTTGGGCGGCTTCAAGGGAGGTTCGGAGAACGCGAGAGCAAACCGCGGCGAAGCTGGTCTCCTTTCCCGGTTTGCTCTATCGTTCCCCGAACCCCGAGCAAGCAGGTCTCCTTCCCTGCGGTTTGCAGGGTGGTTCGGGGAACGCGAGAGCAAACCGCGGCGAAGCTGGTCTCCTTTCCCGGTTTGCTCTCGCGTTCCCGAACCACCCTGCAAACCGCAGGGAAGGAGACCTGCTTGCTCGGGGTTCGGGGAACGCGAGAGCAAACCGAGAAAGGAGACCAGCTTCGCCGCGGTTTGCTCTCGCGTTCCCCGAACCCCCGAGCAAGCAGGTCTTCTTCCCTGCGGTTTGCAGGGTGGTTCGGAGAACGCGAGAGCAAACCGCGGCGAAGCTGGTCTCCTTTCCCGGTTTGCTCTCGCGTTCCAGAACCACCCAGCAAACCGCGGGGAAGGAGACCTGCTTGCTCGGGGGTTCGGGGAACGCGAGAGCAAACCGGGGAAGGAGACCAGCTTCGCCGCGGTTTGCTCTCGCGTTTCCCGGAACTACCCTGCAAACCGCAGGGAAGGAGACCTGCTTGCTCGGGGTTCGGGGAACGCGAGAGCAAACCGAGAAAGGAGACCAGCTTCGCCGCGGTTTGCTCTCGCGTTCCCCGAACCCCCGAGCAAGCAGGTCTTCTTCCCTGCGGTTTGCAGGGTGGTTCGGAGAACGCGAGAGCAAACCGCGGCGAAGCTGGTCTCCTTTCCCGGTTTGCTCTCGCGTTCCGGAACCACCCAGCAAACCGCGGGGAAGAAGACCTGCTTGCTCGGGGGTTCGGGGAACGCGAGAGCAAACCGCGGCGAAGCTGGTCTCCTTTCCCGGTTTGCTCTCGCGTTCCGGAACCACCCAGCAAACCGCGGGGAAGGAGACCTGCTTGCTCGGGGGTTCGGGGAACGCGAGAGCAAACCGGGGAAGGAGACCAGCTTCGCCGTGGTTTGCTCTCGCGTTTCCCGGAACCACCCTGCAAACCGCAGGGAAGGAGACCTGCTTGCTCGGGGTTCGGGGAACGCGAGAGCAAACCGGGGAAGGAGACCAGCTTGATTACCAGAGGCTTCCTCAGGTATGCTGGGATACCTGCTTATTCCACGGAGGTCAAGAAAAGCGCTGGTAAGTGTCTATATTTGATTACCAGCGCTGGATCACCAGCGCTGGATCCTCTACACCCGAGACAAAACGGGAGTACGGCCAGCGCTGCAAACAGGGAGTTGCAGCGCTGGTGGTGCCCTGCAGATGTGTACACCTCCTAAGTTGCAGCGCTGTAACTCCCTCACCAGCGCTGCAACTTTCTGATGTAGACAAGCCCTAAGAGAAGTGTCTATGTTTTAATATCATTCCCTTTGCAGTGCTATCAGAGGGCCTTACAAATGGGAGAAGTAATCCATCAGCTCTTGAGTTTAAGATGGAAGTGCTTGATGGAGCCCCATTAATAATCCAAATCTGAGGCAGTTTAATCAGTTAGCCACAGCATTTAAAACCCTCTCCAGAGCAAGCTGCGTGGAACAGCCAAGCCATGATCAATCCAGTGAGCTCTGCCAGGGAAAGGCTTGAGATGGCCCCAGGGACCCCTGACAAACACAACCCTGATCATATAACTTTCTCAGTGAAGGACTGGGAGCTTTAGATTAACCCCTCCCATCCCGCTGCCCCCTGCACCTGCTGTGCTGCTGCTGCCCAGTGACCTCCTTCCAGTGACACTCTAACATATCTGTGCCCTTAGCGCCGTGGCCAGTTTGCTCTGACGTCCCATTGCTGGTGCTTTTGGCCATGGGAGTGTAGGAATGGCCTCCTGGGATCAGACCAATGGACCAGCTAGTCTGGGATTCGATTGCAAAAAGGGGCCAGAACTAGATGGTTCAGAGGCAGGTGTCAGACCCACAATAGCCACGGTGGGATAATCTGCCTCCCACACAGAGCTCGGGTAATGGGTAGAGCTTGGCTCAGGCTCTAGAGCACAGCATCTGAGAACCCTTCGGCAATGTGGGTCATTCATTGAATCATAGAATAGAATCATCGAATATCAGGGTTGGAAGGGACCTCAGGAGGTCATCTAGTCCAACCGCCTGCTCAAAGCAGGACCAATCCCCAACTAAATCATCCCAGCCAGGGCTTTGTCAGGCCTGACCTTAAAAACCTCTAAGGAAGGAGATTCCACCACCTCCCTAGGTAACCCATTCCAGCACTTCACCACCTTCTTAGTGAAAAAGTTTTTCCTAATATCCAACATAAACCTCCCCCACTGCAACTTGAGACCATTGCTCCTTGTTCTGTCATCTGCTACCACTGAGAGCAGTCTAGAGCCATCCTCTTTGGAACCCCCTTTCAGATAGTTGAAAGCAGCTATCAAATGCCCCCTTCATTCTTCTCTTCTGCAGACTAAACAATCCCAGTTCCCTCAGCCTCTCCTCATAAGTCATGTGCTCCAGCCCCCTAATCATTTTTGTTGCCCTCTGCTGGACTCTTTCCAATTTTTCCACATCATTCTTGTAGCATGGGGCCCCAGACTGGACCCAGTACTCCAGATGAGGCCTCACCAGTGTCAAAAAAAGGGAGTGATCACGTCCCTCAATCTGCTAGCAATGCCCCTACTTATACAGCCCAAAATGCCGTTAGCCTTCTTGGCAACAAGGGCACATTGTTTACTCATATCCAGCTTCTCGTCCACTGTAACCCCTAGGTCCTTTTCTGCACAACTGCTGCCTAGCCATTCGGTCCCTAGTCTGTAACAGTGAATGGGATTCTTCCATCCTAAGTTCAGGATTCTGCACTTGTCCTTGTTGAACCTCATCAGGTTTCTTTTGGCCCAATCCTCTAATTTGTTTAGGTCCCTCTGTATCTTATCCCTACCCTCCAGCGTATCTGCCACTCCTCCCAGTTTAGTGTCATCTGCAAACTTGCTGAGGGTGCAGTCCATGCCGTCTTCCAGATCATTAATGAAGATATTGAACAAAACTGGCCCCAGGACTGACCCTTGGGGCACTCCGCTTGAAACCGGCTGCCCACTAGACATGGAGCCATTGATCACTGCCCGTTGAGCCTGACGATCTAGCCAGCTTTCTATCCACCTTATAGTCCTTTCATCCACCCCATACTTCTTTAACTTGCTGGCAAGAATACAGTGGGAGACCATATCAAAAGCTTTGCTAAAGTCAAGGAATAAACACATCCACTGCTTTCCCCTCATCCACAGAGCCAGTTATCTCCTCATAGAAGGCAATTAGGTTAGTCAGGCATGACTTGCCCTTGGTGAATCCATGCTGACTGTTCCTGATCACTTTTCTCTCCTCTAACTGCTTCAGAATTGATTCCTTGAGGACCTGCTCCATCATTTTTCCAGAGATTGAGGTGAGGCTGATTGGCCTGTAGTTCCCTGGATCCTCCTCCTTCCCTTTTTTAAAGATGGGCACTACATTAGCCTTTTTCCAGTCATCCGGGATCTCCGCCGATCGCCATGAGTTTTCAAAGATAGTTGCAATCATTCTGGATACGCTTGGTCCATTCTCGGCCTCAATGATTTCCTGGGGCAGTGAGCAGCTAGGAGATGGTGCAGCCTGGGAGGTACGGGCCATATCTGGCCATTTCTCATGCTGCTGCTACACCTCGCGCATGTAGCCAGGGTCTCAGGACAGCACTCAGGCACCGCCTGTGCCCCAGCAGCTGCGCTGCTGCTTTGAATGTGGTTGCTCAATCCCAGCTAGAGCATGCATGGGAATGACAGCTGCCAGGCAGGTTGTCAGCAGTCTGAGCTGGTTCCTTCTGGGCAGAGGGGAGTGAGTAGAAATGGGCTTTCTAGCCTACCAGTCTCTTCCCAGGACTCCCTGGAGTCAGGGTGCAAGTCTCCAGGATATCTGCTTCCCAGGGCCCTTGCTAGGCCAGTCCAGCTGGTCAGGCGCTGCGCAGAGCCCTTGGTACCAAGCCTGGTTCTGGAGCTGCCACTTTCGGACAGGTGATGTGGATAGCGTGGCAGTGAGCTACCAGAGACACTAGGCAGAGATGCTGGAAGAACGGGGGGCAGATTTTCAGAGCTACTTCGGCACGTGAATCTCTTTGAAAACCTGGCTCAAGGAGCTTTATCTCTGCTGCTCCCGCCTCGCTGCCCCTGCTGCTCTCCCTCTTGTCCCCAAGCGGTGCTAAAACCCCCTGCTGCTCCTTCTCCCATGTGCCTGTCTCCATGGCCCAACCTGCTTCTTTAACAGTAACTCGTGGCCTGTGTGCCAGAGGGGCATGGGGCTTTGTTAGCAGTGGAGGGCAGAGGCACTCGCCAGTACTTGGAACGCCAGTTGGCAACATCCTTGGCAGGCTGGCTGCCTTCTTGCCATGCTGGGAAACTGTGGTTCCCAACCCACCCCACGGAAAGAACAATGTGACTGTAATGCTGAGCCCCCAGCTTTGGCTCTGAGGGATCCCCTAGGAGTGAGTGGTAGCGCCCCATTGGAGCCGCTCCTGCTCTGACACTGCAGAGCTCCCCTAGCTCAAGAGGTGGAGTTGGGAGTTCTAGACCCAGCTCTCCTGGGGGTGTAGCACAAGGATCCGAGACAACGCCACGTTTAACCCTTCCCTGGCTGGCTCTCCTTGCCGCATGCTCTGCAGCTGTGTGCTTCTGGCCGAGGGGGAGGGGAAGTCGCCTTTGACCCAAGTTCAGAGGCTGTTGCCCCTTCAGCGGCAGGGGGTCAGGCCGGCAGCCTGCATGCCTCTGGGTAGGCCCAGCCACCGCTTGGTGGGAGGACTGTCTGGGGCAGCGTCGGCTGCCGCCATGGAAATAGGCGACCCCCCAGTTGGGTCTCAGCCGCTGAGGAGAGGAGGGAATTCCTGACTTCCCTTTGTTTGCAAGCCACACTCCTTCAGATCCAGCCCTCAGTCAGTGGCTTCTGCTATGTACTTCCCCTCCTCTCCCCCGCAAGGCTTTGAGCTGGAGATGGCTGCTGTCAGTGGGAAGGGGGCTTTCCTCCTTCTTTCACCAGTACTTCACTGGGGAGGAAGGGGCTGCAAAGAGCGAACGGGGGGCTCAGAAAGCTGATGGGAGCCGAGGCTGTCCTTGGGCTGCAAGGCCTGCGCTGGTCCCCGGGTTGAGTGCAATGGCTCTACTGCCCACACGTAATTGATCACCAACAGTTCTGGCGATTTCGTTCCCCACGTCCCGGCTGCCTGGAGGTTATAAACTGGGGGCTTGGCTGTCACTCTGTGGGTGTTCCCAGCTCCCCCGGCTGCCCGGCGGAGCTGCTCCAGCCAATCCCAAACCCGCCGGGCTCCCCTTTCGAATCTTGCCCTTTTTTCCCCAGGGTTCTCTCTTCCTGGTGGCTGATCCCCCACCATCAGAACCAGGCCCGCTCTGCTGGTGCGGTCGAAGCCAGGCAGGGGGCGAGCCAGGTGTTGGCAATCCCACAAGGCAGCTGCTTGCTAAGGCTTGCCAAGAGAAGCTGGCATTCTTCTGGCCCCAGAGGCTGGGGCTCCAATGTTTGGAGGGTCCCAAAGCACCAAAGGCAGTTAGCCCCAGCTGTCCCTTAAGCCCTGAGAAAGTCTCCAAGCCCTTTGATCTTCCCTTCCACTCAGCTGGAGGGTGAGCTGAGGCCCTGGAGGGAATGGACCGGTGAGCATGGCTGCAGGCACTGCTGCTTGCAGGTGGTGCATGTAGTGAGCGCTGATCCTTGGAACAGGCAGGTTCTCGGGTCTCGTTGTGAGTCCCTGGCTCTGGGCATGCCCCTGCCAGCTGAAGCCTGCAGCTGTGCTCCCAGCAAGCAAGTGATTTGAGGTCTCTTGAATTCCATTTCCTCTTGTCACTCACACGTACCTGAAACAGACAGAAGTTGGTGATGACAGCGTCGAGTTCAGGGAGGGGTGGGACCTTGGCCCTGACGTGCCAGACCCAGAATTCTACATGGAACTCAATGGGTAGCGACACTCCAGTGCTGGCACCCAGCGTGGCCCCCTGCTGCCTCTGTGCAGTGTGAAGGCTGCCCAAGGGAGATCCCCATTTACCACCAAGATCGAAGCCTTTGAAATGGCTCCCCGGGGCAAGGGTTATAACATGACATGCCCCAGGTTAATGTGGGGCTGGCCTGGAAGAGTTGGCTGCATGAAGCCTGGAGGCAGATGCCGAACCTCCCCTGGGTCCAAGTGATTCAAGGAGGTGGTGAGCGAGCAGAGGGAGAGGCCTGGCTGGAGCGAGGAGGAGTTTGTACTAAAACAAGATGTGGGGCTGTTTTTTCATGACTGGACAAAGTAATTCTGGTGATGGGATGGGGGGAGAAGGCAGGGCCTGGGTAAGTGCTGAGGGGTGTAGTAAGGGAGACCACATCACATAAACCACCCGCTTGGCTGGCCATCTCTGAAGACTGAACGGAGCCATGGATGCCAAGGTCAGGACTGAGGCACATTGTAGGGGGGCAGCTCAGGGGAATCTTGTCCTGGTGCTGCCCGGATGCTGCAGCTGGGCTGTGGCTTGTCTCTGAGATTGTCAGCCTGGCCTCTTTCACCAGTAGGGAAAAACCAGCCTTGCCAAATGTTTGCTGTCAGCAGTTTGTTGTCTTATTCAGCACTGACACAGCTCTGTGCAGTGTGTGCAGATTCCCTCCCCACCTTGTGCCAATGTCCCTCTCTCCCTCCCCCTGCATGCCGCTGGCACATCCAGATTGAGAAACAAAGTGAAGAAATTCAAAGGCAGATTCTGCTCTGGCACTGCATGGTATGGTGCTCTCATGAACCCCTGCCTGGCCCGGGGCTCCCACCTCCCCCGGTGCATTAGCACCCGTGGGACAGTGCATAGCCTTGGGACAGTACATAACCACTGAGACACAGACCATGGAGGGCTCGGGACTGGTGCTGCGAGACGCATCGCTTTGAGTGGACGCCACTTGAAGAAGCAGCCCCCGAGGTTGTCTGAGGGTGATAGCTGGCATTTCATTGGCGAAGGCACCATTGCACACTGTGCCAGAGACCAGCGTGACGCCCTCCCCACAGGGAGAAGGGCTGCACAGGAGAAATTCCTGGAGAGAAATGGGAGCTGCCATGTGGGTGCCCTGGCACCATGCAGGGTATCTCGACCAAAGCCTGCAGGTGCCATTTTCTCTGCTTCTCCCCCTGAAAGGGTTAATAGTATCTGGTGAGCTGGGTTGCTGCAGGACAGGGCTGACCTGGTAATTGCTCCCTGTAAAAATAGCTGCATGCTGGGTGAGGGGCCGGCAGGCTGATGGAAGGCAGCTAGCAGTGCAATTGCTGAAATGATTCCCAGATGGGCCGGCGCCCTTGCCCTAGCTGTGGTTCTGGCATACGCCTGCCCGCCTGCACTCAGGCCTCTGCAGCTTACTGGGAAGCAGGCAATTGCTCTCCCTTGCGCACGGGCTCTACATGGGAGGCAAGATCTAGATACACCTCCGTGCCCTGCCCTGGGTGCTGGGATGCTGCGTGTCACTGGGAGAGCTGTAGCTATGCCAGAGCACTGAGCTCTAAGCATGGCTAGCAGAGGGAGCATGTTGGATCATGATGAGAGTGCTGGTGCTAGCACAAGAGTGAAGTACCCTGCCTGAGAGTGCCCCTGAAATCCCACTGCTGGCCGCCCCGTCCCACTCGCAGATTTGTACATAGGGAGGATTGTGCCCTCATGTTTTCTCTTTAAATCTCCCTCCGTCAGAGCATCCCAGCTGTCCAGCCCTGCTGCCACATCTCCTTGGCCAGTAGGGTGGCATACAATTAACCGGCATCCTTGGTACTCCAGCTCCAAAATCCCCCTGCAGCTGCCATGGGGCTGGTGGTGTGGGGAAAGCACAGAAGGTGTAGCAGGAAGTGGAGGGGTTCCTGCTGCTTGAGTTACTGAAGAGGAGGCTGGCCAAAGCCCTGCTTACCACCCTGCCCAGCTGGCCTTGGTCTTTCTGTGTCCAGTCTGAGTCAGTTGTAAACTGTCAGTGACCATCTATAGAACATGCTGAAATACTTCCGTGGGCCAAAGGCAGCGAGGAAGGCCTGCTGGAGTCCATTGAATGGGGCTGGATTTACCCACAGCCACTGCAGATGGAGGCTGGTGACCAGCAAGCCCTTCTCAGGCGAGGAACCTCTCCTGGGCTGGAGCAAAGGTGGAAAACCTTGCGTAGATGCTGGACACAATGTTGGAAGGCAGAGAGAAACCTGTGCAGGATTCTTATGGCCAGCAGGCTCTAGCCCTGTCTAGCCTCGGGGCAGGGAAGCTTTGCAGAGATGCGAAAGATTGGGGCTGCTAGGTTTAGAGAGGAGTCAAACAATGGCTTCTGGCTCAGAGAAGGGAGATCAGGATAGTCTAGTTCCCTTTCTCACATGAGAACAAGGGAACAGCTCATCAAACTGTAAAGGATGCTATAAAACTGACCAAAGGACATGCTCTTTCCACACACACAGCCTGTGGAACTCATTGCCACAAGAGGTCAGTGCGGCCAGAAGCTGAGAGGGGTTTGCTTGGCTGTTTCTGTGGATGATGAGAACATTCAGAATTACAATAATAGGGATTAAATAAAGAGTTTGAGAGGAGCTATAAACCCTCCTGCTCCAGGGCACGAGCCAGCTTCTGATTGCTGGGATCAGGAAGGAACTTCCCTTGTGGCCAGGCAGCCCAGAACTGCAGGGCTCTCGCACCTTCTTCTGGAGTGGCTGTGGCCAGCGTCAGAGACAGGATCCTGGGTCTGCTCCAGCCCGACCATTGCTATCCTCTGTGATTAGAGCTGTCAGAGCATGCTTGGCATGCAGCACCGGAAGGAGAAAAAACCCACTTAGATTAGCAAATGGCAGCCTTGCCGAGTGTGGGTCTGGTGTGGGATGTGTGCTCCATGCAAAGCTCCAAGGCTCCGGCAGTGGCTTCCTGCTCAAGGTCTCAGTTACCAGCAAGGGCTGGATTTAATAGCAAGAGGGATTTGGGGTTTAATTGCAGAGGTTTTGCATTCCTTCCTCGGTGCTGATTCAGCACCCAGGAATTAGCCACCGCCGCACAATGGGCCTCCTCTAATCTGCTGCTGTGGCACTCTGCCTGCACTGTTCGTGTCAGGAAGCTGCGTGGTAGCTTTGGTCTATGATGGAAGGTTTGCGCCGGGCTGCCCTTGGACGCCAACTGCTGGGCCATGGTTCTGAAATGGCTGTGGCTTCCCAGGGGCCCCATGGGCTGAGTGTCTGCAGATTACAGGCACAGTGATCTGTGGCTGTGATAGAGGATCTCCCGCCACTGCACAGCCTCCTGTTCTCTGCCTGGGGCTCCCAAGTCAGGCCCTAAGCACAGCAATGCTTTGGTGTAAGTGAAGTGGGGCTCAGCACAGGGGCATGTGTGCTGTGATAGGCAGGAGGATCTAATAGTCCCTTCTGGCCTTGATCGCTATGGAAGTAGGAGGACTTTGGTCTCCAGGGCTGTGGACCCAGCAGCTTTCACCAGCACCAGGCTCACATGGGATCACTTCCTGGGGAAGCTGTTTGTGCATCTGGGGCCCTGTAAGCTGCCCTTACCTGGCCATACCTCGGGCTGTTGTGCAGCCCAGCTGGGATTCCTGTGGCCAGTGCTGCATCCTCTCAGCTCTTCGCGGTATTGTTTGCCGGCAGCTCAGGTCTCATCTTCCTCCAGTCAAGAATTGGCCTGCTGGGCCACGCCTGGTCCTGATCCAGTGGTGAAGGTGACAGTCCAGTCATAGTCTGACAGCCTGAAGCCCTCCCTCTCCTCCCAGGACCTGTGCTGTGAAAATCACGCCCTTCTGGGGGTCTCAGGTAAAATCTTGGCTGGGGTCTTTAATGCCAGTGTCCTGCTGAATTCTAATTCTGAGTGACTTGCTTCGTACCTAATGTACCCCTGCCATTTCCGTTAGACACAGCAGCCTGTGGCAGGAGATGAAGTGGAGTGTTGCTGTGTGCTCTTCCATAGTTGCTGCGATCCACCCTAGAAGTGGCTGCAGTTAACCTGCATGAACCATCTAGATCCCTTTCTTACCTCTCAGGGTGCTGGGCTGCCTACCCAGCTGGTTTGTAAAGTGTTGTCAGGGCTGCTAGCAGCTGTTTCCGTTTGTATGTTCAATACAGCCAGTGGACGTACCTGTTAGGCCATGCAGTAGGCAGCATCCGGTGCCCCTTGTGCTGACAGCCCTGGCAGATGAGCTGGACCCTCTCTAGAGAATCGAGTTGAGGAGCTGAGCCTCCTCGCTCTGTGCCAACCTGCTGTCTGAGGGGCAGTGTTGCTTTGCCAACTGACAAGTGAGGTTCCATGATGAGGCATTTCACCTGACCTAGGCCAGGCCTGCCTCCTCCTTGCCGTTTCCATGCGCAGCAGCGAGTCCTCCCTTCCTTTCTCAAGCGGACCAGGAAACACAGCGCTGGGCTCTCGCTTTCTCCCCTCGTGCGTATGGGAGCGGGTGTCGCGCTGCTGTTCTGCGCACATCTCTCGACAACTACGGTGCAAAGCCGTATAATGCCTCATTTGTTGCCTCGCATTGGAAGATCCAGCGAGTGCAGTCTGGCTGCGATCAGCTGCTTCCCTGTACAAGTCTATTAACCCAGCAGGTCAGGAGCCAGTGCTTGGATGGCTGCCATAGGGTTTGGAGGGGGCGAGGGTGGCCGAGAACACGGCAAAGCAACAGTTAATATTGCAGCCAATTCATCCTGGCCGCCCCCTTCTAGCCGTCCACCCACCCTCCACTGGTTAACAGAAAGCTTGGACTGGAGAAAGGATATTTCATCTCTTCCTTGTGGGGATGGAAAATATACAAAACTCTCCACAAAAATATTTAGTTAGCAGCAATTTTCAGAGGAATTTGGGACGTTAATTTAAAAAATCTGCTGGGAGGGGACTACAATGGGCCCTTTGAAAGGGAGAGGGCGTCCCTCTCGCCTGGCCTTGGAGATCTGATTGCCAGCTCCCAGAGAGATGGCCCCTCCTCTAATAGAAAGCAGCCCTCCAGGAAGTCCACCTGAGGAGTGACTCTGAAAAATCCAGCTTGGTCCAGACGCGCCTCTGCTGGATGATCCACTGCCCAGGCCAGAATCCTCTGGGCACAGGGCGACTTCTCGCACTAGGCTGTCTGCAGGCATCAGCCCTTGGCACCCAGAGCTGCTGGGCTGCAGCCTCACAGTACAACTCCAGCGGACCTTCTGGCTTCTCTGCCCTGGGCCAACTTCAGCTCTGCCCAGACATGGATTTGAGGCCGAGCTTTGGGGCTGGGTGAGGGAGTTAAACTTATGACCCATGTGAGGGAACTAAAATCCAGCTGGTTGTTAGGCATGTGGTTAGCACTCCTGGGAGAGAGGATGGAGGCAGCCAAACTGTACCCATGTAATAGCTACGGTCTTGCAATCTCCACCTCACCCCTTGCCCACCCCAGTCCTTGGCTTCCCCTGCCAACAAAGGGGCCGGCTAGTTCCAGTGGACGAGGCTGTTTTTTATGATGTGCCCACTTGACCACAAAGAACTGGCCTGAGATCAGCATTCGAACTCGCCTGGGCCCCATTGAACTGAAGTAATAGCTCCGGGGCAGTACCAGTCTGAGTCATGTTCACACTGGCTAACGAGGGGCAAAGGCTCCATTTCTCATTACCAGCCCCAGACCACAATTCCATAGACAGGGAGTATAAGCTCTCTAACTCCCTGCAAGGGAGCAGAGATGGCCAGTGGTTAGGGTGCTAGCCTCTGAGATTCAGGAGAGCTGTATCCATGTCCCTGCTCTGCCACAGACACCCCGTGGGACCTTGGTCAAGTCACTTTGTCCCAACTGTCCAGCAGCCCTGCCCTGCTCCTCAGGGATGAATACAGAAAAAGCTGTGAGGAACCCAACTGCTCTGGTGATGGTGGCGAGGGACGCAGCAACAGTAGATATTATTTATGATAGATTACCGCAGGGCCTGGCAGCCCCAGCACTGAGCAGGGCCCCATTGTGCTAGTGCTGTCTAGCCAGGTGAGAAGAGGCAGTGTGTGAAGGGAATGCGGAGATTGTGGCATTAAATGCTCAACAGGCAGGTGCAGGGGCTGAGGCAGTATCCCTTAGCTCTCCCCTAGACACTGTTCCCGTGCTGGCGTCAGGAGCTGAGGCAGGTCACTGGAAAGGTGACCCAGCCCTGCACCATGGTCCAGTGTGCGAGAGAATCGCTCCACATGCTCAGTAACTGGCCTGCTCCAGAGCTGCCCAGCTGCTCCTTGGGGAACCTGATTTCCAGGTCACAGTCCCCCTTTCAAATGGGGTAACCCTGTCAGTCCCGCGGCTGCTAGGAGCCAACAAACCTCTGTCTGACGGGGACGAACATCTGAGTCGCTCTCCTGGCAGGCAGAGCGGCTGACCTGTGTCTGCTCAGATGTTCCAGATGAAGCTGCGCACTGGGCAGAGACAGGCCTGCAAACTCCAGCCCAAAAGGGGAACAAGTCAGAAACTGAGTGAGTGAAAAAAAGAGGCTAGAATGGAATCTGCTGGGCAGCCTGTCCTAGCCTCCCTGCTCATATCCGCTGGGTGGGTGTGTGTGAAGTGTGTGCATTCGCGTGCGAGGTGTGTGCACATGTGGGTGTGTGCTCACTTATATTCAAGGCTGCTAAAGAAGTCCTATGGGGCTGGATAGTGCTGGCCCATAGGAGATGTCAAGCGAGCGCAGGCCAAGTGAATGTGTTGTGCTCTGTGAGACACATGCAGGCTGCACCGAGACCTGCAGTTAGGGTGACCAGATGTCCTGATTTTATAGGGACAGTCCCGATTTTGGGGTCTTTTTCTTATATAGGCTCCTATTACCCCCCACCCCCTGTCCCGATTTTTCACACTTCTTATCTGGTCACCCTACCTGCAGTCTCCTGTGTACACGTGTGCGGCTGGGCCCTTAACAGTCCTGTGACCCTGCCCAGCAGTGATCTCACTGAGCATGGTGTATCAGTATCCTGGCCCACAGCAAGCTCTCCTGCCTCGGGGCTGTGCTTAGCCACCCATCCATCCCTGCCCCCGTATAGCACACTCCCAACAGCGCTCGGCTCCCCAGCCCTCCTCTGAGGCCTGGTCTGCACAGGAGGGGGTGGGGCAGATCGATCTAAGTTATGCAACTTCAGCTACATGAATAACGTAGCTGAAGTCGACATACTTAGATCGACTTACTGTGGTGTCTTCACCGCGGTGAATCTGCTGCCGCTCCCCCGTCGATTCCGCCTGCACTCTCGCGGCGCTGGAGTACAGGAGTCGACGGGAGAGTGCTCAGAGGTCGATTATTCCCCACTGGATCAATCACTGCCCGCCGATCTGGCTAGTAGTGTAGACATACTGCGAGTCACCACACTAGGGAGATGTGAACAGGCCTGAGGCCTTGGTGTTATGCACAACAGCCTGGGCTCTGCAGCAGCTGCGGAAGGGCTGGTTCCTTGTGTGAACTGCTGGGGGCACTGGGGGTGAATGGTGACACTTGGAGGACTTGGGAGAATACGGGGAGCCCCCACCTCGGCTCTGGAAGAAGTGTGCAAGAGGGACAGAGAACAGGTCAGAGCAGCAGGGAGAAGTGGCCTTTGAGCTGTGTGTTTATAATGACGCAGCCTTGCCTTGGCTGAGGGCCCAGGTCTGCCACTCTTGCCCGTGCCCCTTGCTCCCCATGGGGCGGCCCATAGGCTGCGGTTCCATCCGGCAGGAGGCAGGGCAGCAGGACGTTGGCTGGCACTCAGTGCTGTGCTCACAGCAGGGTCCATGTCAATAGAGTCAAGGAGATTGTTAGACCTGACCCCTGCTGCATAGGGTGAGCTTTGCACGCTCAGGCTGGCATCATCGGTGCCGCGGTTAGCACTCTGCCAAGTACAGATTCATAGTACGTTAGCACCTCGGAAGGGAAAACCTCCAGCCCAGCAAGCCAAGGAGCTACCTGCACTGACCGGATCCCAGCCTCTCCTGGACGCTCCCTGGGACTGTCTCACACCTCCGGCAGCCACACCTAGCCAGGCTGCATGAGCCCCCCTGCGCCCACAGCTCACCTGGCAGAACCAAGCTGCTCAGGAGCCAGGGCTTGGCACTGGGCACTCGCTTCTTCAGGCAGCGTTATTGGGTGTCCGCACTACCACACTTGGCAGGCAGGAAAGCTTTTGTCCGCATGGTCAAGGACAGAAAAGCCAGGCTGGGGGCCAGGAGTGAGGGGTCAGGGCAGAACTAGGGGGGCAGGCCCAGGATTGAAATAGCAGCAGTGCAGGTTGGCAAGGGTGGAGTATTTGCCCAGCTCTGGGGATCCAGGCACTCAGTGGCTGGTTCAATTCAGATCTAGGGGAGGGGAGGCTGCTTGCACAGGGCCTGACTCAAACCTCTGCTATTCTCTCGCAGCTGAACTTGTCTGGTTGGCAACACCTGCTCGGCAGAGGCCCTGCACTGGGAAACTCAGGCTGCTGCAATGGAGAGGGAAAGGGAGCCGGGGAAAAGCAGTGCCGCAGGGCGTGACCATCTCAGCCCTCTGCTCTCCGAGAGCCCTACCTGCCCCTGCGCTCTGGAGGGAAGCTGGGCCAGGGGCTGCAGGCCACACTCCCATCCATGCGTAATCCGAGTTCTGTAATGCTGCTTTAATCAGAGCCAGGCGGGCCGTCAGCAAGTGGCTGGGTTGGGGGAGGAGGGGCTATGGAGGGGGATGCAAGGGTGGTGGGTAAAGAAATGAGAGGCAGCTGTGTAAATATTGATGGAATTCGGCTAAGGAAAAGTGAAACCAAATGAATTCTAAATTCTCGCACACCCAAATCTCCATGTAAACACGCTAGGGCTGCCTAAAGCCAGCCAACCCTCCTGCAGGCTCGCAGAGCGCCAGGGAAACTGCCCCCTTCTCCCGTGTACCCAGTACAGCATGCACTGCGGGGCAGCTTGTCTTTCATTCATCCCCTGGTATGGGGCACAATGGACCGGTTTGAGTACAGCGACCCAGCCCCCGGTGCCTGCCCGGCTGGGGTTGGGCAGGGGACTCTGATGGTGCTAGCTTTTTGTCCTGTGGCTGAACCGTCTCCTCTGCCCTCTGATGGTGGAGCGGAGCACGAGATCTCTGCTGAACGCCTGGCTCGGCTTGTAGGCAGGACACGTCCCATCACTGCTGGTTTTGGGGTGGTTGAACAATGGTGGGATCGGACGGAGGCTAGAGAGAGAGAGACCCTGCAGCGGGCATGGCTGGGAAAGCCATTTTCAGGGGCTCCTCCAGACTGATCTTATCCCTGCACTTCAGCTCTACCCTGCATGATAGTTCTACCTGCAGCTGTACCCCCTGAGGCTGAGCACCCATCTGACCTCCTGCGCTACAGGAACTGGTGTGGTGATTCTGTAGGTGGCTGACTCTCCCCTACGCCTGCCCTAACCCAGCGTCCTAGCACAGTGCCAGGAGGACTCTGCCTGGGGAGGTGCTACTGGTCCTGAGCAGGCTCTCACCCTGACGTCTCAGTCAAATTCCACTCTGGTGGTTATGGTCTGTTTCCTTGCCATTCCATGGGATATGGGGGTTTCTTCTTCACTTCCAGGCCTAAGCTGTTGGGTAATGATGCTATGTTTAATTAGCCACTGCTGCTTTCTGTCCCCCAGAGGTGGCTGCATTTCAGTGCTGGGTGATGTCTGGCAGCCCTGTGGGAGCCTGTGTGCTGACATGTTACACACCGAGTGTGGGGCTGCTGTTTTCACAGTGAGCGGGGAGTGGTCTCCTCCGTGGAACGCCTTGGCAGCAGTTTGCCCTGCATTTCCTGGGCGTAAGGGCCAGGGTCTTTTGCACTGCCGTTCCCAGAGCTATAATGCTGTGTCACGTTCCAGCTGGGCCTTCCTGTGGGGTTGGGTCTCCGTGCTGGGCTGGCAGCCCAGCCCTCCCTTAGCTCTGAGGAGCTTTGTTCACTGACTGCTAATCAGCCAGGTGGAACCTGCAGCCTTAGCTGCTGGGATGGAGAACTCACCATTCTTTGTCTGGCGACTGATGGGCTTGTGGTGTGCACCCGGCTGTTGGAAGGGGGGCGGCTGGGGAGGGGTGCATTCTTCACTCTCCGAGCTCAGCAAAACCCCTTGCTGCAGCAGTTCTCTCTGGAGGTGGGCAGAGAAGAACTAAGCTAGCAGGACCAGTTCCTGGTACCTCCACCATCCCAACGGAGGGCGAGCGTGTAGTCCGCCCGCTCTGACTGCTAGGAGTTCCCTGAGTGGTTCCCATGAATGCCAGGTCTCATTCAAAGCTGAGCTGCACAGGAGTACCGTACAGGCCTTCACAGTGTCGAAAGGGCGTTGGATTTACGTTTTTCACATTAAAAATGTATGTTTTGCCTACCCTGGAAGGTCTGTGGCTGACTGGGGAACTGGTGGTAGCTTATTGGTGTCTGAGATACTAAGGAAATAAAACCTGATGCCTGGAAGTGCAGTGAGTTTTATTCAGGTTGTTTAAAACTGGTTGTTTTCTTGTCAACATCTATTCAATGTGGCGGGGGGCTGGGGGGAGGAAATACCTTGTTAGGGACGATGCAGCGAAGGGCTGAGAAGACCCAATCCACATCTGAGTCCTCCACCAAAACAGGAAGCTCAGATCTGATGTTCCTGCTAGTCCAAAGGTTAAAGAAACAAAACAAACTGAAACACACAGTTGCCCTCCTCAATCCAGAACCGAAGCCAAGCAAGCCCTACAGCCAGTGTATTTCCTTTGCAAGTCACCTTGAAAAGGGAGGAAACAAAGAAGTTTCTGTCCTCCACAGCTCCAAAGACCTTTCCCAAGGTAACTGACACATGGGTGTCTGCAGACAGGCTGTGGGTCAGACCAAGAGAAAAGGGAGCTGCCCCAGGGGTTTACTAGGCTGTTAATCTGGGAACCCCAGAGGCCTTGCCTGCACTGAGGAAGCACACACAACCCTCAGGGGCCTAGGTGATACCATGGAAAGTTGCCAAAGGCAGTGGGAATCAGTAGCGCAGATGTGATCCCACTCCCAGCAGTGCCTTGAGCCACCTTTACCGTGGCCACTCCAGGAGCCACCAGAGCCGGCCCTTGGGAGTTGTTCTGTGTGTTTCTCTTGCACAGGGGGCTGCTGAAACGCCAGTGGGGACTACCGCTGAGTCTCCAGCTGACTCCCTGCGCTGCACAAACCTCCATGTCCCAGCCTCCCCCCAGATAAGCCTTGGGCTAGGCAGAGCCAACCACTGCAGAAATGGCCACTCCTGTGACTTGGAGAGGGGAGGGAATTTGCTGGACTCCTCAAAAAGATGAAATGAGCATCCGTGCCCTGGGGGCAGGAAAGGCTTGGGCACAGTGGGGCAGCCAGCTGGATTTCCCAGGGCTTCCTCCAGCATCTAGCAGTGAAAACTGTTCCTGCTGCATACACTAATAAACCCTGCTAACGACTGATTGTCATCTGGTTTAAGAGAGGAGGGAGGAGCCTGGGAGAACTAGTGATACCCAAATCCTGCTAATTTTGGCTCAGAGCCTAGCGAAGCATCTGGTGCTCGCGTGTTTCCATTGCACCAGGACTCGCTTCCCGACACTTCGGGCGCGAGGTTCATCCAGGGAAAAGGAATTCACCTTATCAGGCCGGCCTGCGGAAACAGGCCTGAGCAGCCACTGACAGCTCCCCCATAATCCCTCACTCCCCACCCCCCACAGAAGAGATTTAGATGAGGCTTTTGGTCTCTTTAACAGAAAGAAATCTTGTCAGAGCATCGTCTGACTCATGTACTGGCCAGAACTGAGCTCTGTTCTCCAGCCTGCACAGATCGTGCCTGTCTCCATCGCTTTTTTGAGGCAGGAACTTTGTGTTCTGTTTGTACAGTGCCTAGTCCATAACTGGGGCTCCCAGGCTCTGCCTCAATACACATACGTAACTGCTCGGTATGAAACGCTCCCCCGCCGTAATCTCAAAGCGTTTACCAACCTGGGAATCTGAGGCAGAGCTGCACAGTGGGGAAGTGGCAGAGTTAGGAATAGATTCTCCACTTGGTGCCCTGACCCTTGGACCATGCTCCCACCCTAGATGGTGCAGATTTGCCACAAATTCTGCTAATGGAAATGGGGTTTGGTGACAGATGCTACAGAGAGGGCAGGCTGCCTTGGGCCAGAGGGCCCTTCGCCACTAGCTGGCCTGTCCATGTTCCCTCCAGCTCACAAGGGACCCACTGCCCTTCCCACCTGCTGGCTGTGCAGAGCCACTACTCAGTGGCAGCCAAGTTTGGTCACAATTCCGCCTCAGGATCCACATCAGGGAAGCCACCCACACAGTTGGTGCGAATGGTGTCTCTTGGGGCAAACTGCCAAGCAGTGACTGACCCTGCAGACATAGCACCCTGCTCAGCCAGAGAGGGGGACCCTTGCATAGGCAATATCTGCTGCTGGGGAAGCTGCAGCGGCCCGGTGAGTGCTCTCTCCGCCCTGGAAATAGAGAGGGTTCCCGTGTCCAGGGTGTGCTGACCTGTGCTTTTTGCCAGCGTTAAATTGGGGCACCCAATTTGAACATAAATGGAAAGCTGCAGCAGTCTGTTAAAATCAGACTCACTGTAACTCCTGTGGGGCTGGGGCTCGAGGAATTAAAGAAAAGGGATAAAGAACCCTGACAGCTGGAGTTCTCCAAGAGCTTAATTTTTTCCTCCTAATTACAGTGTGAAGGCCAATTTTTTGCACAATAGTGAAAACTCAATGCACGCCCCACCCAGCCATCACCACTGCTCTGCGCACGATAACCGGACTCCTGCAAATCATGGGAAGCTGTAATTCCTCCCAAGGACACTGGACCCCCCCCTCAAAGCTGGAGTGGTAACTCGGCGTTTCCACTTCTCGGTGGCATAGGGAGATGCTGATGTGTCGGTCTGTGCCTACAGCCTTAGCATCCCTCACAAGCCGGATGCAGCTAACGCTGTACAAAAGATTTTATTTTTGTACAAAAAGCATCCTCCTTCATCTACTTTACAAAACAAAAGGACACAGATCTGTGTTAGAAAAGAGCTTTCCCAGAAGAAATGGGAAATAATCATGTATAAATATTCTCTAAAAATTCTTAAAGCTTTAATTCCCTGGTGGTTTTTTTCCTTCAGCGCACTGGGGGAGTAAGTCCGAGAGTCCCTGCACCTCTGGCTGTGTGTGTTGGGTTTTTTTTTCCTTCCTTTACTGCTTTTCAGGTAGAACTACTGAGGAGTCTGTTATCCTGGGCAGCACTTAGATAAAGGAGCTTTTGTTACCAGCACACTGAGGCATCTTAACAGACCGTATGGCTACACTACAGGATTATTCCGATTTTACAGAAACCGGTTTTGTAAAACAGATTGTATAAAGTCGAGTGCATGCGGCCACACTAAGCACATTAATTTGGTGGTGTGTGTCCATGTACCGAGGCTAGCGTCAATTTCTGGAGCGTTGCACTGTGGGTAGCTATCCCGTAGCTATCCCATAGTTCCCGCAGTCTCCCCCGCCCATTGGAATTCTGGGTTGAGATCCCAATGCAAAAACAGTGTCGCGGGTGATTCTGGGTAAATGTCGTCACTCAATTCTTCCTCCGTGAAAGCAATGGCAGATTATCATTTAGCGCCCTTTTTCCCTGGATTGCCCTGGCAGATGCTACAGCATGGCAACCATGGAGCCCGTTTTGCCTTGTCACTGTCACTGTATGTGTACTGGATGCTGCCGACAGACGCGGTACTGCAGTGCTACACAGCAGCATTCATTTGCCTTTGCAAGGTAGCAGATGATTACCATTCCTATTGCACCATCTGCCATTGTAAATTGGCGATGAGATGACAGTTATCAGTCATTTTGTACCGTCTGCTGCTGTCATGGGTGCTCCTGGCTGGCCTTGCTGAGGTTGGTCGGGGGTGCATGGACAAAAATGGGAATGACTCCCCGGGTTATTCCCTTCTTTATGTTTTGTCTAAAAATAGAGTCAGTCTTGCTCAGAATATGGGGCAAGTATACTAGAGAACCAGAGAGCACAGCTGTTCTGTGTCAGAGCCCCAGAGATCCCGCAGAAATGATGAGCTGCATGCCATTCTGGGGGGTGCCCCTGCAACAACCCCACCCGTTGCTTCCCTCCTCCCCCAACCCTCCTGGGCTACCGTGGCAGTGTCCCCCCATTTGTGTGATTCAGTAATAAAGAATGCAGGAATAAGAAACACTGACTTTTTAGTGAGATAAAATGAGGGGGAGGAAGCCTCCAGCTGCTATGATAGTCCAGGCAGGATATTAAAGGGTGGCGAGGGAGAGGAGCGCAGCCTCCCACTGCTATGACATGAAAGGGGTGGGGGGAAGGGGCTGATAGAGCTCAGCTTCCAGTTGCTATGACGAGGACAGTTACCAGCCGTTCTGTACCATCTGCCAGGAATGACCGGGAGTCATTCTCATTTTTACCCAGGCGCCCCCCGGCCGACCTCACCGAGGCCAGCCAGGAGCACTCACGGGCTGCTGATGATGATGGATAGCAGTCATATTGTACCATCTGCCACCGGGGAGGGGATGCGGGTGTTCAGCGCTGCAGCACCCCGTCTACCAGCAGCATGCAGTAGACATAGGGTGACATTGAAAAAAGGCGAGAAAGGTTTTTTTTCCCCTTTTCTTTCGGGGGCGAGGGGTGTAAATTGATGACATATACCCTGAAACACCCAGGAAAATGTTTTTGACTCTTCAGGCATAGGGAGCTCAGCCAAGAATGCAACTGCTTTTCGGAGACTGCAGGGACTGTGGGATAGCTGGAGTCCTCAGTACCCCCTCCCTCCCTCCATGAGCATCTATTTGATTCTTTGGCTTTCCGTTTCACTTGTCACACAGCACTGTGCTGTGGACTCTGTATCATAGCCTGGAGATTTTTTCAAATGCTTTGGCATTTCGTCTTCTGTAACGGAGCTCTGATAGAACAGATTTGTCTCCCCATACAGCGATCAGATCCAGTATCTCCCGTACGTACGGTCCATGCTGGAGCTCTTTTTGGATTTGGGACTGCATCGCCACCCATGCTGATCAGAGCTCCACGCTGGGCTTTTCCTGTCTACCTGGCCAGTGCATCCAAGTTCAGATTGCTTTCCAGAGCGGTCACAATGGTGCACTGTGGGATACCGCCTGGAGGCCAATACCGTCGATTTGCAGCCACACTAACCCTACTCCAACATGGCAATACCGATTTCAGCGCTACTCCTCTCGTCAGGAGGAGTACAGAAATCGGTTTAAAGAGCCCTTTATATCGATATAACAGGCTTTGTTGTGTGGACGGGTGCGGGCTTAAATCGGTTTAACGCTGCTAAATTCGGTTTAAATGCATAGTGTAGACCAGGCCTAAGTCACACATCATTCAGTGTAGCAGTGGCTAAAAACCTTCTCTCTGCACACACAGCAGGGCAGCCAGGGAAATGTAGGCACTTAGTCATGTGCTGAGCAGATAAATTACAGTGTCTACTTCCTACATGTATAAGCCTCTAGGAAAATTGCACATTATGTGGGGTTCTGTCTTAATTTAAGTTAACTCTCAATGTCCCTTGTCCCATGTGGAACGTTCCCTGGGTAGTAACAACAGTCAGCCTGTATCCCGTCCATCCAGGCTCTGGGACTTGTGAATGGAGACTCTCTCATGGTCTCTCTTTTGCTCTAGAAATAGGACGGCTTGACCGCTGGGCTGTTGTTGTTACTGGGGTAGCGTTGGTGCACCAGGGGGACGTCGCATTCTAAGCCATTCAGCACTGCCACATTCTCTGGCAGCTTTTGACTGTGGGTCGCTAAGTCTCTGTTTTCCAGACATGTTTTCACCCCTTCCAGCTCCAGGGGGCTGGAGTCCACCCCAGCATCAGCATGTGCCTTAGCCCGTCGGTGTCGGAGATAGTATGTGACTGCTGTCACAGCAATCACCAGCAGCAGCACAGCAGCCAGCGCTGGCACAATCATGAGCGTCAGGTTGCTGTCTTTGCTCTGGGTGACGGGCAGGTGCTGCTGGTGAGTCCTCTGCACAGCAGTGTGGGCCTCAATGCAGAACTCCCCTTCGGAGGGCTTCTCCCCCAGCGGTCCAGTGCAGAGGTGGTAGGTGGAGTTCGGTCTCAGCGCACGTACGGTGTATTCGGAGAGCAACGTCGGCAGGCTGAGTGTGACCGGCCGCTTGTCGGGCCCGGACAGGTTGCGGTAGGTCAGGCGGATGCCCTTCAGCTGATCTTTGGCCTGTTGATAGTTTTTTAAGTCCACCGTCAGTGAGGTGCTGCTGACCTGCTTAATGCTGATTTGCTTGCTTTGCGTGGGTGCCTGGGTGATGGGGGGCAGGGTTGTTCTCCGGATCTCGGCCTCGCAGTACAAGCCCGAGAAGCCGTTGGGGCACTGGCACTCCAGGTGGTTGTGCGTGTCTACCTGGCAGGTGCCCCCATTTAAGCACGTCCGGGGAGGGCAGATCTGCATCTCGGGGCTAGTCGGCCCCTGCGCAGCCGTGTGTGGTGCGCGAGTAGAGCTGTCCTGCCGGGGTGCGGGCTCATGAGTGGGAGCAGTAAGGCTGGGCTCCAGTGCAGAGTGCCCGCTGCTGGTGAGGAGCACGGCCGGCTGCAGGGAGGTGGTTCTCAGGGTGGGGGTGGGGGTTGGGGTGGCAGGACAGCCGAAGTCTGCATATTCCAGGTGCTGGAGGAGCTTAGCAGCGTTCTTGGGAGGGAAGTGGCACCTTGTCTCCTCGGACCTCCTGAGTGTGACATGGCTGGTGTGTAGCCAGCGCCCAAACCAGCTCAGCTGGCAGAGGCAGTTGAATGGATTCTCGGCCACGGTGATGGCCCGGAGCCTGGGGAAGAGGCTGAAGAAGTCCTGGGGAATGGTGTTGAGGTTGAGGTTGCTGATGTCCAGCTCTTGGAGGTTGGGCAGCTCCCCGAAATCCTCCACCTGCAGCTGAGCGATTTGGGTGTTCCCAGCCAGGCTGAGCCTGGTGAGGCCCCGGAGCCGCCGGAGCACCTCCGGGACTCTACCCAGCGAGTTGTCCGAGATGTCCAGCTCATGGAGGTTGTTCAAGTTCTGAAAAAGCTCCTCATCCAAGCTGCTCAGTCCCAGCCCTGCGATCTTGAGAGACTCTATGTTCACTGTGTGAAAGGCACCAGCTTCGATGGTGGCAATGCCGTTGTGACTTATGTCCAGCAGCAGGAGTTTGGGAAGGTTCAGCGGAGGAACCAAACGCAGCTGATTGTTCTGGAGCTTCAGCTCCAGCAGGTTCTCCAGTGTGTCCAAGGCAGCCGGGTGGATGCGCTGGATTCGGTTCCGGTCCAGGTAGAGGCGCTCCAGCAGGCGCAGCCCGTGGAAGGTTTCGTTGGTGATCTCACGCAGCTGGTTGGATGACAGATCCAAGTTGACAAGGTTGGTGAGGGGATGGAAGACATTCCTCTGGAGGCTGGAAATCTTGTTCTGGGAGAGGTCCAGCTGCTGCAGTGCTGGGAGTCCCCGGAAGCTGTCGTCATGGAGCGAGGTGATGCCATTCTCGAAGGCGTACAGGTAGGCTGTGTCCGGTGGCAGGCCACTCGGGACGGCGTGGCTCCTCCGGGCCGCACAGAACACAACTTGTGGCTGGCTGCACTGGCAGCCTGAGGGACAGCCCTGAACCCAGGCTGCAGGGGACATAAGCAGCAGCATCCACAGGATCAGGTGGTCCATGCCGGACTCTCTGTAGAGGGGAAAACCAGAGAAATGTTACTTGCCAGATGACATTAGGGGTTGGGAATCAAGTGTCTGAGCCCATCGCATTTCTTCTGACATGTCTGTAAGGTTACAGCCAGTCTCCATACCCCAAGGGGTTATTTGGGCAGGGCTAGGGTGGGTGAGGTAGGGCAGAGAGCTGCGCACGGAGTCATGTCTGCAGATGGTGTGTCATGCAATAGCAAACCCCTGAGAAATCTTGGGAGGGGATGAGTTATATTGCTGGGCTGGGGAAAGTGATGGGCTTAGAGAGTAAAGCCACAGAACTTGGATCTGGATTTCAAAGCCCCCCACCCCATTCATGGACCCAAACACCCTCAAATGTCGGGGTCCTTGTGGTATCATTCTGCTGCCCCATGGGCAGCAGCTTGAGCCCTGCTGGGAGAGCAGGTTCTGCTGGAGAACCCAGCCTGCAGGAGGAAACACCCCTGCAGTAACCTCTCCTGCAGCAGCCAGCATGACACGCTGGATTTCCACCCCACAGGTCAGTTACTGCAAAGGGCTCACACAGAAAGGCTTTGGCTGGGTTTCCCGTTGCTGATAAGTGACCTGTCTTAGACTGAGGCTGGTGAAGTCAGGATGAGCTGGGCAGCCTCCAGGGCCGCCGGCTCTGCAGTGTTAAGGGGCGATGCTGGGCTCCCCTTCCTCCCTGCACCCCCCTTTCCTTTAGCCCAGCAAGGATGATTCTGATGAAGACCGACTTGGAGAGGGATGGGTGCATACAGGTGTGAGGAAGAGGGGCAGCTAGAGAGCCATTCCCTACAGGGACCCAGGCTCTTCTTACAGCAACTTCCTCTGGTTTCCATGCCTCGAGCTGCCGCATTTACTGGCTGTCAGATGAGGCCGGATTCCTGCAATTCCAGCTGGTTTACCAGTTCCTCGCCTTGGCGCTCAGGCTAGAGAGAGCCAGCCCGCTGTCAGCAGGGGATCACGCACTGCTGCAGCTACATCTAGACTGGGCCATCGGTACTGACGGGACCCTCACCTCGGCGCTCAGGCCAGAGAGAGCCAGCCTGCTGTCAGCAGGGGATCACGCACTGCTGCAGCTACATCTAGACTGGGCCATTGGTACTGACGGGACCCTCACCTCGGCGCTCAGGCCAGAGAGAGCCAGCCCGCTGTCAGCAGGGGATCACGCACTGCTGCAGCTACATCTAGACTGGTAGACTGGGCCATCGGTACTGACGGGACCCTCACCTCCACGCTCAGGCCAGAGAGAGCCAGCCTGCTGTCAGCAGGGGATCACGCACTGCTGCAGCTACATCTGGACTGGGCCATCAGTACTGACGGGACCCTCACCTCGGCGCTCAGGCCAGAGAGAGCCAGCCCGCTGTCAGCAGGGGATCACGCACTGCTGCAGCTACATCTAGACTGGGCCATCGGTACTGACGAGACCCTCGCCTCGGCGCTCAGGCCAGAGAGAGCCAGCCTGCTGTCAGCAGGGGATCACGCACTGCTGCAGATACATCTAGACTGGGCCATCGGTACTGAAGAGACTTCTGCCAGGCAGAGGGGGCCCAGGCACTTAGACCATCCCCCTCCTTTCTGTTGTGGGCTCAGTGACCCATGGCTGGGAAACCGCCCTGCCAGGGGTCCCTGTGGCAAGCCAGCTGCAGGTGAAGCGTCGTGCAGCCTTGCAGGATCAAAGGGTCCCCATGGTGCGCAGGCCCGGCACAGCAGGGAGCGTTCAGTGCCATCTGCAGCTCCTGGCTGAGCAGGGGCTTTGCATGTCTGACCACAGGCCATGCTGCATCGCTTTTCCTGAGCTAATGCTCATCCCTTCCTGGATTCCCTTAGCGACCCCACTCTCTGGCCTATTCTTGCCTGCTTGCTCTGGCCGCCAGCACCTGCCATCTAACATCCCTTCCCTCCCCAGCTCGCATTCAGAGATCCAACACTGGGCTCTCAAGGCTAGGTCACGGGTGACATGCTCCCAGCATGCAGTGTTTGAAACCAGCCACCTGGCGCAGTGCCGGCTGGCTGGGGACAGATCCTTGCTCCGCCCCTTGGAGCCCTTGGCAGGATGAGGCAGCTCCCCTGGCACCCTGCAGTGCGGAGCTGTGGAGAGTCTGGCCAGCCTGTGCTGGAGCGTGCCTGCCATGTGCCAGCATGCACGACCAGCCCCCCATCCAGTCCTGGGGCCTCTGGGACTGTGTCCTTTGACCCCTGCACAGCTGAGAGGGCTGACAGGCCCCCTTCCATCCTCATGCTCAGCTTTCCTGCCTCAGCATCCCCCAATGTGCAATGTGCGTGCATCCCAAGGGGCTTCCCAGGTGGTCCGTGGGGGCGGTGCAGTGGGAGCTGGGTCGCTTGCTCAGTACAGTGGGATGGATTTCTTGGCTGTCCATACTCAGGCCTGGGGAGTTGATTTGCAAAGCGCCAGCAAAGACAAGGCAGGACAGTCTCTCCTCCCCACGTGCGTCTCACCACAACCCATGTGCAAGATCAGCAGGGGAGAGTCTTGCCTGATGCCATGAGTGCACGGCACCGTTCTCCTCACTAGCAGCCAACATGAGCCTCACCCACGGAGCGGACGCTCGGCCCATGCAGTCTGACCCACTGGCTGCCTTAGTGTCCCTGCCTGAAACCACCTAGGGTACATTTCCATGCCACAGTGCAGCGACATCGTCCAGGGCAGGGAAGGGTCACTGCTCCTCCTCCTCTTCCTCCCATACTCCCTGTGCCCATCACCTCAATAGTCACAGTCCCCGGCCTTGTTCCCTTCCAATCCAATCCCACACATCTCCTCAGCTCTCTCTTGCTGCTAACGGCACACCCCTGGTTTTGGCAGCTTCCTAGCACTGTCATCCATCCCGCCATGGCTCGGACAGGACCTGGCTGTTGGTGGTACTTGGCTGGCCCATCTCAGTGTTACTCAAAGCTTGGGCTCCCTTGCAGGGGGGCTGTGGGAGAGGGAACATTTCATCCCAGTGACTCACATCCTCCAGCGCTCTCCTCTGTGCAGCAGGCCGAGCTCCAGGCACCGGGGACCACACTGAGGGCCCTGCTGTAGGCTATGGAGGAGCTAGAGCTCCGGGCTTCACCTCCCAGCCTGGCACATTTCAAATTGTCCCGCTGGGCAATGCCCACAAGTGCCAGCCATCGCTGGCCCCCTGGCACACCAGCTCTGTTCACTGCTGGAACATGCCAGCAGGGGAGAGGAGCACTTGCCCCTGGCTTCACGGCCCCCTGCTTTCCCTTTTGCTGCCATCTCCTAGAGTCTGCTGCCTTCGCCCTGCTAGCAGATCCCCTTAAAATAGCCAGCAAAGGCTCTGCCCGTCCCTTGGATGCTATGCTGGGCACAGCCTGGCACTAGCATGGACAAGCACTGGAAGGGCCAAGGGCCACCATCTCTGCAGCCATCTGAAATTCAATGTGTGGATCATGCCATCTTGACTCTGACAGATACACGCAGCCCAGTCCCCAGGGGAAGGAGGATGTCCCCAAGGTCCCTGTCTACATGCATGAGTTGTGGTGAGGAAATTCCAGCCCTTTGCATATCAGCAAGAGTCACCACAGACCATCTAGTTCCCTGGATCCTCTGAGATAGGACTGGGGGGCCAGGAGCTGCCCCCTCATCCCTCCCCTGGCTGCTGGAGGGCAACTCACCCAAAGCACAACTGCTTTCAGCCCTGTCCCTGAACACCCGTCGGTATCAATGGGCAGTGCCCTTCCCGCTCCAGCCAAGAGATCACCCCAGAGGAGAGCAGCCCCAAGCACTACTGCTGGGCATGGCTGCCACCTCCCATGAGCAGGGCACAGTCTGCACTCAGGAAGGGAGCTGCTCCCCTGCCTCATTGCTTCTGAAAGCTCTTTAATCACCTCCTGGCTGTCCCTGGGCACCCCAGCGGCTGCTTTCTGAACGCTCACCTTTTCTTCCCCCTTCTCTGATGCCAGAGCAGAGCTGGTCACACAACTGCCCATGCAGGAGCCCAAGCACTTGGGATGGCCTGGAGAGCCCAGCTGACCCATTTCCCCCTCCTCCCAGCCCATGTGCACCCAGACCCCATTACTTTGGTCAGTGCTCCCGGATCTGCCCTGAACTGAGGGAAGCTGCTGTCAGGTGTCCAGCAGAGACGGGAAGAGCATCACAGCCCTTGACATAGCCTCTGTCCTAGCGCCGGCAGATGTTAGAGATGTTACAGGGGAAGTGGTGGCTGCAGGATCCACCCCCTCAACACACTGGGGCATTTCTGAGAGGTGTGTTTTTTTGTTTTTGTTTTTTACTGTTTCCAGAATTATTTCTGGGCCCACAGAATGGCGTCACATTAGGGGATGCCAAAAGCTCTTCCTGCTGGAAACTCTCCACCAGGTGCCATGGCTGTGTATGTGCAATGCTACAGGGGAGCCAGATGTTCCTTATGCTCTGTGCCAGTGCCTTCGAGCTTGGCTTTCTCCAGCCAGAGCGCTGCACTGCAGCCGGGAGGGCGCTCGCCACATCCCCTGCGCCATGCCCACGCTCAGACTAGTGCCTACTTGTCTCCTAGGTGAATGTATTGCTTCTAAAGTGACTACCCCAGCTAGGGTCAGGCATCATGCAGACAGCCACTGGCCGGTGCCCCACCCACACAGTTCTGCCCATGACTCTGGAGCCAGGGGTCATGCGGTGGCAGCCTGAACTGAGTGTGTTCCCCCTCGGGACTGTGATGAGAAACCACTGTACTCTTGCCTTGTGACCCGCCTACGGTGAGGTGGCAGGCAGCTGATGGCACCAAACTCCTCCGTGCTTTGCCATCCTGCCCAGCCCCTGGCTGCAATTCCTCTGCCTGGGCTCCTTGGCTGTTGTTATAGGGAGAGAACACAGCAGGTCGCTCTCCAGCAAGCAATGCACCGGCACCCCCACTGACTGCTGTGAGGGCCAGGAGGCTTGCCTGATCTCACCTTGTTCCTTCGGCCCCTTCCTCTGCCTCCCTCACTGGGGTGCAGAGTAACTGTCAAAAGCCTCTTGCGGTGCATTGCCCAGAGAGTCCTGCCCACAGCTCCCCAAGAGCCCTGTGGTCGTCCTGCCCCGAGTGCCCCAGAGTCCCTCTTACTCCTTGCTCATGCTGGGCAGGGACCAGCAAGACCTCATGATTTGAGCTCACCACTCGCCCCCCACACCTCTAGGCAGCGTTTTCAGCCCAGCATTTGGAACAACTGTTAGAGGCACCATTCACTGCTGGATTCCTTCCACCCAGAGTCCTGGCGAGGCAGCTCTAAAATCCGGCCATGCCTTAAGTCATTGCTCTGGGTGGGAGTATCCAGAGGCAGTGGGGAATGCAGAGAACATCCCTGGGCCTTGTTTAAGATGGAGCACGGAGTCTCCACTGGATTTAACTAAGTGAATCCTAGAAGGAGTTCTTCTTGCTCCCCTGGAGAATGGGCTGAGCCCTGCCTATTACAGCTCCTTACAGCGCGGGTGCCAGGGTATGTTAGAGCAGCTGACCCATGCTGCTCTCCCTCTACTGCCCTGCAGCATCTCAGCTGGGTTGCGTTGGAGCTCCCTTTCCGTATCCTGCCCCCCAGCCCCAACATGGCTTCCCAGCACCTGGCTCAGCTGTCCGCAAGCCAGAGGGGCAGGAAGTGGGCAGCTGAAGCTCTCACTGTCTCTGTGGTAACAGCAGCTGATTGCTGAGCTGGGGGGGGGGGGGGGGGCGGAAGCAGCTCATTGGCACATCTCGTGTTTGCCCAGTGGGTGGCACTAGACTGAGGAGCAAGAAACATTGCAGCGACTTGGGGCAAGCTAAACGCTAGCTAGAGACAGAGGCTCACGCCAGAGTTTAGAGAGGCTGATGGCATGGCTGAGAACGCTGCGAGGTCTCTGCCATTACCTGCTATTTACACTCCAGTAGCACCAACCCTATACTAGGTATCTGGCACCTCCCCAGTCCCTCTGCCCCATGGAGCTCAGGTTGTTCCTCTCACCTCCTGGCAGCTAGGGGTTAGGACCCTGGCCCGTGGCTCCAAACTGAATGCTTCAGGAAGGCTGGAGGCATTTGCCAAGCTGTCATCGCTCGGTTATTATTACAATTAGATTTATTTGCAAGAACACAAGCAGCCTCCACAGGAGCTGCACTTCCAGACCCTCTGGGGATCCTTTCCGGCCAGCCTGCAAATTCAGATTCTTCTCATGGGGGTATGAGCTTGGGGGGAGAAGAGGAAGAAGGTCTTTGTAACGGGTTGCTGTGATTGGTCTGCCTGGTATCCTACCCTTGGTAAGGGCAGCCATGGTCCCCTCTCACCCTGTGTGTGGCACTGCGCCCCACCCCTTGGGCACACCTTCCCATTCCCTGCCCCTCAGGCAGATGTTCCCTTCTACCTACAGCCCACAAGGAGGAAATGGAGCCTGTCCCCATTCCTCCACCAGTCTCCAAGCATATGGTGGGGTTTTGCAGGGGACACTTTGGAGCAATCAGACCCCATGCCAGCTGTTCCCTGTGGGGAGCCCATGGGGGAAGGAACACTGAGATGCCCCTGTTTAGCCATCCTCACCCAGGGCATGGCCTGTGGGAGCCAGCAGCCTGGAGGGAGGGTGCAGGCCCCCAGGGAGCCAGCGTACACCAAAGCACAAAGGGCCACCGGGATCACAGGGGCGGCTTGGTTCACAGCCTGTCTGTCAGTCCTTTTAATAAGAGAAGTAATTACCAATTGTGGGGAGGGGGGAAGATCTTTGTAAATATCAGCAGAGCTGGCATGGGCCAGACAGGCTCCAGCCAGGTAATAAATTGTGGAATGTGCAGCTGGGCTGGGGGAGGGGGACGGTGGTTTGCAGTCCCAACAGCCCAAAGAGCCTAGAAGGGGCTAGCAGAGGGCTACAGGGCACCAGGCCAGGGCCAGAGCTGCTCATGGCAAGGCCAGACCATGGAGAGGAAGAGGCAGGTTGCAGGGAAAAGCACTGCTGCTAGCTAGACACACTGGCCCTGCTGCCCAGAGAGGGGGCAATCAAGCTTGCCCCTGCATCAGAGAGAAGGAAAAGAGGCAGCTAGCAGGAAAAGTTCCAGGGAGGCTGGGGGGCCTGAGCTGTTCCTTTGGCCAAGCCCCATGGGATAGCATCAGGCAGTCCCTGGCCTGTCTCCTCCCTCCTGCTGCCCTGTGATCTTTTACCTGCTGATGCCACCCATAGCCTGGAGGCTGTGGGTAATGAGAGCCAGCTGTGGCCAAAGGAGGCACGGCCAGGCCAAGTTAGCAGTGGAGGGTCCTGTTGCATTATCAGCAGCAGGAGAGAGGAGTGGGTCTGCCTTGGTGTCCCCTCCTCCCTGGGGATTGGCTGGTCAGTGCTTGGCCTGCCCCCAACAGCCTGTTACAGAGCAGTGAGGGGCCTGCCTGACATGGGACTGACCCTCTGCCCCCTACACCCCAAGACCAGCTCTGCCTCCCCCCTAGCCAAAGTGCAGAGTTCCTGTGACCCAAGGCTGTGCTCACAGCCTCTCCTTACTCCAGGCACCTGCTCCAGGCCTGACCCAGCAGCACACAAGTGGCCACTGCCAGCTGCAGCAGAGCACGCCCAGCCTGCAGCCTCACCAGAGTCATTGTGTCTCAGATCCTGGGGGAGTCTGTGGCCTTGGCATGGAGATAAGCCACTGGCAGAGCACAAGTGGCGCTGCTCTGGCTGGGGGGTGTCACAGAGCTGATAAAGATGGTCCCTGCTGCCTCATTCAAACAGTTGCCTTTCTGCTGGCATGCCCTAGGGATTTGCTTTGTACAGTATTCTGGGCAGGAACAGGCCCTTAGTGCCCACTGGCAGGATTGCTGTATGGGGCAGACAGGTGCTGGCAGGATGAAAGCCTCAGGGTGGAAGGTGCTGTGGAGTGGCCGCTGCAGAAGGGGGCAGGGGGGCCATAAGGGGTGGGAAAGGCTGTCTGAACTGCCCCCCAATCTCCATGTCCTTCTTCCCAGCTGTACACTGCACTCCCCACAGGGGCAGCTCCTGGCCAGCAGTGCTCTCTTATCCTGGGGCTGCCAGCTCAGGGCTGCATGGCCCATGGCGTGGCTGGGACTGCCCAATTCACAGCTGCAGGGTTTGGGCCCTGGGCAGGCAGCCTGCTGTGCTGGGCAAAGGCTCCCTCCTGCTTGCCTGGCACTGGGATGGAATTTTAAACCCCTCTGTTGTGGCCACAGGTGGCATCTGTTCCCAAGATGTGGGGACTTGAAGCAAAGAGGAATCCAGCACTTCCCCTCCTGCTTCAGCTAATGGTGGCCTGGGTGGAGCACTGAGCCAGCACCTGGGTCCCCACAGCGAGGTAGGGAGCACCCCCGAAGAATGGCTCCTATTAAAGGAAATCTTATACCCTTGGCACCAGGCAAGGGCTGCGGCTGCAGGGACAGGACCCTCCTGCTCTGCTGCCATCTGACATTTGCTCACACAGCGCAGCTGGTCTGTAGAGCTGCCTGCAGCTAGGCTGGGCACTGCATCATGAGGTGCAACCTGTCAGCCAGGGAGATGAGCTGGCACTGAGATGCCTGGCCAGGGAGCACCATGCTTAGAGGGGGGCACTGGCCCCTGCAGTGAACTGACCAGTAGGTCAGTGTTTAACCCAGGATAATGAGTGACAAGGCACATATCAACCCCAGGACAAAGCCCTCTGTGTCACACAAGTGCAACCCGCCTCTGAGCTGCCAGCAGAGCATTGACACAGCACTGCCTGTGGCTCACTGGGACACTGCGTGCTTTAGGCCAGGCCTGTGGGGACAGCCTAGCAGCAGGGATCAGGAGCCCTGCCAGCTCTTGTGCCTTCTTGGGGCCTCCATTCCCCTACTGTCAAACAGGGATAATGCTGCTTTCCTGCCCAGCGCAGTAATGCTTGTCATGTGCTTGAAGATCCCCAGGCAGCTGGCACTAGAGAAGGACAGAGCGCTGGGTGGCTGAGCTAGCCAAGCCAAGTGAAGCTCAGACCACAAACCTGCAGTGCAGCTGGGGCCAAGCACAGAGAACCAGGGCTGTGCCTACAGCAAGAAGGCCAGGGTGGATGAGGCTTGTGGACTTTCCTACCTAGCAGCTGTAGGTGCTAGTCCAGACCTAGGAGCCCTTGGCACTCATCAGGGCCCCTTGACACAGCCAGGGTCTGTGGGGGAGCTCTCCCCCAGCATGTACTCCCTGGTCCTGCTGCCAGGGGAGGGGGCAGCTCACCATGGCTCTGAGGGAAGCTGTGCAGTGCCCAGCCCTGGGAAGTTGGGGGGGGAAGGAGGGAAATGAGAGTGGCAGGGGGTAGCCCTGGCTCTGAGGGGCACTGGTTCAGCCCACTGGTGCTCCCAGCAATGCTCTTGCCCAGTGAGGGCTGCAGGCAGTCAAGCGCTCTTGGGAAGCACATAGGGGCCTGGCAGGGCACCAGAGCAGGCGTGCTGCCAGCACTAGGGTGGGAGTCAGTTTTGAAATGCCAGGGTCAGGTTTCGCTGATGTGTTGTCACTGCTGCCAAGCTGCTGACTAAACTGCTGTCCCTTTAATTGTGTAGGCATTTCTTCCCCACGCTGCCAGGTCAGGACCAGGCTGCCGGGTGGCTTTGCCCCACCCATGCTTAATTGTGGACTGAAGCTCTCTGCCACGAGCCCGCCTGCACCCTGAGGCCCAGGCAGGGACAGCTTCCTAATTGCACTTCCGTGTGATGAGTCCCTGCGTCACCCTGCCCTTTGTATGCAACCTGGCAAAGGCTGAGCCAGTGGCTGGCAGCAGGGCCCTTCCCTCCTTTATGTGGTGACCTGAATGGGGTCACCTTTTCCCCCTCACCTGTCTCCCCTCCAGCCCAGCTCTAGCACTGAACAGCTGCTAGGTGCATGATGCTGGCCATAGGCCACTGCTAGAAGCGAGCCCCTGGGCTAGTGAGGCAGAGCCCAGCCTGTGTTCCCCCCACAGGGGCACAGCTGAGAGAACTAGACAACCCAAGAGCCTGGGCACAGCTCCAGTGGGCACAGTGGCACTCCATCACACAGTGCTTGCTAAGTGGAGATGCCGGACCCTGAGGAGTTAACCATATCCCAGAGAAAGCTTGCTGGCTTAGCACTGCTCAGACAGGCTTACACCTAATAAACAGGGGAGACAGGAAAAGGGGGGCCCAGCGAGGAGCCAAACGGGATGGAGACAAAGCCCTGCTTCTCTGGGAGGCATTAAGCTGCTAATGCTGGCAGCACGCTTGCTTTGCCACAGGCCCAAGCGAACACAGCCAGAGCACTAAATCCAGCCCAACCTCCCATCCTGTGGGCCCACAGCAAGAAGATTTGCTGGATTGTTCATCTTTTCCAGCTGCGTGTGGAGCTGGGCCCAGGCGACCCAGTTCCCTGCCAGTCTGCCTGGGTGGAGGTTGTTTACTTGGTGACGGGACTGACCAGGAGGGCTGTACCGAATTCACTTGCCTTGGAGACAGAGCCCAGCCGCCCCCACACGAGTTCCCTGTCTGCTGTACTCCTCTACTGCCCACAGGCTTGGAGCAAACACACCAGGCAGCTGAGTGGGGTGGGACTGGCTTGCAGATCCCCTCCTGCATACCCCAGCCAGCACTAAGGGATACTAGAGAGAAGCCTTGCCCCATGGTGCAGGCACAAGGAGGCACTGGGGGATGGTAAAAGGCAGAAAAGGTTGTTTTTTGTTTTTTTTTTTTAAAAGACTGAAGTGTGAACCTGGGAAAGTCCCAACTACAGGCTGTAACTCAAGATACATATGCAAGTGGGGTAGACAGTGAGGCAAGCTTGGATAAACCCCCAGGCCTCCCATCCTCATGCTTCCAGATATAAATTGACTGCCACTGGGGTCAGGAAGGAGTTGCTGTCTTGGTGCTCTGTAGCATTCAGATTTTCTTAGGCAGCCCAGGGAGGGGCACACCCTCCCAGCCAGCCCCATGCAGGTCTCCCCATAGGCCCAGAGCAGCAGACTAATCCTAGGGTTGCCATCTTGAGCACTCTACCAGTTGGGGCAGCTTTAAGCTTCCCTGAGGGCTTCCTACCAGCCCTACTGAATGGAGACTGCCTTGACTGTCCATGGGGCTGCATTCTCTGGACCTTGTCCCCTTCCTGGCCCAGTGACTGTGCTGGCTATCTGAATGCTCCCAGGCCTGAAGCTCTCAGGCACCTGCAGCCCCCAGCAGCCCTCCTGGCATGGGGGGGGGCTTTGCCTGGTCTTACAGATTGAGGTAAAGCAGGGCTGAATCTGGCCCTAAGATTCACCTGTCTCCCTCCAGTCCTATTGCCCGGGCAGCCTGGCAACATGCCCACACATGTAGAATAGAGCAACCCCCTGCTGCCTGAAATTGGTCCCCCATTTGCTTCTTTCCCCAGGGAAACATTGCTGTACCCTCCCCCCTGGGCACAGAGCAACCTTCTAGTGCCTTGGGCTCAGCCTGACCTCGGGTGGCAGAGGGCTCCCTGGGATGCCCAGAGCAGCTAGAGAGCTTTAGATTTCCCTTAAAGCAGCCAGCACAAGTCTGGCCCCAGCTCATCACACTGTCTGCATGCCCCCCTGGTGGGCATTCAGCACCACAGCTCCCCTTGCTAGGTGCCTGTTCTCCTCCCCTCTCCCCAGGGCTGCTGGGGCAGGGACTGGTGTGGAATTCTGGTGACCCAGCATGTGCACATCACGCCATCTGTTAGTGAAGGCAGGCTAGGGGGGTGCCTGGCACTCAGGGCAGAGGTCTGTGAGGGCCTGGGGATGCCACTGCACAGCCTGGTCTGGCTCACTGGCTGCATTAGCCAGCATGGCACACCTGTCTGAAGAGGGGGATGGGCTGGCTAGCATGGAGCCACTCCTGGATTGCCCACAGGACTGTGGCTCCATGGCACTGTGAGCCCTCAGAGCCTGGCTGAGAAGCTGAGGGAGCTGTGTGGACTGTGATGCGCTGTTACCTGCCCACATGGGCCCATAGCTGCCAGCACCACTGGGACTGTGGGGGAAAATGGAGCAGGGCTGTGCCAGGCCCAAGGTCCTCTGGGCAGTACCAAGGGGACAGACTGTGGGATGGGTCACTGTGGGAGCAGCACATACAGCCTTGGGGTGAGCCTGAGGGAAGAGCTGGAGCAAAACAGGTTGCGCAGATCCTCCCCACCCCACACCCATGACTGCCCCACCATAGCACCTGGGTTGGGTTTGGCTGATGCAGGCTGGGAGGGGACAGAGCTCAGTTGGGGGGATTCTCAAGGAGTACTCAGAGGGCAGGGAGGCAAATCCACAGCGCCAGCATGCTCCTTCCTGCTGCTTGGCCCCAGGGGTGCTGCCCCCCCAAATGGGATGGCCAGTTCTGTCCCTTAATCCTGATGCCCTCGGTCACTGCAGCATCCTGCCTTCCTAGCAGGTGCTGGGTTTACGCCTCATGTTGTCAGGGCCCCTAAATGGCACGGCCAAGCTGGGCCCTGTACCAACATCAGGCCCAAAGAACTGTGTAGCCACTCACACAGCCACTCCCTCACCCCTCTGCCCCTGGCTTTAATTGCTCCCTCCTGTTTGAATCCAGCTGCAAATGGAGTGTTGAGCAGGGGGAAGTGTCAGACAGCCTGGCAGGACAGACTGGTCAGCTCTGCCCTTCCCATGCCACCTCCCTGGCTGGTTTAACCCTTTGTGCTCAGAGGAGCAGCAGCTCACTGCCCCTCTGAACATACCTCAGCTTGGCCCCACCGCTTCCCTCACCCTCTGTTCCTGTGTGACCTGCCCCCCACTCCCAACCCCCTGCACAGGGTTTGTAGCAGTGGGAACAGCCTCCTAAAGCATGTGTGCCCTCCTCACCCAGCACCTCAGCCCAAAATATGCCAGCTTAGGGCCAATGCCCAGCTGCCAAGCACTACATTCTACGGGTTGATGCAGGGGACTGAGCTTGTGCCCCCTGGAGCTCCTGTATGACATGGGGGCGGGGGGCCTTGCCTCTGAGCAGCACTAGCTTCCCTGCCAGTGTGCTGGAAGCCAGCAGCCTGGGCAGCAGTGGGGCAAGTTGCCCTATGCCCAGTGGCACCTGTGGTATTTGTTCAGTGGCACCAAGGGCTTGCTGCCCTGGTGAGGAGGGAGCCTGAGGGGGCAGGAACCCTCTGGAATCCTCACCCCAAGCTAAACTGAGTCTCTCCCACTCCATGCTAAGCCCAGGGAGGCAGCAGCTGGCTTGAGCATGCCAGCCTGGATTTCCAACACTCCTATTGCAGAGATCTGCTGTGCCTACACATCAAAGCACAGCTGGGCCCAGTTCCACTCCCTCTCCCTGCCCCAGGACAAAGGCAGTCAGATACCACATGCAGCCCTTGACCCCATCCCCGTGCACAGCCCCTTCCTTGGCCACAGAAGCCCTGGCAGGCAGGCTGTAATTAGTGCACATAGCTGCAACCCATAATTGGGAAGGGCACTTAGTGGGCAGCCAGCCTTCCTGTGGCCAGAGAGGGAGAGACACTCCCAGAGCTGCTGGGCCTGGAAGAGCCACGTCAGCCAGTGGAGTTCAACAAACTGGATCATGCAGGGTCCTAGATGGCACCAAGGACTTATCCCACCTATGCCCCATCCCCTCCTCCATCATCTATCCTGGGGAGTCCAAGGTCTGCATCCTGCCCAGGACTCCAGCCCCTGGTGGTTTTAACCACCTTTTAGGCACCTGGGGTGTCAGAGGGTTGGTTCAGGCCTATCTCCAGTTTAAATCCTTGGGATCTGATTCTGCTGCCTCCTACACTACTAACTCCATTGGCTTCACTGGGGTGACTCCTGATTTACACTGGGTGAACAGAACACCCGCTGCCTCCCACTGGACAGTGCCTGAACTGCAAGATAGTAAGAGTAACAAATGCAGGGCTGGAAGGGCCCTTGAGGGGTTGTCTGCTCCATCCCCTACACTTAGGCTTGGTCTATGCCAGCACTTTTGTCAGCAATATTGTTGTTGTTCAGGGGTGTGGAAAAAACCCACCCTGCTGCCTGACCTAAGTTTCACTGAAAAAAGCACTAGTGTGTACAGCGCTGTGTCACGGCTGCCACTCGTGGGGTAACTATGCCAGCAGGAGAGCTCTCCCCCATCAGCATAGTGGTGCTACATAGGAGACCTTAAGCAGCACAGCTGCAAGGACCATAGTGCAGATGTGCCCTTAGACCAACTCCAAGAGGAGTTTGTCCAACCTGATTTTAAAAACCTCCAGTGAGGAAGATTCCACAACCTCCCTGGGAAGCCTGTTCCACAGCTCAACTATCCTTTGACTTGGACAATTTTTCCTAATATCTAACCTAATCTCCTTTGCTGCAGACTAAGGGTATGGCTACACTTGAAATTTTGGAGCGCTGCCGCGGCAGCGCTTTGAAGTGTGAGTGTGGTCGGAGCGCCAGCGCTGGGAGAGAGCTCTCTCCCAGTGCTGCACATACTCCACATCCTCTACGGGTGTAGCTTGCAGTGCTGGAAGCCGCGCTCCCAGCGCTGCAGCACTGATTACACTGAGGCTTTACAGCGCTGTGTTTTTTCACACCCGAGTGCGAAAGTTGCAGCACTGTAAAGTGCCAGTGTAGCCATGGCCTAAGTCAATTCCATCTTGTGCTCCCTCAGCCAATGTGGAGAACCACCTTTTACTGTGGTCAGGTCCTGTCCCCACCCCCTCACAGCCTTCTCTAAGACTAAGCATGCCCAGTTCTTTCAGCCTTGCCTCATAGCTCATTTACCAAACCTCTGATCATCATAGTTGCTTTTTCTGGATACAGACTTAAGGCCAGAAGGGACGACTATATGATTCTGTCCTCCTGCACATCACAGCCCACAGACCCATACCCAACCCCTCCTTTAACAGCCCCCTAACCTCTGGCTGAGTTACTGAAGTCCTCACATCATGCTTTAGACTTCAAGTTACAGAGAATCCCCCATTAACTCTACAGCAGAGCCTCAGTTAGGAACACCAGAGTTATGAACTGACAGGTCAGCCAAACCCCTCATTTGGATTTAGAAACGAACAATCAGGCAGCAGAGACAAAACAAGCAAATACAGCACAGTCCTGTGTTACAGGTAAAATACTAAAAACAAAAGGAAAGTTTAACAAGAGATTTGACAAAGTAAGCAAACTGTTCCTGTGCTAGTTTCATTTAAATTAAGGTGCTTGAAAGCAACTTCTCTCTTCTGCATAGAGAAGTTTCAAAGCTGTATTAAGTCAATGTTCAGTTGTAAACTTTGAAAAGGGCAACCAAAATGTTTTGTTCAGAGTTATGATCAGCCTCCATTCCTGAGGAGTTCGTAACTGAAGTTCTACTGTAGTTCAAACCAGCAAGTGACCTGTACCCTGTGCTGTAGAGCAGGGGTGGGCAAACTTTTTGGCCCAAGGGCCACATCTGGGTATAGACATTGTATGGCGGGCCATGAATGCTCACAAGGTGTAGGCTCTGGGGTGGGACCAGAAATGAGGAGTTCAGGGTGCAGGAGGGGGCTCTGAGCTGGGGCAGGGCAGGGGGAAGTGAGGGCTCTAGGTGGAGGTGTGGTTATGGGGTGGGGCTGAGGATGAGGCATTTGGGGTGTAGGAGAGTGCTCTAGGCTGGAACTGAGATTTGGAGGGCAGGAGGGGGGCTCCAAGCTGGGGCAGCAGACTGGGGACTCTGGGCGGAGGGTGCAGGCTCTGGGGTGGGATGAGGGGTTTGGGGTACAGGAGGCTGCTGTGGGCTGGGACTGAGAGGTTCAGAGGGAAGGAGGAGGATCAGGGCTCAGGCAGGGGGTTGGGGCACAGGGGATGGCTTGAGGAGCAGGCTCCAGGCAGTGTCATGTCCCCCCTCAGGCTCCTATGCAGAGGTGCAGCCAGGCAGCTCTGTCCCATCTGCAGGTGCTGCCCCTGCAGCTCCCATTGGCTGTGGTTCCTGGCCAATAAGATCTGTGGGGGTGGCACTTGGGGCAGGGGCAGCATGCAGAGCACAGCCCCCTGGCTACTGCTATGCATAGGAGCTGGAGAGGGGACATGCTTCTGGGAGCTGTGTGGAGCAGCCCCAAACCATGCTCCCCAGCAGGAGCTTGAGGGCAGGATTAAAACGGCCTATGGGCCATAGTTTGCCTACCCTGCTGTAGATTGCCAAAGGGACTCTGCCAATCTGACCTGGGGGGAATTCCTCCCCAATCCCAAATATGGCAATCAGTTAGACCCTGAGCACATGGGCAAGATCCACCAGCCAGACACTTAGAGCAAGAATTCTCTAGAGCAGGGTTCTCAAACTAGGGATTGGGACCCCTCAGGGGGTCACAAGGTTATTACATGAGGGGGTCACAAGTGGTCAGCCTCCACCCCAAACCATGCTTTGCCTCCAGCATTTATAATGGTGTTAAATAGATTTTAAAAGTATTTAATTTATATGGGGTGTGGGGGGTTGCACTCAGAGGCTTGCTATGTGAAAGGGGTTACCAGTACAAAAGTTTGAGAACCACTGCTCTAGAGTAACTCAGCTTACCCCAGCTAGTGTCCCCATCTGCTGCTGTTGGAGATACTGGCTAATAACAGTTACAGCTAGGCCATATGCCATCGCAGGCAACCTCACCAGGCCTTCCCCTCCATAAATGTATCAAGCTTAATCTTGAAACAAGTTACGTTTTGTCCCCACTGTTCCCCTCAGAAGGCTGTTCCAGAACTTCATTCCTCTGATGGTGAAACTTGGTCCAATTTAAAATCTAAACTTAATGACAAACAAAGATATAAACTGGCCTTGTGACAACACGGTCTCTTAAATAACTCCTCTCCCTCCCTGGTATTTATCCCTCTGGTACGATTGTTCTATGAATGCACATCTCCCCTCAGTCTGTTTGGTGAGGCTAAACAAGCCAAGCTCCTTAAGACTCCTCTCATAAGGCAGGTTCTCCATTCGTTTGATCATCCTAGTAGCTCTTCTCTGCCCCATTCCAGTTTGAGTTCATCTTAAACATAGGGGATCAAAACTGCCAGCAGTATTCCAGATGGGGTCTCACCAATGCCTCGTATAATGGTGCTAACACTTCCCTGTCCACTGGAAATACTTCGCCTGATGCACTCCAGGACCATGTTAGCCTTTTTCACAGCTGCATCACATTGGCAGCTCAGTTATCTTATGATCAACCAACACACCCAGGTCTGTCTCTTCCTGTCACTACCAGCTGATTCATCCCCAGTTTGTAGCAAGTCCTTGTTAGTCCCTAAGTGCATGATTTTGCACTATTCAGTTTCATCCCATTTCTATTACTCCAGTTTTCAAGGTCACCCAACTCTCCTTATATTCCAGCCCTCCTCTGTACTTCCTTTGTCTAGAAAATTCATCATCTCAAAGATCAGGTTGGTCTGGCACCATCCATCCTGTGTGACACCATGTTGTTTTCTATCCCAATTACTTTTTCAAAAGGTGTTCTTACGCCTTGTATACAATTGAGGTCAAGCTAACAAGCCTGGACTTTCCCAGATGATTTTTCTTAATTCAGATGCTCCAATTGCAATTCTCCAGTCTTAGGGTATGACCCCCAAGTTTAAATCCTTTCTATTGGGCTTGCACATTCACATGCCAGTTCCAACCTCTCCCCAATTTGTTCTCTTCTTCAAAGAGATTGAGGCCTGTGATCAGTTGCTCTCCATGCCCACCAGGGCAGGTTGCACAGAGCTGGGCAGGGCTCAGATTATGAGCCCAGTCATTTGAGCCGAAGAACGAGGGCAGCAGGAAGCTAGAGGCCTTGAAGCAGGGAGCTGGCTCTGGTACAGTGAATGAGAGCAAACCTAATGTCAGCAGTCTCCAAATCAGGGGTCTCCCCAGGTCCTTCCTAGGACACCCTGCTCCTGGGTTAGATACAATGAAAGCTGCTGCCTGTCTCAGCTAGAACACCCCCATGCTCAACCAACCAAGCCTTCCAGCCACACCATGCCCCTCACCACAGTAGCTGGGCACCACACTATCTAAGCTGAACTTTATTTCAGAAGCAGGGTGTTGGCTGCTGCAGGTTGGAGGAAGTAGATGGTGGATTGGGCTAGGAGGTGGAGCATTCCAGCTGCTCACTGCCAACACAATGGCAGCTCAAGGCCTCTGGAGCAAGCAAGCTGGGTATGCGCCTGTCCCTCAGGAGGGATTTCTGCAGCACAACCCTGCCACTCAGTGGGACCTGGCTGAGAGCTTAGGCTGGACTGGAAAACAACTTGACTCCGAGGCTTGGGTTGGCTCTTCACCTCCTGGGGGGTAGGGATCACCTGCTCCTGCCAGCCACTGCCACCTCACTATGCAGTGCATGCCATGGAGGGAGCATACTGGGAAGTAAGCAGCATACACAACCAGCAGGGGCAACAGCTGGTGTGGCAGGGCAGCACTAGGTCAGGTCAAAAAACCAATTCAACCCTCTAGCCAGGCTTGAGCCTAGTTCAAGTCTAGGTGGGGTTTAAAAATCAGGCCTGAGCCACCTTCTACTCCACAGGGAGGCCAAGACCACCTTTGTGCTGGAGGAGAAGGGTGCAGGCAGTGGCTGAAAAGGATACTTCTTTCCCTGGGCTCCAGGTCCCCCTTTGGAACCAACACAGCAGGCGCTTAGCAAGCCTGAACTGGTCTCGCATCTCAACCATTTGCATGTGCCAGGCTGTGAGCTTGGTACAGTCTCTCCTGGTAGGAAAGCTGTGCTGGGCACCCTCCCCTTGTGAGCATGCATTTGCCAGCTACCTGTTGCTGGCTATGTGTTTCTTGGCCCCTTGGGCTTGCCACCCCCCAAGCTTCACAACCAGATCCTACAGGCCCCTGGCCCAGCCTGGCCGTGTCAGGTTGCAGGCACTGCTCTGCCTGTCGCTCCACATCTGAGGCCTTCTCTGTGGGCTGAGCAATTCCCCCTGACAAGCCCACTTCAGTGTGTGCCCTGGGAGCAGGCAGGGGGTCAGGCTTAGCCACTTAATCCCCCTCCCCTTCATCCCAACCACCTCCTCCCCCACATCCCCCTTCCCACTTAATTAAGTCTCTGAGGCAGCCCCAAAGGAATGTGTGGGCTGTTCATTGCATTCCCTCCAGCCAGCAGCAGCAGGCCAGGGGGCCTGGGCCTGCGTGGATCCCCCAATCCTCCTTCCTGGCTGTACAGTAGAGAAGGGAATTTTCCATCCTGTCTTAGCAGCACACTGCCCATCCTTTTACTAGCCCCCCACCCTGCTGAAGGGCTGACCCAGGTGCTGGGAGTGACAGAAACCAGCAGGGCTGCTTTCTTGAAAGCAACATAAGCCCATGAAAGCAAAGGAGGCCTGGCTCCGACACCCAAACCCACCCACGCCCTCAGCACCGTCTGACACGCGCACGCCCGGCCAGAGAGCTCCTCGCCAAGCAGCCACTAATGAGAATTCCGATCTCATGACTCCAGCTGCTTAGCTGGGCCTGAGCCTGGCAGGTTTGCTCCAGGCTGCATTGGGGTGGGAGGAAAGGAAGGGTGCTCAGCAGGTGAGCCAGAAGGAAGAAATCCCAGCCCAGCCAATGAATGGCCTGAGCTGGGAGTTACATCAGGCCCCAGGGTGACCCAACAGGTTGACAGAGGGTTGTGTGGACTATAAAAATAGTAATTAACCAGCTGTCATCCTCAGCACAGGAAACACCCCACCACTACCTTAGGCAATGACTGGCCCCCTTGGCAGAGAGGTCATGGAGATCCACAAGGGGTCCCCCTCCAGGTCAAAGCCCAGGCCCATTAGCCAGGCAATGGAAGGGCACTTCCTGTGCCACATGGCACCAGCTGTGGGTGTAGGCAGATGGGTCAGTACTACCCTGGCTGCCTGCAGGGGGCACAGAACTAGCTCAGAGCAGAACACAGAGGGCTCCTGGCATGCAGAGCTCCATGCAGGAGCATGGCTGGGGGCCTGTGGTGCTGGGGAACTGCTCTTACAGTGACCTAATGCTTTGTTCTTGCTCCCACCCAGACTAGGCTGCCTCAAGCATCTCCCCCCCACAGGAGTGTTAGCCAGCCCCACCCAGACCAAACACTCAGCTATATGAAGTTCAGCCCAGCTGTAAAGGGAAGGAGCCTCTTCCCTGCTGGGCATAGCCTTGTGCCACCAGAGGCTGGCATGACCCAGCCATCCCCCATTCTAGAAGCCTGTACTTAACTAAGCACCTGGGCTGAGGGCTAGTAAAATCCACAGGGCCAGGGCTGAAATGCTGGCTGGCCCTGGCTCCCAGAACCTGGGGGCCAGCCAGTGGCCCTTTCCTGGGGGGATTAGTGCTACTCAAGCTCAGTGCTTGGCGGGAGGGTTGTTTCAGGTGATCCTCTGCCAGTGGTTGCACCCCAGATGGGATGAGAGGACCCATTTGTTTTCAGCACCTCCCCAGTGTGTCCCAGGGACAGGCCTGCCCCTGTGCTGCTCACAGCCCTGCTGACAGCTATGGGCTCCCCATGGCTGTGGAAAACAGGGCCCTGGCATGGTGCCACTGGCAGGAAGGGTCTGTGTGGCTGGTAGACCATCTCTGCTACAGAGCCAGGCAGCACAGTCTGAGCTTTGGTTTCTTTACAGATGTGTCTAGCCCTTAAACTTGAGAGCACAGCTTCCCCCTGTGCCTTGCATGGGCCCAGCCCAGTGCTACCTGCAGTAGGCTAGGGCAGGGCCCTTTGATGCAATATCCTGCTGTGGGGTCACACACGGCACTGTATCATGATACACAATCCTAATGCCAAGGCTGCTGAGAATACTGGCTTCTTTGAGCATCCCTCCCCCCAGCTGTTCCCAGGACAGCCCCACCACTTGCTGCAAGGCTCTGGACCCCCTCCCCAGCACATGTTCCTGACCCTCCACTCCCCCCCCGACCATGCTTCCCTGTGCCAGCTCTGTGCCCCCCTCTGACAGAGGCAAGGGGCCTTGCTGATAGGTGGCTCCCTGGGCTGGAGGTAGGCCAGCAGCAAGGGAGGTGTATTCCGCCAGCTCTGTGCTGCTGGAGAGAGTCCAGCCAGGCTGCTTATTAACAGAACCCCTTTCCTGTGTCTGACACTCTATTTACAGAGCCTCCTGTGTCCTACTAACAAAAGAGAGAAGAAAATAAACACCACCACGCAGAGAGGGCTGCCCCCGCCCCACAGCACCCAGCATCATAGCACTGCACCCATCACTGCTACAAACTGCTCTGGAACCACCCCCTAGCCCCCATCCCCATACAGCCACCTCCTCTAGCTCAGAGAGGTGACAGGCCCCACTGGCTTTTCTTTCGCTGAGATACTGTGCAGTGTGCATCCTGGTCACCAGCACTACACCCTTGGCCACTCTCGCTGCCCACCTTCTCTTCACTCAGACTTAAATCCGTCTGCACCCTGGCTGCTCCATCCCACAGGCACCTGGGTGGGTTAAAGTGCCTGGGTGCTGTTGGGAGGGGCATGGCTCAGCTTGGCCTGGCCTTGGGAAATATTGCATTAGAGGCTGCTCCATTCCTCACACCAAAAAGCCATCCACTTCAGCATGGAGGGGTCCATCTGCCCAGGGGGCTTTGGCCCCAAAAGACTTGTGGAATCTACTGACTCCCTAGCCCAGAGGCCACTAGGCCAAAGCTCCAAGCCTGCCTACTGATGCTTCAGCCTCACATCACCTCCCACGCCTCCCCAAAGCCACCCTGGCATCTGCCAAGGGTCCTAGCGGAGACCCCCGTGCACTAGCTAAGGGCCAGCACAGACTGTGGGGCTGGTTCCCCTGTCCCCCTAGCCAAGGCGCTACGGGGAGCGCCCAGACCCAGGGCAGGGCCGCGGCGCTGGGTAGCTTCACTGGGCTGATTGACTCCCCACTTCTTCCTTGCGTCTAGTTAATAATTGGGCTGGCCGCGGCTCGCCCTCCAGGGAGGCTGGCTCCTGCCGCGCGAGGGGCCCGCCCCGGCTGTTCGCCGGCAGCCAGCAGATCTTATCGGGGCTCGCAGGCTATTAAGCTTTACAAGTCCCTGTAAATCCGATCGCGAGATGCTGTCGCTGCGCGGGAGGGGCTGGCCCGGCTCCCTCGTGCCATTAACGGGCGCTGTTCTGCTCCGGGTCCAAGTGGGGAAAGCGGGGAGGGGCTGGCCCGTGTGACTATACCCTGTATATAGCAATGCCCCCCCCCCCCGCCTTCATGCCTCTGTTCGGCGGGGTCCCCGCTCCCTCCCCCGGGCCACAGGCTGAGCCCTTCTCGCGGGTCCCCCGACAGCCCGTGCTCGGGGAGCTAGCTGTGGTTCGTCCCCCTGGGAAGGGCCAGGCGGGGAAGGAATGGAGAGGGGCTGCGGGACTCCCACGGCTCCGCACGATGCCCTCGGGACAGGGAGTCTGCAAGCTGTGCCCACTACCTGCCTGGATCGGCAGCACCGTGGGGCAGCGGGCCGTGCTCCCTTAGCCGGGGCAGCTCAGCAGCTAGCCACGGCGAGCCCCGGGGCCGGCCCCTAACCCCAGCAATGCCCGTCCCCCCGGCAGCGCACGGCCCGTGGCAGGGGCCCTGCCCCCCCACAAGCGGGCCAGCTGCTGCGGCCGGCTCCCCGCCCCAGGTACCCACGTAGACAAAGGCCGGCTGGACTCACCTGGAGCGGAGCCGAGCCGCTGGGGGCGAGCTCCGGGCCATGCAGCCTCCAGCTTGACCGACGGCGGCCAGCGAGCGGGCCCGGCCCAGGGCTGCGGGCACCGGCTGCAGCGCCTCGCACCCCGGCCTTTGCACCGCGGCTTGGAATTGTAGCTCCAGCCACCGCGCGCCGCCGGAGCCTTTAAGGGAAAGTGGGCGGCGCCGGAGGGCGGGGCCCCCGGCCAGAGCCCCTGGATTGGCGGCAGCGACTCCGTGAGAGCGGGGGGTGGGGCAAGGGGTTGGGGGCTGGAGCAGTGAGTGAATGGGGCACTGCGAGCCACTGAACCAACTGTGACCTTATGTGTGATGGAAATCACTTCCAGCCCTGGGGCAGCACCCCTGACCCCCCCCCGTCCGTGCTAGCCCCAGGGGTCAGCCCCATTCTCTCTCACACACACGCACATCCTGGTGTCAGCCCCGATCTCCCCACACACACACACATTCCGGTGTCAGCACCATCTCCCCCTTCCCCCCCTCCCTGATCCCGGTGTCAGTCAGCCCCAGTCTCCCGCTACCCCAGGTCCTGGTGTCATCCTCGATCTCTCCCCCGCCCCGCAGAACTGCAGATCCCAGTGTCAGCCCTGATCTCAGCCCTGGTTTCTTTCCTCTCCGCTCCGCGATCCTGGTGTTAGCCCCAATCTCCCCATCCAAACCCTGGTGTCAGCCCTGATCTCCCCCTCCACCCCCCCAGATTCCAGTGTCAGACTGAATTTTCCCCACCCCACCCCCAGATCCCATGTCAGCCCTAATCTCCCCCCCAAGATCCCAGTGTCAGCTCCAATCTCCCCCCCAAATTCAATGTCAGCCCCGATCCCCACCCCCCTGCCCCAGATCCTGGTATCAGCCCTGATCTCCCCTCCCCTAGATCCCAGTGTCAGCTCTGGTTTCCTCCCCCTCCCATCTGGTTCTGGAGTGCCCCCAGGGCAGCCAGCCCAGCACCTCTTTATTATGAGTATAGATGGCAGTATTTGAGCAAGTGAGCAGGGTGTGGGGGAAGGAAGCCAGGAGGAGCAGTGACTGTGCATGAGGATGCTGGGCAGGAGCTGGGTGCTTGGGCAGCGCCATCCAATACGTGGCAGCCTGTGGTAGCCAGCCCTGGCCCCGGCAGGCATTTGCTCTCGGCACACACACCAGCCAGATTAACATGGGCAATATTTGTATAACTGGTCGTGCCAATAGCTGTCGAAACTGGATTGGAATGTGCCTACTAGGACCATACAAAGCAAACTGTGGGCCTGGCGCTTGTTTGGCTTCTGACCACCCCCTCTGGGCTGCTCAGCATGGAGGGGGCAAGCTTGTGTATTTCCTCTCTGCAGCAGGCTCTTGGCTGCTTGAGCAAAGCTTTCCCCTGCCTTCCTCCTCCTAGCAGCTCTGCATTGCCTCCAGTGAGAAAGCAGGGGAAAGCCATAGGGGCTGGGTTAAAGAATGGGAGGATGCGCCTGGTGCTGGGACCCCACAGCTAGAGATGAGCCTTGACCCCAGGCCCCTTGTTCAGATTGGTGGTAGCTGCCTTTTGGAAGCAGGCCATGAACCTAATGAACATGGTCATGGTCTAGCCAGGTAGGGCTGTTCCCTGCAGAACCAGCAGAGCAGGTGCTGTCAGCACAGGTGCATTTACCTGGCTGATCCTGGAGGCTTGGCTCAAGCGCCCTTCCCCCGAGTGCCCCATGCCCCTGGCTGCCCAATACAAAGGCAGCCCCTAACAGGCATGGTGTAGGCACCCAGATGAGTATAGGCCGGATCCTCTTGCTCTGTTGCAGATGTGGGCCAATTCCTGAGCTGTCCCTGTCTTTGTCAAAAGCCTCCCCCCCCCCCCCGGCACATATTGGGGGGATCTGTTCCACCATCTCTCCAGAATATATGCCCACATGCCCATACAGCCCTTCCCTTGCAGGTGCCCTGTGGTTCCCCTGCACACCCCGTATTGTTGCTTGGCAAAAGAAGCAGTATAGTGCTGAATGGCTCCATTGCCTGTGTTGAGACCCTGCTTTCAGAGCCAGAGAATTTGCTGACTCAGAAGCCGGTTTTTCTTTCGCTTTCTGTCTTGCATTTTTTGTAGGGTCCCAAAGTGATTTTTCTAGATGCAGGAGTCACTCCACCCAGTACTAAAATGTAGCCACCTCTGGGGTGGAACATAGAGGCAGTTGAACAGTGCATTGTGTATATGCTGATTAACTGGCGGTGTGAATCATCAGAATGTTTCCCTTTATATATTTATAACATAACTAAGCTTCAGATTCTAAGTGTTCATTGCCTGTAACCTGCGTGATGGTGAAGGTACCCTGCAAAGTGTGAGCAAGGTATGACTGATGTAGAAACATCTGCCTGAGTCTGTAGAGAGCCTGAAACAATTGCTTGGAGAGGGCTGTGCCTACCCTATTCCTCACAGGAGGATGTTCCCTTGGAAGGCTAACAAAACGGTCCTTCATTGCCAGTGTGATTAACCCTATCACTGCTGACCTTGCTGTGCTCCTCTCCCACTGATGGAAGCAGGCTGGGGGTGGTGTTGGGGTAGCATGAAATCGCACTGTTCATTGCTGTCAAGGCCTGCTTGGGTGGGGAATTCAACTCACTCTTCTTGCCCCAAATCTGAAAGCCTTTAGTCCCTGCTCATAGAGAGTCACCCCCTTTCCTAATGGCAGAAGCCCCAAAATGCCTCCTAGGTTCTGCAAACCTAAAGCTGAATTCCCACCAACAACCTCCAGAGGGCAGAGTCAGCTGGAAATTGGGGTGTGACCCGGCCAGGGTGGGGGGACTCTTATATCCAAGTAAAGAAATAACCAGTGCTCCTGGACCAGCCTGGGACGAGACAACTCGAGGGTGCAGTGCCACACAATTCATGTGCCCCCCACATAGGGCTGGGGGCCTGGACCATTGCAGGCTGCAGTTTGGGACAGGAAGTGAATGCTGGGTCAGCTTCCCAGTCAAATCCCAGTGCAGATTGGCAGTGCCTATCTCCCTCCCTCGCCCTGGGTAACCACAAAAATGTCAGGCCAAAAATAATATATTGTCCCTTTGTTCTCTTTAAAACTGAGTGTTTAGTTTGCTCCCCTGCTGCTATCTTAGGTAAACAGTGGCGCTGATTACCGTGCTCTGTTTCAGGTTTATAGCCTTGTTGTTCTTTTATCGCCCCAGGTAATGGCCCCTTCTCCATTTCAGCATCCCCCGTTGTCCCTACAGTGCAGTGGGCGAAGTCCAAGGAGCTAGGCTGACAGGCTGCTGGGGAAGGTTTTGTATATACCAGGCTGGCATCCTGCAGCGGCTGTGTCTCTTTGCCCCCGAGCTTCCATCACCTGGGGGGTGTGCAGGAGTAGGCTAGGAGCATTCCTTCTCCTGGCCAGCATGTGGTATGACCTGCCATGGTGGGGGCCAGGTGGAGGTTTGGGATGCTGCCGGATCCAATCCCGGATGACTAGGTAGCAGGTGGCTCAGCGAGTGCTGCTGAGAGTGGTCCGAGGCCAAAGCCCAGCCATCCCTTCCCAAAGCAGCAAAGGCTTGTATGGCAGGAGCAGGGACTGATGGGCCCATGTGCTGAGTACACCTGGCCCCATCCAGAGTCAGTAGGAGACTTGGGCACTCTGCACCCCAGAATGCCCAAGCTCACTGGACAGAGGTGTTCAGGAAGAGCTCAGGGGTCCCTCAGTGGCCATTCTCGCATGCACTCTGGTGAGCTACCCCTCCTCAGGCATAGGAGCTGCCTCTGGATGGGGCTTTGCTGAGGTCATTTCAAAGGACCCCAAGTGCCCTACACACCATGCAGCAGGGATGGCTCCCCCCGGCTTTCCCCCCACCCAAGATGCAGCTACTCTGGAGTGGAACACAGCCTCTGTCTGTGTTTTGCTGCCTTAGTGCCGAGCCATGGTGTGAGCAGGGGATTTTCCTCAGTTGCTGTAATGCATGGCCCAGGAGCTCTGAGCAAGGTTGTCACTCGGGCGGTAAGATGACAAAATCCAGTGCAAGCCACCTACCCAGGCCTGGCAGCTTCTAAGGTTCCAGCATGGGGCTGATCAGCCCACCCCTAGGTCCTATGCTCACAGCCCAGAGCTCTCTGCCAGAGCAGTCCAGCTCGGAAACCTGCCTCCTCCCTTCTTCTTCCCCATGCAGTCAGCCTACCCTGGCAGGTAGGGCAGGGTGGGACTGAATCCAGGACAGAGCGTTAACCCCTCCCTGGTTCAGTGATGTGTTTGTCCAGCTCAACTTGTTGGAGCAATGCCACCAGCCCGGGGGCAAGGAGACATCCTTCTGCCTCAGATATGGAGCCTGCCTTTTCTTGTCATTTCTGCATGCAAGAACCCATACTGGGCAGCACCTCCAGCCTTTCCTTAATGGCACCAGCGAGTGCCCAGGTGACCAAGAGTGAAGGGAGCTGGCAGAGCTGTGTATAGGGATCCCAGGATTGGAACAGCAGGAGGGGCTGCAGACAGGGTTGAGGAGTGTTGGCAGACATTGTTATTTGTATTATGGTAGTGCCTAGGAGCTAGGGCCGGTGCAAGGATGTTTCGCGCCCTAGGCAAAACTTCCACCTTGCGCCCTCCCCACCCTCGCCCTGAGGCACCCTCCCTTGTGGCAGCTCCCCCCTTCCACCCTGAGGTACCTCCCTTGTGGCAGCTCCCTCCCCGTCCTGCGGCACCCCTCTGCCCCAGCTCACCCCTGCTCCGCGCACGAGCACACCGTTGCTGCTTCACTTCTCCCGCCTCGCAGGCGTGCGGTGCCTAAGGTGATTGGCGCCGCAAGCCTGGGAGGCGGGAGAAGTGAAGCGGTCACAGCGTGCTCGGGGAGGAGGTGGGGCAGGGGTGAGCTGGGGCGGGGAGTTCCCCTGCATGCCACACCCCCCCTTACTTGCTGCAGGCAACCCTCCCCACGCTCCCCTGCCCCAGCTCTCTCTGCCTAAATGCCGGCGGCGACTGGGGTAGCCGAAGATCCGACCGCCGTGGTCGCTGCTGAAGAAAATGGCGCCCCCCAAATGCCAACGCCCTAGGCAACTGCCTAGGTCACATAAATGGTTGCACCAGCCCTGCTAGGAGCCCCTGTCGTGGCATAGGATCCCACTGTGGTGGGTGCTGTACCTTTATTAGGTACCTTATGGTAGTGCCTGGGCACCCCAGGGCCCCATGTGCTATGCGCTGTATGTTTCATATGTGTATTACAGTAGTGCCTAGGCACCCCAGTTGTGGCCCAGGACCACTTTGTACTGCGTGCCGTACGTTTATTAAGTGTATTATGGTGGTGTCTAGATGCCCCACTCGTGGCCCAGGATTCCATGATGGTGGTTGCTGTACATTTATTAGGTGTATTATGGTAGTGCCTAGGCACCCTGACCCCCATGTGCTGGTGCTGTATGTTTATTAGGTATATTATGGTAGTGCCTAGACACCCCAGACTCCCATGTGCTGGGTGCTGTACATTTATTAGGTATATTATGGTAATGCCTACCCCCCACCCCAGCCTCCATGTGCTATGCATTGTACATTTGTTAGGTATATTACGGCAGTGCCTAGGCGCTCCAGGCCCTATGTGCTGGGTGCTGTACGGACACTGAACATGCAGCCAGTCCCTACCCCAGGAGCTGACAAGCTAAGGTCTGTGTGTTGTGTCTCAGGGCTGGAATATCCGGGGGCGGGAGCGTGGGTCAGGACTGAGGGGTTTGGGCAGAGCTGTAGGATGCCAAACTGGGGGTGCGTAATGGCACTGGTCTAACTCCTCTAGCCTGAAAGCAGAGAGCCCCCCAACGCAAGCCAGCCCATGCCTCAGGGGGCCACGCTGGGGGGACTAGTCAGTGGCGGGGTCAGGAGTGAGCAACATACCGGGGCACAGGGTGGGAAGCAGGTACATGGTAGAGTGGGGTCTTGGCTACCAACTGTTCCCCATCCCACCTGGACATTGTCCTCCCTGTCGCACCTGTACCAGGCCCTCACTAGGGGGTGCCACAGGCTGAGATGCCCAGAGGCTCGATGGCGCTCTCATCCCATCATGCGCCTGCAGCCTCTGTGATGGTGGCACCAGCTGAGTCCAGCTGCAGCGCTGCACAGAACCAGGGTGAGTGTGGGCTGGACAGCAGGTCTCTGAGATCCCCTGGCACTTGGAGTATTTCTTTGCCAGCTCTGTGGCCCAAAGCAGTGGCTGGTGGTGGACAGGGGCTGGGTATTGCCAACCCAGAGGAACCCACAGTGAGCAGCTTTCCACCTGAAGGGCTGGTGTGGGGGTGAGGGGGGGATGGGAGGAGTGGCCCTCAGTAGGAGAAAGGCGCCAGTGAGCTCCATGGATGTGCAGGAGCCCTGGCACAGAGGAGGCACCAGTGATCTCTGAGAGTGAGAGCCTGGCACGGGGAAGGTGTCGGTGAGCTTTGTGGGAGGGCAGGGATCCTGGTATCGAGGAGGCACCGGCAACTTCCATGTGCCAGGGTACTGCTAAGGCAGGAGGGGCCCCTGGCACAGGCAGGTGTTGTCAGAAGCACACGGGAAGCTCGTGCAGTGGATGGGGGAGCCCCATGGGTCTACACTGCAGCAGGCAGCAATGAAACACCTGTGTGGAGGTTGTGGCAGTGCAGAGGCTCTGGCCAACCCCCAACCCCACCCCGGCTCCCAGCTTGGGTGTGCAGCCCGAGCCGCCAACGGAGCTGCCGGTGCCCATATTGTCTGTAGTGTGCTGGCATGAGCCCTACTGGCGCGAGTCTGTGTGCCCGGGCTGGGCAGCTAGCGGGTCTCCATCCAGGGGACTTTCAGCCAGCGTGGACCAGCCCCGCAACCTCGCTCCCCTACCCCCGCTTCCTGCCCAGCCATGGCAGGCTCCCAGGCCCTGCTCCCTTGAGGGCTGAGCCTGGCTGGGGCATGGGAACTGGGGGGTGGTGCCCAGGCTAGAGCTGAGCTCCTTCTCCATGACTTTCCAGGGACCACCTGATACTGGGCCCAGAGGGCAGGACCCACCTGCGTCTCCTGGGGGGCTGGTGTGGTCTGTGGGCAAACCTGGTCAGAGCAGACTTGGAGGCAGGAGAGTCCAGTTCCTCCACAGCCTGGGAAGTACCCTAGGATTAGGTGACCGGATCTCCTTGCGCTTCCTGATCCCCTCCCCCTGCAGCCCCTGTTCCCCATTCCTCCTCCACCCACATCCCCAGCATGGCCATCTTCCCTTCTTAACCCCTCTGTCTGCACTCCCCAGCATGGCTGAGGGTGCTAGCAGCAGTTCTGCAAGCTAGCAATGGATGCCAGGAACTCCTGCCCATCGAGGCTTTCAGGGCCACCCCATCTTGTGCGAAGCCGTGCTGTACTGCTGGAGCTCCTGGCGCTGCACCTGCATGGCTTTGGCTCCAGGGGTTCCTGCCATGAGCTCTGTTGGCCTGGGGGTGAGGTAAACCTCACGTGCATGCTCTGGGCCCTGTGCCAGGGGGATGATCCCTTGGGCCTGTTGGACCAGGCCATTGGGAATCCCACACTGGGCCTGTTCCCACAGGGCTCCCGGCTGCCCACGTCAGGCGCCTTGCTTGGGCTTTTCCACCCAGCTGCTGGGTCTGTAGTTGCAGAGGCAAGAGTAGCCCCAGCATGGAGAGGCTGTGGGGTCCGGGCTGCGATTGGGCAGGGGTGGGGAGGTGCCAAGCAGTGAACTCTGCCCCTCATCTCATATTGGAAACTGCCATCCTGGCAGGCCATGATCCTCCCCCGGGCACTGTTCCATGCTGGCATTGGTGCTACTTGAGAGTGGGAGAGAGAGGGGCCGTCCTGGTGCCTGGGGTCTCATCCATCTGGCTGGTCAGCCCTGCACATGGTGGGCAGAAGCCGAGCCAGGTGCTCTCAGGGCCAGGTGGTCCCTGGGGGGCAAGAGGGGGGAAGCAGCACTCTCCGCTGCGCCAGGAGAGCAGGGAAGGGTTGCCAGCAGAGAGCCGTTACCCTCGCTGGGGTCCCTCTGCCTTGGAAGCCCAGATTGGCTGGGAAATGGGGGGCCTGTCCAGGAGGACGGTCTCTCCTCCACTCTCCATGCCCAGCTCACTCCTGGGTCTCACCTGAGGCTGCTTGTCAGAGGGTCACTCAGTGCCAGCTGGGCTGGTGGTGGCTGGGACATGGACTGAGACTTGCCAACCTCAGTTCCCAGATGCCAGCATCAGGAACTAATCATTTTTGGCCACCTTCCAACCAGGGTCTGGGGGTGCAGCTGCTCCTCGGCAGTCCTGCCCAGGTGCACCCAGGGCGTTCTCCGGGCATGGGAGCGTTTCACTGGAGCAGGTACCTGGATGCGGAGGCAGCATGTGCCAAGCAGTCAGAGGCTGGGAGGCAGCAGTGGGGGGACAGCAACCTGCTGCAGCCCAGCCCTGGGTGTGGCTCAGTGCAGGAGCCCCAGACTAGTGGGGAGCTGCGACTGGATCCCGCCGGCCTGTAAATCACGGCCCGGGGGGCAGATGTTCCCAGGCATCAGTGAGTTCCCAGAAGACAGGTTCCAGGAGAGGCCACTGTAAACACGTCAGGCCGGGCGTTGTATATTAAAGGATTATGACATGGGAAGCCATAAATCAGGGGGAAGTAGATAGTGCTGCAAAGAATTCTCACAGCCCGGTGCGGAGGCAGGGGTGGGGGAATCTCCGCTGACCTCTCACAGCGAGAACGAGTCCTGGCACAGAACCTGCCCCTCTCTGGGCTGTGCGGGCTGGGTTCTGCTCTGCGAAAGCAGCACTGATCCACTCGCTCTGTTCGGGGAGTTCCACCATGCCGCAACCCTGGCATCTCCTTAATGCTTTGAAAGCTCTCCCAGCTCTACCTCTGCATGCCTGCCTGCGACAGCATTCACCCTGCTGAGAGCGGGGGTACAGCAGGGGGCACTGGAGAAGCATCTGCCCTGCTCCTTGGTACCGGGGATGTTCTGCTAGTCCAGGGAGCAGAATGGAACCATAATCAGAGCGGAGTGAGGAGATGGAGTTGCAGGTCAGGAGGCGGGATATTGAGGGAGCCAACCTTTGAGGTTGACACAGCCATGACTTCTATGATTTTTTTACATTAACTTTCAAAACAAAAAACGTCTGAGTTGGTGTCTCTAGTTCTCAGATGCCAGCAGGGACTAGGAAAGTGGGTCTCATTTCCAAATCAGTCCATCAGGACGTTTGTTCTTGCCTAGAGTTAACAGCTGGGACTCACTGCTGCAGGATGTCCTGGAGACGAATCTCATGGGTGTGTCCGCAGGCCCATAGAAAAGTTGGCTTGCTGCTGAGGAGGGCTTTGGTTAGCTGACTTGGATTGTGATCCCTGTCACAGGGGGCATTGCTGTGTTCAATAGAGACCTGATTTCTAGGCTTGATGGGGCAATTTCAGTGTGAAATGGAATCCGTTACCAAAACGGTAAATTAAACATCATCGCGGGCCCTGACCTGGCCTTCCTGACAGCATCTGTGGGGTCACAGGCACACGGTCCTGTCTCTGAAGAGGGTTTCTCTCCTGCTGCTGTTTGAAAGGGAACAGCGATTGGACATCAGGGTGTGTCAGATGAACTCACTTGAGGGATTGGGAGTGGAGGGGACTGTGTCTGTCTGATCTTTGTGATCGGCATCTTCCCTGGTTCTGGCCCAGCCATGGAGATGGCCCATGATGTTCTGCTGGGTTGCTGGAAATCACTGAGCTGATGGAATTGAAACGGTTGCAGGAGCATATGTTTGGTTGAAATTTTTGATGGGAAGCTATTAAAACTTTTCCTTGTGGCCAGTCCATGAGGCCAAAACACAATTTTTCAGAATGTTTCATTCCAGTAAATATTCTAAGTTTTCTACTTTTCATCCCAATTTGGGATCCGGGATTTCCCTGGTGATGGGGGACCCAGTTGGCGACTGGCTCACCCCTGCAGTCTTCAGACAACATCCAGTGTTTGTGATTTGGAATGGGTCATGACCCCCGACCACCCTATCTCATCTAACCTCTTTCCCTGGTCCCCTGCACTTGCTCGTTTTTCTGGTGGCTCTGTTAGCGCAGGCCCATCGATGCCTGGCAGGGCAGTCACAGCCCAAGCCTAGGGGTCCTTTGCACACCAAACCAGCCAAACAGAGAGGACTTCGGTTTTAACCCACTGACGAACCAGAAATCATACAAACAATTCCCTCAGACACTCCAGTTTCCCAGTATCACCACCACCACCGCTCCTTAGGGGGATGAATGGTTATGAAAACCAATACCTCAGTAAAAGAAAAAAAGGTTCTCCCGATCCCAAAGATCAAGCCCCAAACCCAGGTCAATATACCAATCAGATCTTACCCACAAATCACGTTGTTGCTGTTCCTTTAGAATCTAAAGGTTTATTCATAAAAAAGAAATATAGATGAGAGCTAAAACTGGTTAAATGGAATCAATTACATATAGTAATGACAAAGTTCTTGGTTCAGGCTTGTAGCAGTGATGGAATAAATTTTAATTTGCTCTAGAGAAACATCTTCCTGAGCCTTATCTAATGCCAGATTCACTTCTGAGATGTCACACAGACACTCAGAAATGTTTTCCACATATGCACTGCTTCTTTGCACAAACAGCCATCTTCCTCAGACAAACATTTGGAGAAAGCCTCCATAGGCAAATCCTTGCTCCTAATACACACAGGTTCAGGATTATTTCTTTCCTGTGACTGCTTTATGTCAGCCTGACTGAACAAAGCTTTAATATCATCCCCACTCAAAAGATCTGTAGGCAATAACTTTCTTACACCAGCTATAACTTCATGTTTAACACCAGTCCATTCAAGGTGGATTCTGGCTAAAGGCACATGTACAGTAAATTCAGAGGATTTAGGGTGACCAGATAGCAAATGTGAAAAATCAGGACCAGGGGTGGGGGGTAACAGGAGCCTATAAAAGAAAAAGACCCAAAAATCGGGACTGTCCCTATAAAATCAGGACATCTGGTCACCCTAAGGGGATTACAGTGTTCACACTCTATTTGGTAAATAATCTTCCTCTTTGACAAGATCTACTTTAACAAAAGTGATGTTAGAATCTTCAATTTGCCTTAAACAGCTTTTACCGTTGACTTTTACATTCTCTACACAAGTTATGGTGTTACCTTCACCCGAGCTCACAGTAAAAGAATTTACACCAAAGGTGCCAGCGTTGGCGTAAATTTGGTTACACACAGACCACTGCTTAGAGTCAAACAACATACCAACATTGTTACAAACTGGATAGATTCTATCCCCATCTTTGTTGTTGAGCGGGACTGTTTTTTCAGTATGATACAGTTCCTGCTGTTCCTTATTCTCGTGAGTTGGAGCTTAAGTCTGTCCAGTTTGCCTTAGCTTCTAGTTCCTGCAATCGAATACATGCCATTTTTTGTTCCTGTTCAAAACACAGGTGTTCTCTTTCAGTAACTTCTCTTTCCATATCATCTATTTTTTCTTTTGTTCAAGTTCTAGCTGCTGGTTTCTCACTGCAAGCATTTTTGTTGGGTCTGCTTCCTTATCACTGGCAATTAACAGATTTTTCAGTTCCTGCTCTGGGTCCTTTTGCTTAAAATAACACCCCCTCTGTAAGCACAATTCTTCCAGGCTTTTTCTGTCAAGATCTTGGTTTTTAACCCGTAAACTCTCCAATATCAAAATTGGATTTGGACAAGTGTATGGGTCTGATCCAAAAACCCAATTAACCTGTGGTAATGTGTGTCCAAGCCCGACTACGCCACTGGATACAGCCTCTTACAGGACACTACTGAGAGTATCAATTCAGGACAAATTGTTTGGAGCAGGGCAGTCACAGCCCAAGGCTGGGTGTCCTTTATTATTAAGACACACCAAACCAGCCAAACAGAGTGGACTTCGGTTTTACCCCACTGGCTAACCAGAAGTCATACAAGCAATTCTCTCAGACACTCCAGTTTCCCAATATCACCACCAGTATCACTCCTTATGGGGGTGAATGGTTATGAAAACCAATACCCCAGTGTAAGTGTGCAGACTCACCCCTGCAGTGCCTCCTGCTGGTGTCTTGGGAATTAGCTCGTTTCCAGCCTTGGAGCACCCTCTGCAGGCCAGTGTCCCACTGCCACTAGGACCCCACATCCCTCCTGGACTCTGGTGCCCTGTTATCCGGGGGGCTGCCCCCTGGCAGTAACCCCACAGTCTCAGGGTCTCCCTGTCCAGGGGAACCCCCACCCCCTATCCTCAACTTGCCTCAGTGTAAGGCTACTGCCAGTCACCAACTAGCCCCCATTCCCTGTCAGCCACTTATCCCTGGCAAGGGGGGTTGGACCTGTTGCCTTCCTCTAGGACTCAGTACCTGTTTGGCCTTATACTAGGCCACAGCCTGGGAGGTTTCCAGGCCGGACCTCCCCAGGTCCCTTGGCCTTCCCTCAGCCCTGCTCCACTCGCGATATGTTGTCTTTAGCTCCCTGCAGCCAGGCCCATCTCCCTCTACAGCTAAAGAGAGACTGTTTGGGCTCCTGGCTCGCAGCCTCTTATGGGGGCCAGGTGGGCTCTGTTTGGGGGTGGCTGCCACTCTTCCTGCTTCCCCCAATCAGCCCAGTGGCTGCTTTCTCCTGCCACAGCCCTTTCCTAGTGCTGTTTTAAGCCCCTCGGGGCAGGAACGGGTGTCTACCCCGCTATACCCAGTAAAAGACAAAAAGGTTCTCCCGATCCCAAAGGTCCAAGCCCCAGACCCAGGTCAATATATCAGTCAGATCTCACCCACAAATCATGCTGTTGCCAACCCTTTAGAATCTAAAATCTAAAGGTTTATTCATAAAAAGAATGAAATATAGATGAGAGCTAAAACCGGCTAAATGGAATCAGTTACATACAGTAATGGCAAAGTTCTTGGTTCAGGCTTGTAGCAGTGATGGAATAAACTGCAGGTTCAAATCAAGTCTCTGGAGTACATCCACAGCTGGGAGGGGTCATTCAGTCCTTTGTTCAGAGCTTCAGTTTGTAGCAAAATTCCTCCAGAGGTAAGAAGCAGGATTGAAGACAAAATGGAGGGGTTCCAGGGCCTTTTATATTCTCTCTCTTGTGGGTGGAAACCTCTTTGTTCTCCTGTGCAAAATCAAAGCAACAAGATGGAGTTTGTAGCCACATGGGCAAGCATGACCATGCATGACTTTACAGGGAGAGAAGCCATTGCTCACATGCTACCTTGAATGTTCCCAGGAAAACTTCTCATGTGGATTGGAGTCTCCCAAGGTCCATTGTCAGTTAAGCGTTTCTTAACTGGGCACTTAATCTGAAGAGTCCCTTCTCAATAAGCTGGCCAAATGCTTCACTGGTGCTACTCCGAATCAAACACGCTGAGATAGAAGTACATAGCCAATATTTATAACTTCAAATATAAAAATGATACATGCATACAGACAGCATAATCATAACCAGCAAATCATAACCTTCTCATAGACACCTCACTTGATAACCTTTGTACAATATTTGCTGCAAATATATAACAGTGGTTGCTCAACAATGATCTATACGATTACAGTTCATGTCAGTAATGTCACACCCCCAATGCAAAATTGATGACGGAAGGGATGACACAAACATCATTGACTGCATCCCAAGAGCTCCCCATCCTTGGTTCTATCTTACTACAGCTAGTATTGGTGTGTAACAGAAATGGTTTATTCAAGTCATGTTCAATAACCTGACTGAATCTCTTTACAAACTCAAGGTAAGACTTGGTTAGAACACTAGCGGATTGGATCTGCTCTTGCAGCATGGTTCCTGTACGTCTCACGTGATCTTGCCAAAAGCTAAAGAACATAGCTACTTTATCCATACAAGCTCTAGCAAATGTTTGGAACCCAGTTAATATCAAGTCAATGTAGATATTAATATTGTCCATAGTATAGGAATCTTGGCATTTAGCAATATAGTAGTGTGCCTCAGTTTCCCTCTTCATACAGTACATCAGGTCTGGAATGTCTTTTCTCCTGTGAAAACTTCCAATACTGTTTACAGGTATTAACTGTGAAACATCAATATAGCAAGGCCTTTTAACATCAAGTGTGTTCTTATGTATCCCTTTTAACATGTTCAAGGGTTTTTCCAAAAGATTAGGCACATTGTACATTTGTACAGCTCTTGGTAATAGCAACACATTAGTTACAAAAATTACCATTAGCAATAACAACAAATTCATTGCAAATGTCCATTTACAATCATGTTTGTCATGCCACACCTTTGGCTCAATATCACTGGGGTTTGGCCCTTTTGGGGTTACCCCGTGGCTTCCCATTGCAAAATTAAGTTCTCTTTTTTCTCCTTATCCTGTAGGCTCAAACCCAGATTCCTCTTGCTTAACAGAATCCATTGGCTCTCTTTGCTAACAACTATTAGCCAGTCTCTCTTCTTCCTGCCAGCTAGGTAATTTGCATTAACACAGACACTAGCTTTTAAATTCCAATTTCAAGGCTAGACACTCATTCTTCCCTTCAGCGGGATTGGGTTCCTCCCCCCACCACCACCTTTTTCTTAGAAGGCTGAAAACTGAAATTTCCTGCTCATAGGAATTCCTTTGCTGGCTAGATGTGTTCACCATCTGCAGATCCTTTGTGCTATGAACATCTTCTACACAGATGCTCTCCTGCATGCTTGCTTGTGAATCTACCACCAGCAGCAACCTAGAGACTGAACTCTGTTTTAAAGAGATACCAAACAAATTCAAAGTGCCTAAGGGTGAGAGTTTGCCTGCTTTCCCCTGCATCCTTGTGAGTTCAGTCACAAGGCTGTTCTGCTCTGAAAAACCAGTAACGCAATCTTTCCTCAGTACCTGAGTTACTGACTGCTTACTCAAAGAGTCAGCATGGGGACAGTCCTGACCCAACACCATTGTTCTCCCAACAAGCTGGCCAAACACAGCCACGTGTCATAGGGCTATTCAAATTCCCTGACAATTTTCATTTCATCTGAGACCTCTTCTAAGCGATTCACACTGGAGCTTTCAAAGGGAAAGTCAATGGATCCATTCACAATAGAACATTTCTGGCTGTTAGGAACTGAAACTTCCTTGGTTAAATTACTTCCACACCCTTCAGTTGCAGCAAACTGTTTGCAGAGACTACCCTGAACATTTTTCTCTTCAGGAATCTTTTTAGGCACCAATTCACCTTTACCTTGCTCCACAGGAGCATTGCTCTGTTGAGCCACTACTAACTCCTGAGTTTCACTTACAACCAGGATCACCTTTTGGCCCATCAGGCGGATTGCTACACAATCCCCTTTTAGGCAAACTGCTAGATTTCATAGACAAAAGATTAGAAGCATTCTCCTTCATTTTGCCACTCACAAGCTCAGGAATCTTTTCCTTTCTGCTACAAGTTTCCAAAGTGTTAGTAGGTAAACAATCAAATTACCTTTATGCCTTCCTTGTGCCCCAGCTAGGGTATCACCCTGGTCAGACAGAGTGCTACACCCTTTCCCAGCAAGAGGCAAAATAAAAGCACCAGAATTGTTTGGTCCCTAGGACACTAACTGGATGCAACCTAGTTACATGCCATTCTCCCTAGCAGACACAAACTTAGGACCATTCCCTTCCTGGGTTTTAGTTGAATCCAGAGCCAACTCTGAGACAACTGTACTACCATCAAGTATCACAAACTGAAAGGCACCTTCCGTCTGCTCCACAGACAAAGAAAAGCTGGAGAAATATTCCCCTTAACAGATACACAGCTTGGGATCTCATTTCCCTCGTCCCAGCACACAAGGCTATTCACAGACAACTGCTTGGAGACGGGGGTAGCTCCCTCCATAGGCAAGTCAATACCTCTAACAGATACAGGTACATTCCCTTCATTGTCACAATTCTCCACACATGTAACAGGTATGGTATAAGGATACTCATAGCTCAGTGGTTTTAGCATTGGCCTGCTAAACCTAGGGTTGTGAATTCAATCTTCAAGGGGGCCATTTAGGTATCTAGGGCAAACATCTATCTGGAGATTGGTCCTGCTTTGAGCAGGGGGTTGGACTAGATGACCTCCTGAGGTCCCTTCCAACCCTGATATTCTATGATTTTTTCCAGTATCCTTGCCTTCCCATATTGCTGCTTAGACAAAGCCATCAGCTCACAGGGCTGCCTACGCTCATCCAAACTTTCCTTGCCTTCCTCTTCCTTGTCCCAGCACACAGGACTGGTTACAGACAAATACTGGGAGAGTGTGGCAGCTGCCTTACCAGGTAAACTGCTGTTTTCCACAAATAGTGTCTTATTACACTGAGCTACTTTCAGCACATCACTTTTACCTGGGTCAAATTTACTTTCCCAACCTTTACTAGCCAACAATTTATCACTCACCAAGAATGTACCCCTTCCTTCTTCAGTTAGGGCTTTAACCTGATCACCAATTTTAATTTGCCCTAGAGAAACATCTTCCTGAGCCTTATCTAATCCCAGATTCACTTCTGACATACCAGACAGACATTCAAAAATGCTTTCCACATATGCACTGCTTCTTTGCACAGACAAACAGCCATCTTCCTCAGACAAACATTTGGAGAAAGCCTCCATAGGCAAATCCTTGCTCCTAATACACACAGGTTTAGGATTTTTTCTTTCCTGTGACTGCTTTATTTCAACCTGACTGAACAAAGCTTTAATATCATCCCCAATCAAAAGATCTGTAGGCAATAACTTTCTTACACCAGCTATAACTTCATGTTTAACACCAGTCCATTCAAGATGGATTCCAGCTAAAGGCACATGTACAGTAAACTCAGAGAGGATTACAGTGTTCACACTCTTATTTGGTAAATAATCTTCCTCTTTGACAAGATCTGCTTTAACAAAAGTGATGTTAGAATCTTTAATTGGCCTTAAACAGCTTTTACCATCGACTTTTACATTCTCTACACAAGTTACGGTGTTACCTTCACCCAAGCTCACAGTAAAAGAATTTACATCAAAGGTGCCAGCGTTGGCATAAATTTGGTTACACACAGACCACTGCTTAGAGTCAAACAACATACCAACATTGTTGCAAACTGGATAGATTCTATCCCCATCTTTGTTGTTGAGCGGGACTGTTTTTTCAGTATGATACAGTTCCTGCTGTTCCCAATTATTGCGAGTTGGAGCTTAAGTCTGTCCAGTTTGCCTTAGCTTCTAGTTCCTCCAATCGAATACATGCCATTTTTTGTTCCTGTTCAAAGCACAGGTGTTCTCTTTCAGTAACTTCTCCTTCCATATCATCTATTTTTTTGCCTTTGTTCAAGTTCCAGCTGCTGTAGCTGACCAGACAGCAAGTGTGAAAAATGGGGACGGGGGTGGGGGGTAATAGGAGCCTATGTAAGAAAAAGCTCCCAATACCAGGTCTGTCCCTATAAAATCAGGACATCTGGTAACCCTAAGCTGCTGGTTTCTCACTGCAAGCATTTTTGTTGGATCTGCTTCCTTATCACTGGCAATTAACAGATTTTCAGTTCCTGCTCTGGGTCCTTTAGTTTAAAATACAATCCCCTCTGTAAGCACAATTCTTCCAGGCTTTTTCTGTCAGGATCTTGATCATGAGTCACTCACTGTAACTGATTTTTAACCCTTAAACTGTCCAATATCAAATTTAAATTTTGACAAGCGTGTGGTTCTGAGCCAAAAGCCCAATTAACCTGTGGTAATGTGTATCCAAGCCCGACTATGCCACTGGATACAGCCTCTGACAGGACACTACTGAGAGTATCAATTCAGGACAAATTGCTTAGAGCAGGGCAGTCACGGCCCAAGGCTGGGGATCCTTTGCACGCCAAACCAGCCAAACAGAGAGGACTTTGGTTTTAACCCACTGAATAACCAGAAGTCATACAAGCAATTCCCTCAGACACTCCAGTTTCCCAGTATCACCACCAGCACCGCTCCGTAGGGGGGTGAATGGCTATGAAAACCAATACCTCAGTAAAAGACAAAAAGGTTCTTCCGATCCCAAAGGTCCAAGCCCCAGGCCCAGGTCAATATACCAGTCAGATCTTACCCACAAATCGCGCTGTTGTCAGCCCTTTAGAATCTAAAATCTAAAGGTTTATTCATAAAAAGAATTAAATATAGATGAGAACTAAAACTGGCTAAACGGAATCAATTACATACAGTAATGGCAAAGTCCTTGGTTCAGGCTCGTAGCAGTGATGCAATAAACTGCAGGTTCAAATCAAGTCTCTGGAGTACATCCACAGCTGGGAGGGGTCATTCAGTCCTTTGTTCAGAGCTTCAGTTTGTAGCAAAGTTCCTCCAGAGGTAAGAAGCAGGACTGAACACATAACAGAGAGGTTTCCAGGCCTTTTATATTCTTTCTCTTGTGGGTGGAAACCCTTTTGTTCTCCTGTGCAAAATCACAGCAACAAGATGGAGTTTGTAGCCACATGGGCAAGTCATGTGTCCATGCATGACTTTACGGGGAGAGAGGCCATTGCTCACATACTACCTTAAATGTTCCCAGCGAGACTTCTCATGTAGCTTGGAGTCTCCCAAGGTCCATTGTCAGTTAAGCGTTTCTTGACTGGGCACTTAATCTGAAGAGTCCCTTCTCAATAAGCTGGCCAAATGCTTCACCTGTGCTACTCTGAATCAAACACACTGAGATACAAGTACATAGCCAATATTTATAACTTCAAATATAAAAATGATACATGCATACAGATAGCATAATCATAACCAGCAAATCATAACCTTCTCATAGACACCTCACTAGACAACCTTTGTACAATATTTGCTGCAAATATATAACAGTGGTTGCTCAACAATGATCTATACGGTTACAGTTCATGTCAATAACGTCACACTTGCCCTAGGAGGTGGGGCCCAGGCTGATGGGGTGTGGGGGCAAGCCACCCTCCCTCCCTGTCTTCAGTCTGACCCCCACAGAGTAATGGGTCTCTTCTCCAGCTGGGGGTGTCTGCAGGTAGGTCTGCCACTACAGGGGATGTGGGAGGGAAGATTGCGACCTCGTCCACCAACAGGGACCAGCTGCTCTCCCTGGGAGCCAGAGACTCGCCTAGGTGAGCATCATGCCATCTGGGGCTCCCCAGGACTCTGGAGCAGGCAAAGCCCCACCCTCCCCAGCCCCTGCAGCTGGAGCTGTGGGGGTGGGGGAAGAGAGGGGGCAGAGCAGCTCTAGAGTACGGGTAGGTCACTCCGGAGCAGGCATGCCAGACAGGTGGAGGAGAAGCAGTCACACGGCGGGAGGGGATTGTCCCTGAAATCCTCCCAGCCCAGAAAAATGCCAATGTGGCTCCACCGCAGCCTGACCCAGCCAGGGTGAGCACCCCCACCACCATTGCCAGGGATCAGGGAGGGCACATGCTGTTTTTGGCATTGGTGTGCCAGCGGGAGGCTGGGCAACGTGCCCATTGATGCCAGGGGGGGTCTGAAGAGTGGGCATCCAGGCTGGAGCAGGAAGAGGGGCTTCCCAGGGCAATGCCCAAGCTGCGCCGTGCAACGAGGGGTGATGTGCAGGGCATGACTCTGGAAGCTCCCTGTGAGGTGCTGGACATGGTGGGGGAGCTGCTGTGGCGCAGCCTGCTGAAGTCTGTGAGATGGTGGGATTGGAGTGCCAGCACCCAGGGTAATAGACTGCAGGGAATGCTGGCAGGCTGAGCACCAGCATCACTCTCAGAGCTCTGGTGTCTGGGGGTGCTGGCTGACTGGTGATGCCAGTACAGATGGGGGCAATCACCATTCCTCCTTCCTGACAGCATCTGATCACTTCTGGGGAGGGGTGGTGCCCCCAAGATGGTGCTGCACATTGCTCAGGGCACGAGGCTCAGACAGGGGAGTTGGCCTCTCACCACAGCTTCAGGCGTAGGCAGGCCAGGGCAGCCGGCCAGGGCACAGCCTGGCCCCCCTCAGGCCTGTTGAGTCTGTTACTCTGTGATTCTTAATTATGGGAACTCTGGCACGCACCCAGCTCCTTCCCCTAAGCCCTGCATGGGGCAATGTCATGGCAGCACTGATGCCAGCACCCTGGGAAATGCGGCCGGCTGGTTTTGGCCTGGCGCGTAAATGTTTTCAAAGAAATCTTGCTGCCGAGAAAAAAGTGGTTGCTGCACTTTTAACACCAACTGCTGTATTGGCCATAGCACCAGTCTTAGTCTGCTGCATGCCACCCTGGAAACTGAGGGGCATCGGCACAGCTGCGGATGTGGGTAGGACCTGGGGCTGGATTAGCAGTGGGGGGCAGGGCAGGGATCGGGGCATTGGCAGAGCCCTGGAGGGGACCCAAGGCTGGAGGAGCGGTGGGCTGCAGGGTAGCATGGGGAGTGTACTTTCAGTAACTTCTGGTCCCAGTGGGGACGGCCCGGGTGCCAGGATGTGACTGGACCCCACTGGGACGGTCTGGGCAACAGGCTGGGACTGGGTCCTGCTGGGACAGTCCGGGCGCCGGGCTGCGACTGGGCCTCGCTGGGACGGTCGCTGGGAGCTGGTCACTGAGCAGGCTGGAGCGCTGAGGCCCTTTGAAGAGCTTTATCTGCCTCTCCCTTTCCTTTCCCGCGTCCCTCCGGCGCACTCAGCGCCCCCGGCTGCAGCCGGCTGCTGTGTCCGGCAGCTCAATCTCCATATAAGGAGCTCACTCAAAGCTTTTCGACTTCAGTGCATTTTTGTCCATTTCCAACTTGAGCAAAGGCTGTCAGCCCAGCCCTCAGCTCCTGAACCCCCAGGGCTGCCCCCGGCTCCCTCAGGGAAAGCCCCCTGTCAGAAGGGCTAGCATCTGGCCGTGTCCCTGTACCTGTGGGTGGTCACTCTGCTGGCCTGGGCCTGAGGGAAAAACAGGGGTGTCAGAACCAAACTGAAAAACCGAAATGCTGCACTGGTGCTGCGCCCTGCTGGGGAACATGCTCCAGAGCTGCTCCCTAACGGGGAGCCGTCCCACAGGCCGACTGAGAAGCCCAGGGTTCTGCTGGCATTGCCAGTTGCGACCTGCTGGCTGGCGCTGCCAGGTGTGTGCGGGGCCCGTGAGTGCTGGCAGCGGCATGGCTGATCCATAGGCCTGGCTCCGAGCTGTTCCCCTCACCAGGCTCCTTTGTCTTTCAGGGCAGCGATCCCACTCTTGGACCCCGACACTGGGCTCTTGGTGGTGGCTGGAAAGGTGAGTGCTGGGACAGCTGGGCAGCCATGCTGCAGCTCTTGTAACTGAGGGGCTGGGGCTGTCCTTGGGGGCCCTGGGGCTCTCACCCCAAAGCATTTGGGCCAGGAGCATGGTTTCCCCCTTGTTCCCATAGTGGGGTTCAGCTGAGCAGGGCCCCCTTGTTCTAGACCCCTCTGCTCCCCCTTAGGTGAGGTTGGGTGCACTGCTAGTTCACTCCACTGGGGGGCATCACTGCCCTGTCCTTTAGGGGGCGTCCCCAGGCAAGGGGTCTCACTCCATCCCTGGGGTGGAGGCAGTGGAATTTCACTGTCTCTGAAGCCCCCATGGCAGCTGGTGTGTCCAGGCAAGAGTTGGTTGCAGTGGTGCCGAGCCTGGACAGGGGCAGCCTGTTGTGCCTGCCCGGGGCCTGTGTGGCCATTTTGGCCCTGCCATCTTGTCTCTGTTTCAGGGTGAAAATCTCCTCTATTGCTTTGAAGTGTGCCCCTCGCTGCCAGCCCTGACACAGAGTGAGTATCCATCTGGCGGCTGCCCTGCACTTCCCTTCCCAAGCCCTATGGACCTGGGGTGCCTGGCTCCAGGAGCTGTTCTCAGGCCGTGGGAAGGGCTGACATGGCAGATGGGAAGCAGCCCACTTCTTTGGTGAGAGGCTTGGGTATTGGGGTCTCCCTGACTGCCCCCCCAAGAGACCGTCTGATATTAGCCAGTGGGTCCAGTCCACCCGAGTAGTGCTCCAATAACCAGCTGGTAAGTGCCCGCGGGACGTCTTGGGGTGCTGTGAGCTGTGTATAGTCTAAGGGCTGAGCCTGGTGACAGGGAATGAGTGAAACCCCAGGCCAGCTGGCAGCCCAACCCATGCCAGGGCAGTCCCTGACAGAGGGCACAGTGCTATGCCACACCCCCACAGTATGCCTGACCAATGCATTCAGTCGGTTACCGTGAGTGCCGCAGGCAGGGGGCTGCTCAGTGGTACCCCATGTGGCATGCTCTGGGAATGGCTGGGTGACACAGCGGAGCCCCTGTCTGTGGGGATGGCTCGGGCCCGGAGGAGGTCCACTAATGGGGCGGCTGTGCAGCCTGCAGGGCACACAGCATCACGCTGGGGGAGCAGGGAACCCTGACCTCTGGAGGGCTGCCCTGGAAGCAGGGTCCTAGGAGAATTGGACCTGGGGCGAGGGTACAGCCAGCAGGTCCCTGGGTGTCAGGGGCCATGTATGGCAGCGCAGTGAGTCACACCAGCCAGCGGCAAGGGTATCACCTAGCCGCAATATGAGGAGCCCCAGGGAGTTGGCCTGGGACAGGGAAAACTCTGGGACCACTCAAGTGCTAAACTGGCCCTGAGGTACCCTGATTGCCCCCATACTTGCTGCCTGGTTTCGTTCGGTCAGCATGTCTGGGGCTTCCCGTGGTGCACGTGGCACAGGCTGGTGCAGTGATGCTGGCTCCTCCTTGTGCCACTGGCTGAGCCACACGAAAAGCAGCTATGAATGCCTGAAAGGCCAGTGTGGGGTGGTGGCTGGCAGGGGTAGTGCCCACAGGGCCAGGTAGATTGGCCTATGTGCTGGGTGCTGCCTTGCCTGAGGCTTTGGCAATTGAAACAAGGCCTTGCAACCTGGTGCAGAGAAAGCTCCCGCCCGTGCCCCAGGATGGCTGATCGCGGACGTGGTCTGTAACTGCACTGGGCACGGATGTCAAGTGAGCGACAAGCCTGCAAGGCTGCACTAGGATTGAGAGCGTGACCAGCCGCAGTGCCAAAGGGCCAAATTCAGCAGGGCAGGCGTGGGTACGTAAAGGGAAGGCCTGTGCCTGACTGAGGTCTGGCCGGGCTGGGGTCTGTGTCCTCACCCCAGATGGCTCCGATGCCAGTAAATATCTGCTGATAGCCCCGCAGGCTGCCCGGCCTCTCCAGCCTCCTCCAGGTGATAGGCAGCACAGCCCCACTCACACCATGTCTCCATTTCCCACTAGTGACACAGTGTCTGACAGAGGGCAAGGCCAAGGGCGCCGCCCTGGTGCCAAAGCGGGCACTGGACGTCATGTCGTGCGAGGTGCTCAGAGTCCTGCAGCTGACGGACAGCTTCATTGTTCCCATCAGCTACACGGTGCCCCGCAAGGTGAGCTGGCGTGGGGGGCCAGGGCAGCCCTGGTCACGGATATCTGGCAGCCCCGTGCCACCGGGAGCTGGCCTAACTCCAAAGGATGATGTTAACCGTTTCAGGGCTTGGTTCTGAGCCGTGCTCTGTCCCTTCGCTCCCAGGAGCACATGGCTCAGCAGGTCCTCTGCGAACCCCAGGACAGGTGTGGCCAGCTGCCCTGGCTACTGAAGAGCAGGACTGAGTCTTACCCTGCACCCCCTCTCCCCAGTAAGGTTCATGCTCACAGCGATGGTCCTGCCAGGGGGCGGGATCATGCCAGCCCTTCCCTGGCATATGGTCGCTCAGTGCCACTTACAGCCTGTGTCTCTTCCAGTCCTTGCAGGAGTTCCACGAAGATCTGTTCCCGGATTCCACTGGGCCCGTCCCCGCGGTATCAGCGCAGGGCTGGTGGGCAGGGGACAACAAGCAGGTACCCACCCAGCTGCTGACTTGGCCTTCGGAGACCCGGGGTGCCTGAGGAGAGGCACTTCTACAGCTTCTCTCCATTGCTACCCCCACTGGTGCCGGGGTGCCCTTCCCCTCCATTGGTGCCAAGGGTGCGAGCTCCCCCATTGGTGCTGGTTGTGAAGCCCCCCTAGGGCCGGTGCAACCATTTAGGCAAACTAGGCGGCCGCCTAGGGTACCTAGTGGTTGGGGGCACCTAAAAGTCCCCACAGGCGAGGAGGTGGAGTGGAGGTGAGCTGGGGCAGGGGGCACGGGGAGAACCGCCCGCACTAATGGGCGGGGGGGGGAACATACGGGAACAGCTCCCCGCCCCAGCGCACCTCCACTCTGCCTGCTCCAGTGAGCACACAGCCCAGCTCTAAGTCTCCTCCAATCAGCGCTGCAAGCCTGGGTGGGGCGGAGAATTAGAGCAGCGCCAGCATGCTCAGTGGAGGAGGCGGAGCCGAGGTGAGCTGGGGCGGGCTCTCCAGGCAGGGTTAGCTGCGGGGGGGGGAAGTCTCCCCAGGCAGGGTTAGCTGCCGGGGGGGGGGGGAGAGGAGGGAAGTCTCCCCAGGCAGGGTTAGCTGCGGGGGGGGGTGGGGAGAGGGGAGGAAGTCTCCCCAGGCCAGGGTTAGCTGCCGTGGGGGGGTGGAGAGGGGGGAAAGTCTCCCCCAGGCAAGGGTTAGGCTGCCGGGGGGAGGGGGGGGGGAGAGGGGGGAAGTCTCCCCAGGGCAGGGTTAGCTGCCGGGGGGGGGGGGAAGAGAGGGGGAAGTCTCCCCAGGCAGGGTTAGCTGCCTGGGGGGGGGGAGGTGGAGAGAGAGGGGGGAAGTCTCCCGACAGGCAGTGGTTAGCTGCCGGGGGGGGGTGGAGAGGGTGGAAGTCTCCCCAGGCAGGGGTTAGCTGTCCTGGGGCTGGGGGGGGGAGAGGGGGGAAGTCTCCCCAGGCAGGGTTAGCTGCCGGGGGGGGGGGGGTGGTGAGAGGGGGAAGTCTCCCCAGGCAGGGTTAGCTGCCGGGGGGGGGGGGAGAGGGGGGAAGTCTCCCCAGGCAGGGTAGCTGCCGGGGGGGGGGAGAGGGGGGAAGTCTCCCCAGGCAGGGTTAGCTGCCGGGGGGGGGGGGGGAGAGGGGGGAAGTCTCCCCAGGCAGGGTTAGCTGCCGGGGGGGGGGGGAGAGGGGGGAAGTCTCCCCAGGCAGGGTTAGCTGCCGGGGGGGGAAGTCTCCCCAGGCAGGGTTAGCTGCCGGGGGGGGGGGAGAGGGGGGAAGTCTCCCCAGGCAGGGTTAGCTGCCGGGGGGGGGGAAGAGGGGGGAAGTCTCCCCAGGCAGGGTTAGCTGCCAAGGGGGACAGGGGGAGTCTCCCTGGGTGGGGTTAGTTGCTGTGGGGGATGGGGGGGAGAGGGGTTAGCTGTCGCGGTTGGGGGGGTAGCTGCTGTGGGAGGGGGTCCCCGGGTGGGGGGCTGAGTTAGCTGCTGGGGGGGGTTAGCTGGGTGTAGGGTGAAAGGTGGGAGTTTTGCCTAGGGCGCGAAACTTCCTTGCACTGGCCCTGAAGCCCCCCCATTGGCACCAGTGGTATAAGCCCCCACACTGGTGCCAAGGGCGTGAGCCCCCACTGTTGGTGCCAGTGGTTTGAGGCCCTCCCCATTGGTACTGGAGTACAAGGGCCCCCCCGTTGGTGCCATTGGTGTGAGCCTTCCACCCCCCATTGGTGCTGGGGGTGTGAGGCTACTGTGCTACCCAGTGCTATTATGGCTTTCGCCAAAGAGGCTGGTCACCGCCAAGGCGGGTCTCCATGACGTGACATTTCAGAGTCAGCGTCTTGTCCATTCCCACCATCGCTGAGCCGGCGGTGGCAGCTCTGGGATCCGCCCCCATGTAGAGCAGGCTGGGGCTCCTGCCCCCCTCCTCCCCCCGGGTGACCATTCCGGGGAGCGCCACCCTTTGTAGGCTTCAGAGAGCGCCCTGCGGGTGATGAGGGGGTTGGGGTGGCAGCCACGGTGCTGGGAAGTGACCCTCTGCTGCTGCCCGTTAGGTGGAGAAGATGAGCCTGAACCCGGCCCGCAGGCCCCGAGAGACCTTCACCTCCTGCCTGTGTCCCCCTGCCCAGCGTGAGGAGCCTGCGCCACCCACCACCCAGCAGCCCGCCATCCGCTCTGGGGATGTGGACAGGAGTGTGAGTGATGGGCCTTGCTAGAGCTGCCAGCCCACAGGGCATGGGCTGCCTCGGGGTCCCACACACTGACACATCGCTGGGGTGCTGCCAAGCTCCCAGCGTGCACTGGGGCGTGGGGCACTCCTGGCCTGGGGTGCTGGGGCAGTCACCCCAGAACCTGGGCAGGTGTGTGCAGGGTGGCACAGGAGTGAGGGTGGGGCCAGGACTGTGACAGACAGCCACGGAAAGGGTTGGGGGGGGGCATTAGTGTCATGTGGGGTGAAAGGCTTGTGGAGGGCGGGGGCAGCCTGGATCTCACACCCCTGCCAGTGTCTGAGTGCTATAACCCCACACGCTGCCCCTTTGATCCCAACCAGCAGCCCCCCAGCTCTGCCAGCCCTGCCCCTCACCTCTGCCCATGCCTTCAATCCCAACCTGCCCCCAACCTCTGCCAGCCCTGCCAACACCCTCCAATCCTAACCTGCCCCCCAGCCCTATCAACACCCTCCAATTCTGACCTGCCCCTCCCATCTCTACCAGCCCTGCCCCCCAGCTCTGCCAACACCCTCCAATTCTGACCTGCCCCCCAGGTCTGCCAACCTTGCCCCCCAGGTCTGCCAGCCCTGCTCCGACATCTTCCAACACCCTCCAGTCCCAACCTGCCTCCCATCTCTGCCAACACCCTCCAATCCCGGCCTGCCCCCTGCTCTGCCCGTGCTGCCCCCTGCTCTGCCAGTGCTGTCCCCACCTCTGCCAACACCCTTGAATCCCGACCTGCCCCCCAGCTCTGCCAATACTCTCCAATCCAATCAGCAGCCCCTGGCTATTCTAGCGCAGCATTAGATTCTCCCAGCTACCCTCCATTCCTGATGACTCCCAGGAGCTGCAGCTCCCATCCCCCATGGGTTGGCACCTGACCACTGTCTGGTTCCCTGCCTGGCTGCATTGGGTGGAAGGCTGGGGCTTTGGCCAGGCTGTTTAACCCCCTGACTCACTGTGGGGTCTGTTCTTCCCCCCAGGAGGGCAGTGGCCTCTCGTCTCCCCCAAGCTCCCTGAGCTCTCCCTCCAGCTCAGCCCCATCTCTCTCTACCACCAGCCCCAGTCCCAGTCAGAAGTCCCTGCAGAGCATTCTGGGTAAGTGCGAGTAGCCGCTCACGGGGGCGGGGGCGTTTGGCCAGGTGGGTGCAACCTGGAGCCGGGCGCAAGGCGGCTGTGATGCCCAGGGCACTCTGCCGTCTCCTGGAAGATGGGCAGAGAGAGGAGCGGCAGCTGGCGCCCAGCTCTTCCTCAGCCCAGGCAGGCAGCCAGAACTGGTTATGGTCCGTGAGGCCTTGCCCTGGTTGGAGGCAAATCCCTCACTCCTGCCCTCATCCCCCCCAGGGCCCAGCTCCAAGTTCCGTCACACCCTGGGTACGGTGCTGCCCCGCAGCACCCACATCACCAACCTCAAGGGGCTAAACCTCACCACACCAGGAGAGAGCGACGGCATCTGCGCCAACCGGCTCCGCGTTGCCATCCCGCTGCTGTCAGCAGGCGGGCAGATCGCCGTGCTGGAGGTAGGTGCACAGCTTGGCTGAGCGCTGCTGGGACTTGCCATGGCATGGGCATGGTGTGGGCCCTGGATGGGCAAGCTTCCCTGCCAGCGTGCCTCCACCCAGCCCCTCCCCAGGGCTGAAAGAGCCGTGGCCCGCTCTGCTGCGGCTGCTGCTCGCTGCCCAAGGGGAGCGGCTGGAGGCACTGCTGAGACTGCATTCCCTGGCTGGCCTAGGCCCCGGCACCGTGGTATCACGCAGAGGGCCCAGTGGGGCTGGGCTCCTGGGTGTGGTGCCTGCCTCCCCCCAGCCAGCCTCACTCTGACAGCTCAGTGTGCTGCGGGCACATGTCCCCAAGGAGATCACACATATGGGGTGAGAACTCTGGTGTCAAACCCCCCAGCCCCGCCTGCCTGCACTGAAGGGCCGATCCCCTAGGTGTTAGCAATAGCGGATCTGTAATCCCCTCTGTGACCCAGCCACTAGAGGGCACTGTCGCGCACACACACTGCTGCCACCAAGGCTCATCACACATGGCCTGGGGAGGGTGGTGCTGAGATGGGAGGTGGGGGAGAGAGGAAGCAAAGCACCATCCTCTCCGCTGGAGCATGCCTGGGGATGGGGTGAAGGTAACCAAGCTGCTGTGCTGCGTTGACTGCTGGGCTCTGCTGCAGCTCTCCAAGCCGGGCCGGCTCCCTGACACGTCCGTGCCCACCATCGAGAATGGGACGCCGGTTGCAGACTTCTGCTGGGACCCCTTCGACCTGCAGCGCCTTGCAGTAGGTGCGTGAACTCTCTGTCCTCCCTTAATGCCCGGCTCCCCACTGCGGGGGCTGGGGCTGTGCTGCTGGCCTGGGAGAACTCTCCTCATTTCAGGCCCATGTCCAGGGCTGTCTGATGCTCTCACCCTTCCAGGACACACTGCTGCCCTCCTCTGGTGCCTTCCTCCACAGATCTCCAACGCTTTGTAGACCTTCAGTAAGCCCCCTAGACCTTCCTCCACCTCACCCACAAAGGGAATCTGTGTAATATCATTTTACAGATGGGGAAACTGAGGCACAGTTTCTATTCCCTCACCCAAGGTCAGCTAGGTGGCAGAGCCAGGAGTAGAATCTCTGATTCCCAGCCCTGGGATCTGGTCCCCCTGCTTCCCATTACTGCTAAATCTCCTCTCATAGGCTAGTGAGTTCCTGATCCTGAGCAGTGTGGTCTAGTGGTTGTTTCAGGACCTGTCGGGCAGGTTGGGTTCTAGCCTCAGCTTTGCCGCTGACTTTCTGGGTAGCCACGGGACAGTCACTGCTGCAGGACAGGGTTTCGTGCCTCAGTTTCCCCACCTGTGGAATGAGGCTGATGCCACTGACTCCAGCAGAACCGACAAGTGCAGAATGTGCTTGTTTCCCAACTATTGTTGCCATTGCCTTGGGGCTCCTTGGCTGGGTCCCTTCTCCACGGATTTCAGCGGGTGATTAAAACAGGCCAAGCAATCTCTGGGAAATGGGAGTGGGAGGTTTTTAGGAATGCTTGAAAATGAAGTTTTAGCAGTTTTTAAAACGTGTTGGGGGCCACTCAGGGTGTGGACACATTTCAGGTTGTCCTGCTGCCTCGGCCCCTTGTCCTTCCCAGAGGACAGCTCACATCCCTGATCTTTGCCTGCCCAAGGCCCCAGCATCCCAAGGGGCAGAGGCTGTTAGCGCCTGCCTGCTCCTGGGGACTTCCAGGCACTGGTGCCCAGCACCCATTAGCGCCCGGCTCATTCTTTGTCTCTTGTTTGGCCACCTCGGGCGTTCAGCGGGTGACGATGCCAAGATCCGACTGTGGCGAATCCCCCCCGGCGGGCTGCAGGAAACGCTGCTGGAGCCTGAGGCTGTGCTCAGAGGTAAGGGCTGTGATAGTGTCTACCAGTCATGCTGCGCTGGAGCCAAGCTTTCCCTTCAGTTGATGAGCCCGTCTCTAAGCTGGGGCCTGCAGAGCAAACCATCCGGAGGGGACAGGAGCACTGCTGGAGAGACAGAGCCCCAGGATTTGCCAGCTGGCTGGCTCCCTCGGTGTCCGGTGGGGTGCAGATGGGGCGTTGGCGCTGTCACCGCTCTGTCCGTCTAACCAAGCCTCGTTTCAATAGACCAGGCTCACCGGCTCCTTGCTTTGGGCTTCACATGCCGTGCGCTTGGGGGATCTGAACAGAGCACCAGGGCACATCAGCTCCTGTCGCGCCCTGGCTCCCTTGCCCATGCCAGGCCACGGAGATCTCCCCTCTCTTTTCCCCAAGGTCACACAGAGAAGATCTATTCCCTTAAATTCCACCCCCTGGCTGCAGACATACTGGCTTCCTCCTCCTACGACATGAGCGTGCGGATCTGGGACCTGCAGGCGGGCAGGGAGGAGCTGTGCCTGAGGGGGCACCGAGACCAGGTAGGGGGCAAGCGAGGCCAGGGCAAAGCAGTGCCTGCCGTGGGGATCTGTGTGGGGAAGGCAGGGGGAGGCTGGTGCTGGTGGATGCCCTGATGTGCCAAGGGGCAAGGGAAAGGAGTCACCATGAGCAGGCAAGGCCTGCAGTTCCCCCACACTGCAACAGCCCCACGCAGCCCATGCAGGAGGGGAGGGTGCAGTCAGTGACATGGAGTGTGGCTGTCGTTGCCGGAGAAATACACAGGGCTTTTTAAAATGGATAAATGTGCAGCTGGCCATAGCCAGGGAGATGAGAATCCCCCACAGCCTGCTGTAGGCTGCACCCCTCCTGAGAGATGGTCATTCCCAGAATGCTCCCTTGGGACCCTAAGCCAGGCAAGCGTGGCCAAGAACACAGGGGACAGCTTGTGTCTGGCAGTTGGGGCGTGTCAGCCCTCTGTGTGCCAGGGGTCAGCCCTGAAACCCACGCAGGGGGGTAGCTCCTTCCAGCTGGATCCTTCCAGATGAGCTTGGCACTGGCCCACTCCCAGACCAGCCTGACTCTCCGGGCTGCAGCACCTGCCCGGCCCGGCTGCTGGCTCGTGCCCAGGGCGGCACCAGCAGAGCTCTGGCTGCAGGGGTGTGAGCTCCAGTCACTGTCCCAGGGTCAATGTGGGTGAAGGCAGGTGAGAGCGGAAAGCCAGGAGCCGTACTGCGAAGCAGTGCTGTTAGTGTATACGCCCCCAGAACAGAGGCACTGCATCCTAACTGGCCTTTGCCAGCCAACGTCTCAGCCGGACCACTGAGCCTCATGGCGACAGTGCTAGGAGGGCTCTGCCCACGGCCGCTCCCTGCACTCCCCAGCAGGACTCGGGACAGATGGGACCGCATTGGCAGGGTGTGGGAATCAGCACCTGCCGGGTGTGTCTGTTTGCCTGTGGGCATGTGGGAGGCTGGGACCTGAGCTAAGGGAGCCCCTGTCTCTGGGGGGCCTGTCTGTGGGACTGACGGCCAGATCCCACCCTGCGTGCCCTCAGGATTCCCATCCCCAGCCGGTGTGGTTCAGGAGTGCAGGCCAGCCTGGCGTGTCCAGAGCCACGTCCCCGTACCGGTGCCAGGCTGCGTGGGACACACTGGGCGTGGGCTACAAGTGCCAATCGGAAATCTGAGCGTCTCCATGGGGGGAGACTGGCATAGCTGAACTGATTTAAACTGGCACAGGTTCAGCATGGGAGTGAGGCCTGGCAGAGGCAGCCGCAGCGGGTCTGTGGCTGTCCGGCGTGGGGCTGGGCCCCCTTCTCCGGCACACATAGGCTGATTCAGCCAGCAGGCCCCCTGTTGATTCTCCCCTTGCCTGCAGAGGTCCTCCACTGCCACGGTCCATGCTGCCCCACTCTGCTTTAACCCTTCCAGCGTGATTCGCCAGCCTCTCCCAAGCCGGCTCCTCACGGTCGCAGCTTGGATTGGGGAGCCCCAGTCTGCCCACCCCGTCGCTGCCAGCCCTTCCCTGCTTACCATGCTCAATGAGCACCACGCGGCCGGTACCCAGGGCCAGGACATGCGTGATGCAGGCAGTGGGTGTCTTTCAGATCTTCAGCCTGGCTTGGAGTCCGGATGGCCGGAAGCTGGCCACAGTCAGCAAGGATGGCAGAGTGCGGGTCTATGCGCCCCGCCAGTCGTCGGAGCCCGAGCAGGTGAGGGGTCAGTCGCTTCCTCTTGTGGGGGAGGTGGAGGGGAGGGCATGATGGAGCTAGTCATGGAGCTGTGGCGGACCAGGAGAGAGCTGTGGGGCACAGGGGTCCCTATGGGGGTGTCACGGAGTCCCTGGGCGATGCTCTGGAACTGCTCCCCACCAAGCCAGTCAGGACTTTGGGGAGCCTCCTCTCCCTTGGAGCAGACTTGTTCAGGGCAAGAAGCTCACACATCTTCATCTCCTGGGTCTCTCCTTGGAGCATTCAGCATCCTCTGCCCCTCTGTGCACTTCCCACAGTGAGCCCACCCAGGGGGTCCTGGGGAAGTCACAGGGTCCTGCACCCCCACTTTGCAGTCAGACGTGACTCTCAGCCAGCCAGTAAAACAGAGGTTTATTAGATGACAGGAACACGGTCTAAAACAGAGCTTGTAAGTACAGCGAACAGGACCCCTCGGCAGTGTCCATTCTGGGGGACAGTGAGCCAGACCCCCACATCTGTACTTCACTCCTCTTCCCCAGCCAGCTCCAGACTAACAACCCGCTCCAGCCCCTCCTCTCTGCTCAGCCCCTTTCCTGGGCCAGGAGGTCACCTGACTTGTTTGTCTCCAACACCTTCAGCTGGCACTTCTGCAGAGAAGGGGCCCAGGCCATCAGTTGCTAGGAGACAGAGTGTCAGGCATTTAGGTGCACTGGCCCCTTCCTCTGCAGCAATCGCATACCCTTATTCCACCACCTAGAAATTAAGAACTGCATAGGGGATGCTGAGGCACCAACACAGTATTCAGAAAAAACATTAAGAACATTCCCAGTTCGTCACATCTCTCCCCCCTTCAAGACTGAACTGAGCGAGGTCACTTCAGCCAGTGACCTGGGGAAGTTCGAACCCACCAACGTTCCCAGGGATGCTCCAGCATCTCTCCCATTCATTGGTGTGAGTTATACCAGGACAGTCCAGTCTCACACCCTCCCTTAGGTCAGGTGTGCTTGATGGCACTCGCAGGTCGCATGTGGGAAGGTTTTGCCACCCCAATACCCCTGGGGTTCAAACTGGGACGGGGTCTTCTCCCAGCACCCTGGGTCTGCGATTTGGGCTCTCTTGGTTAAGAGCCCCCATCTTGGCTTTGTCCAGCTCTGGGCTTGGGCAGCGACTTCCCACCTTGTGGCCCAGATACACCACCTCTGCCTTCCCCACCTTACACTTTCCAGTTTTTACTGTCAGTCCCACCTCCTTGAGGCAGCCTAGCCCCCTCTTCACCTGGGACCCCTGTTCCTCCCATGTCTGGCTAAAGATGCACCTGTTATTAGTCTGCCAGGGCCAAGTTCTCCATTGCCCTCTGCTTCTCTAGAATCTCCCCAGACCTAGGCATGGGGTCGGCATCGGACACTGTGATGGCTTTAAGCTTCTGATAGCCCCCACAAAACCAGATCATCCTATCTCTCTTGAGGATCAGCCCCACGGGTGAGGCCCATGGGCTGTAAAACGACTAGATCACATATAAAGCCAGCATGTCCTTGACCTCTCTCTCCAGGTTCTGGGTTGCTTTCTCAGTGACTCTGAACGGGGAACACCTGATGAGGAGATTGGCTCCCACCTCAGGGAAGAGATCCACCAGGGGGGTCTTCCCCCTTCTCCCAATCCTCCCCTTTCAGGTCCAGGGGTCCCCTCACTCTCCTCCCATACAGCAGCTCAAAAGAGAAGAACCCTTGTGGATTCCTGGGGCACCACCAGCTGCCTCCCAATTCCTCCCAGTTCTACTTCCCTTTGGGGAGCCCATTTCCGGTACAGGAATCCGTTCTCCCATAGGACTCTGTCCCTGCAGCCTTCCCCAAGGGTTTGCAGCGCTGTGGCCAGCAAGTTCCCTCAGCTTCTCCAAGGAGGGATCCCTCTGCAGCTCGGTCTGGGATTCAGTTGCTGGGGCACGGAGTGGGACCTGCTCCCTCTCGCTGGCTGGGCCTGGAGTCACAGCCCCCCTGAGCCCTGTCCCTGGTAGCTTCCCTCCCTGCTGTGTAATCACTTCTCAGCAGCACGTCTGGACCAGGCAAACCTGATTGGCAGCCGACCTGCCCTGCCCTGCCTTGGTGTCCCCCCAATCAGCTGGGATCTCAGCTCCCTCCCTTTCCTTCCCCCCCCCCCCCCCCCCGTGCTCAGCACTGCCCTTGCTGTCCCAGTGGAGGCAGGCAGCGAGCTCCTTGCTTTGGTCACAGCATCAGAGCCAGCAGGGGGGCGGGGAGCATCTCTCCCTCCCACTCTGACCCAGGGGGCTGGTTACATGTAGGCAGGTATCTTGAGCCCTGCAGCCCCTCCCCGCTGCCAGCCAGGTAATTTACATTTTCACTGACCATTTCCATCCTATCCAGTTGGTTCCCTGGATTTGAATTCAAATCCTCGGCCGTTACAGGAGCAGGGCCTGGATCCTGTCCCAAAGAGACACAGTCATCCCCCTACAGGGCCTCCCAGCCAATATCCTGGAGAACCAACTATCAGCCAGCCCGACCCTTCCTGGGTCTGCACAGGGATCCGGGCCATAGGCAGGGTGAGGGGCTTCACCCCAGGGACCTTCACCCAGGTCCCACAGCTCCTCAGCATCTGCGGCTGTACCACCACAGTTCTCTCTGTCCCAGGGGTTTCGCCACCCCAGGTGTGTTTCCCCACTGACCCCTGGGCAGCCCCCTATGTCTCTCCACTCCACCATCGCCAGTCCATGCTGCTGCTGCTGCTGCTTCTCCTGCAGCTTTTGCTCAGGCTCTTGTTCTCTCTCACGGTCCTCTCGCTCCCTCGGACTCTGCTCCCATCCGTCTCTGATCCCCTGATGGAGAAGCCGATCATGAAGACCCTCGTCTGGTTGGGGACTAGACTCTCGGGGATGCCTGGCTGCTGCTCCAGCTGCTCCCAGATCCTCTTGTAGCCCCATCTGGGTCTGGAATCTGCTCCTCAGAGCGGTCCTCCTCCTCCAACTGCACGATTAACTGTGCCTTGGTGAACGTCCCCATGCGTAACCCTCTATTTGTGCACAGGATCACAATGTCCTCCTTAAGGAGATGGTGACAGGCCATCACTTCACCATTCCCAAGTTGCTCTGGATTCACAGGCCTGCGTGCTCTTGGCTCCCCCATGGTTTCCAGGAAGAACCCCTGGTGTGCCAGCCCTTCTCGTGGTCACCACCTCTTTGCCAGGGTCAGCTGCAGACTCCTTCGCCCCGGGACTGCTCCTGCAATCCCCAGGGGAACCCTGCTACTACAAAAGTCCTTTTCTTTCCCAGGGTCAAGCTGCAAGCTCCTCCGCCCCTGAGACAGCTCGCTGCAGTCCTCAGGAGTACCCCATTACTCCAACAGTCCTTCTCGCTGGTCACACACTCCCAGAGGTTAACCGCTCCCTGAAACCATCCCTCTCTGAGCCTTCAGCTCACCTGGTCTTCATTATCCCGCCTTTGTTTTACTGCTCCCCAGTCACTTACTGCAAGCAGCGCCATTCACGGGGTGCAGTACATCCCACCTCTGCCACCAGTTGTCACAGAGTCCCTGGGCGATGCTCTGGAACTGCTCCCCACCAAGCCAGTCAGGACTTTGGGGAGCCTCCTCTCCCTTGGAGCAGACTTGTTCAGGGCAAGAAGCTCACACATCTTCACCTCCTGGGTCTCTCCTTGGAGCATTCAGCATCCTCTGCCCCTCCGTGCGCTTCCCACAGCAAGCCCGCCCCAGCGGGGTCCTGGGGAAGCCACAGGGTCCTGCACCCCCACTTTGCAGTCAGACGTGACTCTCAGCCAGCCAGTAAAACAGATGTTTATTCGATAACAGGAACACGGTCTAAAACAGAGCTTGTAGGTACAGCGAACAGGCCCCCTCGGCCATGTCCATTCTGGGGGACAGTGAGCCAGACCCCCACATCTGCACTTCACTCCTCTTCCCCAGCCAGCTCCAGACTAACAACCCCCTCCAGCCCCTCTTCTCTGCTCAGCCCCTTTCCTGGGCCAGGAGGTCACCTCACCTCTTTGTTTCCAACACCTTCAGCTGGCACCTTTGCAGAGAAGGGGCCCAGGCCATCAGCTGCTAGGAGACAGAGTGCCAGGCATTTAGGTGCACTGTCCCCTTCCTCTGCAGCAATCACACACTCTTATTCCACCACCTAGATATTAAGAACTGCATAGGGGACACTGAGGCACCAACACAGTATTCAGAAAAAACATTAAGAACATTCCCTGTTCGTAACATTGGGTGCTTGGCTGGTAGCAGGGGGAGTGGGCAGCATGGAAGCAGTGTGCTCTGCTGTGCCCAGCCAGTCACGTGCTTCCACTCCTGCCTCCCCGTCTTGCCCTGAATCTGCCCTGCGCAGCCTGTTCCCCTTTGCCACTGGCCATGGTGGAGGCAGCTGTACAGGGAGCATGGAGGGCGTATGCCGGAGAGTCACGGTTCTCTCCCCGCCACAGGAAGGCCCCGGCCCCGAGGGCGGGCGAGGTGCGAGGCTGGTCTGGGTCTGTGGTGGCCGCTTCCTGCTGGTGTCTGGCTTCGACAGGTAAGGGCTGGTGCTGTGTCCCCAAGCCGGCAGTCACCTGTGCAGGTCATGGCCCTGCGTTAAGTTCAATTGCCATGGTCCTGGCAGTGCAGCCACCCCTGGGGGGAAGACGGCAGCTGACCCCACATGCAGGCTGTGGCGCTGAATTGCACTGATCGCAGTGCCCTCAGCCAGGCTGTGCCGCTTGCTCCGCAAGGCAAGGCTCTGGAGAGAGGGATGCCAGCTTTGTGCCAGTGCCTGGAGCAGCCAGGCACCCAGCTACACCCTCCCCAGAGGGACCACCCAGGGGGTCAGTCATCTCCTGGCTGGGTTGCGTGGCTGACCATGCTGCAGAGTCCCAGCTTGGATAACTGCTCTGCTGGGGACCCCAGATCAGCCTATGGAGCCAGAGGTTGCTGATGCATGCTGGCCCTGCCACCCCACGGGGCTGCATTCCCGAGCAAGCCACGCACTCCCTGGGACACTGGAGCCGGTTTGCAGAGGAAGCCCCAGGGGGTCCTTGGGGACCAGCCAGGAGCCTGCAGCTGCACCAGGTTGGGTGCGGGGTGGCTCTGCTAGCGCAACAGGAGGCCTCGTGAGAGGTTGCCCCAGCGAGGGGCCCAGGAGGCAGGGCCACCTGCCATTCTGCAGATCTCCCCGCCGGGAGCCAGGCCTGGGCCCTGAAGCCGGATCCATCCGCCCTGCTCTGCACCTGGCCTTTATCTAGACACCAGGTCAACACCCTGGCACTGCGTCCATCTCCCTGCCTGGCCTGCGAATTCCTGTGTCTCAGCTCCCCTGCCCGGCCCGGTGCACATCCGGACTGGGAGGCAGCCACAGCCTGAGCTGAGCTGGCCTCCATGCCGCTTGGCCTCCTGCATGGCAGTGCCCCAGGAATGGGATCGCCAAGGGAGCAGCATCTTCCCGCAGGAGGGCTAGGGCAGCTGTGTGGTGAGCTGGTGTCAGGCCCTGCTGATCCGCACCATGTTCTCTACGCAGCCGCAGCGAGCGCCAGCTGTACCTGTCTGATGCAGCATCCCTGGCAGCTGGGCCTCTGGCAGTGGTGAGCATCGACACGGCTCCCTCCACCCTCATCCCCTTCTACGATCCGGACACCAGCGTGGTCTTCCTCACCGGCAAGGTGAGTGTCTGGTGGAGGGGCAGCTCAGCCAGTTCCTTGCCAGCCCTGCCAGGGGCTGGGCATAGGAGCCAACCTGGAAGTGAGTTGCAGAGCGAGGTCCCGGTGGAGCCAGGAGTGCGACAGGCCCCATTCTCATCTCTCCACTGTCGCTGCGGATGGCATGTCCCGGCCGAGCTGCCAGGCCTCAGACTGTGCCAGGATACCAGTGGGGCTGCCCCAGGCCACTGGGCAGTTGAGGAGCCCGTGGCTTTGGAGAAAGGGCTGAGCAGCGTCTGGGCTCTGCCTGTCCCACAGGGCATGGCACATGGGTGTGAGCCTGGGAGAGGCATTGCCTGGCAGCCCAGCAGGGAGTGCCCCTGTGCCTGGCCACTGGGGCATCAGTGACCACGCTCTGTTTGGGGTGGGGGGTCTCCAGAGGGCTCGGCCCCAAGATGATGGAGTGGAGTCTCCCTGCGCAGGGGATCAGCTCCCTGCCTGGACCCCCGTTGGGAGGCTGTTGGCCTGGACAGTCCCACTGGCTCCATCCCACGGCGGCCAAGCTTCAGGCCATGCTCTCAATGCAGCCGGCCCTGGAGAGCTGGGGGCTGCTCCTCCTCTGGGTCCCGCCACGGAACCTCCCCATGGCCTCCCTCCCCGTGATGCCAGGAGGCTGCTGCGTCCCGGCTGGCTCGCCACACACCACGACAATGCCAAGGGGACATGGCAGCCCTCCCCACCCCCCAGACATCGGCACCCGGCCTGTCCGCACCCCGTACATCACCAGCTCTCCCCTCACGCGACTCTCTTTGCCCTTGGCGTTTAGGGTGACACAAGAGTCTTTGTCTACGAGCTGGTCCCCGAGGCGCCCTTCTTCCTGGAGTGCAACAGCTTCGCCTCCAGCGATCCTCACAAGGTACCGGGGCTGGTGGGGAGAGGGCCCTGGGCAGAGTGAGCAGGGTAACCTCTGCAGTACCAGGCCAGCTGCCCACTCACAAAGGCAGGGGCTCCAGCCGCCCCCAGTTGAGCTCTGCTTGTGCAGCGTGTGCCCTGGCCTCCCCCAGTCAAGTTAGGCCTGGAGGTGGCCTGGCAACGCCTGCCTTTGCTGCTGCCCTCCTTGGCTGGCAGCAGGTTTCTGTGAGGCTGGGTGGATGGGGCAGCTGCCCGGCTGGCTGGGTTGGAACAGCTGGATCTCCCAACCGCTGATGAGCGCAGAGACCCCAACGCCTCTGCTTCCCAGCTCAGTCCTGATCTGTGCATGGGGGGCGATTTCTGTATCCACCGCCCAAGCAAGGAGACCTGAGTGCTCCATGCCAGCTGTCCTGGCTCGAACAGCCCCAGGCTATGGTGGCTCTGTCACACCAGGGGCACAGTCCCGGTCCAGGCCACATCGCTGCATCGGAGCATGGCAGAGCAGGCACAGCCGGGATCTAGCAACAGCAGAGCCCTCTGCACCCCAGGGGTCCCAGTGCAGGGCTGTCCCCGATCACATGTTCCGCAGGGCTTGACCAGCCCAGTGCTCAGCAGCCCAGGGACGGGCTGTGTAACCCCATCCCCGGGAGACCGGGCCACATCCCCAGACAGATCCACTCCCACCTCACCCCTCCTCTTCCCTGTCAGTCCTTCTGCAGCTGGGACCTTGTATAGCAGGTGCAAATCCGCCCTCTAGTGGCCATCCAGGGGAGTCACTCTCTCCAGTGCTCAAGGCGTTATAGCACAGCAATTCCCCGCCATGGCCACTGGAGGGCCTCGTGGTGCCATGGGGTATGTGCAGGAACACGGGTGTAAACGCGTGCTACGTCTGTAGGAGGAATCCACTCCAGAGACAGGTGGTGCTGCCCACCCGTGTGTGCAGGGGAAGCCCTCTGGCAGTGCCCCCAGCCCCGCACCCCCAAGTCCAGGCTGTCAGCTGCCCCCCAGGCTGTTGGAGTCTGCAGCGGTCCCTCTCGCTGCACGCTGGCCGGGGCGGGCAGAAGCACTGCATCCCTCCCTGGGCATGGGTGTCCATGGGCAGGCACCAGGTTAGAGGTGTGCCTGGGAGCTTGGCTCTCCACAGTGTGGGGTGTGGTACAGGGAGGGAGAGAAGGGGGCTCTGAACTGCCCTTCCTCATGCTAAGCCCCAGGGGCTGGCCTGGTGAGCGTTGCCCACATAGCAGTCGACAGACCGGTCCCATGGTAGGGCCTTTATCATGGGCTTTGGGCACCTGGCCTTCACAGCCCAGGCATCCCAGACTGCACTAGGAGCCGTGTGGCACAGGGTGCTATAGAGATTGTGCTGGGGAGGGGCAGAAGTGGGAGGAGAAGGTGGGGCCTAGGGACAGTACCATCCTTTGTGTGCCACCCCATGGTACTTTTTGCAGGGGTCAGGATGCCAGACTGGACTCCTGTTCCAACTGGGGTGAGGACGTTCTGCCTCCATTCAGCCCCACTGCAGTGTCAAATAACTGTCAGTTTTCTTCATTTGCATGCTGTTGTCCTGTGCTGTTAATCAGCTGCCAGGTTCCACACCAGAAGTGGCTGCATCTTATTGGTGGTTCAGGCCTTCCCTCTCTGGGTTTGCCTTATAACTCTGCAGAGGCCCATGGGCCCTGCACAAATCCTGTGCCCTGAGTAGGCAGTGCCAGGGAGCTGGCAGCACTGCCTGAACATGGTCTCCTGTGGGCCTGTCACTCCACTGCCATTCCTGCCCCCGCTGAACAGGAGAGCAGGACTTGACGGTATCCCCAGTGCCCCGGAAGTGAGGTTCACGGGCCAGGCTCCCAGGAAGTGCTGCTGCCGGGCCAGGGCGGGACTCTGACATCTCCCTCTCTGCTTTTCCCAGGGCTTCGTGTTCCTGCCCAAGACGGAGTGCGATGTGCGGGAGGTGGAGTTTGCCAGGGCTCTGCGCCTGAGGCAGAGCTCCATCGAACCGGTTGCCTTCAGGGTCCCCCGAGTCAAGGTGGGTGGCGTTGGACTCCTTGGGCTGCATTGAGGGGCTGGGCTGGGAGAGTCTGAGCCTCGAGGAGTGAGCGCTGGCTTGCTGCCACCCTCTTCCCAGCCCCTAACCCTGGCCTTCCTCCCTGTGCAGAAGGACTATTTCCAGGACGACATCTACCCGGCCACTGCAGTGTGCTGGGAGCCGGCCCTCCCCGCTGTGGCCTGGCGCGCAGGAACCGATGGGCAGCACCGCACCATCAGCCTGCAGCCCCCGGACATGATGCCAGGTGGGCGAGGGCAGGGCCATGGGGGGCGGGGGAGACCCAGAGCGCCAGGCGCAGCGCAGGTGGGGGCTGGGCCCCAGGTGGTGTCGAGTGAGTCCCATACACCTTCCTCTTCCCCACATGCACCAGTGTCGGGGGGTGGAGTGAGGGCGCTCAGGGGAGGAGGTGTCCCTGGCTCTGTGGCACTGGGAGAAGGACCTATAGCCCCAGCTGAGGCTGATCAGACCGGCAAACCCTTGCTGGGCTCAGGGCGGGCAGGGGAGGGATCTGAGGGTCCTTGCCAGGCTCTGGGCGGGCAGGCTGCTCCCCAGGCTGACTGAGACTGGAGGAGGCCATGCGGAGCTCTTCTCTGGTGGCCCTTTGTGAAGGCCGGTGAGCTCAGGGCTGGGTGGTGCTGGGGGCGGGAACAGGGAGAGTAGATGGGAGCTGATGATGCTGCTCTCTCCCTCTGGATCCGTCTGTGCCAGTGAGCGCGGCCCCGCAGGAGGCGCCGACCCGGAAGTACGTCCCAGCCTCAGTCTACCTGGAGGAGAAGTCTGACGAGCAGAAGAAGGAGGAGGTGGGCTTCCCCGGGGACCCATGTGCCTTGGCTTGCCCGCTCCAGCCAGCACTGCCCAGCCAGGCCATCCTGCCCCCACAGCTTCAGGCTGAACCTGGCCCAGTGCTGGGGACCACTGACCCTGCTGGGTCCCGCCGTTGTCCATGTCAGGCACTGACCCCACCCACGAGCCGCACGGAGCCCCCTCCCCACCTGACACTGACCATGCCCACCAGGAGTCCCCTCCTCACCAGGTGCTGACCCCATCCACCAGCCCCATGGAGCCTCCTGCCATGCACTGACATGCCAGCGCTCCTGAGGGAGGGTGGAGTATCTGGCACACCAGTGCCCACTGGACAGTTAGTCTCCATGCTGTGACCGGGGCCGGGGAGCAGGGCTGCAGCGTCCGTATTCCCCCACCTGGCTGCCAGTAGCAGACACCGTGGGGGCAGCGAGCGCTGGGAAGGCCCCTCGCTCCCATCGCAGGATGGCACCAACGCTCTGCCCTTCTCCCTGCAGCTGCTGAGCGCGATGGTGGCCAAGCTGGGTAACCGGGACGACCCCCTGCCGCAGGAATCCTTCGAAGGAGTGGATGAAGCAGAATGGGTAGGGCCAGGGGGGCTGCTGTTGGGGTGACGGGGGGGTGTTGTGACACGCTCCCCTGGGGGTGGGGGGCAGGAGCCAGTCACTCAGTTCGCTGGTCATGAGGGGAGGAGAGCTGGGGCCACAGTGCTGCCTGGACCCCCACCTCCTGCTCCCCACCCCCACGGGGTAAGCTGGGCAACAGGAGCTACGGTCAGTTCCCTGAGGAGAAACCCTCATGCCCCTCCATACCCAGAGGGACTTGTGGGGCTCTGGGGGGAGCAGAAAGCAATCACACCCCTGTGCCAGGAGCCCTGCCTGTGATGTGGAGGGATCTGGAGAGGGCAGCATGCCCAGTGATCACACCCCTGTGCCAGGTGCCCTGCCTGGGATGTGGGGGGATCTGGAGAGGGTAGTGTGCCCAGTGATCACACCCCTGTGCCAGGCACCCTGTCCGCGATGAGGGGGGATCCGGAGGGGGCAGCGTGCCCTGTGATCACACCCCTGTGCCAGGCACCCTGTCCGCAATGAGGGGGGATTCGGAGAGGGCAGCGTGCCCTGTGATCACACCCCTGTGCCAGGCACCCTGCCCGTGATGAGGGGGGATCCGGAGAGGGCAGTGTTTCCAGTGATCACACCCGTGTGCCAGGAGCCTTGTCTGGGATATGGGGGGATCCAGAGAGGGCAGCATGCCCAGCAATCACATCTGTGTGCCAGGCGCCCTGCCTGGGCTCCCGCTGACTCCATCTCTTTCTTTGCAGGACTAGCCCTGGAAGGGTGACTGCTGTCTCCTGGAACTGCAGTCTCCTCCGTGCCAATGCTGCTGGCTCCCTGCCTGGCCTTCGCAGCCCTCATGCTGCGGCCTTGCCTTTCACTGGACTGTGCCCATGCACCCCAGGGCTTCGCCACTCCCCAATCCAGCACCGATCTCCCTGGAGGGGCTCAGGCCTAGCCCCAGCCCTTTCCCAAAGAGCCCGGGAAGCCAGCTTTGCGTCAGGCTCTGCCTTGTTACCTATGGGCTAACGGACAGAGTGAGCCAGATCCTGCCAGCTTTGCCAGGCTGCACCCTCCTCTCCGCGTGGGGTCTGGCAGGGCTTCGGAAGCTCCGCCGACTGCTGGGCTGCCAGGCCGGGGCTGGCCATGCTGCCCACGGCTTTGGCCAGGAGTTTATACCATCTGCCCATTGGACCAGCAGGCTCCTCCGGGCACCTCAAACCACCCACCCTCGGACTGGTTGGCTGACGTCCATGTTGTGCTTGGGGCCCCAGCTAATGGCATGGTGGTGGGGGTAGGGACAGAGCCACCCCAGGGGCTGCAAGGCTGGGGAAGGAGCGAGCCGTGGGGAGCTGGGGGTGCCACCGTGGGGTCTGGGGCTCCCAGCCTGGCCTTTCATAGCCACCAATCCTCCCTGTTCTCACGACCTGACTGAGCACAGCCCCCAAGCAAGGGTGCAGCCTGCAGTGCCTCCTTCAGGCCAGCCTGCTCACAACTCACAGGGAGTAGGGGTCTGACACCCAGGGAAGCAGGTGCCTTGAACATCTCCACAAGCCTACCCAGGAGTGCCTGCACATTCCCCACGCTGCTGAATCGGGGCCTTCTTTCAGGCTGCAGGGAGCAAGGGCCAGAGGCTGGAATCACCACAGCCCAACATACACCAAGTGCCTTCTCTGTGTCCGGCTGTCGCCCCAGCTGCCCCTGGCTTGCTGGCACCTGTCGATCCAGTGCAGGGGCTTGGCCTGAGCTTGTTCTTCAGTTCAGATCTGAAGGTGGAGTCTCACTTGTTCTGTTTCGCGTCAGGCAGACGTTCAAAGCACAAGCCTCCCCCGAGGGGCACCACACCCTGGCCTCGAGGGCTGCCTGTCTGGAGGGTGGGCAAGGGGTGTTGGTGGGTAGTCTTGGTGGAGAGCAGGGATGGAACAGGCCTGAAGCTCAGCACTGTGGTTCAGCTGCGCCTCCCAGAAATCAGAAACCCAAGGGTGCCCAGCCTATGTGGCACTGCCAGCCCACACCTAGCCCTAGCCCCACCGGAGCTGCCACTGCAACCCCACTGCCACGCCTCCAGAGCCTCCCCTCTACTCTAGGCTGGGTTTGGGGCACAGGCTTCTGCTGCAGGTGGGCGGTGCCCACTTAGTTACAACTCAGCCTCACGTCCTAGGCACTACTACTGATTTCACTCTGACCCTGGCATGCAGAGAGCATGTGATGTTGCCCGGTATGTGACCTGCCTGGGCGGTGGGAGAATGTTCTCGGGGTGAGAGAGCAGAGGTGGGGCTAGAGAGGTGAGCTACCCCAAGCCAAGGCCCACAGCTGCCCAGCTCTTCCTGGGGGGCCTGGCACCACGAGGGGCACTGCCTTGCCAACAAGCCCAAGTGCCAGAGCAGGGCTGGGGCTGTGCCAAGACCGAGCTGGGCAGGGCTGTGCTTTGTAGGGCTCAGGAATCTGGAAGTTGGGACTCAGTGGGTGCCCACTGGGAGAGGACGAATGCCAGCAACCAGCAGTGGGGAAGGAGCTTCTGAAATGGTGCTGCGAGTTTTAATAAAAAATGGTACTTTAAAAAAAAAAAAAACAGAGGCAGCAAATCTGTAGTCCTGAAAGGCAGCGTGGCAGGCAAAGCCTCCTCCTCAGCTGGCTTCCTCTGGGGCTGTGGGGGGATGGATTCTCACACCTGCCTCTTGGCCTGCTGGTACCGGCCTGTGGCCAACTCCCACTTGCCCGTCACCTGGCTGGCTTTGCAGCTGGGCTCATGGGCTGCAGCTGCTGTCACTGGGAGGGCCAAGCCCAATGCAGGTAGCCAGTGTGGCTTAGATCGTGTGCTGAGTACCACGGGCAGGGAGTCCCTGAGCCGCTGCAGCTGACTGTGCCTTTTCCCCTCAGACCTGGTGTTCCTGTGGGTGAGCCTTAGCTCTCACCACCACTGTTGTGCCTCCCAGGGCTCTGCCAGCCCTCCATTTTCCTTGGTGGGATACAGGGGTGCAGCAGTGGTACACACAGCCCCTGAGCCCAGCACATTGTCCTGCAGCCAGCAGTTTTCAGTGCCAGGTACCCTCGGCTCCTGCTAAGCGCATCACCAATGCTCCGTCCTGGCCTGCTTGGAACCTGCAGGGGCCATGTTCACAGCTCAGGGCTCCCTGCGGCTTGGGAGATGGCTGCCCTTGGTGCGCGCACCGCCTGGGAGTGGTTGGGAATCGCAGCCATACTACACCTAGGCCCAGCTGGGTGAGGCTGTGCCCCTGTGGAGGTGACCCAAAACATGGAGACGATTGAGTTCAGATGCAAGGCCCTGGGGGAAGGGAACTGCCAGTGCCACGGGGTAACTGACTCCCTGTTGTCCTAGTGAATACTATTGCACCAGGCATGGGCAGGGGGCTGGTAGCAGGGGCAACCTACCAAAGCCCCCCTCCCCCTTGGCTGATTGAAGTCTGGTTTTGTTGCGATTTGGAACCAAACCTAAACATGTTGAAATTGGCTATTTCAAAGGACTGGAGGTCTGGTTCAGGGGTCGTTCACCTGCTGAGCTGCCCCAGAGCCACAGCTGCCCTGGAGTTACGAGTGTGGGAGCCCTGGGGCCTCCAACTCTGTGGACGTGGTGGGCTGCCCGAGCCAGGGTGCCTGTCCAGGGCTTCCAGGCTTGTCTCCCTGCCAGGCGGGCGGGGGCACTGGCCAGACATCAGGCAGGGCTCTGTCAGCACAGATCAAAACAGTCCAATTTTGACAAATGCAAATTCTGACCTAAAATGTTTGGCTGGAATTTTTCCACCTGGCTCCAGTTCGAGCCCAGAGTCTGAGGCCCAAATGGGACCACTGGGCACCTCTTGGCTGACCCACTTGGGAGGGTGAAGATGTTTTTAAACTGGTTATTGTGATTCACAATATTGGGAATTATTGTGAAATATTGTGATATGGTGAGAAAACATCTTTCCAGCCTGGTTTGCACCCTGCACAGGTGTTGTTTATCACACTGATCAGCTGCCGGCTCCCAGCATGGCACCGTTACAAGCACAGCACACGCACACCAAGCTACGCCGTGAGCTTGGCAGATCAGCCCTGCCAAGCTGCCAGGCCTGGTCAGTGTTTGAACCGGAGTGCACTAGCAAGAGCAGGCCAAGCCAACCCGGTAAGGGGGTTGTGTCTGTTAGCCTGGAAGCAGTGCCCCCGCACAGTGCTGTGCCATGGGACAAGACTGCAGCCCGACGGCTCTGCCCCTGCTAGCGTTGATGCCAGGGCAATCTGCTCGCCAGGGCTGTGTTGTGCCAGGGCCGTGGCCAAATGCCAGCTCAGCCAGTTCCCTGCTGCCCCCGTGTCGGAGGGGGTTGAGGCGGCATGCAGGCTGCCTTCAGCGGATTGCCTGCGGAGGGTCTGCTGGTCCCGCGGCTCCGGTGGACCTCCTGCAGGCAGGCCTGCGGGAGGTCCACCGGAGCCGCGGGACTGGCGACCGGCAGAGCGCCCCCCGCAGCATGCCGCTGTGCTTGGGGCGGCGAAATGTCTAAAGCCGCCCCTGCCCCGTGTTCTCCCTGCCAGCAAGACGGGGCCGGGCCCTGCCCCATGGCTGGCCCAAGCCCCAGGAGCGCACTGGAAGGGCCGCGGGTGCGGAGCGTGGCGGGAGGGGCTGGCGGATCTCAGGCCGGGCGACCCAAAGCCCAGACCAGACTCAAGCGCTAGAGATGGGCCGTGGCGCTGCTGCCCCCCAGGGCGGAGGGCGGCTGTGGGTCAGGCCGTGGGGCACGTCCACAGCACGTGGCACGGGGATGATGGCGCTGGGCCAAGGTGGGGATGAGCTACCTGTCCCCCGCCCCCATTGCAGCCGCCCCACCGGCCGCCAGGGGGCGCAATCCCTTCGCGCGGCGCTCGGCACCTGCCGCTCGATGGCCGCGGCGACACTCTGCCCGGCACCGTCTCTATGGCGCCCCCGCGGGGGCCGCTGCCCTTCGCTCCCTGACTCGGGGCCTGCCGCGGGCCGGAAGCGCCGGGGCCATGGTGAGCGGGGCGGGATCGCTGCCCCGAGCCGCGCAGGGCCCGCCGGGGGGTGCCGGAGAGTCGGGGCTGCCCCGGGCCCCGCCGCGTGGCTCGGCCCTGCCAGGGGCGCGTTTCACAGACTCGCCCACGGGCCCCATGCGGCGCTGGGACAGACCCGGGTGCTCGCCCGGCCCAAGCCCCTGCCCGGGCAGGCGGAAGCGGCGGGGCCGGGACCGGGGCGCCCTGGGTCCATGCAGCCCGGCCCTGCCAGGCCCCCGTGAGCGGCGCGGCCCTGGGCCGCACAGACCAGCTCCGTGGCCCGGCTGCCGGCCTCCCCCGGGCACCGCACCCCGGTTAGACGGCGCTCGGGCCATCGCCTAGTGCCCCGTGGAAAGCAGCCCTGGGCAGGGCACGTGTGCGCTGCGGCGTCCCAGGCTGGGGCTGTAAAAACTCCCGTGGCTCAGGAGAGAGGCGCCAGGGCAGCGCTTGACCCGCTCTGCCTGGCAGAAGGTGTCACCTGCCTGGCTCCTGCGGTGCCCGCTGTTCACTTGCCAGTCTGGCTACCACGGCTCATCAGCGCCACCGGTGTGAGCAGGGCCGCCCGGGGGGCAAGTGGGGCAATTTGCCATGGGCCCCACAAGAATATAGTGTTCTGTAATATTGCAACCTTTTTTTATGGAGGGGGCCCCTGAAATTGCTTTGTCCCAGGCCGCCTGAATCCTCTGGGCAGCCCTGGTGTGAGGGATGAGCCCAATGCCTGGTATCAGTGTACAGTGGCCTTTCTGGTCACTTTCACATCCTAATGCAGGGGCATTAGCTGCTCCTCTGTTTCCAGTGCCCACCCTGCAGTGCCCAGGGCCGGGCTGGCCTTGCTCTGCATACAGCCAGCAGGAACGTGCAGCTTCCTGGCCACTAGAAGGCACTCGCTGTGTAACCCAAACACCCTGGGCTGACGTTACTCTGAAGTCAGATGCACGATCTGGTAAAGTGCCCCCCATCCCCAGTGCAGGGTTTGTCTAGAACCGCACTGTGAGTCACCAGCTTCCCTTTTGCATCCAGTGCCCAGCGAGCATTGGGGTCACATCTGGCTGCTTTTCCTGGGCTCCCATAGCTATTGGTTTAACTAGTCCTAGGGCACTGTACCTGATCTGCCCCTGGCTCTTCTGGACCATATTGCATCACTGGCTGGGTTAACCGATTGCTGGCTTTTGGCAGGGTGAATGATTTGGGAGAGAAGAGGGCTTTTAAGCTGACTAGTGCTTGAGTTGTGGGGGGAGAAGGAGAGCTGGATCTCCCTATTTACGTCATGCCCTTCCTGAACGATGCAAGGTCTGAGGAGTAACCTGGGCACACCCACACAGAAGGCCTCTTTCGTAGGCCCCTGTCAGCAGCGGGTGTTTGACTGCTTATGCTTTGTCTGCAGGCCAAGTACCTGGCACAGATCATTGTGGTGGGGGTGCAGGTGGTGGGCAGGGCCTTCGCTCGGGCACTCCGGCAGGAATTTGCAGGTAAGCACCAGTCACCGTCACCAGCCTTGTCTCTTCCACCCAAGGGGGGTATCCATGGAAACCTCATGTTGTCCTTGAGGGTGACCCCTGGCCTTGGCTGTGGTTTAGAGTCTGTGTTCTGCATGTTAAAGGGCTGCTGGCAGGAGCGGGGCATCGGGTCTGTGCTGCTGAGGGAAGGCAGCCTGGACTGGCACCATTGCTTGTGGTAACTGCCCAGTAACATGTGTTAGTGTTAGCGTGTTACCTTCATGGACCTAGGCTAGTAACACGAGCTGCTGCCGGGCAGGGAGCGGGGATGGGGACCTGGGCTGGGATTTCCGTCTCTGGGGGCCCCAGATTTGCTGTCGGAGCTGGCCTCTGTAGCTTGGGGAGCAGTGCCCCCAAGTCTGGCCTGAAGTGTTTCCTGGGGGCACTGCTCGGTGGCTGACTGGGCCAGGCTTACTGTGGCCCCAGTGGGGACATTTCCGAGTGCTGTACAGAGAGCAGGGGGATCCTCTGGGAGGGTGGGCAGGATCATCCCCATTGCCCCACACAGCCTGTGACAGACTGGAATTGAACCCAGGCTCCTTGGCTCACGTGGCCACCCCCTGCCCTCTTTCCCCCTCCCCACCCCTTTCTTATGTCAATAAAGGTCCTGTGGCACTTCCCTTTGCATGTTCAATAGCCCCAGGCAAGTTCTCCTGTGAGCTCAGTGGCCAGGTGGGCCGGGGAGAGTGGGCTGTGACTGGAGGAGTGATCAGCTCAGGGTCTCTCTGAACAGCCAGCCGAGCAGCGGCCGATGCGCGGGGACGTGCCGGGCCCCAGTCTGCTGCAGCCACCAGCATCTCGGGGATCAGTCTGCAGGAGGCCCAGCAGATCCTCAACGTCTCCAAGCTCAGCCCGGAGGAAATTCAGAAGGTAAAGCTGTGGCTCGGAGCGGGACAGTCCAGCAGGCAGGCCTGCATGGCAGCAGGTTGCTGAGAGGCCAGCCCCTTTTCCCCAGCTGCTGCAGCCGGGTGTTCTCGCTCTGGCAGGAGATGGCTGGGTGGCGCTGTGTTTTGCTCCAGGGAGTAAGTGTGAGTGGCCAGTTGGGGCTGGGCACCTCTGATCTCAGTGCAGCAGCTTCCTTCAGCAGGCCTGCTACCCATGGTGCACTGAGGCATTTGCACCTTCCTCTCTGCCCTGTAATCAGGGCTTTCCAGTGCTGCGGGGGGAGAGAGGTTCTGGGCTGAAATGCTTGGACGCAACCCCCCATGACAGCCCCCCAGCGAATTATCATGCCCTTGCTGGCCAAGTATCAGTGAGCGAGGGTGGCTGCTCCCTCTTCTTCAGGATGTGGGCACTGCCATGGCTGTCCCCTGGAGGGACCTGTCACTATGGCTTAGAACAGCTAGCTAGCAGCGCGCTGAAGTGCAGAGCGACGGGCAGCCGGCAGAGACAGCTCACGGTTGGCTTGTTTCCTTTGGCAGAACTACGATCACTTGTTCAAGGTCAATGACAAGTCAGTGGGGGGATCATTTTACCTGCAGTCTAAGGTAAGCGGGGTATTGGATGGGTCTGGGCATCCGTCCTGCTCTGTGCCAGGCTATTGGGCTGGCTCACCGGTTGGGGAGTCAGCTGGCTCTCTTGGGAGCTGGCACTTGGGGCTGGAGGCCCTAAGCCTGTCATCGCTGTTTGTGGTGCTCTAATTACCCCTCTGAGCAGGGTGAACGTCCTGCTGGCAGTGCCCTCTGGGTGTCTCCATCCCCACACCTCGCCCACTCCCCACACCTCTCTGGGCCCCTTGTCACACAGGCTGGACCCTGGGTGTCTCTGATGGCAGCATGTCGGACCCTGAGAAAGGCCGAGTTACCTGGGGTCTGGCACAGTGTCCGTTTGCTCTCTGAGGCATGTGGATTGAGGGGGCAAACTGCCCTGGGCTGCAGCGTCTTTCTCAGGTCCCTCTGCTGCTGCATGGCGGGCTCTGGCCTGGAGCCACTATCAGCAGCCCCCACCATGCCAGGCACCAGTGTTCCCTCTAATTTTTTACGTCCAATGTGCAGAATGAATTTTGTTACGTGCACCAATATGGAGATGATGTGTGACACATCACCTTCATATTGGTGCACATAATAAAATTCATGTGGTGGGAGTAGGGCCGAGGGGTTCGGAATGTGTGAGGGGACTCACGGCTGGGGAAGAGGGTGGGGGTGAGAGCTCTGGCTGGGGGTGCAGGCTCTGGGGTGGGGCTGGGGATGAGGGGTTTGGGATGTGGGAGGGGCTTCAGGGCTGGGGCAGCAGGTTGGAGTGTGGGGGGGGGTGGGGCCAGGAATGAGGGGTTTGGGGTGCAGGCTGCCCTGGGGCTGCAGTGGGGAGAGATGACTCCCCCCGGCTCTCTCTCGCCGCAGCAGCTCGGTGCTGGGGGAAAGGCACCTCTCTCTGGCGGGGCTGGACCGGGCTGAGGGAAAGGCTTCTCCCCAGGCCAAGGAAGGTCCACACTGGGGCCGAGCTGAGGAAGAGGTTCCTCTCTCCCAGCCGAGGCAGATCTACACTGGGGCTGGGCCAGGGGTGGGGCTCCTCTCCCCCTGGCCGAGACAGGTCCGCACTGGGGCCAGTGGGGAGGGGTGCCTCTCCTCGCCTGAGCCCTTGCACAGGGCTTAATAGGCAGCTGTGCAGCTTAGAGGGAACTTAGCCAGTCTCACAGCTGGTTTCTGCTGCCTCCTCCTGGCTTCCCTGTGAAGTGCAGCCATGTCCCTTGGCTATCCTGGACCTGAGGCCCGGCCTGGATATGGCGGACTGGGCAGTAGGTGAGACTCATTGGAGACACTGTCCTGCAGGTGGTGAGAGCCAAGGAGCGGCTGGACGAAGAACTCCGAATCATGGCCCAGAGACAGAGTGAAAGAGAACAGGAGCAGAAGCCAGAGACGTAACTACCCCGCTATGCCCTCTTCTCAGCCCCTCTAAATTATAGCCAGTCAATAAATCCCCTCTCTGCAGCTTCCTCTGTGTGGTTTGGATTCAGGAGATTCCGTGGGAGAGATGGGGGGTCACGTCCTGGCCCATTGCTCTGCGGGCAGCTGTATCCACTACCAGATGGCCAGGGGCCTCCCCTAATGCACTAGGACAAGTGGGCAGTGAGGTAGATGGGGGAGGAGCATTCCTTCCTGGACCATTCATATCTGCCCTTCCACTCCCTGGCCAGGTCCATCAGCGCCCTCAGGTCAGTGTCTGCTGGGGAGGAAGACTCAGATGACATGGGCAGAGATCTGGTAGGATGTGGGGAAGCTGCCGTGTGAGGAGACCCGCTGCTGGGCCCCCGGGAATCAGTATGAGCCCACCCTAACTGTCAGGACCCCTGTATACCCAGCTCTCCCTGGGGGCGAGGGCAGCCTAAAGAGCCCAGCAATTTAGCGGGGCAAGGAGACTAACCAGGGTGCAGGGCTGCCGGTTTCACCTGGGGGCTGCAGTGATGCATTTTCTGCCCAGCCATTTGGAAAGCCCCAGCTGCCTGTCTTAGCCACTCCTGTCCAGCCACGGAGGCCAGGCTTTTGGGACCAGACTGAGCCCAGAGGGCTTAGGAACCAAATCTCACCAGGCACTATTTCTGAGGGGTTTGCCAAACTAGAGTGCAGCAAATGGCCCCTCTGTGGCTGCTTCCCAAGAGCAAGGGGAACGGCTGAGCCCAGGAGCTGTAACTGCCCTTCTGCTGGCCTGTCACCACCACAGGAAAACCACCGGCCTGGGCCCCTGTCAGACTGGGGAGGACAGCAGCCCACATGTCTTCTAGGGGCTCCCCCATAAACTCCAGGCTTCAGCTGCCCTGAGATGCTTGGAGTATTTCCTGGGGCACAGCGTTGTTCCACAAACCCCTCCAGTGAGGTGAGCTCTGGCAGCCGCTGATCACAACAGCTGTCAGACCCATGCTCCTGCCACTCCTGATCATCGTAACTACCAGGCCACCCAGGGGGCGGCAGGCAACATGTTCCCAAAGCAGCACAATCCTACAGCTCTCAGGGGGATGGTAGCCCCCACCCCATGGGGGGTTAGCTTTACCAAGTCCTGAGATCTGGCTGGGAACAGACCAGAGGGAATAACCCTGCCTGAGCCCAGCTGGCATAGTAGATTGTTTCCATTTCCTAAGGGCCATTGGTACCACAATGACACACACGCACAGCCTTTGTGGCACTGCCTTCTGTGCTGCTTGGCACAAGCCCTTCTCGGCCCCCTGGCCTTGCAGGACGGGCTCTGACATTCCCTCGCTCGCTCCTGATTGTCCCGGGCTGGCTGCACAGGGAGATGGACACTCCTGAGAACATTGAGGTTCATCCCAAATCCTTACATGAAGGTTTCTAACCATCAGAGGAGTGAAGTTTTGGAACAGCCTTCCAAGGGGAGCAATGGACGCAAAAGATATATCTGGCTTCGAGACTAAGCTTGATAAGTTTATGGAGGGGACGGTATGATGGCATAGCCTACTTTTGGCAATAAATTGATCTTTGACTATTAGCGGTAAATATGCCCAATGGCCTGTGATGCGACACTAGATAGGGTAGGATCTGAGTTACTACAGAGAATTCTTTCCTGGGTGCTGGCTGGTGAGTCTTGCCCACATGCTCAGGGTTTAGCTGATCGCCATATTTGGGGTCGGGAAGAAATTTTCCTCCAGGGCAGATTGGCAGAGGCCCTGGGGGGTTTTCGCCTTCCTCTGCAGCATGGGGCATGGGTCACTTGCTGGAGGATTCTCTGCACCTTGAAGTCTTTAAAACACAATTTGAGAACTCGGATCGCTCAGACATAGGTTAGGGGTTTGATACAGGAGGTGGGTGGGTGAGATTCTGTGGCTTGTGTTGTGCAGGAGTTCAGACTAGACGATCATATTGGTCTCTTCTGACCTTAAAGTCTATGACTCTAAGCCTGACCTCCTTGGGGCCCCTTCTGGCCCAGGGGGAGAGACCTCGGTACCAGAGGGCTCAGTGATTCCCAAACTGAGGGTTGCAGCATCCTGGCTCCCCCTCTCCATTTTGGTAGTACCTGCAGGCCTCATTGCGCTGGGCACTGGCCAGAGTTGGGAGGAGGTAGGAGCTTGTGGACCAGCTTAGGCACCAAGGGAGAAGGGAAATGGGTGGCCACTTGTCCAAGATCTCCCGGGAGCTCCGGGCTCAAACCCAGCTCTTCCCATCCCCACACCAGCGCTCTGCCCGCTGCCTCTCGTCGCCAGCAGCTCATGTGCAATCCTCCACCCGTTTTCAGCACAGGCAGTGCCCGTTGCTGAGATGTGCTCACAGAGGTGGTGTCCCTAGGCGGCGCTGAGCAGGGTGGAGCAATCACAGGCCGACACAGCCACGGCAACTTGTCAATTCACTTTATTGTTTTCTTACTAAACTTCCTCTCCTGTGGAGGCCAAGAGGGGCAGTCATGAGCGTCTCGCTCTGTTTCTTTAGTTAAACGCTATGCTAACAGCAATGGAGCCGAGAGGAGAAAGAACATACACTACCAGAGAAAGGCACTTAGAGATGGGTAAAATACCGAGCCTGGAATGTGCGACGACGACCGAAAAACAAAACGTACACCGGCCTGGCAGGCCTAGTCTATCACAAAGCACATGCTGTGCTACTGTTAACCCTTTGAGTGGCATGCTGCTTGCCTGGCCTGGGGTGAGAAGGCAGCCCCAGAGCTGGCAGGCATGGCGCTCGCCCGCAGCACCAGGTTCCCCCCAAGTGTTGGCTCTGGGGGGCTGGCTCCCTGCTAGCCAGGCTGCAGTGCTGTAACAGCCAGACCCTGAGGGCCCCTTCCTCCAGCAGCTGCAATGGAGCTTTTGAGGTGGAGGATGTGGCCAGTGAGGGGGGCTAGAGCCTGGCCGGGGGATCTCCTGGTTGGAGGGTGGCAGCAGAGCAGGGGTCCTGCTGAGGGCAGGGGAGAGGTACGCAGAACCCCCTTGTGTACCAGAAGGAGGAGAAAAAACAGCGAGACCCCTCCTGCAAGGGAGGGGTAGTCCAGGTGGGCCCCTTGGGGCAAGCACTGAGCAATCCCTCTGTGGGGGAGGGAGTGTCCGAGGGGCAAGCATGGGAAGGGGGAGAGGCCAGGAGACCTGAGCACAAGCAGTGGCTGCTTGGAGATGCCCTGTCCTCAGGAAGTGCCTGGGCCTGCTCCTGCAGGTGTGGGCACAGCCATGCCATGCCCAGGCCTAGCTGTGCCCAAGGAGCTTGGCTCTGGAGCAGCCACTCAAAGTGCTAAATCAGTCTAAAGAGTTTATGTAGCTTATACGTCCGTAGGCCAGCCTGGCTGGCCCTGGAGTGTCTAGGATAGCTTACGGTACATACTGCGCGGGGCCATCCAGCCAGCACCAGCTGAAGAGACGGGCTGAGCCCAAAGGCATCACCCACAACGGCTCAGTGCAGCTCTGCGGTGCCAGCCAGCCAACATGCCTGCCCTTTGGCCACAGCTGAACCTCCAGACCCACGTTGTGCAGGGGACAACCCTGCCCAGATCTGCTTCCTGTTGGGGGCAACCACACCAGGCCCTCGCCAGGCTGGGAGGAGCCCGCTGGGCCGCATGGCATGAGCCCAATCTGTGCATTGTTGTGGCTCTATTCCTTATGGGCAGGTGTTGCCTGGAGACTACAGCTCCCAGTAGGCACTGCTCAGAAGGGGGTAGAGTGCCTGCTGGGAGCTGTAGTCTCAGGCCACAGCCTTGGCCACCCCACATTTAATGCTGTAACTTAGGTTGGCTTGCTGCCCCCTCAGGGCACAGCCCCAGCAGCTTACCAACCGCTCCCCCCCCACCCGCCCTGCTGAGCGAGGGCTGTGATGCCCTGTGGCTGGGAGAGGCAGACATATCAGCCCCCAGTACTGTGGAGTAGCAGAGCCCTTCCCCAAGATTGCACCATGGGCAGTGAGAGTGGCCCTGTGCTGTGTGTGTAATTAGCTTTCTAACCAGCAGGGTGCTTGGGGGAGGGGAGCTCATGCTCCCCAGGAGCTGGCACCCATAACCATAGTGCTCTGATGGGCCAGGCTCTGCCTCCTGCTGCTCCTCCCCAGGACGGGGTGCCGCAGGGGCATCCAGCTGTCACCCACGGCTGCTTGGTCTCAGCCTGGCGCTGGGCCTGCTGCTCACCAGGCTGCCCACAGGGCTGGCTGGGGTGTCTCCAACCCACCCCCCTGGGGCAGGGATAGAGTGGGGCACAGCTAGGCCCATCGATGAAGCCAGAGAAGAACGTGGGGCAGCTGGCTGCACCCAGCCCATAGGCATTACTCTGTGTGGGGGACAGGGCTAATGGGGTCCCTCCTACCTGCATATGCTGTAGCCCCTGGCTGACAACAGGCCCAGGGGAGTTCTCAGGGCACCAGCCTGCCCAGGCCATGTGCCCACAGGCAGCCTGGCAGCCATGCCTCAGGGAGGTGGCATGTGCCAGGGCAGGGCTAACCAGGGCTCCGGGCAGTCAGGCTGGGGCTGGGACTGGGCTGGAGAAGGTTGCAGCTGCTGAGCCAGTCACTGGGAGATGAGCAATGGGTCTGTGGGGGGATCTGGCCAAAGGGTGGCAGCAAACCAGTTTGGGGAGCATCAACAGCAGGGCTTGCTGGGGGGAGGAACAGTGGGGTGGGGGCTCAGTCCCAGGCCTGATGGGGCTCACCTTGGCAGCTGGCCAGAATGGGGGCTTGGCAGGTGCAGCACCAGGTTGTGGGCAGTGGCCCAAGGGCTCCCTGCAGGGCAGGGCTGCAGCAATCTGCCCACTCAGGGTGTTAACTGAAGTACTGCCCCTGACATCCACCTCCCAGCTGGGCTGGCCAGGACACTAGCGCCAGAGTTCACAGCCAGGAAGGCGGGCGGGGGGCTCCCACCCTGTGGTGCCGGCCAGCCACACACACACTTGCATTACATGCTAAGGTACTACCAGAGCTGAAGGCGATCTTGCCCCCGCCCTCCCCCATCATTGGGGAAGGGGCACGGGAGCTGGTGAGCTGCATACTCAGCCAGTATGCATTGTCGGGGGGGGGGTCCGGGGGCAGGGCTCCCCATGTGACTAGGGGAGGGGTCAGTCTGTCTGTCTCAGTCCAGTCAACCCAGGGCTGAAGGGCGATGGGGCTGCAGTCCAGAAGTTCATCGTGGTCCTGTCTTGCCGGCATCTCTGCTGGGCAAGCCCAGCTGCGGGTGAGTACCTCTGCCTCCTCCACTGGGGCCCGGGCCCGGGGCCGGCTGGGTGCATTCGGGGCCCGGCTGATCTGCTCTGGAGGAGGGAGAGGGTCAGACTGGGCAGGGCGCCTGTTGGCTGGTGGGAGCTCCGTCAGCTGTGTGTGTGGGGGGGGTGACAACAGGAACACCGCTGCTTCGGTTGCTCCTGGTGGTCCCACATGGCTGGGCTGGCTGCTCCCAGGTCAGCGCCGCGTGGCAGGAAAATGCTGCTTGGCTCCAAGGGTGCTGGCTGTGCTGCAGGCTGGGCTGGCACAGGTACAGGGAGGTGGGTGATGGGAGAGGGCTAGTGGCAGGGGTTGGGGTGAGCAAGGTGCTAGAGCCCCCTCCTGTGGGAGCTCCTGGAAACGAGCCAGCGTCCCACAGTGTGCGAGAACTGGAGCTGGAGTGGAGGGAGCACCCCCCCCCAGCCCAACACCATGGCAGTGCCAATCCTAGGGTGGGGGGCTTACCCTGAGCCAGAGAGGAAGGTGCCCAGGGCTGCCCGCGTCATGGGGCTTGGTGGAGGGGGGGGGACGTGACTGTTTGTGGGTTCTGCTGGCACTGTCCTCCCTGCCAGGCCATGTGTGATGGCCAGAGGGCGTGGCCAGTGCCAAGGGGGCAGCTCTGCTGCAGGGGCCAGGGGCCACCACACCCAGGAACCGCAGGCTGGGGGGCGTCAATGGGCCCTTCCTCTGGGATCGCTCACACCCACCGAGCTACTGGACTTCACACAGCCAGCAGAGGGCGCTAGGACATGATCACCTGGTACTGACTGGGGGTGTGGGCATGGCGCTGGGTGTTGGGACCCCAGTGCAGGGGCTGCGTGGCTCAGGTCTCAGGCAGGGGGCGCCTGGTCAGCACCAGGGACAAGGGCCCGACCCAGGACCTGTCAGAGTAGGGGGTTGGGTGAGATAAATAAAATAGCGGCGCCTCCCACTGCCTTAGGCCTGGGGCAGGTAGCCCCCAAAGAGAGACAGGGTGATGGCACACCAGGCTGGCCCTAGGGCTCCAATCCAGCTCCACACTCCATTGCTCCCAGAGCCACAGCCTGGCTCTGGTCCCTCCGCAATCATCCCTTCTTCAGCGCCCGCTCTGCTGCCACAACTGACCCTGGTGCCTGCCAGAGCCATGAGCCCGCTCCTGCTGTGTCCTGCGCCAGCTTTGGCACCCTGGAGAGCCAGCAGGAGGCGCCTGGGTGCGGCTGACTCAGGGAGGGGGCAGTTAGCTATCTCAAGGGGTCCCACGAAGAGGCCTCTGGAGCAGCCTGTGCTGGGTCGGTGGTGCGGGCCAGCCGCGGGGCTGGGATGGGGATTATTGCTATTCTCAGAAGAGTCAAACTCATCTTTCGTGAAGGGTCCAAATGAGACCCAAGCGGCAGTCACAGGGGAAGGGGCGGGAGGTCCGGCTCCCCCTCAATCCTGCTGGCAGATTCACCCGTCAAGACTCGGGCCAAGGTGGTGCCTTGTCTTGCATCTGGGCTTCGTTCATTCAGTTCACCACAGCCGGCTTCAGCAAGACGGAGCCCGGGGGGATCACCACCCAGCCAGGCGGCAAGGCCTCAGAGCTGCCCATAGAGCTCACGCCGGTGGACAGGTCCAGCACTGTGCCAGGCAGCAGCGGCAGGCTCTCCGGAGCATGCCTGAGCCGGGCCCGCTCAGTCCTATCACACGAGTCTTTGCGGCTCTTGAGCCCCTGAGCTTTGCCCACTTTGGCCACCCTGGTGTCACCCATCTGGCACTTCTCCACGTCCGTCTTGCCAGCAAGCAGGGACACCACTGGCAGTCCCAGCCCGCTGGCCCCGAAGGGAGATGTCAGCAAGGGGCTCTTGGCCAAGTTGAGTGGCGCCCCATTGAGGGACAGCACGGGGCTGGGCAGCCCCGGCAGCGTGGCAGAGCCCATGGTGCCACAGGCCAGGGTGCTGAGGTCCAGTGGGCCCGGGGCCAGGGGGATGGGCAGAGAGGCGCCCAGGCCAGGCAGCGCGTGCCCGCCAAAGAGGGCGGCCGGGTTGGGGATGATGAGCTGCGCCCCGTTGACGTAAGGCACTTCCGCCGAGGCTACGGGGGTCTTGGGAGGCTGCTGGAGTTTGAGCAGCTCCTGCTGCTCGTGGGACACAAAGTGGCCATGGGCCTTGATGTGCTTGCGCAGTGAGCTGGGGTCCGTGTAGCGCTTGTGGCAGCCGGGCATCTTGCAGTAGTAGGGCTTATCCACATAGTGGGTGCGCGTGTGCTTGAAGCGGTCGCTAGAATTGGAGTAGCGCTTGCTGCAGCCCTCGTAGGGGCACATGTAGGGTTTCTCGCCTGCAGGGGGACACAACAGCCATGGGTTGCCACAGGCTTCTCCACCCAGCAGGCCATGGGGCCTCTGCCACCAGCCCATGGGCTGCCACACCCAGTGTGCCACAGGGCCTCCACCTCCAGTCACAGGCTGCTTGACCCGGCAGGTCATGGGGCCTCTGCCGTCAGGCCATGGGCTGCCTGACCCGGCGTGCCACAGCACTTCCGCTGCCAGGACATAGGCTGCCTGACCCAGCATGCTATGGGGCCTCTGCCACCGGGCCATGGGCTGCCTCACCCAGCGTGCCACGGGACCTCCGCCACTGAGCCATGGGCTGCCTGACCTGGCGTGCCACGGGACCTCCGCCACTGAGCCATGGGCTGCCTGACCCAGTGTGCCACAGGGCCTCTGCCGCCAGGCCATGGGCTGCCTGACCTGGTGTGCCATGGGACCTCCTCCGCTGGGCCCTGGGCTGCCTGACCCGGCCTGCCATGGCACTTCCACTGCCAGGCCATGAGTTGGCATAGGCTGCCTGACCCAGCGTGCCACAGCTCTTCTGCAGCTGGGCCATGGGCTGCCTGACCCGGCATGCCACAGAGCCTCTGCCACTGAGCCATGGGCTTCCTGACCCGGCGTGCCACAGGGCCTCTGCTGCTGGGCCATGGGCTGCCTGACCCGGCGTGCCACAGGGCCTCTGCCACGGGCCATGGGCTGCCTGACCTGGCGTGCCACGGCACTTCTGCTGCCAGGCCATGGGCTGCCTGACCCGGCGTGCCATAGGGCCTCTGCCACCAGGCCATGGGCTGCTTGACCTGGCATGCCACAGAGCCTCTGCCGCTGGGCCATTGGCTACCTGACCCAGCATGCCACGAGGCCTCCGCTACCAGGCCATGGGCTGGCACGGGCTGCCTGACCCAGCGTGCCACAGCGCTTCTGCAGCTGGGTCATGGGCTGCTTGACCCGGTGGGCCACAGGACCTCTGCCACCAGGCCACAGGCTGCCTGACCCAGCATGCCACAGGGCCATGCTGCTGGGCCATGGGCTGCCCTGACACTGACCTGTGTGCAAGGGGGTGACACCCAAGCTTCCCGTCCGTGACACTGACCTGTGTGCGAGCGGTTGTGGATTTTAAGGTTTTCCAGCCTGGAGAAGCTCTTGTTGCAGGTTGGGCAGCGATGAGGCTTCTCATTGGTGTGGGTGCGAATGTGGATCAGCATCTTGTACCTGCCTCAGGGAAAAGGGAACCCAGCTGGGGTGAGCCGGCCCGGCAGGGCACCACGACGAGAGGGGGGCCTGGCTGGGATGAGCCAGCCCGGCAAGGCACCGCAGCGAGAGGGGGGCCCGGCTGGGGTGAGCCGGGCTGGCAAGGCACCGTGGCGAGAGGGGGGCCCGGCTGGAGTGAGCCGGCCCGGCAAGGCACCATGGCGAGAGGGGGGCCTGGCTGGGGTGAGCCAGCACGGCAAGGCACCATGGCGAGGGGGGCGCCCTACTGGGGTGAGCCGGCCCAGCAAGGCACCGTGGCGAGAGGGGGGCCCGGCTGGGGTGAGCCGGCCCAGCAGGGCACCATGGCAAGGGGGGCGCCCGACTGGGGTGAGCCGGCCTGGCAGGGCACCGTGGCGAGGGGGGCGCCCGACTGGGGTGAGCCGGCCCGGCAAGGCACCGCGGCAAGAGAGGGGCCCAGCTGGGGTGAGCCGGCCCAGCAGGGTGCTGTGGGGCTGCAGCTGCCATGGGAATCCAGGGAGCTGATGGAACAGCTGTTCCCCTCCCCCATCACAGGACACACAAATTGCCACAGCCGCCCCCAGAGGGGCCAGGAATGGTTCCCAGCTCAGACAGGACACAGACTTGTCCAATATCATACCCAGGAATCAGGGCAGAGCCCAGATCTGCTCCTGCCCCCCACTGAATCCCTGTCCTGCCCCATAACCACTCCACCCAGACCCCCTCATCCATGCCCCATAACCCCGTAACTGCCCCAGACCAAACCCCCCCAATCTCTGCCTTTTAGCCACCCAGCCCTGATCTTCCCACCCCATAACAACACAGCACGGATCGCCGTCCCATCCCATAACCACCTAGCCCCAATCTCCTCGTCCCTGTCCCGTAACCACCCAGCCCTGATCCCCTCATCCTTGCCCCTTAATCGCCCAGCCCCGATTCCCCGCCCCATCCTTGCCCCATAACCAGCCAGCGTGTCACTAATAGTTGCTGGTGTAACTGACACACGTGGTTCCCTGGGAAGCCACAATCTGGCTGAATCTCTTTCCTCTTCCCTCCCATCGGTCTTAGGGTCCCGAGCCGCATCTCCCTCCCTCCCTGCAGCTCACTGTTCCAGCCTCAGCACTCCCAGCCCCCACCTGGCATTGAAGCCCCGGCCATGGCGCGCGCAGCCCTCCCAGTGGCAGCAATAACCCGCGTCCTTCTCCGGTTTGACGTGGAAGTCGTTGACGTGATCCACCAGGTCTTGGAGCAGGTCGAAGAGCTGGTTACACTGCAGGGGTGGAGGGGGGGAGGCAGGGTTGGGTCAGACAGTGGCAGCAGGGGGAGCCCCACTGCGTCTGGTTGGGGGGGATCACGGGGGGCCCGGCTGGGGGAGGGGCTGCTACAGGGGACCGGCTGGGGGCGGGGTGGGTGTTTTGATGCACAGCAGGAGGGATCAAGTGGGAAGTGGCTTGGGCCCCCCGAGGACTGGCCAGGATGTACCCACCCTGCCCCATCACTCCCTAGCCCAGACCCGCCACGGCTGTGCCTGGCCCCAGAGGCTGCGGGTGCCGGGCTGGGAAGGGTGACTGGGAGAGGGGGCCCATAGAGATCCACCAATGGTCAGGAGGGGCAGTGTCCCAAAGACCTGTCCCACGGCACATGCCACACAGCCTCCTTTGCCCCAGCCCTCTCCACCCCATGGCACGCCCCTCGCAGCCCCTTCTGCCCCAGCCCCCTCCACCCCATGGCACGCCCCTCGCAGCCCCCTCTGCCCCAGCCCCTTGCAGCCCCATGGCACGCCCTCGCAGCCCCTTCTGCCCCACCCCCCTCTGATGCTTGTAGCCCCACGGCATGCCCCTCCCAGCACCCTCTGCCCCACCCCCCCACCCAATGGCACACCCCTCGCAGCCCCCCTAACCCCATCCCCCCTGCCCCGCAGCATCCCCCCTCGCATCCTCCTGTCCCAAAGCACACCCCTCACGGCACGCCCCTCGCTGCCCCCATCCGCCCCTCAGCCCCGCGGCACGCCCCTCGCTGCCCCCGTCCGCCCCTCAGCCCCGCGGCACGCCCCTCGCTGCCCCCGTCCGCCCCTCAGCCCCGCGGCAAGCCCCTCGCTGCCCCCGTCCGCCCCTCAGCCCCGCGGCACGCCCCTCGCTGCCCCCGTCCGCCCCTCAGCCCCGCGGCACGCCCCTCGCTGCCCCCGTCCGCCCCTCAGCCCCGCGGCACGCCCCTCGCTGCCCCCGTCCGCCCCTCAGCCCCGCGGCACGCCCCTCGCTGCCCCCGTCCGCCCCTCAGCCCCGCGGCACGCCCCTCGCTGCCCCCGTCCGCCCCTCAGCCCCGCGGCAAGCCCCTCGCTGCCCCCGTCCGCCCCTCAGCCCCGCGGCACGCCCCTCGCTGCCCCCGTCCGCCCCTCAGCCCCGCGGCACGCCCCTCGCTGCCCCCGTCCGCCCCTCAGCCCCGCGGCACGCCCCTCGCTGCCCCCCTCTAGGACGCAGATGTCAGGGGATTTACCCTACACAGGACTGAGGCCATGGGCTCAACCCCCCGCCCAGCCCCCCGGGGCCTGGCTGCCCTCCTCACCTTGGCCCAGCGACACACCAGCTGCTGCGGCAGGGGCAGCTCTGGGGAGAGGCGCTTCTCCTTGGCGGGGGTGAGGAAGGCCGAGGCCGGCAGGTGCAGGGCACCACCTGAGCCCAGGGGCAGGAAGAACTGGAAGGAGCTCGGGAGGCCGTCGATGTAGCGCAGGGATGGGAAATCCTGTGGGGGGAGAACAAAGGTGCTGGGTCAGAGACACCGGCTGGAGCAGGGAGTTCGGGGGTGGGTCAGAGACACCGGCTGGAGCAGGGAGTTCGGGGACGGGGCCTGTGGTGGGTCAGAGACACCGGCTGGAGCAGGGAGTTCGGGGACGGGGCCTGTGGTGGGTCAGAGACACCGGCTGGAGCAGGGAGTTCGGGGACGGGGCCTGTGGTGGGTCAGAGACACCGGCTGGAGCAGGGAGTTCGGGGACGGGGCCTGTGGTGGGTCAGAGACACCGGCTGGAGCAGGGAGTTCGGGGACGGGGCCTGTGGTGGGTCAGAGATACCGGCTGGAGCAGGGAGCTTGGGGGGTGGGTCAGAGACACCAGCTGGGGCAGGGGACTGGGGGGGCAGAAGTGCCCCACCCTGGGGATTAGGATGGATGTTGCACAGCTGGATCCCAAAGCTCTGCAGTGCAATGAGCCTCCCTCTTGCACCCAACCCCACCGCCCCAGCTGGGGCCAGCTCCCCCAAGCTGTGCCACACCACAACCTGCACACCCCGTGTGGGCCCAGTGCCCATCCCCAGGCAGGCACAGGCTGGGTGAGCCACTCTTCCCCCCAACCCCCCTGCCGCAGCCCATCCCACTCCCTTCCCCACCACCCCAGCCCATCCCTCTCCCTCTCCCTCCCATCCCAGCCCTCTCCCTCTCCTCCCTCGACCCCAGCCCATTCCTCTCCCCCTCCCTCCCCACCCCAGCCCATCACTCTCCCTCTCCTCCCCCACCCCAGCCCATCCCTCTCCCTCTCCTCCCCCACCTCAGCCCTCCCTCTCCCCCACCCTCCCTGCCTTAGCCCATCCCACTCCCTTCCTCCCGCCCCAACCCACCCCTCTTCCCCCTTACCCCACACCAGCCCACCCCTCTCCTTCTCCCTTCCCTGGCGGCCCGGCTCAGCCCAGCCCAGCCCAGCGGGGCCCAGGGCCTTAGATGTGGGGCTGCCGTGGGCAGAGGAGCAGCCAGCTGGAAAAGGTTCTTCCTGCTGAGCCCCCAGCCCCCTTTCCAGCAGCTCCTCTGTCTGCCCCAGCCCCTGCCCTGCCGTAGCCCATCACTTACATGGGGGGTGGGGGCCATGGGCAGGTCCCCGCTGCCCTGCCGCTCAGGGGACAGCGAGGTGCTGCCACCAGGGGAGTCCGGGCCGGACGGGGGCGACAGGCTGAGGTCCAGCAGGGGCGTCGAGGAGAAGCGAGCGTCCCGTTTGTCGTGGTACTTGGAGGGCAGCAGGGGGCCTGGGGGGCACAAAGCCAGCGGGTGAGCAGCGATTCCCACCCCTAGCACTTTTCCCCACCACTGCAATGCAGCCACCTCTGTGGCAGGGCGCAGCAGCAATCCCCCTCTTCCTCACTCCCTGTGCTCAGCTCCACAGCTCATGGCCTGCCCCAAGGGATCCCAGCACGACCTGGGGGACCCCAGTCGTGTGGGCCCAGCCCCAGGGGCAGGTGGCCAGCAGGGGGCAGAGTGTGCCCCAAGGCTCTCTCACCACCGGACCCACCCTGAGAAGACTGCACACAAGTGGCGCCCAGGGCTGGCTCCAGACACCAGCAAAGGAAGCAGGTGCCTGGGATGGCCAATGGAAAGGCACGGCACGTCCAGGCCTTTGGCGGCAGGTCCCTCAGTCCCTCTCGGAGGGAAGAACCCACTGCCGAATTGCCGCCAAAAAATGAAGCAGCGCGGTAGAGCTGCTGCCGAAGTGCAGCCGATCGCGGCTTTTCCCATATATTTATTTATTTATTGGCTTCGCTGATTGGGGCTGCAAAAAAGCTGGAGCCGGCCCTGGTGGCACCCCCTGGTGTCCGTACCAGAGGGTGCAGGAAGGCGGTCCCCCCGGGTGGTGCCCTAGAGGCCCCTTCCCCTCTCACCGGCCAGCGGGGAGCCAGGCGAGCCGGGGCCCATCGCCGTGGCACCATCATCCTGGCTCCTGAGCTCGCGGTGCAAGGCCCGGTGCTTGGTGCTGCCCAGCGTCCGCTTCTCCCGCGCCGCCCGCAGCTTGGAGATGCTGATCTTGAGGTCGAGGGGCTCGTCCAGGGAGTGCATGGTGCCCGGTGTGGCCACCAGCAGCGTCCTCCAGCAGGGAGCAGATGGCGTCCTCTGGGGCCTGCTCCCCCTGCAGCCTGGGGGCAGAGGCAGGGTGCCCTGGCAACCTGCATGGGAGCAGAGAGACAGGGAGGTGAATTGGGTTGTGCCACCCTCTAGGACCCACACATGGCCACTCACGCACCCCCACCCTGCACGCAGCCGGTCCCAGCAGCCACAGGATCGGGACCAGGAGCTCCAAAACCTGCCACCAGGTGCCTCCCCCACCTGCTGCCAGAAGCCCCCCCCCCAAACCTGCCATCAGGAGCCCACCACAGCTTAAAGTGGTTTCCATCATACACGGGGTTTACAGTTTGGTTCAATGGCTCTCAGCACCCCCACTGTACAAATTGTTCCAGCATCCCTGCCCCAACCTGCTGCCAAGAGCCACAAATCCCGCCACCAGGATCCCCCTCCAACCTGCCATCAGGTCTGCTCTTAACAGGGGGCTGGGAAATGCAAGGACAGATCCTGGAGAAGGAACAGATCTGTGTACAAAAGGACACTGTGGGCAGGGCTCCCCCCCACACACACACACACCCAGCTCTGCTGGTGCCTCTCACTCTTGACCTGTAGCCCCCTGCTGGCTGAATCCTGGGGCCCCCTGAACCCCATTTTTGCCAGACCTCCAGAGCTGAAAGGCAGATGCAGTAGGTGCCACGATACTGCCCCTGCCACCCATCCCATCCAGCTCCGTCCCCTGCACAGTGCCCAGTGCCACCCCCAGAAGCACCCCCGAGGGCAGATCCTGGCAGCCTCTCACTACCCTGGCTGCGCTGGAGAGTCCCAGCTCCTGCTCCTCCCCTGGCCTGGCTCAGAACTCAGCCCCACATTTTCCATGGAGCTCCATGCCCGCTCCCACGGAGCCAGCTGGGGGGCGGGTCCTAGGATCAGTGAGGAGCCATCAGGCAGGGGCTGGGTTCAGTGACCACCTGCCTCGCCCAGCCTGCCAGGCGGGGAGGGGCAGATGGGGCCAGAGGCAGCCAGCAGAACTGGCTGAGCTGGTCCAGAGCCGGGCTGCAGCCCCCCCCAGCACAGTGACCCGTCTGGAATTACAAGCAGCTGTTTCCCCTCTGCCTGCAGCAGCCACAACTCAGGGGGCAGCGCCAGGAGCCGCAGGGCTCTGCAGGGTGGGGCCCAGGCCAGGGTGGGGCCCAGCACATGCTGGCCCTTCTGCTTTACACGCTTACTCAGGCCTATGCGGCGCTCACAGACGCCAGGGCAAAGCCAGGCCCAGTGTGGAGGGGCTCTGGGCAAGCATCCAACCCCGCTCTGCTGGTGCCCCTCACTCCCAACCCACAGCCCCCTGGGGTTTTCAGGTGCTTTGAGATCCTCAGCGGGGTCATGCTGGGGCAGGCAAAGCTCTGACAGCTGGGGAGGGAGCCTGCCCTGGGCCTTGCTGCTCCTGCCATCCACGGGGAGATTATGACACATCATGGAGCTTGCAAACCGGGAGCTCAGCCTGCTCTGGGGGGACAAACTCCCTCAGCCTAGGGCTCTGGGCAGGGAAGGCCAGGGAGTTTGAACCAGGTCTGTGCCAGCCATGTGGGGAGCCCAGAGCAGGGGGCTGCAGGCGCCTCCCCATCACCAGCAGCCCGAAGCTGCTGGAGCCAGATGGGGATTCAGCTTGGCAGGTTTGGGGGGCAGCAGGGGGACAGAGAGCGTGTGGGGGGGGGGAGAACAGGGGTGGGGGGCAGCAGGGGGCCAGGCAGTGTGGGAGGCAGCCTGGGGCCAGAGGAGCTGCACAGGAGTAGGTAGTGGGGGGGCAGTATGGGGCTGAGGAGTGTGGGGGAACCGCACAGGACTGGGGAGTGAGGGGCAGAATGGGGCTGAGGGGTGTGCGGGGGGCAGCACGGGGCCAGATGCACTGCTAGGTTGAAGGGTTGGGGGTGGTTAGGGAAGGGGGATGGGCAGACCCAGACCAGGGGGGCACTGTCCCCAGCATTAGGCTCCCATACATGAGAGGTGCCCACTTCACAGCCAGTCTCACTCTGCCCCTTGCCTGCCAGCCCAGAGCCACTCAGCTCAGGCCAGGCTGGCCCTGCTGGGCACCATGAGGTTTGCGCCGAGCCTCGGCACCCCAGGGCCTGGCTGGGGTCCGGCAGCCAGTGCCCGAGGGCCCTCCGCCCCTTCCTACTTGGCAGCTTTGGATCAGCCCAGAGCCCAGCCAGCAGACTGTGCCCCTTCCCCGCCCCCAATCCTTGACAGCCCCCAAAGGGCTGCTGGGCGCTCCCTGCTCCTGGCTGGGAGCAGCCCCGCTGGGGTGGGCAGGGAGGGGCACCCAACCCACCCCCGTCCAGCTGGCCTGAGGCCCCCTGTCTGGCTGCACCGGGCACAGGGAAGGGGGAGGAAGGAAGTAAATATTTATCTTCGGCAGTTCAGAGCCTGGGAAGGCTCCAGCTGCATTCACGGCCTCCCTCCTTGGACTGCCCTGCCCTGCCCAGGGCCTCTCCCTGGGGCAGGGGAGGGGACCTGGCAGGCTGCCAGCCGTCTGCTAGCTGGTTCCTTGTGAGCCCGGCCAGGCGGGCCCTGCACTGCCATCCCGGGCTCCTCCGTGGACGCCAGGCCTGGCTCATTTCCTGCCTGCTTCTGCCGTGGCATCGTGCCCTGGCACGCCCCTGCATGTTCCACCTCGCCCTGTGACTCAGTTTCCCCACCTGGCCAAGAGGACAGTGATGAGGAGGTGGCAGTGCTCAGAGAGCCCCCAGCACCCCACACAGCCTGATCCCAGAGGTGTCTGTGCTGCAGTGAGACCCCAGGCAGCTCCGCGGCTGGCCCTGCCCAGGCGGGGGCTGTGCAGGAAGGGGCTCTGCTGAGCACCTCAGGCAGGGGCCCAGGTACCTTTCCTTGGCGGGGGAAGAGCATCACCCATCTGCCACCCACCACCTGTGAGAGCAGGGGCATCACGGACAGGCGCCCACCACCCAGTCCAGGGGCCTCTCGTCCTGCACTGCCCCGGCTTCTGCCAACGCCAGCAGACCCGAGAGCGAGATGCTCAGCCCCCACCTCCTTCACCTCCCTCTGCATGGGATGCGCTCGGCGCTGCAGACCCCCTTCTGGGAGTGAGCAGCCCCACACCCTGCACTGCCTGCAGCAGGACAGCAGGGAATGTGCCACAGGCCCCCCAGCCCCACAGTGCCCACACCCATCCCCCCAGCCCCATGGTGCCCGCACCCGGCCCTGCCCCAGCCCAACGGTGCCCGCAGCCAGCTCTCCCGGCTCTGCAGCACACACTGCCTCTCCAGCTGCCTCAGTTCATCCCTGCTGCAACCACTGGGCCAGCCCTGCAGCACCCCTCCACAACCATCCAGACCCACATCACACACACCCCCAGCAGACGCACTCAGCCCCTTCCAGCAGGGACTGGACAATGCAGGGGGCTGTGTACAAACCAGGCCTGCTACACCTGCCCCCACCCCAGCTCTGCTGGTGCTCCTCAGTCCCAACCCACAGCCCCTGCTGTCTCAGCCCTGGCACCTCCCCTCCCAGCCCTGCCCCCCCTCCTGCCTCCCCCTGTGCAGAGCAAGGTGCCCACATTGGCTTTGGAGAAGGGTCTGTTTTGCAGCTGGCTGAGAACAAGGTGCTCGTCTCAGCTGTGATCTCAGCCAGCTCCTCCTAGAGCCTAGGGCTCACTAGCACCCTCCCTTGGGAGCCCCCTACCACCACCTCCTCACTGCAACCCAAACCAGGCCCGGACTGCCAGGCCCTGAGCCAGGCATGAGGAGGGGGCCACAGAGCCAGCCTGGGGTCAGGCTGGGATATCAGTGCTTGGGCTGGGCAGAGGGTGGCGGAGCGCAGGGCAGATACACTTGCTGGGCACAGCAGAGAGGCAGCAGGGAGGAGGGGCAGGCGCAATGTTCCCAGCTCCCAGCACATCCCTGCACTCAGCATAGCCTGGCACAGGCCCACATGGCCTGGTCACTCCCCCCTGTGGGGCCCCCAGGACCACAGGGGCCCTAGTCTCGGGTCCAAGACATTCCCACACCAGGCTTAACCTCTGCAGTCCCCGCTCCCCGCCAACGCAGGGCTGGAGGGACGGGCCAGTGCCAGCATCAGAGCACTCCCACTGCAGGAGACAGACATCCTGGGACTGCCCCCACGACCACCACCAGGCCCCTGCAAACCAGAGCACAGCCAGCTTCGGGCCTCCGGCACTGACATCTGGGAGGGCTACATCCCCCACTCTGGCACTGACACCCTGTTCCATCCCCCAGCACTGACACCCCAGGGGGTTCCATCCTGCACCCCCAGGGACCCCAAGGGCAGAAATATCCTAGGGCATCCCCCGCTTTCTACAGGTTCAAGCAGTTCCCCCCCCCCCCAGCCACACACAGGCCCTGTGCTGTTCCCTCAAGCCGGGCTCTCTCTCAGTAGGCACTGCCCCCCTGGAGGGTGGGTGTTGCTGGCCTGGGCTCTGTGCCAAGCCCTGCCAGCATGGCACTGGGGGGCACTCCCTGCAGTGCCCTTGGCGGTAGGCCGGATTTGTTCTCGTTCTGCTCCTGACCCTCTGGCGGGCTCCGCGCCAGCCCCCCACCCCGCCTGTGTCTGCAGCTGCAGCCCAGTGCCTGGCGCATGAATGGGGGGCTCTTTCCTCTCCAGCGAGCCCGGGGCTGGCAAGCAGGAAGCAGAGACTTCCGCAGAGCTGGGGCCAGCCCTTGCTCCCCCCTGCACGTACTCTCCCCCCCTCAGCCTCCTTCTCCCCCACCCGGGCCAGAGCTCCTGCCAGCCGTGCCCGTGTGGCACCTGTTCCCTTTCTCTGCCTGGCTCGAGCAGGCCTGTCCCTACCCCGCGCTCAGGCACCCCCCCCATGCTGGCATCCGGCCAGGCCAGGCTCAGACACTCTGGAATGCAAAGCGCCTCCCAGCCCTGCGTAGGGGGTGAGGACAGGCCAGGGGCGGGGGCCGAGTGCCAGGCTGAGCAGGGGCAGCAAGGGGGAGACACAGCCCCCCCCAGACCCCTGTCTTCCAGCCAGGGTGATGGAGCCTGTGCCCATAGGGCCAGGGCTGTTGCATGGGGTGTGGGGCAGGGCTGAGGGCAGCTGGCTGGGCTGGCAACAGGCAGGGTGAACTCACAGAGAAGGCAGGACCCCTGAGCGATGTGTCAGCGGGGCAGGCCAAGCCCAGTGGCACCAACTGGCCCCGCACTGGCAGGCTCAGCAGGGCCACGGAGCCTGGCCCAGCCTCTCCTCCCAGGTCCTTCCAGCTCCCGCAGAGATGCTGGGCAGGGTGAAGGAGCCAGGCACGCTGCACTGACCTGGGCCTTTGGGCCAGCAGGAGGTGCCAGAATAAGGGCAGGGGACTGGGCTGGGGGCTTGTTGCTACACACACCAGCCAGCTCCAGTGCCCCGCCCCCGCCAGCCAGCACCCCCACACCCAGTGTTCCAAACCTGCATGCAAAGCGCTCCTGTCCCCTCACACCACCTCCCCTCCCCATCCCCTGCAAACACACCCCTCCTTTCCCCCATCCACTGAACACCCCCACCCCGCCCCTTCCCCTGCGCACACTCCTCCAGTCCTCAACCCCCTGCACACAGCCCTTCCCCACTTCCATTCCCCTGTGCACATCCCTCCCCCATCCACTGAACAAACCCTCCCCATCCCACTCCCTTGCGCACACATCCCTCCCCTCCCCAACCCCCTGCACACACCCCTCCCCCACTCCCATTCCCCTGTGCACACCCCTCCCCTTCCCATCTCCTGTACACACCCCTCCCCCATCCACTGAACACACACACACACCTCTCCCTTGCACACACACCCCTGCCCCCAACCCCCTGCACACACCCCTCCTCCACCTTTGTCACTGTGCACACAGCTCCCCTTCCCATACCCTGTACATACCCCTCCCCTCCCCCACCCACTGAACACACACACACCCCTCTCCCCTGCACACGCCCCCTCCCTTCCATCAATCGCCTGCACACCCCCTCCCCAGCCCCCTGCATACACCCCTTCCCCATCCTCTTCCCCTGTGCACACCCCTTCCCTTCCCCTGCACACACACACCTCTCCCCTCCCCAATCCCCTGTGAACACCCCTCCCCATTCCCTGCACACAACCCTCCCTTCCCCCATCCCCCTGCACACACACACACCTCCCTTCCCACAGTGCCCAGCACACACACGTGCCCTCCCCACTGCCCCACCACGGCAGGGGAGTGGGGGGCAGGGGTTGTGGTGTGGTATCCCAAGGGCAGAGTGGGCTTTTGGTGAAGTCGTGGGGGGTGGGGACTCAGCTGATCATGCCCCAACCTCACCACCTGCTCTGGGACTCCTGGCAAGTCTCTTTGGGCCAGACTTCCAAAAGCACTCAGCACCCAGAGGCTCCACTGAGAGCACTGGGGGACCTCCCACTGACAGCATTACTCCTCCCCCACAGGGAGCCAAAGGAAATGCTGGGGGTGAAGAAGCCCAACTCCCTCCGGCAGCCAGCACTTAGCTTCCCCCCTGCCCCCAGTGCTTTGTTCCCCACGATGCTCCTTGATCCCCTGCGGAAAGGCGGAGTCCCTGCTTGCCAGGCATCAATGTGCAGGCAATGGGATCTGCCATTGTCTGGTCAGAGGCTCCACTGATATGGGGACCAAGACCCAGACAGCCAGGCGACGCCCATGCTATGTCTCTTCACCTGCCCTGAGAGCAATCAGCCTTCTGCCACCCCCAAGGCAACGATGCCACATATAGGAGAAACTGAGGCACAATCCGGCCTCATCAAAATATTCCCACTTTGTGATGGCCTATCCATCTGCCCACCTGCTAGTCTGTCCATCCACCCATGCACTTGCCTGTCCATCTGTCCGCCCACCCATCTGCGAGATCCTCTGCTGCCTGCCTGTCATTCTGCCTCACCGCAGGGATGGGGCGGGGGAGAGCCGAAGGAGGCAGGAGAAGAGAAGAGAAGAGGGCCAGGGAGAGGGCAGGAGCCTCACCAACATCCGCCCTTGGGGGAAGGGTGCTGGGGGGAGAGGCCTGGGAGGAGGTCACCCACTCAGGCAGGAAGTCACCCTCCCTGACAGGAACCTGACAGCTCCCACAGCTGCTCCCAGGTAGACTGGGGGTGGGGAGAGGAAACAGGGCTGGTCAGTGGGGGCCGGGAGAGCAGCGGGAGACCCCACGCTGCCCCCTCAGCAGGGGGAGCTCCCCTCCCATGTGCCCAGGGCCAGGCGCCCGCACACCACAGAGCTCATCGCAATGGGGGTGGAGAGATGGGGCCAATGTGGGCCCCTGTTTAAGCTTGGCCACAACGCTCTAACCTCAGCCTTGCCACATGAGGGCACCTCACACTCGTACTGTCCCTGACAGGCCCCGCCCCCAAGACCATGCCTGCACTGTCCTCAACAGGTCTGAGCCCCTAGACCACACCAGTACTGTCCCCTACAGGCTCTGCCCCCTAGACCACCCTGGTACTGTCACTGACAGGCCCCGCCCCCTGAGACCATGCTGGTACTGCCCCTGGTAGGCCCCGCCCCAAGAACATATCTGTACTGCCCAAGGCTCCGCCCCTAAGGCCCCTCCTGTAGGTCTGACAAGGCTTGCCCCCCAAGACCACTCCGGTACTGTCCTCAAAGGCCCTACCCCCCAGACCATACCTGTACTGTCCCAGACATGACTGCCCTTGAAACCATGCCTGAACTGTCCACAACAGGCCCCGCCCCCAAGACTACACTGGCCCCGCCCCTGAGACCACACCAGTACTGTCCCCAACACACGCTGCCTTCCGACACCACATCTGTAATGTCCCTGACAGGCCCCGCCCCCCACTGGTACCATCCCGGCTAGGCCCCATCCCCTGAGGCCACGCCCACTATAGTCCCCCACTCCACAAAGAGTCACCTCCCACCCCCGCAAGAACTGCCCAGCCTCAGAAAGTGCAGCAAGCGGTTAACTGCTGGTTCTATTCCCCAGGGGGGTCCTCAGCCTACAGGCCGCACCCTGCCCACAGGCCACACCCTGCCCACCTGGAGTGATGCCCTGGGTGAGGCAGGAGAACCCAGGCCCAGGCTCAGGGGTGGCAGGGTGTAGGCAGACAGCCCACATTGTCTGCGGTTTGTCCCCTGCCCAGGACTGAGACAAAACCCGATGTGGTCTGCCCACTGTCATGAGCGGAGGGCGTCACTTTGGAGAATGCCCTGCCCCACCCCCGCAGGTATGACCTTGCACACACAGTGGTGGGGTCACACTGCCAGAGGTCATGCCGGTGGGGCTAGGGTCACGCCACGGGAATGTCCAGTTTTCTGGGGCCGTGGCGGTGGTCACCCAGCAGGCACACGGGGCCGGGGCAGGTGGAATCCCCACCCGCATCCCCACCTCCACCCCCCAACTTCACAGCCCAGATTCAGATGCTTCCTGCTGAGCTTGGCGTGGCAGACCTGACACCGTGCCAAGGGCCTGGGGCCTGGCTCAGGGCCAGGGGCGGCTCCAAGCACCAGCGGAGCAAGCGCGTGCCTAGGGCAGCAAGCCACGGGGAGCGGCTTGACAGTCGCTGTGAGGGTGGCAGGCAGGCGGCTTTCAGTGGCATGCCTGTGGGAGGTCTGCCAGTCCCGCAGTTTCGGTGGCAATTTGGAGGTGGGAATGCTGATGGCACAGCACCGGCGGACCTCCCACAGGCAAGCCACCGAGTCCGCGTAACCAGTGGACCTCCTGCAGGCGTGCTGCTGAAAGCCGCCTGCCTGCCGTGCTTGGGGCAGCAAAAAACAGAGCCATTCCTGCTCAGGGCACAGTCAGCCCCCAGGATCACAGCCCCTCACTCACACCTTGCAACCCCAGAACCCCCACAGCCTCACACCCCCATCCTGCACATGGCCTCACTCCTCCACACACACACACACACACACACACACACTCTCTCTCGCATTCTGCCAAGGGGCCCAGCAGCCACTTTCCCGCAGTGCCCCAGTGTGGTCCCCAGGGCACTGGCTGCATTTCCCTCATGCTCAGAGGTTCCTGGGTCAGGCCCCAGCACAGTGAGTAGGACAGGGTGAGGGCAGGGCGAGGGGAGAGTAAAGGCAGGGCACAGCGAGGACAGGGTGATGGCAGCGCAGGGCAGAGTGAGGTCAGCCTGCCTTTAGAGCCTGGCTTGAGCCCCATGGACAGGTGGGACCCTGCTGCCAGCCCCGGGGAGGCAGCAGGGGCAGGACTGGCAATGCCCAGCCTGCCCCCAGCACCCATGCCTGAAGGACCCCCAAGGGCCGCATGCCGGCCAGACAGGCCGATGGCACAGGGAATCCCAGTGCTGGGCTCCACCATGCCCAGCAGGTATCAAATGGGGTGGGGCCGCACCCCTCGTGTTGCCGCATCAGCCTCTGGTGGCACAGCTTTGGTGCCAGCCAGGGGCGGCTCCAGGCACCAGCACGCCAAGCGCGTGCCTGGGGCAGCAAGCCATGGGGGGCGCTCTGCCAGTCACCGCAATGGCAGCAGCCAGGTTGCCTTTGGTGGCATGCCTGCGGAGGGTCTGCTGGTCCCGCGGCTTTGGCAGACCTCCCGCAGGCTGCCGCCAAATCCGCGGGACCGGGGACCTCCCGCAGGCACGCCGCCAAAGGCAGCCTGCCGCCGTGCTTGGGGCGGCAAAATACCTAGAGCCGCCCCTGGTGCCAGCCCAGAGCCAGCGGGAGCAGGGGGCTCTGAGGTGGGGACAGCCAAGGCCTATCAGAGCCTGGAGCCCATCCCCTGCGAGGGTAAGCGGCTTGAACCCGCTGTGAACAGGAAGCAGCCGGCCCAGGGACCGGGGTTGCCCCAGGGTGGGAATCACACAAAAGGCTGCTAGGAACTCAGTGCATGCAGCACCAATGATGGGATAGGCCAGCTGTGAGCTGGACACCTGCTGCCCTCCACACACACCCTGTCTACCCTTCCCACCCACCCCAATCTGCTCCCAGCTTCATGGAGCCAGCAAGGGGTGCTGCTGAGAGCACAGGCTACCTGGGACTGGGGAAGACCAGGCCATGCCCTGGGGGCAGCTCCTTCAGACAGGGGGCAACTGACTAGGAGGGGAACAGAACCCAGGTAGCTGCCAGGGCCGGTCCCGCTCCCAGCCCCTCCCTACCTGACCCAGCTGCTCCACTCACTCCCCCCAGCCCAGGCATTGGCAGCTTTCCCGCCCCATCCGAATGGGGCCCCAGCTCCACCCTGCAGGGGCAGGCTGACAGGAGGCCTGAGCAAAGGCCAGGGGTTTGGCCGGGGGCCCAGAGCCTGCACGCCAGGGCAAGGCGTAGGGCAAGGGGGAGGGGGAGCTGACAGCCTTCCCCCACCCATTCTCCCCAGCCGGCTGGCCTCATCCTAGATTCCTGAGCTGCTACTGGGAGCCAGCATGGGTGGGGCCCGCTGGCTGGGAAAGGGCTTCGAACCGCGGAAGAAACTACTCCCGAGTGAGCGAGCAGCTGCCAAACCAAACTGGCCCTGAAGCACAAAATTCCTGGGAACAAACCTTCCTCGAATCCAGAGGAACCGGAACAGCAAGAGCCGCCCTGCCTTGCCCCCCAGACATCGCGGCCTGCCATGCCTGCTGCAGCAGGGGCAGGCTGGGGGGCCCAGAGCACGGCCCGGGGCAGAGCACAGCTAGGTGCTGCCGATGCCCCTCACTCTTGACCCACAACCACCATTAGCTCAGCCCTGGTTTCCCTACCCAGCTGTGCCAATGCCCCTCACTCCTCACCCACAGCCCCCCACTAGCCCAGCCCTGGGCTCCCAGATCTGCCGCTGCCCTCCAGTCCAGACCCAGAGGTGGCTTTGGATTCAGGCGTCCTGAGATCCACACCCCTCCTTCAGACAGATGTAACAAATGGGGAGCCAGACATGTAAAATTGGGGCAATGGCACAAGCTGGTCTGGCCGTGCCATGTCCATGGGCACAGGGTAGGTGGCAGGGGCAGGGCAGTCCAGGTGCTAAGGTGGCTCAATCACCTGGGGGAGAGACGTCCCTTCCCCCACGTGTCCTGGTCCCTCCCTGAGCCATTTACACCCTGCGTCTGGCTGCTTTGAAATGCCAATGCCTGCTGGGTGCTGGACGGCCCAGCCCTGGGGGACTGAGGCTGCCAGTTCTGATCCGGGTCAGGACAGTTGGGCCACCCAACAGCCTCCATGTAGTTGGCAATGGAGCCTAGCACTGCCCTGGGTTGGCAGGCTCTCCAGAGGCCCTACAGACTGTGATTCTCTCCAGGGGTCCCCCCAAGACAAGGGAGCATGCGGAAGCTGCTGTGATCCCCAGGAAATCACAGCACTGCTCCAGGGGAAAGCGCCAGTGGCTGTGGAGAAGGAGGGCGGGGCATTTCCCTGTGCCAAACATGGGCATCCCGCTCCCCCAGCAAGTTGGTGTCACCTGCAGGGGCTGCCCCGGAAATCACCACTCTTCCATCCAAAAGCCTCGGGCGCTGAATCCTCCCTGATCCAAACCCACTCACAGGAGCCTGCGCTCTGGCAAGCTCAGTCTGCCACCCAGCTGTATGCCTGTGAACCCATAACGTGGTCTACAAGGGCTGGGGATTGCAGGCTTTGAGGGCAGCACAGGGGATGGGGAGGGCAGATATCAGCGTCTGCAGCCTGGCAGCACCTCTAATCACCCGAATCCTGCTCAGCTGCCACACTGGGTTCTTCCCCAAAGCACTGGGGCAAAATCATGATTGTACAGAAATCAATTCAGCCCCTATTGAAATGCAGCCACCTCTGGGCTTGGACAGGGCAGCTGTTTTAACAGCAGACAGCAACTCATCTTCCCAGTGTAGGGCAGGCAGTGACAGGGAAGCTAAGGAGCCAGCATGCTCCAGCTAACACCCCAGCTCTTGCAAAAAGTGGCTTTCTGGGCACTCCAGGCCAGCAGTGCCTCGGTTCCCAGGTTTGTCCCAAGACGGGTGTGTCCATTACATGGGCCTAGGTGCAGGCCAGCTGTAGCCACACAGAGGTGTCATACGGGGCACTGAGAGCAGTATCGGACCCTGCCCACACACACGCAGCACAGGACTCTGTGTGGGTCCCAATCTCCTCCCATGGCACAAGAGCTCCCCACTGGGCACAGGCCACACCCCAGGAAACAAAGGAGATTGAGCTGTGGCTGTGGCAGGAGGGAATCACGCACACATGAGCCAGGAATCCCTCCGGGACACAACTCAGAGCATGGGGGCCAGGGATCGCTAGCCTGGTGGGCACCATTTTCAGAAGCAGCCTGTGGTTTGGAGTGCCCACACCGGGGCTTGGAGGGGCTCCCTGTGCTCCAGCCCCAAGGGACTGGGAGCTCATCAGATCGCCCCGTCAGGCGGGACCGACCAGTACCGCGGTACAATTCATCAAGGCAAACCCAAGGGCCGCAGGGCTGGCAGACAGGCTCTCCGCAGGAGCCAGTGTTGTGCAGAAGCCCCTGTGTGGCACTAGGAGGCGCTGGTGTACAGCTGGGGTGTAAAAGCATGGTCGTGCCTGCTCCTGGGTCCTACAAAGCCCTACCGCTTTGCCCAGTGAGCAAGGACAGCCCCAGCGTGCCAGTTGCCTTCCACTGCTGCCCAAGCTGAGGGGCCGGGAGTAGTCAAAGGGCTCTTGGGTGCTGCTTGCTCTTGGGTGCATGGAAGATAAGCAAGAGTTCTGGTTTTGCCGGGCCATGGAGACAGATGTTATCACCAGGTTCCTAGTGCACTGAGGGCTGTTTTGCTGGCCAGTTTCCTCCATGCCCCCTGGCAGGAGCACACTGGGCAGTGGGCACCCCTCTCTGCAGGGGGGATCTGGCTGGGAACAGAGAGGGGCTTCAAGAGATGCCACGGAACGAGAGTCTCTCTTTGCAGCCCAGCCTGGCCTCACCACAGGGCCCAGCTATGACCCCACGAGCACCAGGGAATGTTCTAATGAGATGTCACATGGGGGATCTTGGTGGAAATGAGCTCATCGCCTGAGCCTCCCCAAAGACAAACCAGTCCTTGGAGGGTTCTCTAAGGGGGGCTAAGAACCAATGGCCTGGAACTGTGTAAAGGCAGCAGAACTCACCCAAGCTGCTATCTGGCACAGGAGGAGCCGCTCCGCCAGTGGGGGGCTCATGAAGCAGGGATCCGGGCTCTCTGGACTGGACAGGCGCTGCAAGGCCTGACTTTGCCAGGAAAGTCACCTGGTAACAAGCATAGGCTGCATTATGGCCAGTGCTTTTCTTTGACCCAGAACCCAGTCTGCAATCTGTGCGCTTGCTTTCATCTGGAGCTTTATCTTGGGCTCTGTTAATCAACTTCACATCTCTGCTCAGCTCAGGAGCATGTTGAACGGAGGGGAAAGTGGAGAAGTGGGGTGCAGCGAGCGGGTGTGCACGTCCAGGAGACAAGGGAGGGGCACTCAGGTGGGCTGTGTACATTGTTGGCCCACCCTGGGAAAGAGCCCCATATGAGCCCCCTGAGCCCAAAGCAGAGCGCCCATGGTGCCAGCAGCTGGGGAGTTTCCCCTGGTAGGCTCAGCCGGCGCTCACTCCCTCTGTGAACAGGTGCCAGGGAGTCACCGCGGACCCTTGGGGAACCCCTAAAAGTGCATTGGGGGAGCTACCAGAACACTCCAGCCAGCGCAGGCTGAGCCCACTGAGCCAGGCAGTTGCTGGCCTCGCACCCTACTCTGGAATGTGGGTGCAAAAGAGGGGGATCGGGGAGCACTCTCACCCCCACTGGCCTTCTCCTGGGCCTGGCTGTGCCCTGCCACCTTCATACCCACTCACTTCTGTCCAGCGGCCCAGGGGCATGGTGGCCCAGGGACATAGGGCAGGGGCCTTTGCTAGGCAGATCCCAGTCACCAGCCTGGGATGCTACAGCCATCTCCTGCCATCCTGCCCCTCCCAGGACGGCCTAGCGTCTCCTCCGCAGGGGCGGTACACAGGTCCCCCCGCAGGTTAAAACCAGTGCTTCCCCTACGAGCGTGCCTGCCCCCAGCTTCGTGTCATGCTCCCACTGACCCACAGAGCCCGTGCTGGCCCCACGGTGAAGTCTGCGTGCGCATCACGGGGTGCTCTGCCACAAACCCCAGCCGATTGCACCTTCCCCACTCTCTGGCATGCAGCTGCAGCAGGCCCATACCATGGGCCCATCTCTTGCAGGACCTAAAGACAGAGCAATGCCGTCTGGGCCCCAACGTCTCTGCTGGATTGCCAGCGAGAGTGGCTGCCACCTGCCCTGGTGAGGGGATGGTCAGTGCCACCTTCCTGCCCCCAGCGCACTACCAGTGTGGCAGGGAGCCCCTGCCTGCAACGGTGGCATAGCATCAATAGAGATGACCTTGGATGGGCTCTCTTCCCACCTCGGCTGCCTTGTCACTAGCACTGCGCCTGCCTCAATTTCCCTGCCCGCTGCCTGGATCTCCACTGCCCCTCTGCACACACACACATGATCCTGCATGCCGTCTCGATCACCTGGGAATGCCCCAGGCTGTGTACTCCCCATCCTCACCCCTCACTCAGCAGTGACGCCACCACCAGGCAGGGGACAGACAGACCCCCTGCCCGCTCAGATGGGAAGCATGAGCAGCAGGCCGAGCTGCCTCCAAACCTGTCTGCTCTCAGGGGAGACAATCTGCTGGGGTGGGGGTGGGGGCGTGGCGCCAGCCCTTAAGTGCTGCCATTAGCTGCTGCAGACTCAGGGCACAGCTGGGTCCCATCAGGAAGAGGCCTGGGTGGCGGTGTAGGTTAGTCAGTGCCTGGCTGTGGGCTCAGAGGCCGGGTGCATGGCAGGTGGGGGGAGCCATTGGCACCCACGGTGGGGGAGCATCCATGCCCTCAGTTCAAGGTCAAACATGGCTGCCCCACAGCAGAGCATTTGCCAGCTTTGCAGGCGTGATACTCTCAGATATCCCGGGAGAGCCAGAGCACGTCCAGCCCTGCCCGACATTCTTCCAGGGCAGGGGCAGCCCAGGCGCCATTGCAGCAGAATCTGCTAGGCCCGGGAGGGGTCTAGAACAAACTAGCAGCATCCTGAATGCTTCACCTGGGCTCCTGCCAACGGGGAGCCGGCCGGCCCCAAGCTGTCTGTGGAGCTGCAGCTGCATCGTGAAGCCGGCCAGAAATAGCAAGGGAGAAACAGGGAAGGGCCAAAAGACACAGGGACTGTCCTCATCTGCGCTGCCGTGCCAGGGCTCAGAGAGGGAGGGCAAGCCATTCCCAAGGAGCCTCTGCAGGCTCTTCTGAGCCCAAGCAGGGTCCAATCCACCCTCATGCTCCAGGGCAAAGGCAGGAAGGAATCGCTCCGCAGCCCCGTAAGGTGAGTGGGGAGGGAATCAAGGCTCCCTCCTAAGTAGCTGGCTGGAGAAAGAACTGACTTTGCCATGTATCCAGGGGAGAGAGAGTGGGGCAAAGACCAGGGCCAACCCTGCGCCCCACCAGAGCAGCCTCCACCCCCACAAACACACGCAGAGCGATGGGCCCTGAAATGCTCCAGCCACCTGGCAGCACTTGCGATGGCCCGCAGGGAGGCTAACGGCAAGGCCAGCGTGGATGGGGATGGACGGGCGATGCTCCGGTCAAGTCAAAAGCCCAGGCAGCAGCAAAGGGGAACCCAGCAACCACTCCCCTGGAGATGAGGCTGAAAACCATGCCCATTCCATGGACCCCCATGAAAGGGGAGACCCGGGCCCCTAGTGCTTAGGTACTGAGAGTTGCTCCCGGAGCCACAAGCCCATCTGCTCCAGGTTGGATTGCACATACCAGCTGTGCCTGGGCACCTGCTGCACAGCCCTGCTGGGCTGGCCAGGTAGGGCACTGGGATGGGGAACGGACGCAGAGAGGGGGGAGGTGGACGCAGAAATGGGAGGTGGGGTCTGGCACCAGGCGTGGGATACATCAGCTGTACATGCCAGCCCCTGTGCAGTGCTGGGGACAGAGCCACTGTGCCCCTAGTCTCATGGTGACACATCAGCCTGACCCGGGGAGCCCACGCAGGCAGGAGCTGACAGAGTTCTGGGGAGGATGGGGGTGGCTGGGTAACACAGTGTTCTCATATGCAGGCTGCTCCGGGAGAGAAAAGGGATGTTGGAAACGGGATAGAAGTGGAACCGTCTACCCCAACGCTTTCCCCTGCTTCTCTGATGGGGTGGGGGAGCTGCGGGGCCAGCACCTATGATGGACACATGGAGCATTTGAGGCTGGTTGTGCTAACACTATCCATGAACTGCCGAGCTGGCAGAGATTGTATTCCTGGCTAAATGAGTCACATAAGGGAGGCCTCCTGCAGCCATGACGGTGGGGGAAGTGTGAAGTGTAACTAGGGTGACCAGATGTCCTGATTTTATAGGGACAGTCCCAATATTTGGGTCTTTTTCTTATATAGGCTCCTATTACCCCCCACCCCATCCCAATTTTTCACATTTGCTGTCAGGTCACTCTAGGTGTAACTAATGCAAATCCCCAGGAGTGGAACAAAGCAGGTAACAGCTGAAGCCGCTCCTCCACCCCTGGAAATAGCCCCCGGCCTGGTTTGACCTGGTTCAGCAGACAAAGGGCCCTGAGCAGTAAAACAGCCTGGCCTGGGAAGAGGGTGACTCACTGAGAGGCAGGAGGCTGGAACCAGAAACAGCCCTGCAGGAGGAGACCAGCCAGGCCTGCCCGCACGCGGCTCAGTGGGTTCGTGTGTTTTAGACACTTTCATTCTGAGGAAACAGTACTTTGCCTTAGGAGCTCAGGCTGGGCACCGGCTGCCCCTGCCCTGGCAGAACGGGACAGCGGGTGCTGCACTGAACTCAGACCCACGGAGGGGATCACAGAGAGTCCCGAGGGTCTGCAACCTCGGGCCCGGCCTGGAGGTCATAGGATCCTGCCCTGAGAAAGGAGGGCTGGAGGCCTGAATGGGCAGCCCCGTAGGGTGAGAGGGGCACTGTGCGTCCCACCAGTGATGGCAATACCAGCATCAACAGAGGTGCTGGGGCTGCCCACCAGCCCCCAGCCTGGGTCTGGAGGAGCCAGAACCTCCTTCCCACAATGCAGGAGAGCAGCAACAGGAACTGAACCCAGAGCTCTTAAGAGGCCACACAGATGCTGTGGAATACGCTGCCCAGACGAGGAGGCAGCGTGGATCAGCCAGATGGTACTTCTAACAGCTGGGCCGGAGTCACGTGGCACCCTGCCTTGAGACGGGATGGGCCCGGGCCAGTCTTTCTGTTGAGGAGCAGTGGCGTGGAAGGGTCAGTTGGCTTGCTGTTTGTTTTTTCCATTAGAAAGTCAGGCCTCATCCTCTTGGCTTTCCTGGGAAGACTCTGGGTAACAGAGGAGCAGGAATATTACATAGGGAGAGGGTTGACCATAAGAAGGTAAGAATGGCCGTACAGGGTCAGACCAATGGTCCATCTAGCCAAGTATCCTGTCTTCTGACAGAGGCCGGTGCCAGGTGCTTCAGAGGGAATGAACAGAACAGGGCAATTATCGAGTGCTCCATCCCCTGTTGTCCAGTCCCAGATTCTGGCAATGGAAGGTTTAGGGACACAAAGAGCATGGGGTTGCCTCCCTGACCATCTTGGAAAAAGCAAACGCTGGTCTGTCAGGAGGACATGGCCGGCTAGTGAACCTGACAGTGTCCTGCTCCTCCTTTTCCCCATGTGTCCATAGGAGTTTCATCAGGGGTTGCCGGATATGTTCGTGTCCCACCCCACTGTGCCCCTCCTGCCATGCTGTTAGAACTGCCCTGGCTGGCCCATGGATGGGCCAGACCCTCTCTAGGGCGCCTGGGGGAGGGGAGAGGCTGTAAGAGGAGGTGCAGGGTGTTTCCAGTACACTGGAGAGAATCTCGCCCGAGCTAGGAAAGAAAGCGTCTGAACGCTGGGCAGGGGAACATCCCCCTCACATCCCCGGGCTGTTCAGAGTGATGCCAGCTGCCACGGTGGCCCGGCTCCCAGTGTGTGCACCCAGCGCCTGCAGACTGGCTGGAGCTGGGACTCCTGCAGTGGCTAGTCGCAGGGGCAAAGTGTCCCTGGCACATACAGAGGGAGGATGACTGGACGGCAACCCAGGAGAGCTGCATCCAGTTCCCACCTGTGCTACAGGCTGCCTGGGGGACTCTGAGCAAGTCTCTTCGTCTCTGCAGACCTGGCCAGTGGGGTGAGAATCCTTCCTCTGTCTGACTGGCTCAGTGGGCAGAGTCGGTCTCTCACTGGGCAGCACCTGGCACAATGGGCACTACTGCCGTCCAGTGGGTTACTGTGAATACTCCTGTGCTACATGGGTCCCACGCTGGGATTGCCACCTCCTCTGATGCCCCTTAGTCCCTCCTCCTCCAGGACACGCCCTGCAGACCCCTCTTCCTTTCCTAACCCAAGACGGGCCCTGTGCAGAGGGAAGAGTGGGAACCCGTCTCTCCTCAGCCACCAGGGTGTCCTACCCAGGGGGCCGTGCAGGCACTAGGCTGGCAGCTGGTGGTCTGATCAGGAGGCCGGGTGGCTGCTCCCTATGGCCCCAGCCCCGGCACACAGTAGCCAGATCGGCTCATCTTGGCTGCTGGGCAGGACGTGGCCCTGAGCTGCAAAATAAGCCGTTCAAACAAGAGAGTCTTTTAGCAGCTCGCAGCCTCCTTGGCACCGAGGCCGTCTGCCGAGGCCTCGCGAGGGCAGCAGTCCATCTGCTAGCTCCCTGCCCCTTTGCATCTTGACAGGCTGGCCCTGGGAAATGCCAGGGGCTAGGGCTTTTGCAGGCAACCCTCCCTCAGCACCATGGCAGGGCTAGAGGACAGGTCCAGCACCGAGGCAGACACTCCTGTGCTTCAGTGTGGGAAAGGCTCCGCCAGCCAGTTACTGCCCCCCTGCCGGGAATGAATGCACAGTTCCGGGCAGTTTTGGGAGTGGCAAAGCGCACGCTCAGCTGAGCCACATCACACGGCTCCCCGGATGGGCCCGCAGGCATGGGACAGGCTGGGGTCTCCCTGGGCTTTGCAAGGTGGGCACTTGGGGATACAAGAAAGCCAGGATGTGCAGGATCGGTTCGTCTTGGCTACTGGGCCTGGGGGTAGAAGGGAGCCCGGGGCAGGGACGGGGCCAGATTGCTCACAGAGCCCACTCCACTCCATCTGTTTGTTTCCCAGTGGTTTTTCCCCTGGGAAGGGAGCCAAATGCAGAGAGCTCTGGCTCCCCTGAGCACCTGCCTTAGAGGTGAGGAATGGAGGTGGAGAGACGCAAGGAGGGAGAACCTGCTGCAGACAGGGCCCAGTTCACGAGTGGGGCAGTCTGAGGGCAGGATCAGGGCTGTTCTCACCCCAGCACAGGGGTTAGGGACTCTAGAGGGTGGGCAGGTCTGGCTCAGGCTTTGGGAGGACAGGTGACCCACCGGAGAAGGGGCTCAGCATGCTGCAGTACATGGGCAACAAAGCAAACCAGCCGGGTTGAACCATGGCAGCGGGCAAGTGCCACTTGGCACCCTCGGTCCATGGGACTAGGAGTGGTAAGAACTCATGGCACAGCTCCTTCTCCCCAGCAGGCCATGTAGGGCCCTGCTCTTGACGGGGGCTCTGCAGGGGAGGGGGGCTCTCGAAGGCAACGCACGCTAGCGATTTCAGCATGGGCAGGGTTTGAACTCCGGGGCCCAATGCAGTCGCCTCCCAAGCTCTTGGTGCAGAAGTCAGAGGACCCCAGGGAGAGGGAGAAGTTGAATATCAGACCCCTGTGGGAGGGGAATTTATTAGCTGACATTTCTCAATGTGCAACGCCTGGAGATCAGCCCCAAACACCCCACTCCATGCCTATTGTGGTACTAGATCCTGCCCCTCTGCCTTCCACCTACCCCAGCTCCACCAGCACTTGTTCTAATGCCCCAAGCTCCTGAGCAGAGTCAGACAGCCACCATCTTCCTCCAATCCATCTGCCAGAGAAAGGTCTCCTCCTTTCCCCCCTCAGACATGGATCCCCCACTCCCCCAACCTCCAAATTACACCTGCCTGAGGCCCTGCATGGCCAATACACCTGGGTGATCATTCTAGGGACAAACAAGTGATCGCTGGTCCCTGTTACAAGAACCTCCTACTGCTGATTTCTCTCTCTGCCTGGGCTCTGCTCAGTTGGACTCCTGCCAACTCAGGGCCCTGGAGATGGAGGGAGACAAGAATCTCAATGCAGATGTGGGGCACACGCTGAGCCTGTCAGCACTCAGTGGGGCTGGCCTGTCACAGCTACTGGCCTGCCCTCATGCCCGTCAAACACTGTCAGGGGGTCCCTCGCTCACCTCACATGGCCCCACCACCACAGGGCATCATGAACCTGCAGTTCAGGTTGCTGCAGCGCATTTCCTAGCAACGCAATCGCGGAACAGACAGGACATCACCAGGGAAAGCCAATGTTTATGGACCATGTCAACCTCCCCTCCCCCATCTGGCCACCCAAACCTCCCCCTCCCGACCACCCAAACACCACCACCCAGCCTCCCTTCCCCCACCCAGCCACCCAAATGCCCATGTCACCCTCCCCCACCTGGCCACCCAAACACCCTGTGCCTCCCCCACCTGTGCCTCCCCAAACAGCCTGGCGTGACCCCACCCACGCTCCTCTCCAAAGCCCTGCTTGCCCTTCCCTGCTTGGCCCCAATGGCCCAGCCCAGGCAGGCTGCTCTTCTTCAGAGAAGCAGCGTGCTGGGGCTGGGGCTAGAGTGGCCAGGACTTCGGATGGCTGGGGATGCCCTGTGCTGGGGGGCCCCAGCTTGGGGGAGTGGGCTGGAGGCACTGGGGCTGCCTGCCCTGTGTCGAGGGGGGGGTGCGTGCCGCCCACACGTCCTCCCTGTGCTCAGGGGCTGCAGGGGGAGGGGTTGTATGCTGCCCATCTCCCTTGTGCTTGGCAGCTGGGCCGGGGAGGGGCGTGTGCTGCCTGCCTGCCCTGTGCTAGAGGGCCAGGAGAGGGGGACCACGCACTGCCTGCCCTTTGCTCCAGGGCTGGGGGGGAAGGGCTGGTGGCCACAGGGAGGGGGAGCTCTGGCGGAGAAGGGGTGTGGATCCTCAGGCTGGGGGGTGGGGCCCTCTGGTGCTTCACCTGCCAGCCATGCAAACGCCTAGGCCAGCCTGCCCTCCACTGCCTGGCCACCCAAATGACCCCGCCAGCCTCCTGTCCCCCGCCTGGCCACCCAAATTCCCCCACCAGCCTCCTGTCCCCCACCTGGCCACGCAAACACCCGTGTCACCTTCCTCTTCCTGCCTGGCCACCCAAACGCCGGTCCCAGCCTCCCCTCCCCAACCTGGCCACCCATACGCCATGCTAGGCAAACACATTCACACCCTACCAGCTGCACCACAGACCCTCTTTCAGCTCCAGCACCCAGTACACCCTCCCGCTCCCTGCATCACACCGCCAGCCCGAGGAACACACATTCTCCACAGACGGAGGCACGGTGCTGAGTGTGCTCGCATTTTGGGCTGTGCGTGTGAGTGTGCTGGTGAGGCCCTGGCTGTGCCGTGGCTGGGTGTGTGTTGGTTGGAAGGCAGCGAGCTATGTTTGGGTGGCCAGGCGTGGTGCTACCCTGGGAAATGAGGCACAGAGGTGACAAGCCCAAGGGCTGAGAGCTGAGCTGGGATGAGTACCCTGGTCTCTAAATCACCCTCCTGCTTCAGCAACAGCCTGTCAGCGACCAAAGGCTGGGGGGAGGGGATCTTCTAGGTTTTTGTAAAAATCTGTATTTCTCATCATAGGAAGTCATCCCATTGGTATCGCTTGGTGGCAACATCCGTCCACAATAGAAGCAGAATGAGATGGGGCGGAGTAGAGAAATCCGGGCTGTGCAGAGGGCCACGGGGCTGGGCAGGCAGGGAGCAGAGCTGTAAGGGGCAGTGGGGAGAGGCACTTGCTGAGCCACGGGGCTCTCTGCTGTCTCCTTGACTCCCACTGCACAGCCATCCCCAGCCCTGCTGCCTGATCTCCGCCCCAATACCCGGGCCAGCTCCCTTCCCCTCTCCCCCAGTTAGAAACTGTTGCCATTGATTCTCAATATCTTTTCCCTGGGAGGTGCTGGGCATAGGGGTGGGGAGCTGGGTGGGGGGTGACCTTTGAGGTCTGGGGACTGTGGGGTTTTAGCTAAAGACTGGAGCGTGCCAGGGTGAGATTTCCAAAAGGCTCATGGTTGAAGCATGACCTGACCACAACAACATTACAGAAATGTCAGCTGTCCTCTGCTGCATCCTTGTGCTCAGCCCAGCACTGTGGTGTTGGATACGAATTTCAGCCTGGAGTGAAGGGCAAGTCTAATGGTCCCTTCTGACCTTAAAGTCTATGAGTCTATGAGTCTTGCAGAGGGAGTCGCTCATTTCTGCTGCCTCTCTAAGACTCCAAACACGTCACCCACCACTACAATAATAATAAATAATAATAATAGGAGCTGTACCTATCTCCTAGAACTGGAAGGGACCTTGAAAGGTCATCGAGTCCAGCCCCCTGCCTTCACTAGCAGGACCAAATACTGATTTTTGCCCCAGCTCCCTAAGTGGCCCCCTGAAGGATTGAACTCACAATCCTGGGTTTAGCAGGCCAATGCTCTGAAATGCTACCACCTCTGGAGGGGAACCCAGCAGCCATTTAACAGGGCACAGCAACACTCCAGTTTAATTTAGGGAATGGGAGAGAAGATCTTATCCAGATGAAACTACCACAAGAGGTTTAGCTACCCCAGGTAGGGTTTGGCCAGGATGACCCTTCTGGGGTATAAAGCACCAGATCATGCCATAACAACAAGCAGGCACAGAAAGACCAGCAGATGGCAACACAGTGCCCCCTTGTACCAAGGTGGGGCATTGGGCCCATATTGAAGAGTGTCCTCTAATGAACCAGCAACTCTATAGCCCACTTCTTCTAGTCCCTCCCTTGCATGTCTCCCATCCCAACCTTGGCCAAGGCAGATCCTGCTTAGCTTGAGAGACCAAAGAAGTGCACAGCCTGAGATCACTATAAACCACGTGGCCAGCCAGGGATGGGCTCCATTATCCCAACACACTCATGATCATGGGGTCTAGGCACCTGCACATCCTGAGGTGCCAGCCAGGGGTGGCTCCAGACACCAGCACGCCAAGCGCGTTCTTGGGGCAACAAGCCACTGGGGGTGCTCTGCCGGTCGCCGCAAAGGTGGCAGGCAGGCTGCCTTTGGCGGCTTGCCTGCAGAGGGTCTGCTGGTCCCGCAGCTTCGACAGACCTCCCACAGGTGTGCCTGCGGGAGGTCTGCCAAAGCCACAGGACCAGCGGACCCTCCGCAGACATGCCACCGAAGGCAGCCTGCCTGCCGTGCTTGGGGCAGCAAAATGCCTAGAGCCGCCGCTGGTGCCAGCGTGTGAATTCCCAAACCAAACTGCTTAGCTGGACATGCCACTAGAGACCACACATGGCTGCACAAACCTGCCAGCCCGCGTTGGCACAGGTGCTACAGCAAGGGGCATGCAGCCCAGCTGCCTTGGGTTCCATCTCTCCTTGGAGGAGGCAAAACAGACAAGCACGAGCCACCAGAGTTAGCCATGCCACCACGCTCTCACACACGTATGCATCACCAAAGGGACCTGCTGGAAGGACAAAGCCAGTTCACTGCAGGTGCCAGGTAGATGGTGCCAGCCCAGTTTCCCATTCATTTTCCACTCCAGAACAGGCTCCCTCACGGGCACCAGAAACTCACTGCCAGAGCCAACAAAATGAAATTCAGGCCTACTCTGATTGTAAGTGTTGCGGGGCAGGGGTCCCGTCCACTCTCGCTGGGGAGCGCCCTGCATGTTGGCAGCACTCTAGCAAGCCATAAGAAAACTGCAAGGCTCAAAACCAGTCCAGCTGAGGACCCGAGTTATTGACACCCAAACCTGGCCTGCCCTTGTGAGCCCCTTCTCTTTGCAATAGCTATTTTCCCTTCCAGTGGTGTCTGGAGCATCATGTAAGTCATGCAGCTAAATGCCCTGGCTGGCTGGAGCGTCTGGTTAGCACCATTTTATACATACTGCCCTGCATTTTCTCCTAGGGCGCCTGAAGTGCTTGGCAGAGGCAGAGAAAGAAATGTCCTTTCTGCTTCCAAGAGGAAGAGAGAGGGGCAGGTTCACTGGAGGGTGACTCCCTCGATAATCTCAGCAGCCCTGGGCACCTAGACCCAAATTGAAATGAAGGTGTGTGTGTGTGGGGGGGGTTAGTTGTTTACTGGTAGTTGTGTGTGGGGGGGTGTTCCTTTGAAACCTGCCCTTACTACAAAGCGTTTGCTTCCACTTAATGAATGTTCATGACACACAACTTCCTCCCGCAATCCAGAATTCTACCCCCCCCCCCCCGCCCAGATAAAGGCAGCCTGCTGCAACTGATGGCTGTTTCCAGAAATGTCTGGGGGGACGGGGACTTTCACGCTGAAGTTTTCTGCTTTATAGCTAAAATAAAGGTGGGGGTATAGGAGGTCTCACAACAGCACAAGGTGAGCGGCACCTACTGAATCAACATACAAACTAGTTATTACCAACCTGCTCCCCCCTGCACTAGTTCTACCATATCAAGCCCAAGACCACCCCACCCCAGAACAAAAAATCCGGGGAGATCTGCAACCAATCTCTTGCAATCTGCACGGAAAGTGACTCCTCCAGCCAACCCCCGCCCCCCCAACAAGCAAACAGCACGACAAAGAGTTGGCAATATCACAGCCCGGTGCACTGAAGGCAACGCGGATTCCCTTACCTTTTCTACCGGGGCGGGGGGAGGACGACGACACAAGCCTCTGCTCCTCACCGCTTTGTGTGTCTCTTGCCTGCTACGGGGGTTGAGATAGAGGGGGGTGTCGGAGGATCGTACCGGAATTTTCACAGCAGACTGCAAACTGGTGAAGCAGGGAGGACAGGTTTCCACGGGGCCCCAGGAGCCGAAGCAGATGCGGAGCTCGCCTGGAAGAAGAAAGAGCTGCTTTCCCTGGAACACCCCCAGCGCCTGGGCCGTCGGCTGCTCCGCCACATCTGCAGCTCCGGAGATCAGGGATGTTTGCCGTTGCCTCTAGCGCTGGATTTGTGTCTCTCCGTCCCGGGGAAGGAGGGTGGAGGGGCTGGTCTCTGCTTCCAGGCGGCAGGCTCCTAGGTGGGGAGGGGGCTTGCGGCGCAAAGCGAGCAAGGGCTGCGGGGAGATGGAAGCGTCTCTTCTCCTCCGGCTTTTTTTTGGGGGGGGGGGCGGGAGTGAGTGGTTTGAAAGGAAAAGGCTGCGGATCAGAGGTGATCGCCTGTTTCAGGGGAAGAGAGGGGAGGGAGGAAGGGATGGTGGGTGGGTGGATGGATGGAGGGGGCTGTGGAGGGGGGTGTTATTTCCCAGCGTGATTTATTGCAGCCCTGCGGAGCTGTCTGAAATTGACCAGCGCTGATCAGTTTCAGACAAATTCTCCATTTCAAGGCTGAACCAAACCCTGGGAGCTGAGCGCATGCCCCCCAGCAGCTCCTCCCCTGGCTAGAGGGCAGCACTAGGACAGGCTGGAGAAGCAGGCACACAGCGCAGCCAGGGGAGGGACGCGCACAATGCAGTCCCAGCCCCGGCCCACCACCCACCTCCCCACATTCCCCAGGAAATCCCTGCAGGAATCCAGCTCCCCCGCCGCGCCAGGAGCAGGGAGGTCACAGGCTGCAGGGACGCGAGGCGAGCTCCTGCGGGTCCAGGGGTGTGAGCAATGCACCTGGTGGCAGGGCCAGCTTTAGGCCAATTCCACCAATTCCCCCAATCGCCCGTGCCCACTGAGAATCTCTTCCCTGGCTAGAGGCACCTTTTTAATTTTTACTCACCTGGCGGCGCTCCCGGTCTTCTGCAGCGCTTGGGCTGGTCCTTCGCTTGTTCTGGGTCTTCGGTGGCACTTCAGCAGCTGGTCCTTCAGTGCCTCTGATGATCTGGAGCCAGTGAAGGACCTGCCACCAAACTTCTGCTGAAGACTCGGAGCACCGCCTGGTGAGTACAAGTCCCAAGTGCTTTTTTTACATTTTTTTTTGTCTTCCCTGCCGGGGCCCCATCGAAACTGTTCAAATTGGGCCCTGCACTTCCTAAAGCCGGCCCTGTCTGGTGGGGGAGCAGTTAGGAAACGATGGCTGCTCTGCATTCCTCTCTCACACGCATCCCTTGCTTGTCCCCTCCCTCAGCCCTGCGGCAAGGCCTGAAAGGATGGTAGATGGGTGGGAAGCCGGAGGAGGCAGGTTCCACAGCAGCACTTTAATTTCTGGTGCCCTTTTCCATTCCCCTAAGCTAGGGGACTTCCGGGGGCTGCGAAGAAGGGGCTAGGTCTAGTGGTTCCATCAGGACTGGTGGAGTCTCTTCTGAGCTCTGCCACCGATTTGCTGTGTGGCCACAGACGGGTCACATTGCCTCAGTTTCCCACTGGAAAACTGCTACTGTTAGTGAAGAGCCTCAGGAGGAACTGCCGGGCTCAGCCTGGGAACTAACGACTGCAAAGTGGTTTGAGGGCCTCACGTGAGAGGGGGTACAAAATCCTTGCAGTAAATGAGCCTGATGTGAATTACGTGGGCATAGAAGGGAAGGAGAGACCAAGGTATCTGGGTGAATGGTGTGTGTGTGTTCAGACTAGAGCTGGGGCTGGCTTGGTGCCCCACTGTAGTGCAAGGCCAGGCAGCATCCCTGGGCTCTGTGCCCACTCCTTGTTGCCAGCATGGGGCTTTGAGTGCATGCAGGCCAGGGGACGGTCCTTAGGGCGCTGGCTGGGAGCCCGTCACCTTGCACCAGTGACCCTGCAGCCAATCCCGATTCTGAAAGGAGTTCTGCCTGCTACTTGGGCAGAAGGGGGCAGCCACAGGGGGGCTGTAGACGTAGATGTAACAAGAGCCCAAGCCAGTGCAGATGGGGCAGGCAGAGAGGAGGGGAATTTGCCAGGATTCGTCCCCTTTCTTCTTTACAAATCTGAAACCTCAGCAACGTTTTGAGATTGGAGCATTTCCAGATACCCCAGAACTCAGGGACAGCGTGGGCAGCCAGGACGATCATGGGGCTATCTAGAGGACTCGCGCTGCCTCTTTAGAGGGGGAAGGGCTAAGGTTACAGCTGTGCCCACATGAACCGGGATAAGAATTAACCTCCAGCACAACAACAGCCAACCACTGCTTTGCTCGGCCAGCCTCGCTCCCGGGAGCCGCCCCTTTTTGGGCCTTCCCCCCAGGAAGTGATGTCGTTTGAGACAGCAAATGTAGCCAATAGACCCGCTTTTCCCTGGCCGCTCCTGTAGCCACTGAGCCCGGGCCAAGTCGGTTCGAAGCAGGGGCAGGTGCTAGGGAATCTGGCCGCGGTGCAATACCAGGGACAGCAGGTCCCTGTGTCTCTCCAGGGAGCCCAGCACACAGCGCCGCCCTGGCCACCTTCAGCGCGTGATGTCACCAGAGCCCCCTGGCTGCACGGCAGCTGGGCGTGACTCGCCGGAGGGCGGTGGTGGCTCTATGGCCCGGGCGGCCTGTGGCTATTTCCGTCGGGCGGAGGCCGCTGCCCAGGCCGGGCCCCACGATCCAGAGCCAAGGGGCCGCCCCGCTTCCGGAGGCAGGAGGTGGGGGAGCGCTGGAGCTCGCGCCCCGCCCAGCCGCGGGGAGGGGAGAGATTCCCCGGCCGTGACTAAGTGGAAACTCCCCGCTGCGGGCAGGGGGCAGCTCGGGATCGCTGGGCAGCGGGCCCAGGTGGGGCCGGGCGGGGAACATGAAGGGCGGCGGCAGCAGAGGGGCCACTGGCTGGTTCCCCTCCCGGGCTGGTGGGGGCTCAGCTCTGCTTCCTTGGGGCCCGCTAGAAGAGCGCCCTGGTGCGCGGCGAGGGTTTGTGTGTGAGAACGGGCTGACGGGGGAGACTGGGGGTTAAGGAGACCCGTGGGGGTGGGAGATTACAGCGGGAGAAGAAGAGCAGGGCCAACTGAGCCCAGCTGGGCGGGGGGGGGGGGGGGTTACAGTAAGCACAGGAGCTGGAAAAGCCCTCTTGGATCAGCAGCTCCCTCTACTGCGGCCAGTGCAGGCTGCTCCCCTCCCCCTGCCTAGCTGCTATGGAGGGTCCCCAGCCACGGGGCTTGCACCCCTGGATCCATCTCACTGTCCGTTACTGTGTCACTGCCTGGCTCGTGGGGCTCTTTGGGAGTGGTCGTGTGACCCGCCAGAGCCCTGAGCTCTGGTCCTAGATGAGCCCCTAACTCACCCTGTGACTGTGGCCAAAGGAGGCCAGCTGTGAAACGGGTGGACAGGGGAGCAGGAGCCTCCTGGCAGAACAGATCAGAGCATTGGCAAGCTCCTGTCCCAGTGACTGGGGGAAGTGGGGCAGCTGCTGGAGAAGGTGGGCAGGAGCAGAAACCTGGCTGGCTCCTGGATGCCTGAGCCAAGCTTCCTTGGAGAGTGGGTGGGTGAGTGGTCACAGCAGGGTTTGTGGAAAACCCATTCCAAAGTTCTCCCTTTAAAAACACAGAGTTCTTTACAAAATGCTGAAGCTGCTAAAGGCTCCGTGCCGGATGGGACAGGGGAGTTCAGTTTCTGTGGTTCTATCATTCCTCATCTTCTTTGCTGCTGCCTGTGAGGGGGGCAAGTTAATTATTTTGGGGCAGGTCTTTGGCCTGTGTTACAGGAGGGCAGAGTGGGTGATGCCCTTAGAATCTGTGAATTGGAAACACACTGCGATCAGCCCCTCATTTCATATGGGCCACAGGTAACCTAGGAGTTAATGTCAATGGAGCCAGGCCATTGAGCTAGAGGGAAAGACTCCAGATCTCATGGCCAGGGCCTCAAGCCATCCTGGACTCCTGGGGCTGACTGAGGCACTGCACAAGGGGTTGGTTGAATCTGATTATCAAATCCATAACCCCTCCCCTGAGTGAACTCTACTGGCCTGACACCCCATCTCTCAGGGTGACAGGTAACCTGTGCTGCCCAGCGAGGGCCGAAACATGGCTTCTGCCCATGAGGCCATGCAGTAATGGCATGTGCACAAATGTCCCTTGTTTTCCCAGCAGCGCTGGATAAGTGGTGAGGATTGAGCAGCTGCCGCATTAGCAGCCCGTTAACAGCCCTCATGTGTTTGCAGGGAGCAGAGAAACCACGGGCATATTCCAGAGGAAAAATTGATCAAGAGGCAGAGCTTGGCCCTTGTCAGCTTGGGGCATTTGGAGCTGTGCTCAGAGAGGCAGAGGTGGAGGGAATAACAGAACAGGGCACTGGGGAATGGGAAGAACTGCTGGGTCTAGGGGGAACAGCTAGTGGCTGTAGCCCCCCATCCAGCTAGCTCAGGAGGGCTGCCCACACTGCACAAGAATACACAGCAGGCAATGGGTGGCAGGTACAATAGGCCAGGGGAGGCTTCCCCTGGTGCAGCTGCTGCCGGACACCTGAACTATGTTAGCTCTGCTCCTTCCCTGAGGCCCCCACTGCCTGCTGCTGCCTGGTGAGTCCTGTCCTGTCTTCTCCTCTCCTCCACTCTTGGAGGTTTTCCCCACTTAGGGGTGGGGGTGGAGTCTTGCAGTGGGCAGGGGAGTGAGCAGGGATGTGGCCAGGGGTGGCTGAGTGGGGAGGTTATGGAGCCTGGGGTGGGGCTTGTGGTGGAGCAGGAGTGGAGTGTGGGCGGGATCATGGGTGGAAGAGATGGGACAGAAAGCTAGCCTTCCCCAGGGGAAGCTTCACCCCAGAACAAAGGAATTGATCCACACTAGTAATCTACCCCTCTTTCCAGTCCCCATCCATGTTAATATAAGAACAGCCATACTGGGTCAGACCAAAGGTCCATCAAGCCCAGTATCCTGTCCTCTGGCAGTGGCCAATGGCAGGTGCCCTAAAGGGAATGAACAGACAGGTTATCAAGTCATCCATGCCTGGTCACCCAATCCCAGCTTCTGGCAAACAGAGGCTAGGGACACCATTCCTGCCCATCCTGGCTAATAGCCAGGGCCAGTGCAACCATTTAGGCGGTCGCCTAGGGCACTGGGATTTGGGGGGCACCATTTTCTTCGGCTGCGACCGCAGCGGCCGGATCTTTGGCCGCCCCAGCTGTCACTGGCATTTAGGCGGAGGGAGCTGGGACAAGGGAGCACGGGTTGGCCGCCTGCAGCAAGTAAGGACGGGGCAGCACCCAGGGGAACTCCCCACCCCAGCTCACCCCTGCCCTGCCTCCTCCCCGAGCACACTGGGGGCAGGGGTGAGCTGCTTTACTTCTCCCGCCTCCCAGGCTTGCGGCACCAATCAGCTTAGGCACCGCAAGCCTGGGAGGCGGGAGAAGTGAAGCAGTGACAGGGTGCTCGTGCGCAGAGCAGGGGTGAACTGGGGGAGGTGCCTCAAGGTGGAGCTGCCACAAGGGGGGTGCCTCAGGGTGGAGGGGGAGAGCTGCCGTGGGGGGGGGGGTGTCTGGGCAGGAGGGGCGCAAGGTGGAAGTTTCACCTAGGGTGTGAAACATCCTTGCACCGGCCCTGCTAATAGCCATTGATGGACCTACCTTCCATGAATCTATCTAGCTCCCTTTTGAACCCCATTATAGTGTTGGCCTTCACAACACCAATGTTTTCCTATCTGCTGGGATGTCTCAGGTGTCTCACAATTGTTCCACCATAATTGTACAAACAGCTTGCACTTCCCATGCAAGGACATGTGAGCAGTGTGATAAACAGCATCACGGCCCTCTGAGGCAACTGTGATTGCCACATTTTACAGCTAGGGAAAATAAAGCACAGAGAGAGGTAAAGTGACCTGCCCAGTCTGTGGCAGAGCAGAGGCTGGAATCCTGGCTCCCATCCACTTCCTCGTGAGCTCCTTCCCTCATGATCCTTTTACATTCAATAACATTGCACACTATGCTAAAAAGAGAGTAAAGATGGCAAAGTCAAGCTAGAAAATGCCAGAGTTAAGGTGGCCTGTGCCACCTTAACTCTATCCCCTTGTCCATATGCATTATGACACAGCCTTTACATCATTACAACCTTGCTTCCTAGAATACCCAAGGAGCTGACTGAGGAGATACCTGAGCCATTAACGATTCTTTTCAAAAACTCATGGAAGGCAGGAGAGATTCCAGAGGACAGACAAATATAGTGGCATTTTCCAATCTATAAAAAGGGAAATGAAGACAATCTGGGGAGTTACAGACCAGTCAGCTTAACTTTAGTAGTAGGAAAGACAATGGAGCAAATAATTAAGCAATTAATTTGCAAACACCTAGAAGATAAGACGATAAGTAACAGTCAGCATGGATTTGTTGAGAACAAATTGTGTCAAACCAACCTAATAGCTTTCTTTGACAGAGTAACAAGCCTTGTGGCAAGGGGGGGAAGTGGTAGATGTGGTATATCTTGACCTTAGTAAGGCTTTTGATACTATCTTGCATGACCTTCTCATAAACAAACTAGGGAAACAGCTGGAGTTACTATAAGGTAGGTACATAACTGGTTGGAAAACCCTTCCCAGAGAGTAGTTCTCAATGGTTCAGAGTCATGCTGGAAGAGCATAGTGAGTGGAGTCCCACAGGGATCGGTTCTTGGTCTGGTTCTGTTCAATATCTTCATCAATGTTTTAGATAATGGCATAGAAACTACACTTATAAAATTTGCTGATGATACGAAGCTGTGAGGGGTTGCAAGTGCTTTGAAGGACAGGATTAAAATTCAAAATGATCTGGAGAAATGGTCTGAAGTAAATAGGATGAAATTCAATAAGAACAAAAACAAAGTACTCCACTTAGGAAGGAACAATCAGTTGCACACATACAAAATGGGAAATGACTGCCTAGGAAGGAGTTGTGATGGGTTCGGTCACAGACACCTCCTTGGGATTGTCAGCTGATGTGCTGAAATTACTTTTGAGCCCATTTTCCCTGCCAGCCTGGGACTCCAGAACCCTGCCTTGTTGAGCCAGACATGCTAGTTTGCTGCAACTCAGACCTAGGTCTGGTCCATGCCACCCAGAGCTGCTGACTTTAACCAAAAACTTCTCAGAAAGTCACTTATTTCCAGCACTCAAACACTCAGCTCTCAATGGGATCCAAACCCCAAATAAATCCATTTTACTCTGTATAAAGCTTATACAGGGTAAACTCAAATTGTCTGCTCTCTATAACATTGATAGAGAGATATGCACAGCTGTTTGCTCCCCCAGGTATTAATCACTTACTCTGGGTTAATTAATAAACAAAAGTGATTTTATTAAGTAAAAAAAAAAAAGGATTTAAGTGGTTTCAAGTAATAACAGAACAAAGTAAGTTACCAAGCAAAATAAAACAAACGCAAGTCTAAGCCTAATACATTTAAAAAACTGAATACAGATAAATCTCACTCTCAGAGATGTTCCAATAAGCTGCTTTCACAGACTAGACTCCTTCTTAGTCTGAGCCCAATCCTTTCCCCAGTACAGTTCTTGTTAGTTCCAGCTCAGGTGGTAACTAGGGGTTTTCTCATGACTGCAGCCCCCTTTGTTCTGTTCCACCCCCTTTTATATATTTGGCACAAGGCAGGAATCCTTTGTCTTTCTCAGGTTTCCACCCTTTCTTCTAAATAGAAAAGCATCAGGTTTAAGATGGATTCCATTATCATGTGACATGTTCACATGTCCTGTGAGAATTCATTACTCACTGGCTGGCACCCACGTATACAGGAAGGCTTACAAGTAAACAGAGCCATTTACAACCAATTGTCTAGGTCAATGGGAGCGATCAAGATTCTAAACCTCCATTAATGACCCACACTTTGCATAATTACAATAGGACTTCAGAGTAATACTTCATATTTCCAGCTTCAGATACAAGAATAATACATCATACAAATAGGATGAACACACTCAGTAGATTATGAGCTTTGTAATGACACCTTACAAGAGACCTTTTGCATAAAGCATATTTCAGTAACATTATATTCACATTCCAAGTATATTTTCATAAAGCATATGGAGTGCCACGTCACAGGAGTACTGCAGAAAGGGGTCTGGGGGTCATAGTGGATCACAAGCTAAATAGGAGTGAACAGTGTAACACTGTTGCAAAAAACCGAACATCATTCTGGGATATATTAGCAGCAGTGTTGTAAGCAAGACACGAGAAGTAATTCTTCCGCTCTACTCCATGCTAATTAGGCCTCAGCTGGAGTATTGTGTCCCGTTCTGGATGCCACATTTCAGAAAACATGTCAACAAATTGGTGAAAGCCCAGAGAAGAGCAACAAAAATGATTAAATGTCTAGAAAACATGACCTATGAGGGAAGATTGAAAAAACTGGGTTTGTTTAGTCTGGAAAAGAGAAGACTGAGGAAGGACACGATAACATTTTTCAAGTACATAAAAGGTTATTGGAAGGAGGAGGGAGAAAAATTGTTCTCCTTAATCTCTGAAGCTAGGACCAGAAGCAATGGGCTTAAATTGCAGCAAGGATGGTGTAGGTTGGACATTAGGAAAAACTTTCTAACTGTCAGGGTGGTTAAACAGTGGGTTAAATTGCCTAGGGAGGTTGTGTGCCTAGGGGAGCCGGGGTGGTATTTCCCCCATTTTCCACAGCGGAAATGGAGGTACAGAGGATCAAGCCAATCGTCAATAGCATCAGCTAGTTTTGGGTGCTCTACTGGAGATATGTGTGAGATTTTTAGAGCACTCCACATTTTATAGCCCTGTGTCTGTTCAGAGCCCAGCTCCCATTGACTGCAGTGGCTGTGGTGAGTACTCAGCACTTCTGCAAATTAGACCCCAGTGGTCACCTGTGAAAACACTTACCTGACTTGCTTGGCATCAGATAGGAACACTGTGGCACAGGCAGGGATGGAATCCAGTTCTCTAGGGCAGCATTCAACTGTTTAAACCATGAAACGATCCTTTTTTTCCTGCCTCATTTACTGTTCACCTTCCAGCTTCTATAAAAATATATGAGGCAGGGGATTGCCTCCTTCACTGCACAGTCCTGCCTCATCCCCTAGCTGGTCCGTCTTGTGCACTGAATGAGACGGGATCCTATGGACATGTAATTATGGATATCTGTGATCATGTAATTAAAGACTTGTATCATAGACAAAGGGGCAGAGTTAAGGTTGCATGGGCAGCGTTAATTCTGGCATTTCCTGTCTTTTGAGCACCTGCCTTTGCTACCTTAACATTATTTGAAGTAGTTTTCAATGTAATTTCCTACATTTTTTAAAAAACCCTTAAACACTGAAAAACCCAAACTGCAGACCCATTTTGACCCTGCCCCATGAATCACCTTTAGCTCTACAGCACCAACCTACAACTTAAGTCGACTATTTGGGCCTGCCACTAGAGGGCGATGGCGACATACATTTTGCCAATGGGCTTCTCAGCTCTTTGCTAGACAGAGAAGACATGCTGAGTTCAATTCCAGGTTCTGCAGGGGAGTGTCCTCTAGTGGTTACAGACCCTATTGCCCGCATCTCCCAGCCTCTCCCTGTTCTCTTCTGCTCCTGTCCCCTCTGATGCCAACCATGCTTCCACTTCGACTCATCCTTCCCCACCTCTTTCCAATCCCCTAACACTGAATCCCTCCCTCTGCTCCTGGTCTTCTCTCCAGCTCCTGCCCTTGCCCCCCCTCTTTATAACCACCTCCATCCCTTGCTTCTGCCCTTTGCCTCCTACTTTTTCCTGTCTCCCTACCTTCTGCCCCCCTCTGCTCCTGCCCTGTCTCCAGTTCCTCATGCCTTTGCGTTCCAGCCAGGCCATTCCTCCTTTGTGCAGTCTGGGCACCAGCAGCCGCAGGGAGGGTGTTGAGAGTACAGTTGAGACAATCTCCAAGCTTTCAGCTCCAGTGCCCAGCATGAGAGAAGCCCTGACAGCCAGGAGAAGCAATTGCAGGGCAAGTTCTGCTCAGCCCCTGCATCCATGAGATGGGGCATGCTCAATTGCCGTGCAGAGATGGCGCATGTTGGCACTAAGTGCAGTGAGGGGTGGGAGCATGCCCAGGGCACCCAGAACCCTTTGAGGAATGTAGCTGCCGGTTTCTAAGAAGTCCCACCTCAGCATGCATGAATGGAGATTTTTCAGCTGGGTTGAACAAGGCCAGATTTGGGGGGATTTTTACCAAAAGCACCACCCTGACACTAGCCCCCACCCCTCACATTCCAAGTCTTTGCTCCATAACATGAAGGCACTAGAGTGTCTCAATAAAAGTATTGGAATTTTTTTTTAAATACATGGGAAAACAATCTTGTGATGGATTCCCCCCCCCCCCCCAGCATGCCACCTGATGTACTGGGATATCACTGAGCTCACTGGTTCCACCAGTCCGGGCTCCCTTACACTGTCCTGCTGAGCCAGGCTCTCAAGCCTCCTCCAGCACACACAGGTAGGGCCACACCCAACTCTGGGATCAGCTCTGCCTGGGAAGACTCAGCTCAGGGATTGCGCAGCACTCAAGTGCACACCCCCTCTGGAGTGTAAACCAAAAATGATATTGTCTTGCACTGCACAGAGAATTGTACAGCATAAGCTCATGAAATTCGCTCCCTCTCTCAATGTGGAGGAAGATCTGCACGGCTTTTTTGCCCCCCAGTTATGAATTGCACAAACTGGTTTATAAAAAACAAAAACAAGTTTATTAACTACAAAGGATAGATTTTAAGTGATTGTAAGGGATAGCAAACAGATCAAAGCAGATTACTGAGCAAATAAAGCAAACATGTAAACTAAACTTAATACATTAAAGAAACTGGCTACAAGTAGTAATTTCTCACCCTAAATGTTTTAAGCAGGTTGTAGAGATTCTTGTAGACAAACTGCTCTTGCTTGCAGCTTAGATATACAGATATTCCTTTCACAGGCCAGACACCTTCTAATCTGGGTCCAGTATTTTCTTCCCCAGATCAGTCTTAGGTGTTTTCAGCAGTGGTCTTGGGTGGGGATTCAGTGAAGAACCAACCACAATTAACTCACTTCCCTGCCTTAAATAGGATTTATATATGGTGGGAATCCTTTGTTTCCCAGTTTGATCCCCACCCACTATTTGTGGAAAAATACTAGCAGACCAAAATGGAGTCCAGGATCAGGTGACATGATCACATGACCCTGTAGTGTCAAAGTAGCATCCCAGAAAGCATCTTCCAAGACCTATTGTTCTCCCTAAGGGCCCATCCAGAATGGTTACATTCTGGCTGGTTGGCATTCCCCAGATGTAAGCCCGCTTGTAATTGTTACATAGTTAATATTCCTATCTTTAGATACAAAAATGATACATGCATACAAATAGAATAATCATAGTCAGTACATCATAACCTTTCCAATGATACCTCACATGATCCATCTTGCATAAAAAATATCTTAGTTATGCCATATTCATATCATAACATCTCTATTAAGAATATGGAGCATGGTGTCACAAACATATTTCCCTTAATCTTGTTCTTGGAAGTGGTTGAGCCATTTTAGCTGAAATGTAAAATCAGCCTGAGGTGGACACTGAGACTGGGAAATTTCAGCCCAAATGGTTGAAGTTTGGCAAACTTATAAGCAACAAAAACTAGGGTCTTATAATGGAAAATGTCAGGCAATCTTAACTATAGACCCTGCTAGTTGCACTGGTTTCACTGTAGGGATAGCTGAGCGCTGCTGGGCAGCACTCATGGTACATGGGAAAAGGGTATAAGAGTAGGTGGTTTATGGGGGATTAGAAATGGCCTAAAGTTACAAAATTCAGATGTGGATTTCATTCCCCCCCACCCCCCACCAAGTCTGGAGCAGCTCGAAATTGGGTCAGGCCCATCTCGAGAACAGACAGAAACAATGTTTCCCAGACTGAAGATATTAAAATTAGACCCATGCGTCCTGTGGGGTCAAACCCAAATATTTGTGTGCGGCTGTCATGCTGTTGCATGGTGCCTGCTTGAGCATGATGCCCTCTGTTTATCTGCTGAACTCGGGCACTGCCCTTGAAAGATTTCCTGCCTTCTATGGCTGCATGTCTCATACCATGCCCTGAGGGGATCCTCTCTGGGGGATGATCAGCCGCTTAATACAAGGCCTCTGTGCTGGTGCTGCCACGGGCCAGCTAGTCCGAGCTGTGGCAGGGGTTTTCCTGAGGTGCACTATTGTCCACTAGGAATTGGACTGAGATGTGCCAACTCACTTCCCCTGGGCTGCCCCCAGCCCCTGCTGGCACAGCATTCAGCCACAGCAGGGCTAGGTTTGAACCGGTGCCCTAGAGGTGAAAGCGCATGGATGATCTTTTAGCTCTCCAGGGCTGCATTGCGCAGGAGGAAGCTAGCTCTGGAGGAAACAGGTGTTTGGCCTGTTCCACCAATCATCCAATATGGGACCCAGGTAACCATCGTAAGCATGCGACTTGGGAGCCGCATGTGGGTTGCTGACCAGGGCTTACTTTGTAATGAAAGAGGTGCTGGGGCTCAAGCAATTCTTTTACTTTAATAACTGTGATAAATGAAGGGGTGGGGGGATAACTTCCTTTTATGGACACCCAGCCAGCCAGTAGCTATAAACTCCCTCTTAGTAGCTGTTCTCTAATTGCTCTAGCTGTAAAGAGTTACTCACTGTGATGCATAAGTAAAAGAAAGTGAGTAGGCACCTGGTCAAAAGAGCCAATGGGAAGACTAGAACTTTTTAAAATTGAAAAAAGACTCCCCTTTTGTCTGTCTGTTGTTGTTCTCCTGGGGAGAAGCGAACAGGGCAGAGCTATGTTGTAGGAAGCTTGGGCCAGGTATGAAAAAATCATCAGCATCATACCTAGAAACTACTCATTTAAAACCCCAGATATGTAAGTAGATCAGGAAATGTCTAGGAAGACACGATTAGGTTTGTCCCTTTTATTTCCTTATGGCTTGTGGATTCCTCTGTGCTAATCCCAGGTGCTTTTGTTTTGCTTGTAACCTTTAAGCAGGGCCTCAGTTAAACTATTGTTGATGTTTAATCCTTGTACTTGCTCTTTTAAAATTTAGCAGTAGCCTGAGTTCCCAGATGTATTTTCTTTCTCTCTCTCTCTCTTTTTTTTTGGTTAATAAAATTTCCCTTTTTAAAGAATAGAATTGGATTTTTGTGTTTTAAGAGATTTGTGCACACGTTGTTTAATTAGCTGGTGCCAACGGCTGATCTTTTTTTTTCTTTCTTGGCAATTCCCCGGGGGTGGGGGTGAAAGGGCTTGAGGGTACCCTACAGAAAGGAATTCCCAAGTGTGCCTTCCTGGGCTCTCACACAGGTTCTGCATGTGGGTGGTGGCAGCATCTACCCATCCAAGGTCAGAGAAAAGCTATGACCTTGGGAGTTTAATACAAGTCTGGAGTGGCCAGTATTAATTTTTAGAATCCTTGCAGACCCCCACCTTCTGCACTCGAAGTGACAGAGTGGGGAATCAGCCTTAACAATAACTGACACAGCAACCCCAGAGGTGCCAGAGCTCTGAACTGCTGAGCCCGGAGGTGCTGGGGCTCAGCCCTGGCAAGCCCTGCCTCTGACCCAGGCAGACAAGATGGGTTCAGCTGGGTTCCTTGTTCTGACAAACTCTGTTGTGGCAGTTCCTCGGTGACGTTACTCTCCTTGGTTCTCTGCTTGCTCTCTTCTTGCCACTCCCGCTGGTGTTGCCAGGACTGCATTGCAGTGGTTCCATCTTGCTCTCTTCAGCCTGGGTTAGCCCCCAGGACCTGTTGCAGGGCTGCTGTTCCCGCTCTCACCACAGGACTGGATGGGCAGAGCAGGGGTGGCTCTAGGCCCAGCAGAGTCCCGCAGGGTGAGTTAAAGCAGCTCCAGGCAGTGTCCCAGGCCCCTATGGGCTATGGGAAGCAGACAATGTCTGGTACACTGCAGTATTCAATCCCCACCCTCCTGTCCCACTCCCCCTATGCTGGCGCTGGGCATAGGACTCCACATGCTATGGGCCAAAGCTTGGGTCCCCCTGGGGGCTGTTTGTGCCTCTGAAGTGGTATAAATGGACCTGAAGGAGCAGAGACACTGGCCCTGTAGTTCCAGAAACTGATTTGGTCATTACAAGTCTGTACGTTACAGAGCAGGATTTACTAGCAGCCTGGGAGAACATAAGAACAGCCATACTGGGTCAGACCAAAGATCCATCCAGCCCAGTATTCTGTCTTCTGACAGTGGCCAATGCCAGGTGCCCCAGAGGGATTGAACCTAACAGGCAATGATCAAGTGATCTCTCTCCTGCCATCCATCTCCACCCTCTGGTAAACAAAGGCTAGGCACATCATTCCTTACCCATCCTGGCTAACAGCCATTTATGGACTTAACCACCATGAATTTATCCAGTTCTCTTTTAAACGCTGTTATAGTCCTAGCCTTCACAACCTCCTCAGGTAAGGAGTTCCACAAGTTGACTCTGCGCTGCGTGAAGAAGAACTTCCTTTTAGTTATTTTAAACCTGCTGCCTATTAATTTCATTTGGTGACCCCCTAGTTCTTGTATTGTGGGAATAAGTAAATAACTTTTCCTTATCTACTTTCTCCACATCACTCATGATTTTATAGACCTCTATCATATCCCCCCTTAGTCTACTCTTTTCCAAGCTGAAAAGTCCTAGCCTCTTTAATCTCTCCTCATATGGGACTTGTTCCAAACCCCTAATCATTTTAATTGCCCTTCTCTGAACCTTTTCTAATGCCAGTATAACTTTTTTGAGATGAGGAAACCACATCTGTACTCAGTATTCAAGATGTGGGCGTACCACGGATTTATAAAAGGGCAATAAGATAGATTCCGTCTTATTCTCTGTCCTTTTTTTAATGATTCCTAACATCCTGTTTGCTTTTTTGACCTCTGCTGCACACTGCGTGGACATCTTCAGAGAACTATCCATGATGACTCCCAAGATCTCTTTCCTGATTAGCTATAGCTAAATTAGCCCCCATCATATTGTATGTATAGTTGGGGTTATTTTTTCCAATGTGCATTACTTTACATTTGTCCACTTAAATTTCATTTGCCATTTTGTTGCCCAATCACTTAGTTTTGTGAGATCTTTTTGACGTTCTTCACAGTCTGCTTTGGTCTTAACTATCTTGAGCAGTTTAGTGTCATCTGCAGACTTTGCCATCTCACTATTTACCCCTTTCTCCAGATCATTTATGAATAATTTGAATAGAATTGGTCCCAGAACTGACCTTTGGGGAACACCACTAGTTCCCCTCTCCATTCTGAGAATTTACCATTTATTTGAGCAGGGGCAGGTGGGCAGTAGCGCAGCCTTTCAGGACGTGGGAGGTCGCCTATGACTGATGAAAGAGCCAGGGCAGATTTTCAAATTAAGAAGGAGAAGAAGACCTGGCACTTTCCATTAGGAGATCACAAAGCACTTTACAAAGCGCATGCAGGTAGGGAAACTGAGGCACAAGCTGGGACTAGAATCCAGGTCTCCTGAGTCCCAGGCCAGTGCTCTACCCACTGTCATACTGACTCCATGGTACCCAGCTGCTCCCATATAGGCACTGAGCAACTGCTGGTCGGGTCCAAGGCCCTGTCCTGACAAGCACAAAGAGTGTGATTTTCACTCAGACAGCGCAGGCGAGGTAGCCTAGCATGGCTGAGGAGCCCTTAGAGATGCAGGTCCACTTGTCTCAAGCCAGGCTGGGTGGCCACATTGTAGCCTAGGTGAGCCTAGTCCAGACAACTGCTTCAGACATGCTAGCCAGCATTTTACCTGAGCTTGTCATGCTTCCAGCCTGCGGCTAACACCAGCTCGCTCACCACTGCAACAGATCCATCAGGAGCTGCTGACAGATTGACGTGGGGTCTGGGATGTAGAGGAGAGGGAGCAGCTGAGGAGCAATGTGGCCCAGAGCGAGGGGCAGTGGGAAAAACAAGCAGAAGTGATGGAGATTATCCCTTCCCAGGTATCCCAATATCCCCCTCCATTGGGCTGCTTGTTTGCAGCCAGGGGTGACTGGAGCTGGCAGTGTTTAATCAGGTAACAGCCATGGGCTAGTGGGCGCTGTCCGGTCTCCACTGCCCATTGAGGGGAGCTGGCAGAGATGGTAGCACTGGTTCGTGTGTCGGAGGCTGTTTGTATTCAGAGGGGTAGGCTGTGGGAAGCTGCTACTTGATGTCACTTTACATACTTTGCAGAGTGCCCAGAGCCTGCAGCCCCAGTGCTCGTTGTTGCTCTACATAGAACGAGAACAAAGACATGGACTCAATCCACGAGGGGCTAGAGTGGGAGCTGCTGGGTGCGATCGCCAGGCTGGGAAGCTGCAGGCCAGCTGTACAGCAGTGGAGAATCACACCCATGTGCCTCTCGCACCAACAGTCCAGGGAGTCCTAGATTCCAAGTCCAGAAGTGACAACCAGGCTCATCCGGTCTGGCCTCCTGTCTAACACAGGCCTTATGATTTTGCCAAAGTAATTCCTAGAGTAGATCTTTTAAACAGCCACCTGTAACGTGCAGAGCAGGTGCCAGCTTATGCCAATGTCCCCGCACATCAATGGAACACTGACAATTGCAGATCTGGAAGCACTCTGGCTCCCTGTTGCGCTAGCATGGTTAAAACAGGGAATAAGATTTGGAGAGTGTGTTTAGTGTTTATGGAATGCTTGTGAGCTGCTGCCAGCATTAATCTCCCTTAGAGCACGTGTATCCCCTACTGAGTGGTTATACTGTGAGCCTCTGGGATTGTGAACCACCAGACAGGAGAGAGACTGTAACGACAGACTGATCTCCAACAGCAGGTGTCATGTCCTGCCCAACAGGAAAAGTCCATCATCACCAGGAGGACTATCAGGGGATGGTAACGCTCTCCCCCTCCCATCCACCCTGAAGATGAGACATGCAAGTGGATTCCTTCCCTCAGCTGAGTTTGCAGCTCAGCACACATGGCAGGAGGGGTATACAAATCCTCTATTCTGCTTGGACTCCCGGGCAAGGTGTTTGAGGCATAAGCAAAAGCCCCCCAGCTGTTTAGGTTGGGCGCATAGAGATTATAGAAGTTTCTATTAATTTCTGAAATGTAAGATTGTAACCAGGACCGGCGCTAGAGATTTTCGCGCCCTAGGCGCACGGCCATTTCGCCGCCCCGCGCGCCGCTCCCATGGCTCCGGTGGAGCTGCCGCAGCCATTTCTGCGGAGGGTCCGTTGGTCCACGGCTCCGGTGGAGCTGCCGCAGCCGTGCCTGCGGCAGCTTCACCAAAGCCGCGGACCAACGGACCCTCCGCAGGCACGTCTGCGGCAGCTCCACCGGAGCCACCTGCCGCCCCCCCCGGCAAAATGCCGCCCCCCAAAAATCCTGGCGCCCTAGGCGATTGCCTAGTTCGCCTCAATGGAAGTGCCAGCCCTGATTGTAACTCATTTGTGTGTATGGACATTTACCTGCTTTACATGGTACATAATTCTCTCATATCCTTCTCCTATAACAGATCGCTTTAGACAGTTTATCATAGGTAACTGGCTACAAGCATTGTCTGTGGTGTGAGATCTAAGGTGCAATTGACCTGGAGTAAGTGACTGGTCCTTTGGGACTGGGCATAACCTGACCATTGCTGTGATCCTGAGTGTCAAGGTAGGTTTGACCTGGGTGGTAAGATAAATCAGAGGACCCCTGTGACTCCAGGTTTAGGCTATGATAGCACTAGGGGGGTTGACACTTGATAACTGGTTGGTGAAATGTAAGTACAGACCTCACAGCCCACATGGGGGCTGTGTCCTGGTTTGTGGCAGTCTGCCTTGAGGTTAGTATGCTGCTCTGGAGTCACTGCAGGCAGCATTACAACAGCCCATCTTGAGTTAAAAGTTGTCAGTGGTGGCGAATCCCCCATGAGCCTTAGTGAATTGTTTCAGTGGTTAACCACCCTCACTGTTAAAAACTTGCACCTCATTTCATTGTTACCAATGTATGCCAAAGCTCTTTAGGTTAAAGCCCTCCCACTGGTTCTACCAACAGGGACTTGGAAGGGCAGGGCATCAGTGGAGTTAGAGCAGGGATGAATCTGGTTCTCAGCCACTGGCTTGTGGCTGCCAGGAAGTAGTGGAGCTGGGATGAGAATTCCTGACTCCTAGTCCTGTGCTCTGACCACTGGCCCATTTCCTCGGATGCAGCAGCTAGACGGGAAAGCAAACAGCTTTTCCAATGCATTTCTCAGTGTGCCCCTGGCTCCAGGCATGGGAAGTTGCACTGAATGCTCAGCACAGAGAATCCAGTGTTTCTCCAGTGGTTTGGGCAGACAATGGTTTGAGGTGGCAGAAGCTGCTTTAACAGACCTGGAGGCTGAAAGTCTCTAGGCACAGAACGGGGCAGTGCCAAGCTCCCTCAGCCCACTGTGCACTTTCTTGGAGGGACCCCCACCCCCTTTCCTGGAGCAGAGAGTAGCTCAGTCCCTGCGGGCCTTCTCCTGCTGGCAATGCCAGGGAGGGTGGTGCTGGCTATGGAGGAGGCTGGGCAGCGGGGCCTGGGCAGGTGGGCAGTGGTCTGAGCTGGAGAACGAGGGGGATGGAGAACGAGGGGGCTTCATCAGACAGCGGAACCCAGATCCAGATGACCCTGCCTTTATGAGGCCGCCCTCCCCTCCCTGGCATCTGTTGGCTCAGGGCCCTGGCAATGTGAATTCAGGCCCTGCCAATGAGCTCCAGTTGGCAGCTGTGGCTCCACATGGTTCCCATGAGGCTCAGGGTCCCATCCCTCCCAGCCCAAGGACCATCTGGCTCCCTCTCTGGGAGTTCCCTGGTGCTCGACCTCCTCACTAAGCATCTTGCTGGCTCAGCTGTTGCCTCCCTCCCCAGAATCAGCGCATTGCTGGGGAGTCTCCTAAGGGGCTGCAGTACCAGATGCTTAGCCATTAGGGGGTGCACCAGGAAAGCAGTTGCTGCACTGTACCCAGCCCTGTGGGCATTGTGCTTTGCACTGGGGTGAGTGCACCATGTGCCGGGCAGGGGAGAATCAGCCCTGCAAAGCGCTGGGTTTGCGGTGTCCCGGCCCTGCCCATCCCCATGGGACAGCAGCCAAACAACCACTATCAAAATTGGAGAGTGCCTGCAGGAAGGGGCTCCCTCTGCCTGGGGCACGATGTGGCCTGTGCCAGGGCCTAGAGTGACCAGATGTCCCGATTTTATAGGGACAGTCCTGATTTTTGGGTCTTTTTCTTATATAGGCTCCTATTACCCCCCACCCCAATCCCAATTTTTCACACTTGCTGTTTGGTCACCCTACCAGGGCTGGATGGGAAGGGGGCTCTCTTAGGCCTGGCGATTTAGGAGCCAGTGATCCTGTGGCCGGATGAAGTCACATGCCTGCCTGCAGGGACTTTTTTGCTCCTCTTCCACTTTAAATCACCCATGTTGGATGAAGGGGACCCCGGAGTGGAGGTGGAGCCTCTGGGGCTGGCCGGATGCTGAGTCCCATACCCAGCCAGCCCTGGCATGCCTCACTTGTGTGTGTGTGGGGGGGAGGGGGGAGGCTCTGTCTGCATGTTCACCTTTGGAATGCAGCTGATTTGCTGCAAAGCAGCCATGTGCTGCTGCTGGTTCTCCAACATCTGGAGGGCTGAATTCCTGGTGGGAGAGCTCACAGCTTCCTGCCAGCACAGGCCACCGCTTGGCAGGCCCAGCAGAGAAACAACATGGGGGAAGGGGGCGGGGGGACTCCCTGTGTGCTCAGGAAGGCAAGAAAACCACCCTCAGAATAGGGCCAGGCCTGCCAGAGCCAGACAGCACCACACAGCCTGAGCAAGACAGTGCCAACACAGGACACTCAGCACAAGAGGTCTGTGGCATGACACCAGCAGCTGGGGGAAGCCCTCCCCCCGCACCTGAGGTCCTGTCCTGTTGCTCTGCAGGGACAGGGATTCAGTCCAAGGCCCAGCCCAGACAGCCTATCTGCACTGCCCTCCGCTGTCCAACAAGTGACTCACCACAGATGCAGTCCCAGATTCAGTCCCAGCTTCTGAAGCTCCTAGGCAGGTAGGAAGACAACAGCGCCTCCTGCTGGCCAATTTCAGGGGATGAGTCAATGGGCTCCAAAGTGCCCCCAATTCAATGCCCTTAGTTGGAGATTATCCCTGTTTGGGGAAAAGGGAACCCGAGGGAGAGGGAGTTGGTGAGAATCCTTGGTCTGCAGAAGGGCTAAAGGCCATGCTGAGAGAACTGGAACCCATCCACTGGGGCACCTGGTTTTGCTGGTCCTCTCCTGCCCGTGCCCTTGGCACACTTGGGATGCTCCTCCTCTGGGCAGCACCCCCTACACCTGCACCCTTCCCCTGGGAAGGCTGCAAAGCAATGGCACCTTCTGAATGATGGGGCAGGGCCTGAAGGCTGAGCTGGGCTCAGGCTGGGCTGTTGCTTTAGTTCTGTGCAAATTTGGTGCTCATGAAAGCAAGGAGCACACTGGCTGTGCCAGGTGTAGTGTGCTTTCACAGCTTCCTTCAGCTCTGCCAGTACCCTCAGTCCCAGCCTGCAACCCCCTGCTATTCCACTCCCAGGTTCCCCATGCAGCCCTGCCAATGCCCCTCAGTCCCAACCCACAGCCCCGTCACTCCAGTTTTGCTCTCCCACCCCTACACAAACAAAATTGCCAGTGCTGAGTCCTGCTCCGCCCCCCACCCCTACTCCTCTAGTTTTGGGGTCTCCTCTGGGCACATGCTGCCAGTTCTGACAAATTCTGGTTTTCGTTCTTCGAGGTGGGCACATGCTCATGACCTGCAGGCTCAGATACCATCAACTTACTTCCCAGGTGATGTGAACCAGGAGCACCTGGTTCCAAGGCCAAGCATTTGGATGGGGTCTGTGCCCAGGAATCTTACGCATCTCCTGCCTGGCATAGCTGGGCAGACCCAGAACAGAGACCATCTGCTTTCACGCCACTCAGAAATCCTGCTGGGCGGGGAGTCCGGGACAGGTCAGTCCTGAGCACTAACATAGCCAGCCCCTGCTGCAGAGAGCCAATAACCACCTTGCCTGCAGCAACATACTGGGTGCAGGAGTGAGAAACCACAAAGATTTCAGGCCACTGACCCTGCCAGCGGCTTAACCCCTTCAGTGCCTTGGGGGGACAGACAGTACCCACTGGATGAAGGGAAGCTCTCTGGGTGCTGTGGACACACAGGAACCCAGGTGTTCTGCTGCCTCCCTGTCTCTAGCACCACTTCAAACTGGGAGCAACCAAAAGTCCGATGCATCCGGTGGCTGTTTGTGGCCTCCATCAACTGAGCTTGTGGTGCCAGCCTGGTCCCAAGGGCTGTGTGCAGTACGGGTCACTGTCTCAAGGCCTCCTCAGCAGGATGTGGCCAAGGACCGGATTGGTCCTGGAGCCTGAACTCACCGCGCACACGAGGACAGGGCTGAACAGACTAGGAACAGGCTGGGTAGGGGGCAAGCTTGGCCACATGGAGAAACCAAGGATTTGGTCTCCAGGGCCGTGGAGCCAGCACTAAAGAGACAAGGGGGGACGATGGCTGCTGGGGAGAGAGAGGAGTGATCCTGGGATGGCCACGGCTACTACATGGCACACAAGCCGGCACTAATACCCATCCAAGACTAGCCTGACTGTCTGGTAGATGTGGCTATACGCACGGGGGTGGGCTGAGAAGGGTTAAACCCAGCTCCCCACAGGGTGAACCCAGGACCCTGCATTTGGGGTGTCCCTCCATGGCTGGGGGAGGGAGGTTATCAGGTCTCCAGCATCCCCATCCCTCCTTAGCTGCATCTCAAAGCGGTGGGCTGGCGGCAGGAGGAGGGCTCTGTTATCTCCACCCCCTTCCCCCACCAGCCCTTTCTCCATGTCTCCCTGGGGCTGGGGGAGAGGAGTGTTTGTAGATCGCCAGGCCCCAGGCCATGGCTGCCTTTCACAGAGGCTGCAGGAGGTTGGTTTTGGCAGGTCTCACTTTCCCCCCTCTCCCAGATGCAGCTCACCTTGGGGCTGGGGGATGTTCAGGAGTGGGTCCCTCCCCATGTGGGGGCATAGCACCGGGCAGGATTTACCTGTTACCAAGAGGGGGCACAGCTGGACTATAGCCAGTGCTCACTAGATCCTGGCCATCCCACAGGGGCTTTCAAACCTTCCTTGGCAACGATTCTGGGAGAACAGTTTGGGATAGAGCAGATCCAAGGCAAGAGAAGGAGGCCTCTAGTCTAGACCATCCATCCCAGCCCAGGGGAGGGATTAGAGAGGCTGCAGCATCCCAGCACCACCAGATCTGCTCCTCCCAGCCACTTCTATGCTCAGGGCAGAGGCAGTAAGCATTATAGACAGGCCCTCGCTGAAAAGCTAGGGCTGGACTGACTACCCTGATTTACCAGCAGCCAGTGGCAGCTGGTAACATAGGGTTAATGGGGCTAAGCCTCACCCCTTCTGTTATTACTTTAAACAAACACACACCCCTTTGTGGCAGGTGCAGTGCTGCTGCTCCCCTCCCCCCGCATTGGGATAGGGAGCAGGGGGTGGCTGATCCAAGTGCCTTCTGCACAGCAGGGGAGAGGCATCAAGCTCCTTCCTCTGTGGAAAGCTAGAGCAGTGCTGGAAGCAGTGTGTATGCCCTTTTTAACCCCCAACCCCTGAAGAGCAGGTGCAGTGCAGAGAAACAGCTGGAGGAACTGGCAGGGCTGTGATTTTAAGGAGCCAGCCAGTGTCTGTGTTTGAGGAAAAAGAGGGATGGGGGCTTTTGGGCCAGTTATGGGGCTGAAAGGGGCCTGTGACTGCCAGAGGCAGAGCTGAGTGGGAGGCAGGGGCTCATGAGTTTGTATCTGGCAGGAAGTCTGGGAGCAGAGTGGGATGGGGCTGTGGATTCATTTTTCAGGAGGAAGAGCAGCGGGAGTCAGATGACCCTCATGTTCAGTAATTGGTTGATTTGGGGCCAGAAATATTTTCACGGGGGGGTGGTAGCTGCCTGCCAGCCTCAGCACTCATCCTGGGTACGTGCTGTCTCTGCCTGCCACCGGTGCCAGGTGGAATGGGCATCCGGGACAAGGGAAAGGAGAACGAGCTGCAAAGTGTTCTCTGCCTTCTGTTAAAAGGGCACCATTGCAGGAGATTCAACTAAGGAGCCCTTTGGGGGTTGGCCAGCTTTGTCTGTGGGCCAGCCTGTGGCTGGAGCTGGAGGAGACCATTAAGGCCTGTTGGAGGGCTGCATGGAAGAGACCCAGTTGTGGTGGCTGGTCCCAGGTTTGGACCCTAGAGCACCTCTGACAGCTAAAGGGCCAGTTGGGCTCTGTGCTGGAGATGTTATTGCTCATGGATGTTCCAAGGAACATGACCGGAGCCGCTGGCCTGGATACACAGACGTGCAGCTGAACTCTGCAGGTTTTTGCAGCACTTTTATACAATGTAAAGACCCTCTTGCTCTGCCACTTCTGGCCTTGGCTGGCTTGTAAGCACTGGGAAAGCATAAAGCCATAGTGATGGGACATAGTCCCCAGGCCCTCTCCTTTATCCCTGCTCAGTCGGCGTGTGGCTTTCTGGATCCTCTGCCATGTCCTAACTAAGGAAGCATTTGCCCTGCTTGGTCTGTGCATGAATCTAAGTGCTTCCTCCAAGCAAAGGACGATGGCGTTTTCATCAGGCTAATGTGGCAGTGGAGATGTGGCAATGTCAACATCATTGCAGTCTGCTGGGGCAGCCACAAAATACCAGGGGTCAGGGATCAGGTCAGAGGGTAAAAGACCAGCTGAGCAGGGCCAGCATGCCCCATCGTGACAGCATTCTTTGGGATGCCAGACGACGTGTACATGGCAAGCAGAAACTCAGGGCAGCGAGTCTACAGACCCGGGCTCCGGGGCTAAAAATAGCCCAAGCTGAACATCTACACAGCTCTGAAGCTTAGGGAGAGGGCTGGCCTCAGTGCTGAGTTTACAATGGCGCCAGCGGCTCCTTTTGAGCCAGGCCCGTGCTCAGAAGGGGCCCCGTCATGCTCTGCTTGCACTGCGTCCCAAGACCCCCCACAGCTTGCTGGCTCCCTGCCGCCCATCACTTGCTCCTCAGGCCAAGGGATCCTCTCAGCCCCCTGGCTCCAATACCCTTCTTCTTTCTGCTGCCTGCCTGGACCCCAGTGCACCTCTGGCTCTGGTTAGTCTCTGCTGCCCACCACCTGTGGGGCCCTGCCTGTCTCCCCAGAGCTGAGCTGCCTGGGACTGGTGCAGAAGCCTGGCCAGTCTCAGCCAATTGGGGTGGGAGGGAGGGTGGGGGACTTGCCTGGGCCCCTCCAGGCAAGTGCGTCTTAAGAAAGCCCGGCCGGGGCAGGCCCTGGCCTGGCTGATCATGCCACTCCTGAGAAGCCAGAGTGATTCCAGGCCCCAGGACCAGCTCTGGCTGCACTTATCGAATGGGTCTCCGTGGGGTGCTGGGCTGTGAGGTGGCAGGGAAGATCTGTGTGTGTTGGGGCACTAGGGAGTGGGGCGGGTTCTGTGGAGGGTGCAGGGCAGTTGTGGGGCTGTGGGCAGGGGGGCACTGGGCAAGGGTGGTGTTGTGCAGGGGGTTGTGCATTTGTGGGAGGGACTGAGGGAGGTGCTGGCATAGCAGTCTGGGGGAGCTCTAGCCATAGGGAATTGGAGGGGATGTTCCAGTGTTGGGCAGGGGGCTGTGTGGCGCGGCATAGGCCAGTCCCTTAGGGGAAGGGGCAGGCTGGCAGCACAGAGCTAGGCGAGCCCCTGTGCATCTGGCAACTGCTGGTTTGTAAATAGTGCCCTGGGCTGGACGGAGCGGGCCAGCCCCTGCCATGCCATGCCATGCCCCATTGCCTCTGCCTGGCCCTTTGCTCTAGGGAGTAATGTCCCTGTGCCATGCTCCATTGCCTCCATGGGGGCCCACATACATGTTTGGCGCCAGGCCCTCAAAAAGTAAATCCAGCCCTGACTGGCCTGAGCTGCAGCCCAAGCCCAAATATTCACACAACTATTTGTAGTGCCGTAGAGTGAGCCCGGATCTGTAGACTTGCTGCTGTGGGTTTCTGTTTGCCATGTAGACCACCCCCCGGTGGCCTCCAATGTTAACTCTGATGTCTTGTCATGTCCTTATAGCTAACAGGCCTGACTGGAGCTTCGTTCCCAGCTGCCACCATCCTGAGCTTTCATGAATGTATTTACCAGCTGCTCACATGATGCCTAACTCTTGCTAGTGCTGCCCTTTCATGCTCAACTGAAAAGAACCCACAAATTGAGAAATACTCTAACCTTCTATTGTTACATGGGAAGAAAATGCTGTAATCTTTCTGGGTTCTCTGGTGATTCCTGTGCTGCTCTTGTGGCTTAGGCTGTCTCCAGAAACCCTTCAGGGAATTTCTTATTTTTACTTGAGAATTTTTTTTGTAGTTAAGCTGCTGTTGAACTGTTTCCAGTGAGGACACTGGACTTTTCCATGAGTCTATTGTCAGAGATGGACAATCCTCCATGACCCTTGGCAAACTATTCCAATGGTTAATTACTTTCACTGTTAAAAATTGGCTCCTTATTTTGGGTCTGAATTTATCTAGCGTCAACTTTCAGCCATTGGATCATGTTATATTTTGCTCTGCCAGGCTTGAAAAGCTCATTATTAAATATTTGTTCCCTAGATAGGTACTTATAGACTGTGATCAAGTCAACCTTGAACATTTTCTTTGTTAAACTAAAGAGACTGAACTCCTTGAATCTATTGCGATAAGACAGGTTTTCTAATCATTTAATTGTTCTCATGGCTTTTCTCTGAACCCTCTCCAATTTATCAAAAGGTGGGGGAAAGGTCCTTCTAAAGGGAATACACAGGCCGCTGTGGGGCAAGTTCCTATAGATCCGCCAATTTGCATCATCTCTCACCTGGAGGACTGCTGCTATGGCACACGGGAGCTCAGTTTCCATGGACCACTCAATCACTGGACTCTCTGAGATGGCCAACAAGAATACCCCTTGGAGTGGTGTGTGCTTTTTATTGTAGATATCTGTGTGTTAGGAATTGGACTGAGGCCTGCCAACTCTTTAGCAGCCTGGGTGAATGCCATTAGAAAGTGACCAGTCTCAGTCACTCCCTGCCTGGGCTGACTTTGAACTGAGAACCTATTAAAGACAGGCTTTAATAGCAGTCCCCTGAGTGAGCCACTAGTGTCCCCAAGGCCTTGTTAAACAATGGGCCTTAGGTTCTTAATTTGTACTTAAAACTACCATTGAAACTCCTGAGAACAGATCTTGGAATTTGGGCCACTGTGAATGAATTGAACTGACTGGCCTGTAACAGGGAATGAGATGCCATTCTAAAGATTAGCTACCCTGCATGCTGAAGTTGTTTAGATATATATAATGAATTTTTGGAATAAATAACTTCTTAGTAGTTGATCTGGTATTATAGGAATAATAATAACCTGACACCATTGGCTGAAATTAGGCAGCTGCTTTTCTGTTGCTTATCCTGAGGCTGAACAGGACAGAAAGTGGCAGTACTCTACTAATAGTGAGAGCAGTGCTCGCTCTCTTCCTTTTCCTGTGATTTTTTGTCTCTGCACTTCTCTTCTGTCTTTCTCCCACATTCCCTGCTGTTATCTTTGTATTTCTGCACTCCAGTTTTTACTTTTTCCTGATTTGTCACTTTTTTAAAAACTCTTATCCCCCTTTCTTGCTTCTTTGCCAGGCTCAATGTTAAAGAGATTGCAGCAGGGAACTGATTAATCCCAGGCCCTGATCCTGCTGCACAGACTTGCCAGCATGCTTAACTTCATGCACTGTAAGTGGTTCTGTTGAGTTCATTAGAGCTACTCAGTGCATAAAGGTAAGATGTGCATGTTACCAACTCTTGTGATATTCGGTAGTTTTGTTTTGTTTTTAAGGCACCAGCTTTAAGAGAATCACAGCTGTCACTTAAAAATTCTAACTCTCCTGATTGCAGAGAAAAGCTTGTAAATGTGATCTCTATACGCTCAAAACCGAGAAAGCAAATAGAAAGTATCCACAATGCATTATTTATTTAAGCCAATTTCATGATCTGCTAGGGCCTCATTCATGATTTTTGAATATACTATGCATAAATCTTTGCAGGGGCAGGGTTTAGGATTGTTCAGTTTTTCTCCTGCATCAAACTCCCTACGCATTGAGCTGTATTATTACAAGGGGAAACCGGCTTAGTCAGTTTCTGCATAAAGCTCAACTAGATGCAATAGGAAACTGACTAGGATTAGTCAATTTCCCTTGGCCTCCACCTCCCCTGCTGCTGGGCTCATCTTGGACCTGCCCCCTCCCCCATTTTCAGCTCCTCCCTTCCAACTGCTGAGCAGCAATGTGAAATTAAGACTATTACTTTGCAGGGGGAATCTGCAAAGTTTCAGTACATTTTACCAGCCCCTGGCACCACCTGTTCCTCTTCCTTCATCAGTGGGGCTAGTTCTTGCTTTCGCACTTGATGTTTACATCACAAGAAGTTGGATAGACTCAGGCTATATCTACAATACAATGCCTTGGAGTTAAACACAGTTTACGCTGACAAGTTTTTCTGCTGCTGTAGGAATGCCATCTCCCTGAACAATGCCAGCAATGCTGACAGAAATACTCTTGGGTCTCGCTGTGTCTACACTGGCAGGCTTCAGGGGTTCTGTCATCAGAGGTGTAGTTTTTTCAGACCCTGATCAACATAGCTATGCTGGTACAAATTTTAAGTGTAAACCAAGCCTGAGTCTAACTGCCACTGATCTGACCCATATTCACCTATGTTACAGGGTTAGTTGCTTACCCCAAGAGCTCCTTTCTGTAACCTATTGCTATTTCTTGCTACTGTGGAATAGCTGTGGGTAGCTATTTCTTGCTATTGTGGAATAGCTTTATTGCTGTGTCCAGTGTTGGCTTCACTAACATTACTACAATATTACAGTCCTGTCCAAACGTGTACCTACTGCTGGAGAAAAGATCTACCACTGGAGTTTGTGTTAACATGCAAACTTTGAGAGAAACAACAGCCAATTCTCCCACATCATTAATTGGACACCTGTATTAACAGCTGGAAACTGTTTTCACAACACCGCTAGCAATTCAATTCCAACTCTATTTCTCTGATCTAGTGGTCAGGGCCATTGTCTGAGAGTCAGAAATCAGAAGAATTATCCCTAACTCCATCATTAGCTATATGACCTTGCACAAGACCCAACCAACATACCCTAGTTTATCCATCTGTTACTTGGGGATGATGCTTATCTGAAGAGGGGAAATTATTGTATAGTGGTTTTTGTCTTTCACAGTTTTCTTAAACACATATATACATACGTGTGTACATTAACTTATATGGAATACTGTGTCCCTCTCTCAAGGGGAAGTACTGCATATACCTTATTGTCTTTAAAATCCCTGGATACCTTGACTGGAGCCTCTTATATGAGATGGAACATTAAAACTGACTGAGTTGCTCTGGCATGGCTACATAAGGAAATTGGGTTGGTACAACTACATTGCTCAAGGCTGTGAAAAATCCACACTCCTGAGTACGGCAGTTAAACCCACCAAACCCCAGTGTAGGTAGCACTAGCTACCACCTCTGAGGGAGGTAGATGAACTATGCCAATAGGGGAACCCCATCTATTGGTATAGGTAGTGTCCTCACTGAAGCGCTACAGCAGCCCTGCCTTAAGTGTAGACAGGCCCTAAGTTATCATCAACAGCAGCTGATAACAGGTCTTCTGTAGCAATCCTCATTCTCAAAGTGCTTTACTAAAGAGCTCAGTAGCACTAGCCTCATTTTGTGGGGAAACTGAGGCACGGAGCAAGGAGGTGACTTGCCCAAGATCTCCCAGCTCTGCTGTCATGCCTGCTGTGTATAGTACCCAAATCTCCTGCGTGCTAGTTTGGTGCTCTATCCATTAGGCTGCACTGCCTCCCACTGTGCACAACTTGGGGAGAACAGGTATGGAATTCCTCTCCTTTTGTTTTCCCCTCCTCCCATGTAGTTGGGGTCCCAGCTGGCTCAGCATAGGAGTTCACCAAAGCAGAGCAGGGCACATCTGCTATTTTCTCCTGTTTCAGGCTCCCAAGGGCCCTGAGGTGAGAGGCTGGCCTTCATGCACAACCTAGCCTTGCCTATTGGTCTGGTCAGTCTGTGGTAGACAGGCACACAGGATGAGTCTCCTCCTCACACCTGCTAGTCAGCCAAACAGCAAAGCAGCCTGTGGGTGGCTGGTTGCCAGAGGGATCCCTGGCATCCTGGCAGCTGGGGATGGTGGTAGTTAAAGGGGGGATGCAATGACATCAGCAGGGTGTGGGGTACAGCCAGGGCACAGTATGTACAGTGGGTAGAGCTAGGCTTTAGCAGGGTAGGAGTGCAGTGCTAGGGCAATGATCCCTTGCTGATGCTTGCTCACCCCCTTCTCAAGCTGATAGGCACAGATTCCCCCAGATGGGCTGGAAGCGAAGATCCCACGTGAGGCCTGACAACTGGCACAGCCAGGCAGTAAGGAAGGTGGGGGCTAAGAAAGGTGGCTCCCCAGGCAGGGTATGACTCCCAGAAATGCCCCTAAAAACTTATCCTAGGCAGTCCCTGTAATAGACATGGGGCTGGAGCAAGCCCTGGGGTAGCCTGGAGCAGGATTCAAACTGCGCGGGGCTCTGGCCTGGTGCACCAGCCCCCAGCTTCACGCTGCCGCCCCGGGGAGCGGGGTGGGGAGAGAACCGGGCTGGCACCCTCCGCCCTGGGAAGGGTCATCCTGAGGCAGCCAGGGGCAGGCCAAGTGTGGGGTTAGGACTCCCGGCGATCCCCGCAGCGCAATGCGAGCTGGGGGGCGGACACTGGCCGGGCGCCAAGAAGGTGCTTTCCGCAAGGGGGGGGGGGGTGGCGCTGCGGCCTGTTCCCGAGCTCCCGCAACTGGGCCCGGCGCGACCAACCCGCGCGGGGAGCCGAGCGCGGCCCAGCTGCTGTCGAGGCTGCTAGTGTAGAGCCAGCGCGTTCCCCGTCGCTCCAGTCCGGCCCACGCGGCCGGGGGAGGCGCCGCTCCTGGGCGGGCCGAATCTGCACCGCCTCCGTCCGGGCTCCCCGGATCGCTGCGGGGCTGAGCCGTTCAGCTGCTCGCTAGCCGCTTCCCCGGGTCGCCACTGCCGAGCTAGCCCGCGGGGGGCGGACATGGACCAGTGCAGGGCGACTCCCCCAGCTCAGACGCGCGCTCCCGCCTCCATCCCCGGGGCAGCTCTAGCTCCGTGTCCCCTCCCCGGCCATGCTGTGTGCGCCGCGGCGCGATCGGCCATGCAGCCTCCCCCACGTGCGGAGCCAGCCCTTCCCCTCCCCTCCCCTCCCCCGCCTCCTGTGCATCCCATTCGGGTGTGGGGCAAGCCCTATCCCTTCTTGCCCAGTGCAGAACCAGTCCTACCCCTTCACCCCCGTCCCCCATGTGTGGAGTGGAGCCTGCCTCGTGTGCATCGCCTCATCGGCAGGGCTAATCCTCTCCCCTCCCCACCCCGCCGCCGCGTGCATCCCGCAATTTGTAGCTGGCCCTGCCCCGTGCATTCCCCTCCATGTGCAGGGCCAGCCCTACACCTCTCTCCCACTCCCCCGTGCGGGGCCGGGCCTGCCCCTTTCCTCCCCGCGCATTTCCTTCCCCCTCCCCTCCATGTGCAGGGCCAGCCCTACACCTCTCTCCCACTCCCCCGTGCGGGGCTGGGCCTGCCCCTTTCCTCCCCGCGCATTTCCTTCCCCCTCCCCCCCCATGTGTGGGGCCGACCCTGCCTCGTGCATTCCCCACCCCATGCGCGGGGCCGGCTCTGCCCCTCCCCCCGGCCGTGCATCCCCCGCCCCCCTTGGCTGCTCCGGGCCCCGCTTGCCAAGCTGTCAGCTGATGGGCCGCATCACCCCGTAGTGGCGCAGGGAGCCGGGCAGCCCGGGCGCGGGTGGGGGCGGTGCTGGGGAGCGGGCTGCGGCGGGGTCGCTGCGGAGGGGAGACGCGGCGCTGCGGGAGCCGTGCGAGAGGGCGGCGGAGGCCGCGGGGGCGGTGCGGAGGGGGCCGGGGCGGCGGCAAATAGTCCTTTGTTTACATGGGCCGGTGGCTGGCGGAGGCGGCGCCGCCGGGGGAGGGAGCGCTGCGCTCGCACCAGCTGTTTCCCGCCTTGAGCGGCAGAGGCGCGGCGCGCTCAGCTGGGGCCGGCGCCCGCATGGAGTACTTCATGGTGCCCGCGCAGAAGGTGCCCGCGCTGCAGCACTTCAGGAAGTCGGAGAAGGAGGTGATCGGCGGGCTCTGCAGGTGGGTGCCGCCCGCGCTCCCTGGGGGGCTCGCGGGGCGCGGGCCGGGCGGCGCGGCTGGCCGGAGCACGTGGGGCCGCGCTCGGCGCTGAAGCCCGGGGCCGCGTGCGGGGCCCGGCGGGAGCACCGCGCCGCCGGGCTGTGGCGGGGGCCCCCTGCTCCTGGACCGGGGTGCGGGCCGTGCGTGCCCTGCCTGCCGGCCGCATGTTGGGGGAGCTTTAAAGGGGGGTGTGTTTACTACGGGGCCTGGCCGTGACTCGGCAGCCCTCCCGCGGGGGGCGGGCCCGCGCGCCGGGGCCGCCGGGACATGTAGTGCGGCGGCCGGGGCCCTGTGGGGGATGTAGGCGCCCGGCCACGCTGCCCCGCACAAAGCGGGCCGGGCCGCGTGGGCCGCGTGCCGCGGCGGAGCGAGGAGCCGCCTGCTCCCCGCGGAGAATGTAGCGCCCCAGCCCACGCGTGCGCGGCCCACGGTGCCTGCAGCAGCTGGCAGGGGCGGGCCCAACCGCCGCTCGCCACAGGCTGCGGGGAGGGAGCGGGCCCAGCCCAGCCCAGCGCCGTGGCCATGTGGCCGCTCCGGAGGACTGGGCTGGACAGGTGCCTCCGGCGGCGCGGCGCCCCTTGTTCGAAGGGCTGGTTACAGCCCGGGCCTCTGCGCCCCGAACGAGCCCGGAGCCGCGTGCAGGCTGCACGTGGAGATACACTCCCTGCTGGGCCGGGGACACAGCCCGCGGGCAGCGCCGCTGTGCGGGGCCCGGAGTACCCACTGAACCTGTCGGGCCACCTGGGGAGGCAGGACTGGTGCCGCTCAAAGCTGGTCTTCTCTCCCTCCCCCGGGGCACGTTAATCCCCCCCCCCCATCCCCTGCAAGTATATTTGGATCTTGGAGCTCCACTGTTGGTTGACTAAGTTAAATAGCACCACTATGGCAAGAACAAGGTGTTAAGTTAGTACATGCAGTGGGGAAACTCTCCCAGTGCCTCCAGAAAGATGCCCCATTTCTAAATTGGGGACATGCAAATTACCAGCTGTATGGATACCGAAAGGTCGAAACGGATGTGCTAAGCAAGGCTACAGAAAGTCCTTTTCATCATCTTCTTTCATGCTCTTGCCCATCTTAGTGGCCTGGTGGGATTCACTGTATAGAAAGAGTTGGACTCTTACGCTTGTGTACTAATCTTCAGAATGAAAACTGGGAGGGAGGGAGCTAGAATATGCGAATACTGTAACTAACTTGGATCCATTTACAAAGGGGGACCTGCTATTGAGCAGCTTGCCTCATGAGAAGGAAATTGTCCTTCATGCTATTGTATTAATATTAATGAGGATCACAATTTGGTGTAGTCTTTATGCCATATGGAATTGCTTTGTACCTTAGCATAAACTAATACATATGTATTTTAAAAAGTACCTTCAGGATATTCTCTTAATTGTGGGAGCAGCACTAAAATATAAGTTTCTGTCTGCCTACAGGATGCTGGCTTTATTTGAAATGTCTCACAGCTGGCCTACTTCCTACTCAAATATCAGTGCTGGACAGGTGGTGATGGCCATCTATAGTTAACCGCAGTGGAGATTATAACCTGTGTTTGAAGGCCTGCCCAGAAGGGTGCCACCAACAGAATTCTTTCTGTAGCTCATTAAACTTTATAGTTTAGGATAGAAAAAAGGAATCCTTCCATGAGCACCTTGAAGCTGTATTCATCTAGAACAGTGGTTCTCAACTAGGGGTCTGGGGGCCACGAGCAGGTTTCAGGGGTTCTGCCAAGCAGGAAGAGTGTTAGACTCAATGGGGCCCAGGGCAGAAAGCTTAAGCCCTGCTGTGCAGGGCCCTGAGCCTGCCACCTGAGGCTGAAGCAGGAGGCTGAGCAACTGTGTGAGGCGCCCTGTGGCAGTTGCTCTGCATGTTACCCCTGAACGCCAGCTCTGGCTTTTCTTTGTAGAAAACAGTTGTGGCACAGGTGGGCTGTGGTGTTTTAATAGCACGTGTGGGGGACCTTGGGAAGAGAGAGGTTAAGAATCCCTATCTAGAATATCATGCTTAGAAGGGCACTGACCATTATTTTGGGTAGAATTTTACAGAACAATGAATTCACTCATCCCCTGGGAAGTTGAGAATAAAATCTGCATCTTTTCAGTTTCACACACGTTAGATAGTTACAGGATAGTTGTCCAAGGGTGTTATTTCTAAATTTATTTTTTATTGTTGGGAGGGGGGAGCACTGAGGTGCATTTGTTTTAGATTAATAAAACCACCACAACTTTTGTGAGAGACAGAACAGGTTTGTATCTTTGCTTTCACTTGGTGATTGGAACATTTTCCGCGTGCCACCAGGATGACATTATCGTCTTAGACTGTAAGGGGATAACTTCCCACAGTCTGCTTCACTTCTGAAGGAGAAGATGAAGTTCTACTCAAACACCTGGAATGCTGTAGGAAGGCTGTATCCCTAGAGTTCTTTGGAATATCATGAGTTTGTAGAAACTCTGTGATCATTTTCTGTAGGGATTTCATTTTATTCTGACAAGTTTCAGAGTAGCAGCCGTGTTAGGGCTGGTCTACACTACGGGGAGAAATCGATCTTAGATATGCAACTTCAGCTATGTGAATAACGTAGCTGAAGTTGAATATCTAAGATCGGATTACTCACCCGTCCTCACCGCGCTGGATCGATGTCCGCGGCTCCCCCTGTCGATTCCGCAACTCCGTTGGGGTTGGTGGAATTCTGGAATCGATATAAGCGCGCTCGGGGATCGATATATCGCATCTAGATGAGATGCGATATATCGATCCCCAAGCAATCGATTTTAACCCGCCGATACGGCGGGTAGTCTAGACGTAGCCTTAGTCTGTATCCGCAAAAAGAGTAGGAGTACTTGTGGCACTGTAGAGTCTTTAAGGTGCCATACGTACTCTCATTTTATTCTGAGACTTCTTACTAGTTTGGGTACACTTGTGCAGGAACAACTAGCACTGGTGAGTGAACTTGTTTAAAATACCACCTTCATACTGATGAACAAGTCATTGGTATACAGACTGGAAGACTGACTACTGCTTTCGTCTCCATGTGTTCAGTGTCTGGAGACTGGTTTATTGATTAAGTGGGTCTCATGCTAAGTATAGAACTTCAAGAATCTCCAGCGAGATTTTGTCTCCTTCAGCTGTTTTATAGCAGCTTTCTTCTGCTGAAGTGTTTGTACTTAGCATGCAGATATCTTCCAAGTGAAGTGTGGTTATTTTATTGATTCCCAACTAAATGAGAGCTGAAGTTACAGAGACAAGGAGGATGGGGACCAAAGTCTGTTGGCAAGAGAGACAAGCTTTTGTGCTTATACAGAGCTCATCTGCCGGTCTGGGTGAAGTTACAGGTATTTCATGATGCTGCCATAGAATAACCTAATGCTGTGCTGCGAGTTCTAGTCCAAGACTCAGCATGTCAACACTGGTTTATGTTGGTTTCCTCTCCCTTGCAAATGAAACATGGGGCAGAAGTGTCAGGGACCCCATGGCAGAATTGGTCCACTGTCAAAGACTTACGTGCAGTTGGTAGTCTTCTGATCCAGCAGATTAGAGCCTGGTATGGTGCAGGCAGGTTCTAGGCAAGCTTATTCCTGCCTAGCTGTATGCAAGAACCTTGCTTTTCATCTGCTGCGTCCTACTTTGCGCTGGATTTCTTTTGAGCAGAGACTGAGTCAAATTGAATTGTATTTTTGTGTGTGGGAAGGGGCTAGCATGAAAATCCATTGAACTCGCTTTATTTGTGACAGACATCTAAATCTCCACTCTAGCCTCCCCAGGTAAAAGATCAGGGTACTAACTCCCACTGTCCTATTTAATCCACCAGGCTAGCTTCTAAATGCATTTTTCTCTGTTTAGTTCTGTTGCTTTTTTAAAAAGTCTTTCCCCAGGAAGAACAGTTGGAGGGGAAGGTTATGAGAGGTCCCCGATGAGGAAATGGGCTCTTCCTCTTTCTCTCTTCTTAAGAACCTCTGCTTCCTAGATGGCCGTCTTGAGCCACCTTGGTCTAATTTCCTCATGGGCCAAAGGTTTAGACTCCCAGACACAGATAAGAGCTGGGGCTCATACTTGTGCTCAAAGGAAAGCTATAGTGGCCATGTGCAAGACTTCAGGGTTGCATTTGCAAAAATAAACAAACTAGGCATCTGCAATCTGCTCCATCTTCTATATGGGGATGATGATCAGCAAGGCTACAGGCCCAGCTCAGGCCAGAATGGAGCAGATCACTGCCTTGTTAAAGATATGGATGACTTGGGATTTTTAGTGTAGAACAGTTGGACTTGTGGGTCTCGTTCCAGCCAAGCTTGGGTTAGAGGAAGTCCTGCTGCCTCACTCACTGAGGTTGGCCTTCTGGCTTGTGGGTACCAACCAGGTTATTTCTGGATGGATCCAGGGGGAGTTTGTGGGATCACTGGTTTTGTGAGGATGCAGGATAGGAAAGAGTTAACCTCAATGTATGTCAGAGGGGTTGTTATATCCTTCTTTCTTTCTACAATCTATTCTTGCCTCCCCATTTCCTGTAATGAATGGTGTAACCAGAAAGAGTTTGATCCCCTACCCCAGTGTAATCCCTTATTCCTCTCCAAATATCAGTTTTACTCAGCCATAGCTGTGTTCACTGCAGTTTGTAACTTACCCGCTGTGGCTACTACACCTTGGCTCCTGCTCCTCTTTGCTCATCTCACTCTCTGTTTACCTGATGTTTTGTCTTCTGCATCAATGGAGATTTTTGCGGACACTGACGCTGACAGTCCCCAGCATAGAGCTATAGTGCTGGAGGTGGAGGGCCCCAGACTAGAACTGCCTATGCCACAGTTCAGGTTTGAGCGTGAATCTTGTTACTTTCAGGGCACAGTGTAAGATCCTTCCCTCCATACAAGCTTCTTCCCCCTCTGCTTGTGGAAAATAGCCTGGCTGCCTCCTCCTGGCTCATACGGTTAAAGTGCCCTCTTTTGGACAGGAGCTATGGTGTGGTTTGCAGAGCAGGTTCAGCTCCTATTCTGGACAGTGGCCAACCTGACTATGAATGTGCCTACATTCTGCAATGTTGAGTAGATTCAAGATGCAGCTGGATAAATGGCTTTTCCCGACATAACGCTTCTCAGCCCTAGGGATACTTATTAACCCCCCCCCCCCCCAAAAAAAAAAAAAGTATAAAGTGGAGGTGGAATTCTTGCTACTCTGCTTCTACCTCATCGCTTATTGTCTCTGATGCAGAGTGTAGGGCTGCATTGCTGTCCTCTGATGAACCGCAGAGAGTACGTGACCCCACGCTCCGCTGCTAGCAACCAGGTCCTTGTGTGTCCCAGAATCCTTTGTGCCATGTCACCTAGCACTCCAGAGTCTAGGTTCAGTGACTTATGGGATGCCCTTGGCATCTGAGGAGAATTCAGTTGCGACTGTTGACTGCACTTCATCAGGAACTGAAGGAATGTCTGGGGTCATGCTAGGCCCTTCTCTTCAACACCCCAATGCAACCAATTCTGTCAGTTTTCTTGGAGATAAGTTGTAAGCTCGCTGCAGTATCCAATCTGAGGGATCCATTTTTGCTGGTCCGTTTCATCAGTGTTGTCCCTCCCCTCAGAAAAGGTGATTTGTGCTCTGGGAGCTCAGAGGCTGTGGCTTCTTAGCATGTAGAAATAAGATGACTGTTCCCATGGGGATGTTTCACAATAGTGAGAATGAAAGATGAGGGCCCCCAGAGCAGCCTTCTCGATGGTCCTGCCCGCAACCTGCACTGGAGTTATGAAGCCCTGCTATCCACCTCTGTTATCCCTGCGGGCCTGAGCAGGGAAGTGGCTTTAGAGTTAGCAATGAGAGACTGTCTTGTCTTAAGATCCTTCCTTCTGAATCTATTTGGTGAATAGTCATGTACTTTCAACTGTGCTTTCACTTGTGCTTTTTTCACTCTTGCTGTGTGACCAATAGCACAATGGGGTTCCATGTTCAGTGACTGTGGAGTAAGAAGGTGTTTCCCCTAACTGTCAGGCTGTGAACTCAGCGTGGGCTCTGAGAGACAAGCTGGGTTCCTTCTTGCCCATCTTCCTCAATAATCAAGGCACTGCCAGATGCACGGCTCTGAGTGATACTCGTGAAATCCCATTGCTTTCACTCGGGTTGCTCAGGAACAGTTGAAGGTGGAATTTGGCTCAGCTGTTGAGTTAGTTAAGAAACCTTGTGTGCAAGACTGAGTAGAGCAGACCTGTGCTCACTGGGCTAATGCAAGCCAGAATGTACTTTAGGGGACCCTGAATATACATGGGCACAGATCTGACAGCTGCTCTTCAGAACAGAACTGTGCTTTAATATCGCACTCTTGTGGCATGAACCCCAGTCTTGGTTCTCTTGTCGCTCCTCCCTTGGGGCTCTGGCTTTCAGAACCTTCTACTTCCTGGGGTGGTAAGAATGTGTCAGTTATATAATGCAGAGCTCTTGTCCAGGGGCTTTGCTCTTTTCTCTCCTGTCACTTTGGCTGTGATGTGATGAACTTGTAGGTGCTTCCCTGAAGTTCAGTTTTATGACTTGTCACTACAGGCTACTGACCCCACCCTTAGTGATGACCTTAGAAGTTGGACTTCAGCCCACGAAAGGAGGAGAAGATTGAGAGGTCAGGCTGAGTTTCTGGCCCTGTTGTGCCCAGGGGCTGGCTCATACCTGGTGTACTGGATCATCCCCATTAGCCCTCTTTGCACTTCTGTTGTATAACATGAATGTAAATGGGCAAATAAACCGTAAATCTCTATCTGCAATTTCAAGCAATGTGATCTTTCTGCACTCTAGGAAACAGTTGCTAGTCTTTAATACTTTGCATTTGTATAGCTCCTTCTGTCTGAGGATCTCCTAGCACTTGCAGTGTCTTCCTTTGTTGGCTGTCTTTGCAGGTTGATTGTAGCGTGCTTGACACAACTGGCCAGGACTGGTGACTGCAAGGGTAGTTAACAGAGAGGAAAGTGGCTGTCAGGGTGAGTTAATACGGAATCTCTTAGGGGCTGAGATCTTGCTGGCTGCTAACAAGTGACAGTGGATAGCAGGTGGCTGGAAGTGCAATTTTCATTGTTCTTGAATTCCAGCATGACCTTAGTAACTGAATTCTCATGCAGTCTTGGCTATCATGCATACATAATGGAATAGTCCATACCCTTAGAAAGCTGCTTTCTAAGTCTAATTCTTGATATAGCGACTACTAGCATCGTGATGGGAAAATACAAGAAATGCAAGATAGTAATCGGAAAGATGTGGTCTGTGGCTTTTTAAAGGCATGCATCTCATGGCTGGTCAGGGCTAGAAACCACCTCTTTAGCATTAAGTAGCATTCCCAGCTCTCCAATGGCCTAAAGCTTTTAGGTGATTTGCAAGGTATGTGACCTTTGAAATTGCCACTGGTCTTGCCTCAAGTGTTGTGTGTCTGGCAGTGGGCCAGGATTGCTATTCCAAGGACTGGCCCATGGATCAGTTTCTGGTTGCTCTGCAAGATGAGCCAGTTTCTGGTTGCTCTGCAAGATGAGCCACATGTGCAGGTTTGTTAGGAGGGCGAGGCTGCTGGTCCTGCATGCCTGGAAAGCATGGAGGGGTAGATCCAGAGTTGGGGGTGTTGTGTAAACACTGCTTCACCTCATTGTGGAGTTCAGCTTCCTCTTTTGGTTTTAATATCCCTAATACAGAATATATTTTAAGTCATCTGGTTCTCTTTTCCTTGCCCGGGCCTCAAAAATGCTCTCTAAGGAAAAGTTTGGACTAGCAATATGAATTGGCATGGTTTTAAATGCTAGTGTAGATGGTTAAAAAACTTGTGAGCCGGTCATGGTCAAGCTCAGGTTCCCTCACAAGACTGACCCCAGTATTTCTTCCTCCTTCTCTCCCTCCAGCTAGCTGCTTGGTGGTGGTTGGTGTAGGAAGTGTTTTCCTGGCCAGTCTGTCAGATCACTCGGGAACAGAACGTGCAGCGGAGGCAGCAGGAAGCAGGCGGGAGCCGTGGCTTTGAGTGGGGCGGGGGCTGCCTCTGCTGGGAGCGATCATCTGGAAGCCATCAGCAGGAGGGGGAGGGGGCCTCTCATCTGATTCTACCAGGGCCACACACACAGGCTGGCCCTGCAGGGACCTCAGCTTAGATGCTTGCCTCTTTCTTACCATGGGGGGGAAGGATGGTGAGTAACCAGAGGCCCTTGCTGCAGCTCACAAGCTCTTTTAATCTTTTAATCCTCCCTCTTCCCTGCCTAGTCCTGCACCTTTCAGCAGCCCTCAAACACATCCTGGAGGAGCTGTGACTCCTCAGCTGCTGCAGTGACCAGCTCAGGGCCTGGCTCTGCTCTGCTGGTACTAGAGGGTCCCTTTACCTTGGTCTTGCTTAGCACCTTTGAACTGAAGGATACCAAAGACTCTTCTCATCTCTCTGTATTGGAGTCATTGTGTCAACTGGTGAAAGAGAACCCTGCAGGGACTGAACCTAGCCGCTTCATAGTGCAGGTAACCAGTCCACAGCAGAGTAGGACAGCAAGGAGAGGCCACTGTGCCCAGTTGAAAGTGAATTGGTTGTTCAATGAAGTAGAATGTAATGACCAAGTTAGAAGTTGGGCGGGATGCTGGGGCTGACACCTTGTCTTACAAGAGGTACCCTGGGCTCTAATGAATACGTATGTCTAGGCCCTCCGTTCTAAGCCTCATCTGAAAGATGCAAGGTCCCATGTTGGGGCATTGGGTGTTTTTAATATTAATTCAGGCAGGAGTGCCACCTACTGCATCACCACTTTCTTCAGCACCGTGGATTTTCTTTAGTGGCCTCCTAGCCAAGCTTTGTTCTGCCCTGATCCTGCATATCCTGATGACACGAGAAGTCATTCTTCTGCTCTGCTCTACTCTGCACTGGTTAGGCCTCAACTGGAGTATTGTGTCCAGTTCTGGGCACCGCATTTCAAGAAAGATGTGGAGAAATTGGAGAGGGTCCAGAGAAGAGCAACAAGAATGATTAAAGGTCTTGAGAACATGACCTATGAAGGAAGGCTGAAAGAATTGGGTGTATTTAGTTTGGAAAAGAGAAGACTGAGAGGGGACATGATAGCAGTTTTCAGGTATCTAAAAGGGTGTCATCAGGAGGAGGTAGAAAACTTGTTCACCTTAGTCTCTAATGATAGAACAAGAAGCAATGGGCTTAAACTGCAGCAAGGGAGATTTAGGTTGGACATTAGGAAAAAGTTCCTAACTGTCAGGGTAGTTAAACACTGGAATAGATTGCCTAGGGAGGTTGTGGAATCTCCATCTCTGGAGCTATTTAAGAGTAGGTTAGATAAATGTCTATCAGGGATGGTCTAGACAGTATTTGGTCCTGCCATGAGGGCAGGGGACTGGACTCGATGACCTCTCAAGGTCCCTTCCAGTCCTAGAGTCTATGAATCTATATCTCTGGAGTTTGCAAGAGATCCCAGCCTGCGGTGGTGTGGATGTAGAATGAGAATTGGGGAGTGGACAAACTTTGAATCCCACCTTCTGCTTGCAGTGAGGGTGAGGAAACTCCTCTTCTTCCCCACCTCTCAAAAACAAGATGGGTGAAAGGTCTTTGGGCTCAAATAAACTGTCGCCATTAATAGGAGCAGAGTCCCAAAGCAGTTAGTTTCTCACTTTCTCTGGGACTCTGTTTGGAAAGCTGATTGCTCCCCCAACCACTGGAATGCTGTGGTGTCTCTCCCAGGTGTGGTCCTCGTTCCTAGCTCTTCCCTCTCTCTGCCCTAAAGTCACATGGATGTTGCTCCGTCCTTCAGGGCAGCAGCACCTTGTCCTCTGCCTCTTCTGGGCAAAAAGTGCTTTATGTAGGAAGTATGAGACCGATGGGGTCTGGTTAGTTTCTGCAGGCACAGTGCCCCAGGAGGGAGTGACTGACGCTGACTAGGTTTCTGTCCCTCCTTCAGGAGGATCAGCACCATCTTTACCTGCAGGACTGTCCCATGTGGCAGATCTTAAAATGCAGGGTCCCAGCAATCCTTGAATTTAAATACCTGGGGAAGGACCTGGGGACTGAGTTCTAGCCTGAATTTGGATTAGCCACATTCCCTGGACACCTCCAAGTTGTCATGAAAATGACCCCCACCCTACTCAAGGTGCTGGTGTGCCCTCAGGTCATGATCACTGTAGATTCATAGCATGAGGTGAAGTGGAGGAATGGCCGCTTCTCCATCTCAAGAGAATAGTCTTTTGTTTGGTTCCCTGAAAGTTTTTTGCCTACCAATCTGGTCCTCGCAAAACAGGTAGCGTCTGGGAAGAGTACCCTCTGGGGTTCTTTCCTGTAATGCAATATCATCATGGTAAGAGTGAACCTCCATCTGCAGGTTGGGGCTCTTGAGCGTTGACTGCCCTCGCTAACCCTCTGTCTCTCTCACAGCCTGGCCAACATCCCACTGACCCCAGAGACGCAGCGGGACCAGGAGCGGCGGATACGCAGAGAAATCGCAAACAGCAACGAGCGAAGGCGGATGCAGAGCATCAATGCCGGCTTCCAGTCTCTAAAAACCCTCATTCCACACACAGATGGGGAGAAGCTCAGTAAGGTGAGGGGGAGTTGGTGTCTGTATGGCTGTGAGGGTGTGCACGTGCCCCAGGGTCGGTCTCCAGGTTCTGTCTGAGCTGCCAGGATCTTCTAGCTATTAACTTGTTGCTGACCCATTGCTTTGTAGCAGTGACATTCTGTCATTAAGTAACTAAACCTCCCAACCATGCGGAGCTAAAAAAAATCTCTAAGTAAAATAAGCTCACTCGGAAAACTTCAGCTTGTAGTTTAAGATTGCTCCTGTGATAATGTAATGAGACGAGAACTTCGGGGTGAGGTGAGGGGGAGGTAACTAGAGCACTGAAATGATAGTGAAGGTAAGTAATACAGATGTTCCGTTAGCCTTGCAATTCATAGACTGCACTAGTGATTGATATGTTAAGAGTTTGTAGACGTGTTGTGGAGCAAATATGCAGGTTGCATTTTTCATGTCAAACCAATGTGTGGTGTGGCAAGATAACAGGAATATTTAGGTAAATTACCGTCACTGGCCACTTCCCTGCTCTTTAGTGAGTAGGGATTGTAAAACTGATGGTCTTGTTGCCTCATATGAGGCTGTTACCAGTGAAGCAATTTTACCTGTGCTATTAGAAGGTTCTGTATGGGGAATTCCTGGGGCATGCGCATGTGATGTGCTTTAAATACCCGGGACATAGAAACAATCAGGGTGGCATAAACGTGGAACGCTCTGCTGGCATACATTGGTGCTAGGTCCTGGAGCCAAAAGTCCCAGCGCTGCTTCTGTCCTGAGCAATTCCTCCCAGGAGTTCTGAAGCAGGGAGTGGTGGTGGTGACAGGACTCATTCATATATTTTGAGGTGGGCTTTAGAAGTATCTTAAACCCTAGAGAGCTGAGAGCCCTTTCCCATCTCCTGCAAGACTTAGGAGCTCTGCAGGAGACAAGGAGCAGAGTCTCTTATCTTTAAGAGTTCCTGGGCTTTGCAGGCTGGGATTCTTTTGCCAGTGAGCCCCTTACAGCTTCTTGCGAGCAAACTGGCTTCTGCTGAAGCACGTCACGACCTATGCATGTAGCCAGTTAGGCACTGAAACACTCAGTTTCTAATATAAGACCAAGGAGCCCAGCAGGGTTTAGGAGCTCCTAAATCACGGTGTTGCTAAAGTTCCCCTTGGTGTCTGGGCTACCTGGCTTGCTCTGTTCTCCCTTTTCCTTCCTGGCGCATATAAAGTTGTGGCAAATAGTGCTAGTAACTTTGGTCTTTGCAGCTGCTATTTAAGAATGCTGCTGTGGACGTCTCGTGTACAGCCACAGCTTGCCATGGCTTTCCTTTTGCACCTGAAATGTCTTGTAAAAAATGACAGGCATCTGAACAGTGGTAGACTCTATCCCTGCTGTTCAAAAAGGATTAATTTAACCCCTTCAGATTGCAGAATGACTCCTGTGACTTACATGGAGCCCTGCAGCCCACCCCACGTATCCCCTGAGAATGTTGTGTCACACACAGCTGTAAATGCTGCTCCTGCCCTGCTAACTAGGCAGCTGCTAATGATGCTTGCAGAAAGAAAACACAGTGCTGGGGAAAAGGTGGTGGTTTGGGGCTGTGTGTGTGTGTGTGTGTGAAGTCCTCTGTTTATTGGTGCAGCATTAGCATCTCCCATGTTGCCCTGCCATTGTGCCTAGCTGACCTGGAGAGAATGCCCTCCCCATGGAGGAGAGAGCACTTGAAGTCTCATTCAGTTCTCCTCAGACTGAGATCAAAGGGGCTGGTTAGTGCTGCATACGCTGTAGATTTTGTAACATAGAAACTTGTCCACTAGGAATTGGGTTGAGACCAAGCCATTTACATTGCAGGCCACCAAATAACTCTCAGATGCGAACCCCTGACTCTTTGGGGCATAAGCTCTAGAGCTTCCAGGAGGCAGCAAGCATGCTGTGGGTGGTCTAGGAGGCTGGTGCTGGCATGGCCCATTGGCAGAGTGCTAGGCGCAGGTGTAAAGGCACGCCCAGAACAAGTTGGGGCTCCAGCTGGGGAAGGAGATGGCTCACGTCTATCACCAGTGCACCGAGGGCCAAGGTACATTTCATTGTCTGGGGGGAGCTCCTTTTAGCACTTCACAAGCACTGAGGTATGCTTGTGAAGTGCTCAGTCTGGTCAGGGCTTGAGTGGGGAACACTTGTGGCTTCGGGGTCTGGGAGGCAGATGACTGGGGACTCATCTTCACTTGGAGCTACTACACTGATGGGAGAGTTAATCTGGGAGCAGTGGTAGTTTGTCTCCTACCCTCAGTTGCTATTTGGTGCAAGCACTCCAGCTGTCTGACATTCTTTTTGGAAGAGGCACATGAAAAAATCTCTGGTTATGTTTATTGATTGGGGGGGAATATTGAGGGGTGGGGGGCATGAGAGGATAGATGGCTTGACACACTCACCTTCCTGTGCCACTAATCCTCATGCTGGTTCTCCCCAGGCGGCGATTCTCCAGCAAACAGCTGAATACATCTTCTCTCTGGAGCAGGAGAAGACTCGGTTACTGCAGCAGAACACACAGCTCAAGCGGTTCATCCAGGTAATGCAGCTGCTGCTTGCCTCTCCGCTATTCTCCTTTCCTACCTCTCTGCCAGGAAAGCTCCAGAACACGGAATAACCCATGCCCCTTGGCCAGCATGAGAAGCATTTGTTGTTGCCAGTGTAATCCCCACTCGCCCGTCTCTGTCTCGCCCGCCCACAGTACTGGTTAACTGATGGAATGTCACTGGGTCTCTCTGTGTGTTACCTGTTGGAGTTATTCTGCTCTCCCTGGGTGTGTAGGCAGTCAGGTCTCTTGCTTCTCCCTCAGACTCTTCCAGATCAGGAGTGGAAACCCTGCAGGGGTGGCAGGAGGGACTTCCTGCCACTCATCCTTGTGACATGCTGAAGTTGGATATAGACCTCTTCCCTGCCTGGCTGTGTATCCCAGTTGTCTTAGCTGCTATAGGTGCCTTGTTGGCAGTGACTTTGCGCTCTGATAATGTGCTCGGTGCTTATGTAAGTAAGGGTCTTGTCTGGGTTCCTGACCTGCAGCCCCCCTCCTGGGACCCCACACAGCTGTGCCAGTGCACCTCGGCTTAGCTATCTGGGACTGTGCAGGCAGGGGCTGCAGCCATGCAGCTCTTAGCACTAGTGGTGCATGCATGATGAGCCCACAGCTCACATTTGCGGGTTTTTCAATATTCTGGCAGGGCCAAAGGCAAGCTTGGTTTAACCCCTTGCTGGTGGGATGGCATTCATAGTGCTCCACCATCCCCTTGCGACTCCATTTCGGTATGGCTGTTACTTGAGCCCTGGCTGGGGAGTTGACTGTTTTAAAACTCGGTAAATCTAGTCGCATGTAACCAAAATATTGATGGCTTTTACAGGCTAGGTTACAGTTCTCAGGCCTTTCTGGAGAGTTGTCTGAGAAGGCTGTAGTATGGCTGGAGTGTGTCAGTGCCTCGTCCCTGGCTGTGATCTTACTGGCTATCAAGTGAAGCAGGGTCAAGCCTGGGGATAGAGTTTGTATGGGAAACTGACAAAAACTCAGGAGCACAGCAGGAAGTGGTGGTGGTGAGTGAGGGGAGAGAGCACTTTCCCTGGGCGTGGGTCCTGAGCCCAGCATGGTGCCAGGAAACCACTGTGCTCCTGGAGGTGTCATGAGCTGGTTTTCCAGAGTGTTTGCTGAAATCTCTGTCGCTAGGAGTGTTAACCTCCAAGTCTGGGCAAGTGCCAGTGGGGTAATTAGTAACTGCTGGCGCTTAGCCCTTTTCATCTGTAGGTCTTTTTTTCACAAAGGGGTGGGGTGAAGGTTATCTCCCCTTCAGAGGCTGAAGACTACAGCTGGATACAGAAAAGGAGTCTCCTGACTCCCAGCGCTGCCCTGTGTTTACTCCGATATGGGTTCTTCACTTGCTGCTGTCCTGTTTGTGTGCTACTGTGTTCCACTCCAGAGGTGGCTGCATTTTGCTGTGCAATCTATGGCATGTTCTGGGATCCCCATGATGATGGAAGGGTGTTCGTTGACAGGCCCTGTGGTCACTGTTTGGTCCCTTTGCCTCTGACTTTGTGTTTGATTGGCAGGAGTTCAGTGGCTCCTCTCCGAAGCGGCGGCGGGCAGAGGACAAGGACGAGGGCATTGGCTCGCCGGACATCTGGGAGGACGAGAAGGCAGAGGATCTGCGCCGAGAAATGATCGAACTCCGACAGCAGCTCGACAAGGAGCGGTCGGTCCGCATGATGCTGGAGGAGCAGGTGAGGCCTGTAGGGGTGGTGTGGGCGGCCTGGACACAAGGTAGCCAGTGCAAGGAGGGTGCTCTGCTCTCCAGGCAGGAGTGTCCGGAGGAACTGACAGCCTCTGAGGAGCCTGTTCAGGGTAGTGACTGGAGGAAGGAGAGGACCCAGCCTGCACCACCTGGCTCCCTTGTGCTTTCTGCAGGTTGGTGGAGGCAGTCTGCAGTCTTATGGCGCCCTCTAGTGCACAATGGCAGATCAACACAGATGAGATGTGCTGAGACACTATTTCTCTGAAGTACCATCTGCCAGGAATCTTTCACTTGGTGAAGTGACTACAATTTGTAAGCAGGTGGAGTGGGATCCTGGCACTCTGCCGGACGCCATGTGTCATGTCCTGAAGGATATACACGCTGCCTTCTCATGTTCCAGCCTTTTCCCCCCTTGGCTAAGCAGCTCCTGACGTGCTGTTGCTTGCTGGCCATGTCCTTGTTTGCCTGGCAGTTGCCTACATTCTGTGGCAGCATGTTCTTGTAGCCCATCAGGGCTCTGGCTGTATCAGCCTCAGCCTTGCTGGGTGCACTTGTCTCTTGACACGCCATGTCTTTGCTGGTGTGTGTCAGAAGGCGGACCAGGGCTGTTCCTTACCTCTGGGCCACGTCTGCGTGGCAGAGCTGTGTCTGTGATGGATGTCTGTGCTATCTCCCTAGGCCAGGATGTGCAGGGTGACTGTTGTCTACAAATTTTGCTCATGGCATTGAAATGTGGGGCATCTCCAGGGAGACTCCTGGAAGTCCAGTCTGAGGCTGGCCCCGAGTGTTTCAAAGGGTAAAGTTCAAAACTCAGCCCTGAGCTACTCAAGACAGCAGAGCACCAAACTCTGCGCTTGCACTGGGTGACAGTGCAGACTGGGCTGTGAACTGCTCAGTCCAGTGAAGCACACAGCTCCATTCCCATTGAAGCCACAGGCTCTGCCCAGTGCTGGCTCCTTGGTGCACTTGGGCCTTCAGGACTTGAAGCCTGGATGGAGAGCTCTAGATCATGAATGAGGTGGAACCGCCACAGTCGAGATGGAGGTGCTGACACTCCCTCCCTGAGGGCCCTGGCTCCAGGCAGCTTTGCATCAAGGCATTCAGATTTCTCCCTCTCCAGAACTCATCCGCTGAAAGGGGAGAGGGAGTGTGGATTCTGAGTATTGGTGTTTGCTTGGTGACCTACCCTGATTGCTCCTGGTCCACTGCAAGGTTTCAGTGAGGCCTTCCTTATCTGCTTGGAAGCATCCCTCTAGCCTGGACCCAGCAGATGGAGTTGGAGCAGTTGTGCTGAGGCAGTCGACTCTCCCAGCACAGGAGAGGTCGATGTCTCTGCTTTCCAAATCTAAGGCCTCCCAACTCCTCCCCCAATCCCCTCGATAATTCCAGCTGCCTGCATCAGGACAGGCAGAGAATCAGGCTGACTGAGGCTGCTCTCTGGACTCGGATGATGCTAAATTCTCTCCCACTGTGGGAACACCAAATTCGTTCTCTTCACGCGAGGATTGTGCTCTTCCCTGGTTCCTACTGAAGCTCTTCAAGATGGGTGACTTGGAGCTGAAGCGAGTCTGGGATTCCACCAGGGCCATGACTGAGAAGTACCTGGACTAGGAACTCTCTCCAGCCACATTGCCATGCTCATGTACATCATTTTGGCTCAGCTAGTGAAGGAGGGTTGCATTTGGCAGTTCTGTGACTGACTACAGGGACACATCGAAGTGGCTGGAGTAATGCATGGTGCCATGGCCAGGCTAGCTTGGAACTAGGTGGCCATTTCAAGGCAAGGCTGTCTCAGGGTGTTTCTGTTGCAGAGTTCCTGTAACGCAGTTCTGTTCTCTCTTCTCCACACATATAGAGCCTCACTGCCTTGATTTGTTCTCAGTAGGGAATGCCATTACAGCCTCTGAACCTGGTCCCAAGGCCAGGAACCCCTTGTTCTTCAACCCTCAGAGAGATCTGTTTTTCATTGCAGAATGTCCCTTATTGCCTATCTTTTTGTATGAAGTTTTTTTGTTTCTAATTTATGGTCTCCTCTTGGGTGCAAAACATGCAAGCAGCTGAGACATTGAAGAGCTGTCTTACCCATTGAGGTGTATATATTAAAGCACAGCATATTCTTGCCACTCCATTGGCTGTTGTCCTTCTCTTGGTCATTCTGTGAGCTTCTTACTCTGTGTGCACCTCCCGGGAAATGGGATCTTTAGGGAGAAGAGTCCCCTCTCCTCAGAGAAGCAGAGTGAAAGGGATCAAACAAACAGGGTTGTCACCTGCCCACCCAGTGCCTCTGACTTTAGGGCTCTTTTTTCCAGGTGTTCTGCTTGCACTGTTTCTGTTGGAGCCTAGGTTCTGATCATCGTGATTTGTTATGGGAACTTCACCTTCAGCAGAACCGAACGAAATGACTGGAGCTTCTGGAAGGCTGCATTTATATCCCCCCTGGAGGGTGACTGGTAGGGGGCCTGTCTCATGCCCCAACCTGCTACCGCTGCCCTGGGGGATGAAAATCCTTTCAGAGCAGTGGGAGTCCTGTTGGTCTCGTGCTAAGATCAAAGAGCAACAATCTTGTGGCAATGGTCTCCTCAGAGGAGTAGAGTTTCAGGTGGATAATTCCCTGGTGGCCAAGCAGAGCGGAGGGAGTTGCCTGTCTCTTCCAACACTGGTGGTAGCGATGGCTGGAACTCTCAGTAGCATGGCACATGGATCACGCTGGTACGGGAGTTTGATGACAATGAATTGGCCCATGCGTTAGTGGAGCAGGAACTTGTCAGGAGTCCCCTGACTTGATCCTGTGCAAGACTGGCATGTAACAGTCTCAGCCTTCCAACAGGGGACATCTGTGCTGACCAAGGAGCGGAGCCCAGGCTCCAGAGTCACGTTAATCTGTTCCTCCAACAGATCTGCATCTGATATGTATCTTCCCTTGTGGGACTCTGGACATTTCTCCAAGTAGTGTTCACCTAACACCCAGCCTCACTGCATTCTCCCAGGGGCATGCTGTCAGGGAGACAGGCTCTTTCCTATCTCTTTGCTTCATTCATCCCTCTTCATCGCAGAAGCACAGCATTAGGGAGTGTGTCAGCCACGTGCTGCCACCTTGTGTAGCTGAGGCACTGGCTACAGGGGCCTCACCACAGAGGAACATCCTTTGGCATTTGGCGCTGGTTGCTCCCAGCAGTTGCTGAATTCTCTTCCTGCTGCTATGAGCAGCTCTGCCTCATGGAAGCTTTGGGGGTGGGCAGTGTGAGGACCCCGTGATGTGCGCTGGTGGAATCCCTGGCACTGAAATTCCCCTGGAGTACCAAGCCACCAGACTGCCTTGGCGCCGTCTTGATAAGCAGGGTTGATGTATGTGTAGGGGTGGGGTTGTGCTCCTCTTCCACACCCAATGGTATGGGCTCCTCTCTCTGATTGGCTGGCAGGTGCGCTCCTTGGAGGCCCACATGTACCCTGAGAAGCTCAAGGTGATCGCCCAGCAGGTGCAGCTCCAGCAGCAGCAGGAACAGGTGAGATTGCTGCACCAGGAGAAGCTGGAACGTGAGCAGCAGATCCGAACGCAGGTGAGTGCGCTGACCCTGCCTCCCATCTCCCACCGCCCCAACCCCCTTGAGATCACATGTGGCCCAAATGCTGACCCTGTCCTTAGCTCTCCTGCAGGGAGATTTCAGATGGTTTTGCCCACAGCCTCATGTGCAGGTGTTTAAATCCAAGGGTGTTGGGGGGAGCGGCCCGACGACATGATGCTCCTCCCATCAGGAAGATCTTGGAGTCTTTCCATCCTCGGGCTGGCTGGGGCTGAGAGCATGGTGTTGGCAGTGCTCTCAGCTCCAGGGGAGGGGGAAGGGGTGCAGCGCCTATGGCCTTCTCGCACCTCCCCTGCTGGGAGGGGGCGACATGGCAGTGGTGATGGAGAACTGTCTTCCGAGCTCTCAGGCTGAAGGCATCATCTGAGGCTGGGGAAGGGCTGGCTCCTAAGTGGCTATGGGGGCCGAGGGAGAACCACAGCTTGTAGCTTAGTCCTTTTGCTCTAATCCTCCATCCAGAAGTCTCAGTCACGTTCCATAGGTCCCTCTCTCTCTCCCTTGAGTAGCAGTGAGCTTTCTTCACCACTGGTGGTGGTCCCGCTGGGGAATGACCACATTGAGGAGGGCCTGGGTTATCATGTTGGATCAGATCTTGTGCCTGGATGCCACTCAATGTGGGGGAGAGCTAGAGCTAGAGAATGTGACCTTTGGCTCTGCTTGGGGGCCCATGTCAGGTGTGGTCTGGTTAATGCTGGGTAGACAGCTCTGCTGGCTGGAGCATGATGTCTCCCTAGCAGGCGCAGCATAGTTGGTAGCCAGGTGAGAATCTCCCTGAGTGCTGCTTGGAGGGGTCCATCCAGGAGTAGAGGACGTTCGTTGCCAGGTCAGTTCTTGACTCTTCTGCTGAAGGTGAACAGGGGCAGTTCTTGGGTTCTGGTTTGCAGAAGTCTGTCCACAGGGACCTGACAGCTCTCCTCATGCAGGATTGTTGTGAGCTAGCTGCCATCACAACAGACCTGGTCTGTGTTTGGACTAGCAACCTAGTGCCGAAAGCACCCGCTCCACCCCAAGCCAGCTGGTTCCCTCAGGTCCGTCAGTGCCTCTTAGCCTATTAAGTGCTGACATTCCCCTCCTTCTCCCGCCCACCCCCATTCAGAGTTTCTGATGCCATCCAGCATATGATGTTATGTCTACCCCCCACGAACTCTCCATAGAAAAGCCTTTCCATGTCCAGGGAAAATGAAATCTTCTTAATCCTCATGGCAAAGAGCAGGCAGATGGATCGTGTGGGCTGTGAATGTCCAGTTTGGCCAGGCCAAGCTAGCGTGCTAAGCATCCAGAAATCAGGACATGCCCAAATGAAGGTTGCTGCATAATCTGACCCCTGTTCCCTCCTTGGGCATTAATGTGCAGTTGAATTGCATGGTCACGTACAAGATTCTTCCTGTAGGTCCTCTGTCTCATTGAGTGCTCTGGCTGTGCAGAGTGTAGTGAATGAGGCAGGGTGGGATGTTGTTTTTAAATCCCCTCGAAGCGATTAGCTCTTTCTTGCAAAGCTGATGTTCCCTATCTTGGCGCCTTCTAGGTTTTGCAGCTGGTTCCTGATTCAGCACAGTCTGCAAAGGAGCTCGCTGCAGAAGACTGCTTGGTTGGCCATCACTCTAGCTCTCTATCAGATCCCAGCATCCCAACAGCACTTGTCAATTCCTTTTCGGTTCCTGTACCCAATTGTCAGCTCTGGCCTTGGGCATTTCGATCCTGTCCTCTGCAGTGCATAGTGTCTGTTTTTTTGGGGGGACCCTCTTAGTCTTTGATGCTTTCCACCTTATCGTTGGTGTGTTGGTGCGCCAGCACTGAGTATAGGCACTCTGGCTAAAAAACCTGATCTGCCAGCCGGAAGGGTGCTTGGTATCGACACCAAATGGCAGAGCAGGCACCAAGATGACTTTGTTCTGTGGATCCTGTGTGCCTCTGCTATGCCAGTGCTTCCCTGAATGTGCTGGTGCCCTGCTCTCTCTGCAGGAAAGGCAGGGGAAGGAGCCCACTCAGGAGCTTCAGACCTTGTCAGTTGCTGCAGTCCTGACGGTGACATTAGGGTCTGCCTTGGAGCCTAACACAACGTGCTGGGATGCCAGGCACGTGTGCACATCTTACCCTGAGCACGTAAGAATCATGGAGCAAGTCTGCAAGTCCTCCCTGAGGCACCGTAGGGGGAGACCTGTAAGTCCAATTTCATGCTGGGATGGAGTACTCTGGGGAGTAGCCTCCTCGAACTAAATCCTGAGTGGGATGAGACAAATGCGGATAAAACAGTATCTCTGCTGCCCTTCATTAGCTTAGTGCAGGGCTTGCGCTTGTCAGTGGGATATTGCTGTCCTGCTAAAGCTTATGGAAGAGCCTCTTGCACTTGCTCCTTGTGAGCTTGTGTCTTACACAGAAGGGGACTCCCTTGGTGCCAGTGACTTTTCAGCTCGATTCAGAGTGAATGAGCTTCAGGCCCTCGTTCCATCTGCCTTATTGCAGGCTCTTCAAGGGAGATTACTCTCCCAGGAGCTCTCCAAATTCCTCCTGAAGGAGGGGATTGTCCTGCCAGTGTGCTTCCATGCCCGTCCTGGGGAGGCCCTTCTCCGTATACTCCATCCTACGCTCACACCTGCCTGAACGTGACACAGGGCATCAAAACTTGCAACAAATTCCTGAAATGTGCTGCACCTGATCTGTGATGGGCCATAACGAATTGGATATAATGGCTTAATTCCCCAACCTGTTCTTTAAAGGGCAGCTTATTGCTGTGTGACCCAAACAGGTTTTAAAGAGAACTGGGCAAACAAATTCAGTCAGTGCAACCATAAGGGCTCCCTGCTTGAGCCATCAGCTTGGTTTGAACCATGGGCTTTTGGATCTCAGCACAGATCTCTACCATTTGAGCTAAAGGAGTAACTTATCCTCTCTGTGGACCAGCCACTAGATGGGGGGAGTTGGCACGTTTTGCCATTCTTATACTTTTTGCTAGGTGTGATGTGGTGGTCACCCCACACTGGAAAGGAAGAGGTTAAAAGCAGCCTAGGGTGGATGCTCTCTGGGCAGCCTAGCAGGGCCCAACGGGCTTAAATAAAAGAGAGCTGCAGAGCAGAGCCGGGTCACTTGCTTCAGGGAGCCCAAGGAGAGAGGATGGTGCTCCTAGTGGGCTGCAGGATGGTAGCACCTTGGACAGAGCAGTTGGTGGCAGGGACTGGAGGAGCTAAGAGGTAACTCCTGGCTAGCTACTGGGACTTGCAGGCTGGAGGCCCTGCAAAGAGGATGAAGAAGGTGCAGGGGCTGTGGAGAAGTGGCCCAGGGAATTGAAGTAGCACAGCAGAGAAGTTAAGGAGAGGCAGCTAGAGGCTATCTACAGGGTCCGTGGGCCCTGCTGCCCCCCACTCACCACGGGGGAAGTGGCTGGACTATTGACGGAGATGCTCCCCCCTAGAAGGAGGGAAAACACAGACGGTGACACAGTCGGAGGGCTGAGACATGAAGAGGACACTGCGGTTCTAGGACTGAGGCAAGTCTGCAGATGGAGAAGGCAGTGAGAGAGGCACCACCAGGAGAAGGCGTGCCAGCTAAGAGAGCTAAGCCCTCAGATGATCGGCAGGAGGCACCGCTCTGGTGAGTGAACTCCGTCGCATTAGGCAGCAAGCAAATGCTGGAACTCAGGAATTCCTGGCTCTGGGAGGGGACTTTGATTTAATAGAGCAATGGTTACAGGAAGTGAAGCCCATAGATTTAGCACTTTCACTCGGAGAGGCAAGGTGGCTGAATAGATAAGACTTGGATCTACCATATGAGACCTGCGTTTAGTCCCAGTTTTGCCTGAAGGGACCGTATACAATCTGTTGCCATATTGTAAAACGAAGGGCCGATACTTGATTGCCTCCTGGGTTAACGAGTGAGGCTCCACTCAGTAATAAGGGCTCTGATGAGCACAGAAACGGTTCGCTAGAGATGTGACAGAACTCCTGGCTCCAGCTCCGTGCATTTTCTTCTTGGCTACAGAGCGCTTGGGTGGGCAGTCTCCCTTCTCTTCCTCCGTGTTTCCTTGCAGGACTACGCTGTTGTCTCAGCGGCCCTGAAGAACTGGCAGCTTGGATCGTTGGATGGGGGAAAGTCCTGCAAAATCTGGTGTACGTGGGAGCGCTGTGCCGCATGTCAAAAGGTCCCCCTAGGGTTTGCCGGAAAGTCTCCTAATTTTAAACTCCATGTGCTGGCAGTGCTGTTACTGAAAGGACTGTGGCTGTGTGTGTGTGTGTGTGTGTGTGTGTGTGTGTGTGTGTGTCTCTCTCTCTCTCTCTCTCTCTCTCTCTCTCTCTCTCTCTCTCTCTCTCTCTCTCTCTCTCTCACACATTGCTAGGACCTGAGTGATTTGAACTGAGAAGGCCATGGCAAGGGTTGAGGCAATACCTTCACCCTGGCCTGTCCCAGGGATGCATTCATCATAGTTGTTCTGTAACATAGCTATATCACCTGCTCTGCATGTGCTTACCGAGCTCTGCGGTTTGGTTGGGCTCAAGAAGGGAATCCCAGTTTAGTCTCTGTGCACTAGGGTTTAGTTCCCCTTCTGTGGAAGCCAAACTCTTAGTGTGTGTTTGGTTTGGCCAGTTCTGCTTCTCTTCTCCGCCCCTGCCCCCCAGATGCTTGTTTTGGTCCTTGCTGAAGTTTCGCTCCAAGCGCAGCTAGTGCTCCGACCAGCCAAGAGCAGCACCTTTCCCCAATCACACTGTTGAGCAGCAACACCAGGCCATCACCATTTCAGCTGTGCTGTGTGTTGGGCCATACCTAGAGCTTGCTCTCCAAGAGTGAGAATCCTGCACAGGAGACCTCTAAGAGAGGAAAAACTCACTGCCCTTATTACTCTGCTTTTCCAGAGCCCTCCGGCAGGATTCTCACCAATGCTTGAAAATTCCCTGTTTTAAGGGTCTCCCTTCTCTCGCGCACTCCTGGGTTTGTGAATTTCTGAGGCGCTCTTTTTTTTTTTTTTTTGTCCATTGATCAACTTGTTTGCTCTTTGTGGGAGCTTCACTTTCTCATAGGAATTGTCTGGATTGGTCTGAAGGCATCATTTTACCTTGGCAATGGGTGGCACGTAGCTGCCATCAGGAAGCCTGGTTTGTACTTTAACCCACTTCCACTGCTCTTAAGAATAAGGGAGATCACCAATCTCCTGCTAAGAGGCAGGAGTGAGAGCCCTGCATAGATAGTATCGGAAGTGAAAGTTCCCCCCTCCCCTTGTAATTCTTCTTTGTTTTCACAGAGGATAGCAGAAAAGGTCATTCCCAGTACATTTCTGGAAATTCACAAATAAGTATTTTTAAAATTGTAACTAATACAGGGTGTCTGATAGAGGAAATACATGTTCTAGTTCTGCCGTCAGACAAATGGAAGTTTTTGTTTTTTGCGTACAAATGTAAAACTAAACATAACATACAAATTTAGGAGCCAAGTTTTGCCTTATTCTCCCCCTCAATTAAAAATAAAATCCCTGTTGAAGTGTTTCTATATTAACTTACCCTTTCTGTATTCCCAAGAACATGCAACATTTTTAAAATTCAGCTACAACCAGCAATGCGGAGACCTTCACCATGTTTCAAAAATAGTCCGATCTTCTTTATGTCAAAACGACTTCTTTAAAAATTGTGGCTCACTCTGTGCACCTGGCCTTATTCACTATTCCCCATCACTCCCAGGCACTAATGAACACATTACATAGTTATACCATTGTAGATTTGGACTAACTCCTTTGCTTCAGTTACTCCGGATTTACATAGATCTAACCATGAATAGAACAAGGCATGCTGGACCCTTGCATGTTCATTGTGTGCTGAGTGAGGTGGTAAGTATTGTGGAAATCTTTGTGACCATAACGGCTATAATTTGCACATCTTCCTTTCTTTAACACTGTTTCATGCTAAAATCCCTACATGTGCACACCCTGCCTGAGCAACAGCCAGTAGTTACCCTGTACTGCATAGGCCACACTCATACCTCCAACAATTCCCACTCCCCCATCTAACAGCTGGTATGCTCATGAAATCAACCTCTCCCTTTCTTTATGTAATCTTTACATCTAATTGTAAAAAAATTAAGTTTGTAACATTGGATTCAGTCCAGACTGGCTCTTAAGATTGTAGGGTTTTGTGGACCACATCATCAAGATTTTGTGCTTGGCCTGAGATGAGATTGTTTACAGGCTGAGCACAGATGGTTTTGTCCTGCTTCACCAAGTTCTCTGCTTCAGATGGGCATATGCACCTCTAACGTTTTGGGAGAGGGCTGTTTGCTGCGCCTGAGCCTGTAAGTTCTTCTTTTGGCCTTTCTGGGCTCCTTTGGGTTCAGATCTGGGACCTGCTCTAGTAGCATATAAATCTGGGTGACCTCCTTTAAAAAAGTAACAAGTGAGGTGGCTGTTAAGCCTCGCTTAGTGCCACAGCCTGATGCAAAATTCTAGGCTGTAGGGGGTTGTCATCCTGCTGGAAAGGTGCCCTGTAAGGAATTCAGAATGGCCCCCAGAGGCCCAGCAACAAAGTCCATCCATGGTACAGAAAAGAAGGGCTACAGCAGAGATCTAGCCATCAGATCTGGCTTTCCTGGATCCTAAGACTCCTGGCAAGGGAAAGGTTCCTCAAGTCCTGGCTGAGTAAAGTGGCACCTGCCTGGGTGTGCCCATCAAATTTCATCTGGTAAGATTTCCAGCAGCACCCAGTCACAGTTGGTGGGTGGGGGCGTGTGTGTGTGTGTGTGTGTGTGTGTGTGAAATCCTGGGATGTGAGATTGACCCCTATATACTCCCCCACAGGCTCCATTGGATTGCTTCCTCCGAAGTTCTCTCCAGAACAGTCACCTTCTGGCACCATGGAGATGAGTCCTTGTGCAGACTGGTGCTGTCATCAGAGCTGTGGGCCCCACTGCCCAGCTCTCAGCTCAGTACTATGGCAGTCTTGGCCCAAAAGTTCTGCTGTAGTTCCGCCTCGGGGGGAACCTTGTTCAGCCACAAGAATGTCCTTGGAGACTTGGCTATCCTGTTGGACAGCCCCAGGATTTGTGAGATTTAATACACATGGGCACTGCGCACCTTTTTAGCGGTATGCTGCTGTTCCTTCTAAATTGGCCTCTTCTACAAGGAGTGAAGCCAGGGTCTCCTCCTAAGATGATAAAGGTTTCTATGGGGATCCCTCTACTGCAGCTGCCTCCTGACTCCGTGGAGTAAGTGGTGGTGCTTTTAGGGAGCTGCTTTCTCTTGCGGAGGAGGAAATTGCTTCTGAAGGGACAGTCCTTGGAGGCATCCTCTTGACTTCTCTCGAGATGGCATTGACTTGACTGCTTCCTCCAGCCTTTGGAGCCGTCATGGTGTTTCAGGATCTGCTGGGCAGAGTGCTGTTCCTCTAGTAGTCCACCTCAGGAAGCCACTCAGGCCTTTGACGTCTTGGAGCTCCAGGCCAAAAAGAGAGAACAGCCCTCGCTGGTCACAGGTGTTCTTTTGGAGGGGACTAAAAGGGTCTGGAACCCTTACCTCCACTTCTGTCAAGTGGGAAATGTCTTCATCCTCCAGGCTAGATTCTAAGGGAGGCTGGCGTTTCTTATCTTTTCCAGCATCTGACCTTGGGGCTAACTTGTGGCTGCTGCAAATGGAAAGTCTAGAACAGAGGAGGAGTCATCAGTGTCCAAGTGAGTGGATGTGTTTGGAAACGAGATTTATCCTTCATCTGCCTGGTCTCTGAGAGCAGCCAGTTACGAGGCAATTATGGTCAGATAAATTCTCTCATTCTAGTCCAAAGCTGCCCCATGAGCAGTACATTTCCTGGGGACAAAAAAAATTCCTTTTCTGGAAGCTCAGACGTTGGGTGCTATCCCATGAGTGAATGCTGAGGTGCAACTCTTGGAGAGCCACAGTTATTGGTTAAGTGACCTTTCTTTTCTGGAGATGTTCCAGGAGGTTTCTGGTTCCCTCAAGTCTTCCTTTGATGTATCTGGATGTCTCTCTCAGCACATGTTCCTGGCTCAGGTTTTTTGGTCACTCTGCTGCAGCTCAGGTGTAAGCTATGAACTGAACTTGTGAAAGCACAGATCTCTTCAGCTCAGAGGCAGATGTGGTCTTGGGAAAGATGGAAGTCCATGGGTGCATCCCTGGGCTTGAGTCTGTCTGTTTCCCACAGGAAATCTTCAGTTAGATTCCATAAGGGACACCTAACAGCAGTACTCTTCAGGAGCTGGCTGCCTGCAGAGGCCAGACCATTTAAGAAGCCCTTCTGATCAAATCAGAAGACAAGTTGTCATGGTATAAATCCTCACTCTGAACCTTAGCGTCCAAAAGATGGGGTACCAGCATGAATTCCTTTAAGCTTAATTACCATCTTAAAACCTGTAGCGCTGCCACTAACCGGAATTACAGTGCCTGGTACACTCTGGTCCCCCCAAAACCCAGACCCTCTGGATCTTTACACAAGGAAAATAAACCCTTTCCCTCACCGTTGCCTCTCCCAGGCTTCCCCTCCCTGGGTTACCCTGGAAGATCACTGTGATTCAAACTCCTTGAATCTTTAAAGAGAGAGGAAAATTCACCTTCCCCTCTTCTTCTCTCTTCCCCCCCACCCTCAGATTCTCCCTGAGACAGAAAGTAATCCTGACACAGAGAGAAATTAACCTCTCTCTCTCTCTCTCTCTCTCCCCCTTCCTTCCTTTCTCCCCACCAATTCCCTTGTGAATCCAGACCCAGTCCCCTGGGGTCTCACCAGAAATAAAAAAAAAACAATCAGGTTCTTCAACAAGAAAAACTTTTAATTTAAAGAAAGAACAAAGATAATTTTTACCTTTGTAAATTTAAGATGGAATATGTTACAGGGTCTTTCAGCTATAGACACTGGGAATACCCTCCCAGCCTAAGTATACAAGTACAAATTAAAATCCTTTCAGCCAAATACACATTTGCAAATAAAGAAAACAAACATAAGCCTAACTCGCCTTATCACCTAGTACTTACAGTCTCTTATATGTCCAGAATAGTATCAGAGAGAAACCTGGTTGCACATCTGGTCCCTCTCAGAACCCAGAGAGAACAACCACAAACTAACAGCACACACACTAACTTCCCTTCCTTAAGATTTGAAAGTATCCTGTCTCCTGATTGGTCCTCTGGTCAGGTGACAGCCAGGCTTACTGAGTTTGTTAACCCTTTACAGGCAAAAGAGATATGAAGTACTTCTGTTCTATTAACTCTTACTTATCTGTTTGACACAAGTCTTACTCTTTGGCCTCAGCTCCTGGTGGCACCAGAGCACTTCAAACCACTCATGGGACGTTGAGTCCTCATGCTTTGTTTTATCCCTCCCTTTGTGGACCATTCCCAGTATTTTCAGGCATGACAAGCCATTTCTTCAGACTGCTGGTTCCTAGCACTCATGAAATGTGGGAAGCCATGCTAATAGCCAAGCCCTCTTCCCCTATGCAAGGATCCCACTTATACAAAACTGCTCCAAGAGGAGATCTTGGCCCATTGAAAAGTGAGAGCCATAAAAGGAGTACAGGAACCCTAGCAGGGAAAAGGCTTGAGTCCCAGTATCCTTATTTGCAAAAGAAACAGGCCTGCACCCTATTTAATACATAGAATAGAATATCAGGGTTGCAAGGGACCTCAGATCATCTAGTCCAATCCCCTGCTCAAAGCAAGGCAGATTCCCAGATGGAGGGGGTGTGTGTGTGTGTGTGTGTGTGTGTGTTTTTTTTAAACCAGTTCTCTAAGTGGCTCCTTCAAGGATTGAACTCACAACACTGGGTTTAGGCTAATGCTAAAACCACCGAGCTACTGGGGGAGGGATAGCCCAGTGGTTTGAGCATTTGGCCTCCTAAACCCAGGGTTGTGAGTTCAGTCTTTGAGGGGGCCATTTAGGGAACTGGGGTAAAAATCGGCCTGGAGATTGGTCCTGCTTTGAGCAGGGCGTTGGACTAGATGACCTCCTGAGGTCCCTTCCAACCTTGGTGTTCTATGATTCAGTGCTGCCTGGAATATCATAGCAGCTGGAGGCTGCCTTTTCCCCTGCCCTTTATCTCTGCTTGCAGAGGCAATAAAGTCAGTGTTTTTTCTAATTCATGCATTCTTTATTACTTCATCACACAAATGGGGGGATAACTGCCACGGTAGCCCAGGAGGGCTTGGGGAAGAGGGAAGCAATGGGTGGGGTTGTTGCAGGGGCACCCACTAGAATGGCATGCAGCTCATCATTTCTGTGAGATGTCTGGGGCTCTGACTCGGAACAGCTGTTTGCCTCTCTGGTTCTTTAGTAGGCTTGCCTCATATTCTAGGCAGGATTCAGTCTCCATTAGACAAAACTTAAAGAAGGGAATGACCTGGGGAATTATTCCCATTTTTGTCCAACCGCCCCCAGCTGACCTCACCGAAGCCATCCAGGAGCACCCATGACAGCAGCAGACAGTACAATATAACTGGTAACCATCTCTGCTAACTTGCAAAGGCAAGGGATCTGCTGTGTAGCACTGCAGTACCGTGTCTGTCAGCAGCATCCAGTAGACATACAGTGACAGTGAAAAAAGGCTAAATAGGCTCCATGGTTGCCGTGTTATGGCATCTGCCAGGGCAATCCAGGGAAAAGGGCGCAAAACGATTGTCTGCTATTGCTTTCATGAAGGGAGGGTTGACTGATGACATTTACCCAGAATCACCTGTGACACTGGTTTTTGCCCCGTCATGCATTGTGATCTCAACCCAGAATTCCAAGGGGTGGGGGAGACTGCAGGAACTATGGGATAGGTACCCACAGTGCCATGCTCTGGAAATCGACGCTAGCCTCGGTACATGGACGCACACCACCGAATTAATGTGCTTAGTGTGGCCGCGTATAGCCGCGTATATGCAACTTTATACAATTTATTTCCAAAAACCGGTTCCTGTAAAATCGGAATAATTCTGTAGTGTAGGCATACCCCCAGTGTCATGGCTGCAAGTGTGACAGCCTTGTGTGCCCACCAAGCACTCACCACGTGGACGTGATCATTCCCCTTTGGCATCTCAGATGCTCTTGACTCTAATGGACGCTACCATAGAACGTCTTGCAGGGATGTCCTGCTCGTCAGGTGATGTGGAGGATACTTCCAGTCTAGTCTGAGAGCACTTCAACCTACCATCACCAATGACACGAGTCCTAAAGTGTGGCTTATCATGAGCTGTCACTCAGACTGTGCCGCTTGTCTTGAATCTGCAGGAAGGGTCACCAGGAAGTGAACTTGTTGGTACATGTCAGAACAAGCCTCCCAAGACCCACCCGAGAGCAGGCAGTGATCCCCAGTGTGGATTGGATCCCTTTTACACTAGCTTAAATTTTCCTGTTTCCTTTCCTCCCCGAATACTGAGTAAGACTTGTCAGGACAGAGCCAGAGTGATTGTCACTGGCCCAGCATAGGTTGGCAGAACTGATTTTCCATTCTCAGAGCTTATGGTTCTGTCCAAAGGCCATCCATTCACTTCTCCCTCTTCCTCAGGTCAAGATTGCTTATCCCAGCTGGGTAGTGTACACAGACCTTGCAGCATGTTGGATCTCTGAGGTCAGGTGGAGCTTATCTCAGGAGATCAGGGGAGTGCTGTTAGATTCCAGAAAGCCACCTGCTGAGAAGCTACCAAATGGAGCTAGGTGCTCAAGGTCAAAGCCTTGACTTAATCTGTTTTTTGGACTTCCTGTCTCTGCAGTAGCCAGGGTTAGCTTTGATAACACGGAAAGTTTCCTTGGTTGCTATTCCTGCCTCCTGTATTTCTGTGAAAGGGACCTCCCAGTTTTCCCTCCCCTAGTGAAACCATTAAGTGTTCTTGTGAACTTTACCCTTCACTCGGGCCTGCTGTTCCATGGGCATGAATGTGGGGTTATCCAAATTGCCTTGGGCATCTCCCTGTCTATGCCCCTCACACTGAAAGGATTGGAGCTAAAATGCCTGCTAGCCAATTCCCCTCTTCTGACATTCCTCCAAAGACATGGTGGTGGTTCGACCTCATTCCAACTTCGGGCAAACAGTGTTGGACTCTTATTATGGCTGTTGATTTCAGCCAGTCGCTACTGCCTGTCTCCCCCAAAGCTAGCCTTGTGCTGGGGTGTGTGGGAATTTGTGCACCTTGAGGGTTAAGAGCTGGTAGCTGCTGCTCAGAACTAAGCAGTGTGGAAAGCCAAACCGGTTTGATCTATGGCCTCTGGAGAAAAATCTGAGTCAAGCTATGTTGTCCTGAAGGCAAAGTGGGTAAGAGTCTGCGTCCATTCCTGTGACAGGTCATCTCGAGCTGACTTGCTTAGTGTGATGGCAGCTCAGTGGTGTTTTCTGAAACTTGTGCTGGGGCTGCTGTCAAACGCTGCAGCAAAATGGATGCTGCTTTCTGGGGCTGAGGTTTGGTCACTCTTCACCTGGCAGGGCTTCTCAGCCCCTCTCGGCAGAGGTCACTGCTGGCTGCTCTCCTGCAGTGGGAATCCGTGAGAGCCAATGTTGGGAAGGAAGGGATCGGCACAGCTACATGAGGACACTGTCCAGAAGTAACTCCTCTCCTTTGAGGTGGTCTCTGCATGTCCCCCTCCTCTTCTCTCCTCAGCCTGGTGCTGCTGGAAGCCAGCTGGGAAGCAGTGCTGGATCTGGCTAGCTTGCTGGATTTCCAGTTGCAGGACACAATCACATGTGGCAGAATTAAAGATGGCTTTTTTAATGGAAGTTTCTGGCCCTTGTGCTTCTGAAGATAAATGTCCAGACATGAACCAATGCAGAAATTCTTGAGTCTGCAGCTAGCCTGAAACAGTAGCTGGGGGAAGTAACTCTCCCACCACCACTTTGTCTCATTGGATGTTAGCTCAGGCTGATGCATTGGTGTAAGCAGCACTGATTTTATTGCAGAAATTTTATTGCAGATCCTCTACCCAATGGAATGGATAGGGGCTGGACCGTGCCACTCTTCTTCGTGCCCACAAGGGGCAGTGAGCCCTTGGTGGAGGGGCAGGCTCAGCTGGGAGGGAAGTGTGATCCTAGAGCAATGGGCTTGGTGTCAACACTTATGCAGGCTGGTTAGCGCCTCAAACGAGAGCCCTCCCTGTGCCCATGGCCTTCAAATCCCAAGAGGGCTGTGGGGGGAAGAATCATTCTGAAATCAGAACCTAATAGTTTAGTATTTATGGGAAATTGGTGATGAGCTTCACCGCTGCTGATTGAGAACCTCACCAAGACAAGCCAAAGTGCTCTTAGCCATGAAAAGGGTTTGAATCTTTGTGATGACTGGGCTTTGCCTCCACAATTCTGGACTCCCCAGACTAGGTGGTGGGGATAGCATGGACATGGCCCACTGTAAAGGTCTGAGCTCAGCCAAACCTGCTGCAATAGCACCCTGGATTTCTAAGCTGCCAGCCGTGCGAGCCCTGAGAAGGATGTGTGAGGTCAGATGTTTCCTCCAACTCCGAAGCGTTCAAGGGAATGAAAGAGTTATGGTCTCATTTCGACCCTCTCCCCTGGCTGGGGGTGTAGTGAATTACCTCTTTTGTCTTTGTTCTTTTTGTCTCCAAATGCCTGGACTCAGCTCTCATCTCTAATAACAGAATGAATCTCACCCAACTCCCAAAGCCACCTCTCTGATTTGGCGCCATGTGGACTGGAATGGAAGGGGGCTGCAGGTTGGGATTGAGGGGCATTTGGCAGGTCTGCTGGCATCATTTGCCTGCCCCAGTTTCAGTCTTTCAGCCTTCCCAGCTGTGTGATCCTGTAACCTTTATTTTTGGAAGTGTCGGGGGTTGCCAGTAGAGTCCAGATTTGTGACCCTTCGGGCACACTGCCAGCCCAGCCTCTGCTCCTTCCCTGTGGGGGTGGCGGGGGAAGGGATGATGGTGTGTTTTAGTGCTCTAAGGGCCTATCCCTGACATCAGGTTGTAGGTGGTTGAATTGTCCCTGGAGGCATCCAGAGGGCAGTGACCCTGCTCTGGAGTATGACAGAATTGACAGACTGGTGGAATTGCAGTGTCCTCATCTGGTGCAGGCTGGTATAGCCACAGAGCTGGTGGGTGGCAAGCAGTGTGCCTAGTTGGAGACTCCAGCTATGCCATCTTGGGACTTGCCAGAGCTGTTCTCTTGGCTCAATCCACAGAGAGCTTGTGGCTAAGCTCCTACCTGTGGGTGCAGAGGGCAAGGGGTTGGCCGCCCTTGTGAAGAGGGAAGGGGTATGCATGGCAGTCTGTCGACTGAGTATTTCCTGGGCGTGGAGCCCACATGTTGGCTCCATTCCCTTTGTTGGGGTGCTGTGACCTGTGCGTTCTGGAGCTCATGGGCACTGGATTCACCTGCACTGGAGGTGTTGCTGGGCAGCTTCCATACTCAATGACGTCTCTTTCTCTCCCCAGCTCCTGCCAGCACACGGTCCCCCAGCACCCACCCATCATCCCACTGTGATTGTACCAGCACCACCTCCTTCCCATCATGTCACCGTGGTAACCATGGGCCCATCCTCTGTAATCAACACAGTCTCTACGTCCAGGCAAAACCTGGACACCATTGTTCAGGTACGGGAGAAAATCTGGGAGGGAGGAAGCCAGAGGAACTTGGGGGTACCTGTCAGAAGAAGGGGAGAATTTAGGACAGGGCACCTTCCAAGGCCAGGACTTTCCTTCGTGGGGAGAATTTGAGGGCCCCTGGAGAAATGGTTGGGCTTCTCCCCACAACCCCAACACTGAGTGAACATCAGTGGTTCTTGTGGCTGAGACTCCCATGGGCTCAGGCTTGGAGATGGGATTGCTTAGGAGAGAGCCCTTAGAAGAGCGTCAGATCTTGCTGTTCCCACCCCGGATGTGTGGACAGCATCCCACCTGTGCTGGCTCCTGGGAGAGGAGCGGCGCGTCCGGGAGAGAAGCAGCACCTCCAGTTCTCTTCTATGCTGTGTCGGGAGGTCTGCCCTGAAGTTGGAGGCATGACTGCAGCAGGTGGAGGTATACCTGAGAGCTTTAATCCAGCTGGCTCAAGCAGCATGGGCTTCTGCCCGAGTTAGCTGCTCAAGTACGGTCTGTGCTGCTGCAGCAGCTTCCCTGCTTCAGTAACCGAGTGAGCTAGATCAAAGCTAGCTTGGGTATATGCGCACGAGTTGCGGTCACACCCCATGATTGCAGCATAACTACGTGCCCCTGAAGGGTCTGCAAACCCAGCTGTGTGTCCGGTGAGCTACCCATGTGATGCTGATGAGTGCTGGGGGTAAGCTAAGGGCTGCTGTGCACTGTTCAGGCTGGATATCCCAGCCACTCCCTAGCATGGCTCAGTTTTGCAGAGGAGGTGAGAACCAGACTGTTGGCGTGTCTGACCTGGGATGCAGCGGTCTCCATCCAAGGTACCCAAGGATGGGGCTAGATCATTGGCGCTGCAAAGCAGAGTAGTGGCTAATGTTGTTGGGGACCCAGCCCAGAACTCGCAGGGGAGGAGAGTGATAGCAGCCTCTCTGGAGGAGACCCCTCCAGAGAACACAGGCACCAGGGGATAAACAGGCATAAGTGAGTGGTGCGCTCCTCCCTGCCTCTCTGTGGGATGTAAGCCCCTGTGGCCAGGGTTCCCTCTCCACTCCTCTCACTGTTCCTTCCCCTTGGCAGGCAATTCAGCACATTGAAGGGACGCAGGAAAAGCAGCTGCAGGAGGAGGAGCAGAGGCGTGCGGTCATCGTGACGCCTGTCCGGGCGTGCCTGGAGCCCTCCAATTCTGACACCGCCTCCGACACAGGGGGGGATGACAGTGACTCCATGGATCAGAGCAAGGAAGATCCCTCAGGGGAGGGGGAGCTGCCCTGACACTCCCTAGCCAGCAGCAGGGAAAGGGGTGGGACTGGGGGAGGGGAATGTCAGAGAATATGCTGAAATTTTTAAAAAATACAATGCGATTTGGGTCTCTTTTATGACCTTTTTCAATACTGTAAATGGGAGCGCTAGAACCAGATACGCTGAAAGTTCATGCTGCAGTTGAAAGCAAACCAGGGGGCGGGAAGGGGGTGCTGTGTCAGTGAACCAGCACTGGGGGAGGGAGGGGGGCTGTTTTTAACTAGAGATGGGCCAAAACTGGAACCCAGGATCTGAACTCAGATGAACTGTTTGGGGGTTCGGGTAACTGGGACCTGGAACCAAATCGCTTGTGGTTTTGTAAAACTCAAACCCAACTTACAGTAATCTTGTAAAACTAGTCCCGGCTTTATCCAGCACTGGTGCGATGGATGGTGCACGGGCACTGGGCTGTTCATGGGCCGGCCTGAGTTCTTGTTTCTTGTTTGTTGGTAGTTTCTCTATTTTAAAAAAAGGAAAAAAAGAAAAAAAAATTTAAGGGACACCATCAACTGAAGTCCCATGGCACAGAACGCGTCTCCTGCTCTCAAGCTGACTAATGGAGAATAGAGAGGAATGTGTTGAGGTTACTTGGCACGTTGGACAATGCTCTGTGTGTGGTCAGTTTCACTACTACTCCTGCATCACTGGGCACTTCCCTTGAAAGAACCCCCACAAATGGCAACAGGGGTAAGAAAACACTTTTTAAAACAGAAAGATGGGATTGTAAGGCCACTGGAAACATGGGGGGCGGGGGGGGTTGGGGAGCAGGTGTAGTACTTGAAAGGACTCTGAACTTGCTTAAAAATTGACTGACTAGATTTCAGTTTGGTGTTGCTTTAGATTTAAAAAAAAATCCCAACCCTACAAACCCACATCATTTCCGGCCCCGATGGCAGGAGATGCTCAACAAGACGATATCAACTTCACGTTCTTTATTTTTCCTTTGTTTCCTCCTAAAGCACTTAATCCATTTTGTGGGGTCTGCCCAGTCAGAAGAGCTGTTCTGTTCTGTGATTGTGTCGCTTCTGTTTCTTTTTTCTGTTGTGTTTTGGTTTCCTTTCTGCCCTCCCCTGCCCCCTTCCTGTTTGGCTGTAGGTTTAGGCCAGTGTTGTGTAGAGCCTTGTGGGTATTTGGTAGGTTCCTCCCTGACCACAACTGTTTCTCTCTGTTTGTTTTTCTTTCATTTTTTGTATTTTTTTTACGATTTTCAGGTCTTTGTGTTCATCGAGAAGCTATTATATTTTGTTAAGAAAGTGAAAAAAAAAAAAAGGCTTGTGCCTTTGTAAAGAAACAAAATAAAGTTTGTACTTTGTTTTTTAGAATCTCTGCCTAGTGTAAAATCTGTGAGCTATGTAAGCACAGGTGAGGGACATCTGCCTCCCAGAGCGGGCTCCAGTCCCACAGCTGGTGCCTGGAATACCATGGCATCTTCTACACCACACGTGTCCCACTGCCGGCCCAGAGACTGCACCTGGCCACTCGTTCAACCTTTGCAGAATTTGGCTTCCCCTTGCCATGAGCCTCTAGCTTGAATGGCTGTGAAGAAAACCTTTTGAAATGAGAATCAACTAAATTGATAGTATTGTTACCTGAGTCTGCAGCCAGCCTGAAACCCTGGCTCCAGAAGGTGGTGAACTCCCCCTCCACTCGTAATCTAAATGGCATGTTAATGCTAAAGCGCAATCATTTTCTGTGCCAGTGGTAACTATTCAGTTGCTGATTCAGTTGCAGGTGAGGAGAGCCACAGGCAGGGAACTGGGGGAGAGGAGGAGGAATGGAGAGAACCCAAGGATAAAACTAATGCAGACTGAGTAATACGGTGTTTAAGTACTCCCCAAATAGGTCCAACTCCTTAGCTGCTGTAAATCAGCATCATTCTATTGACTTTAATGGGGCTACATCAGTTTAAACCTACTGAGGATCTGGCCTGTAATACCTGATAGCTAAGCTTCGTTATCTCACAAAGGCCGTGATATTCTATCTCTTAATTTTGTACCAGCTCCCACTGCTGTCAGGGGAACTCTGCTGTGGGTGGATGATAGGAGCTGCTGTAAACGTCATCCTCTCCTGCTCAGGGTTGTGAATCTAAGCCCAGATCTACGCTAGCAGGGGAGTTGACTTAAGAGGTGCCACTTCAGGGTGTATCTTAGGTCGACTTACCTGGCCACGAGGACGGCGGCGAGTCGACTGCTGCCGCTCCCCCATCAACTCTGCTTCCACCTCACGAGCTGGAGTTCTGGAGTCAACGGGGAGCGTGATCAGGGATTGATTTTTATTACGTCTACACTAGATGTGATAAATTGACCCCCAATAGATGGATCACTACCAGCCCGATCAGCTGGTAGTGAAGACCTGCCCTGAGCCACTCCCTTGGCCTTGCCTTCACCCTAAGATTTTCTAAAATAGCTGCGTCAAGTGAGCGAGCTGCCTGATTCAAGAGCTCTGTATCTGCACCTCCCTTTCCTGCCCCTGCACTGCTGGGTGCTCAGTGCTCATAGACATCCAGCTTCTCTGTAAGCTGAACTCCTTGAAGATCTTGGTGTCACTCAGGCTTTGTGTGCGGTTGGCAGGTGGGCACAGCCACGTGATTGCTGCTCTCGTGCATGCTCCCACACTCAGTCTTGCAGCTACAGCCCTGCCTTTGCCATCCTGTTACTGGAACCTTGGGGGACAACCAAATAAGCTGCATTTCTAAATGCATTAATCCCCCTACCCCACCCCATGCAGAGATTTATGTGAAATGAGTAAGGGTTACAAATAATTCAATCAAAGAACCTCCTCTTTGGGTTTTGCACAGCTGCACATCACTGATGCCTACTGCACACAACAGATAAGCAATAGCAAAGTCCCTAGTGAACTCTGGCTCTTTGCCCCCTGTGGGGTTTAGTGGAAGCCCAACTTGGGGTATGCTCTCAGTTTTTGATGGGGAAGAGGGGGAGCAGTGGGTAGGGTGACAGAGGAAGTTTTCAAGTGATCAGCCACCACACTCACCTTGTCTTTGGAAGTTCATTCTGCCGGATGCCCTTGACTGAGAATGCTGTGACTGCCTTTCACGTACTTCAATCTGCATTACCCCAGCCTCTGCATCTGCTGCTTCCATGGCCCCTTACTTTGGGCAGGGCTCAGCACGGGGGTGCTGTAGAAATCCAGCGACCTGGCAGCAGCAACCAGATCAATGTAGTGAGCCCTGTGAATGTGGTGGCTTAGTGGGGGTCTGCGAATGGCACTGAGAACAATTGTAGCAAGGCCAAGTTTTCCATCCATAGGAGATGGAGATTCCTGGGCCTCGGGTAGCAAGTCCTGGCAAAGACCAGAGACATCCTAATAGTCCCACACTAGCCCTGACAAATGGCATTCAGCTCCATTGTAGGCCATGGCTGAATCCCACTGGAGCAAGAGCTTGGCTTCAGCCCATCACTCTGAGTCAGGGCACTGCACCATATCTCAGTCTGGGACCTGCTGCGAGGCAGAGACCTGTAGATGTGTCCCTGAGCCAGTGGCTATCTGTCTACAATGCCAAAGGTTTGCAATGTGGTGCACTCAGGCCCAGCCCTTGACTTGCATTGGACAAAGGCTGCTCGGCTGCCTGCCTCCACTTGCCTAGTGGCAGCACACAAACCCACCCCATTCAGGCATGTTGCACAGCGTGAGGTGGTCGAAGGTGAGCAGTCCCTGGTCGTTGGGTTTGTCCAGGGCTTCGCACTTCAGAAGTCTCCCAGCAAGAGGCCCCTATGTCATGGGATATTAATGGGCCCTGTCCAAGCTACCAAAAGTCCTTTATGAACTGCTCTGGTTCTGTTACATGGGAGGCTATTTTCCAGCGAGCTGGGACTCTCTCAGTGAATGAACTTCAGGTCTTAGCTCCTGACTGTCACTTGCTACCAGACTTACAAAGATGAGCGGATGTGGAACACAAGCCAGAATAGGGAAAGAACAGGTTCAAGAATATTTAGATGGTAGATGTATTCAAATCACTAGAGCATGGGAAATCCACCCTAGGAACTAGCTGGAGCACTGTCAGAACCATTGGCTATTATCTTTGAGAAATCCTGGATGCCCCAGAGGACTGGAGAAGGGCAAACATAGCTCCTATCTTCAAAAAGGAGAACAAAGAGAACCTGAGGAATTAGAGACCAGTCAGCCTGACTTTGATATCTGGAAAGATACTGGAACAAATTGTTAAACAATCAATTTGTAAGTACCTAGAGGATCAGAAGGTGATAACGAACACAATTTGTCAAGAACAAATCATGCCAAACCAGCCTAATTTCCTTCTTGACAGGGTTACTGGCCTAGTGGAAGGGGAGAAAGCTGAAGATGTGATATACCTTGATTATTTGGAGTAAGGTTTTTGGCACAGTCCCATAGGCTGTTCTCATAAGCAAACTAAGGACATATGGTTTAGACCGGGGTGGGCAAACTTTTTGGCCTGAGGGCCAAAAGTGGGATGGCTTGGGTTCATCATGTTCAGTTTCCGCAGGGAATGCAGCCACTGCTGCCTCTACCGTCCGTGTTGCCTTGTAGAGTGTGAGGCTACATTAATAACAATGTGGCAACCCTTGAGGGCTCAGCCGAGTGCTAGTTCATTATTTAGCAGTAAGGCATTCCCTGGGAAACAGCTCACCCTCTTCTTCCCTCTGACTCCACCACCTCAACCAAGCTTCACAATCATCATTGCTGTGTACAGTATTAAACTGTTTGTTTAAAACTTTGTGTGTGTGTGTGTGTGTGTGTGTGTGTATGTGTATATCTATATATATAATGCCTTTTGTCTGGTTATTTTTTTTTCCCCTGGAACCTAACCCCACCCCATTTACATTAATTCTTATGAGGAAATTGGTTTCGCTTAACATCGTTTCGCTTAAAGTAGCATTTTTCAGGAACTTAACTACAATGTTAAGCAAGGAGTTACTGGAGTTCCCCTTCTGAAATTAAATGCTATCGTGTTGGGCTTCTTCGGTATTTTCCCTCCCACAAGGATGTTAAATTTAATTAATTATGGTTGCTATTACCCAAGCGGTTCAGCTATATTTACCTCTTGGGCCAGATCCTGTCCTCCATTTAGCACTAAATCAAGAAGTGCCTTTTTCCTTGTGGGTTCTAGGACTAGCTGCCCCAAGAAGCAGTCATTAATGGTGTCTAGAAACTTTATCTCAGCATCCCGTCCCCAGTCAGTGTAGGGACAGTTGAAATCCCCCATTATTATTTAGTTTTCTATTTGTATAGCCTCCTTAATCTCCTGGAGTATTTCACAATTGCCATCATCATCCTGGTCAGGTGGTTGGTAGTATATTCCTACCGCTATACACTTATTATTCAAGTATGGATTTTCTACCCATAGCGATTCTATGGTATAGATTGATACATTTAAGATTCTTACTATATTTGACTCTATGCTTTCTTCCACATATAGTGCTGCTCCCCCCACACCAGCATGATCTACTCTGCCATTCCTATATCTTTGAACCCTAGTATTACCATGGCCTATTCATTATCATCGTTCTACCAAGTTTCCATGATGCCTGTTATATCCATATCATTTAATACCAGGCACTCAAGTTCACCCATCTTAGTATTTAGACTCCTAGCATTTGTATACGAGCATTTATAAAATGTGTCACTTTTTAGTTGTCTGCCACTATCTGATGTCATTGAATGGGACTCCTTTTCATTTGACTGCTTCTCTTCAGGAGTTGGACCCTTCTATTTGTGCCCTAGAGATCACATGCTACATCTGATTGAGGTAATTGGTGCAGCAGGGTCAGCTATGCAGTCAGTGTGCAGGGAGGTGATTTGGGTTTAAGGTGTTGATGGCTGTGGCCACTAGGGGGTGATCTGGCTGTACTAGGTCATCTGAGCTCTGGGCCTGTAGCTGGGCCCTTATTCTAACTAGGGCATTCTGGATACTTGAAGGCAAATAAACTAGTCCAAACTGGGTGGAGTGAATTCATCCATTAAGTGGGGAGCTGGGAAAACTGCCATATCTGCTCAAAGAGGTGATGGATGGGCCAGAAAGGAGTTCCGTTTGCTGTGTTCTTGATGTCCAGTCCTGGGCTGAATAGCCAGTCCAGTCCGCGGCCACCTGTGTGTGTGTCTGGAGGCAGAATGTCATAGTTTCCATGCGAGCTATTTGTTGAAGTCTCCTGCATGGTCATTACGGCCTCCAAGGCTCGAGAATCAGAGGCACCTCAGTGTCAGAGCAGCTCAATTTAGTCTTCTCTGAAGCCTGCAGAACTTCAAAGAGGCTGGGACACTGGGCTGAGCCTGATGTTCTGTGGTTTCTAGAGCCACACCTCATACAGGTGGTTTCAAGGATTTGACTGCAGGATGGGGGTCTCTTCTGTTCCAAGGACAGAAGGGAGCACGAATGATTCTAACTCTGCTTCCCTTCTTTTGTTTCACTTGCTCTGCCTCCTTCGTGGTAAAGGTGGCCCTGAGCAGCCAGCGAAGTCAGCCCGGTCCATACTGCGTTGGCTGGGCCATCTAGCCAGATCTCGGTGACGCAGCGAGGGGAGTCGCTTCGTCTGACATCCGATCACCAGGAATAGGGTTTTGCTGATGGCAGACCTTGCACTTATGAGCATGGGCCAGAGCTGCTCGCTGAGCGTGCACGTTGTTCCAATCGGCTGCCTGGCGCAGCACTGGCAGGCACATGGGGCTGGCCAGACGTGCCTGTTCTTGGGCTCTCCTGGTCGTCCTCAGATAGGAATTCAGACTGCAGATCTTGGTGTCTTCTTGCCTGCCTGGCCTTGCTCCCTCCAAACTGCAGCAGGAGATCCAGCTGGTCTTTCCCAGAGGGCTCCCAGGGATGGGGCAAGAGCCGTAATCCTGCTGCTCCCGGCCTGCTGAGTGCTCAGAGTGGTTGAAGGATTCCTACTCCTCCTTCCCCCCTGCAGCACTCCCACCCCCAAGCCTGCTCCCCTTAGGATACAGTATCCTCGTCCTGGCAACAGGGAGGCCCCCAGTCACCAACTCTCCCCCTGCTTTCGTGACTGACAGGACTGGAGCCAGTCACACACAAGACGCTCCACCCCCTTATAGAGCATTTGAACCTTTGATTGGCTGTCTGCCCCATTTGCCCACCTCTTTAGGAAGAACAGCCAATCACAGCTGTTGCAGGTGGAGCTTTCTCACCTTCCTCATAGCAACCCAAAGCTCTTCTCACAGGAGGGGATAGGACTGAGGGGTGGGGAGGTGGGGAGCTAATGGTGTTGCCAACACTCCCGGATTGGCCTGGAGTCTCCCAGAATCGGCACTGATCTCCCAGTGGCTATTCCTGGAGATTTTAATTGGCCACTAAAAGTCCAGTCGGCGGCGCAGTGGGGCTAAAGCAGGCTCCCTACCTGTCCTGGCTTCGCGTGGCTCCTGGAAGTGCCAGCATGTCTGGCTCTTAGGCGCAGGGGTGGCCAAGGGGTCTCTGCGTGCTGCCCCCGCCCCGAGCTCCAACTCCGCAGCACTCATTGACTGGGAACTACGACCAATGGGAGCTGTGGGGGGCAGTGCCTGCAGGCTGGGGCAATGCGCAGAGCCACCTGGCCACCCCTGAGACTAGGAGCTGGACATGCTGGTTGCTTCTGGGAGCCTCTCTGCCAGAGCCCCCCACCAGCCCTGAGCCCTCTCCCACACCCAAACTCCCTTCCAGAGCATGCACTCCCTCTCACACTCCAAACTCCTTGGTCCCAGCCCAGAGCCCCCTCCTGCACCCCAAGCCCCTCATCTCTGGCCCCACCCCAGAGCCCGCACTCTCAGCCAGAGCCCTCACTGCCCTGCACCCCATCCCCCTGCCCCAGCCCTGAGCCCCCTCTCAGGCCCAAACTCCCCTCCCAGAGCCCTCACCTCCTCCCTGAGAGGGCGGGGGGCAAAATTAATTGGTAGGCAGGGGTGTTCAGACAGCGTAGGGCAGCCTCCAAAACAACAATAACAGCTTTTTAAAAAAATCTCATGATTTTTGGGGTCCAGCTCATGATTTCTCAAGGCTGACAATGCTGAGCCTGGTATGTCCTCCCTGGCCCATGGCTGCATTCTCTGCCCTACTTGCAGGCCCATCCCCAGTAGCCATGGCCTCCCCCTGTCCCTGTGTCTGACCCTGCCATTTCCCTTGCTGAGCGCTCTGCTATTTCCCAGGCTTTGCCTCACTTTGTCCTGTGCCCTGTCCTCCTCCAGCCTGTGCTTGCTCCCCCCATGCTCACAGTAATGCCCCCTGCCCTTCCCCCATCTCTCTCCCCTGGGATTGTGGAGAGGAGCCAGGGTCTGGGGAGGGGCCTGAAGGAGTCAAGGGCCAGGGTCTTATAGCTGTTGTGCTGCCCTGCACCCCCGGGAGCTCTGGGTGGGCATAACCTCTCTCCTGCCTGCTGGGCTGAGGGTCAGCAGCCCCCGAGGAACCTCTACTATTGGGGGAGGAGCTACTGGGCTGTAGCTGGTGACCTCGGGAGCCTGCCTCCTTGCTGGTCAGTTTGCTGTTCGTGCAGGGCACCTCGTCACCTTACAGCTCCCTGGGAGGTAGGGGGAGGTGGTGGGTCTTAGCCCCATTTCACACGTGGGGAAACTGAGGCACGGGAAGGGGAACTGTGAGGTTGTATGGGGACCCAACCCCATGCTAAATCCCAGAGCATCCCCAGGCCAGCCATGCTGTGCTATCACTGTGCTGCTGTTGGCAAAGTTTGTGTTTGAATGGGCGGCGAATGGTGCAGCTGGGACTGGCTCTGCAAGGAGGTCGCTGAAATATTTGTCACAATTAGCACAGGCTCCCTGTCATCCTGGGAGTGGAGAGCTGTGGGGCTGGACGGCCCTGGGAAGCCCTGTGACCCTGGGGTGAATGGAGGAGACCTTTAGTGCTCACCAGGGCTCTCTGACCCCTTGCGCTCCTGGGACTAAGTTCCTGGTGCGTGCACACAAGTGGGGGGTGACGAGGGGTCTTTAGGGCTCACTGCTGTGTTCTGCCAGCCATTTTCAGACCCCCTTCCCCCAGGCTCTGTAAATGTCCAGGATTTTCACTTTGCTGCAGCAGGTGGGAAAGGAATGTGGTGAAACCCTGCGTTTTGCTTCTGAAAACAGGCCGAAGGTAGCATTAGATCCTCTACTGGAAGGTGCTGCAGGGAGGCTGGAGCAACTGATCCCCATTTGTATGGGCGTAGCCCTGCGAGGGGAGCATCAGGGGCCTGAGTGTGTGGGGTTCTCAGGGGCCCTCCATGGGGAGTTGGGCGTTCAGCAAGGGAGCAGCCAGGGCTCATGGCTACATTTAGGACCAGGTTTTCCTTAGCGCTCAGCACAAAGCGGCATGTGCCCTAAGGACTGGGGGGAGAGGAGCATGGGAGGGGATTCTTCATTGCTCTCTTGGGGAGTGGGGAGGGAGGATGTTTCCTTGGTGTCTCTGGCGGGGAGGGGGGAATGCTCTATTGCTTTGTTTGGCGGGGGCAGAGGGCAGAGGTCTCCAAGGGTCTCTGTGGGGGCTGAGCTCCGTTGCACATTGGGGTCTTAATGCATGTTCAGATTCTGGGCCCAGCGCATCCCGTGGGGTAACTGCATTGGCTCCAGCCGTCCTGTGTCTTAGCATAGGCAGGGGACCCCCCCCACTCCCATCACTGCTGCCCCTGTGAGTTCTAGCTGGAGCCTGTGCCCGAGGCATGCCTGGTGAGCGGCATGGGGAGGCCCGGGGCAGGAAGGGGGAGCCGTGGTGCGTGCTGCTGGCAGCAGGACCTCAGGGCTATTTTTACTGCACTGGGAGTCTCATGCTCCAAACAGAAGAGTCTCTTTTAGCAGGTGGCACCTTGGACTTCCCCTTCCACATGGAGTGGGGCGGGGAAAGAGGGGGGCTAAATTAACCCTTCCAGGCCTGGCTTCCAGCAGGGGGTTCCCCTCCCTATGTGCTCCAGCTGTCCCTCGCAGCATGATGGGGCAGGGCCTGGAGGAGGTGAACTGTAGCAGCTTTCACCTTCTCTTTCCTCCTCCTCTTCTTCTCCCGTCTCGTCTCCTGCTCCCCTCCCCTGGCCCTAGTCCCTGCCGTGGTTCATTCTCCCTCCTCTGCCTCATCAATCTCTATTTTCATGGTAGGCCTTGGCACCTGTTGGCTGTGTTCCCTCATTCCACACCCAGCTTGACTCTGCTGAATCGGCACTTTCTATAGGTGACTGACAGGAGCCGGTGCTGACTCAGCGAGTGGGGAGCCTGCCAGAGGAGGAGGAGGAGGAGGAGCAGAGGCAGTTGCCATCAGAAAATGTTTCAAATCTCAAGGGCCAGAAAAGCTTCTCAGTTCTCCCCAGGCTGTTGCCCCCATCCCGCCAAAAAAATGCTTTAAAGAAGGCCCAGCAGTGAACAGAAAATGCTGGGCTGATGCCTCAGGGACAGATTGCTGCTCAGTGCAGGGCACATTGTGAATCTCTCATTGCACCATGATGGGGCCTGAAGACTCTGCCCCTGAAGACCCTGCCCCTGCTCAGCCCCATATACCCTCCCCTTTGTCCCTAGATCCTGACCCCCACCGCTGAGTTTCCCCATACCTGCTCTGCAATCCCACTTCTAGCTCTGGCCTGGTCCCTCTTTGGCCCTGTGCTGAGGTTCCTGGTAGTGATGGTGGTTTTTGTGATCTGGCCCCTGCTCAGCAGGAACTGGACTGGGATCCAGCAAATTCATTTCACAGCAGATACCCTAAATGATCGCTGTCCCTGCACTGGAATCAGAGCAGCACTGTCAGGGTGGAAAGCGCCCTGCCCTGCTGCCCATCCCCAGTGTTCATGTAATTCCCCAGATCTTTCTATCTTCCAATGCAGTATCAGGCCCTGGGCAGGGTGAGTGCAGCAAAGGAAAGGATGGGGGGCAGGTAAATGGGCTTCCTTACCAGGACCACATGGGCAATCAAATGCATGTTATTTATGATATAGCAGGATCCTCGCCACGTTTCACAACAGACGGTGAAAGCACAATCGTTTCTGTAGAGCAGGTGGAGCTGTGGCACCTTCTCCTGGCACCTGATCTGTTAGCTAACCATTGGCATTGTAACGGGAGCTGGGTGGGGAAAGGGAAAGCCAGCTTATGGAGGAGTTCACTATCTTGAAATGGTTTTGTTCTGATCTGGAACAAAAACCACAAATTTCAAAATTCTCCATGAAAAGGGATGGATCCTGACTCTGCCACAGTCTGCTTGATGGATTACTCCATAGCCATGGACCCTGGAATCTTGGGCTACCCAGCAACCTTCCAGGCAGACTACAAAGAGGTCACAGTTGTTAGCCAGGTGAGCTGGCAGGATCCCAGGCAGAATCCCAGACCTGCCGGGAAAGCAGGCCTCCATCAAAAACCTGCCAAGTTTCCAGATGACCTTCGTCACAATCTGACTGATTGTGCGGCACGTTCAGATTTCAACAAATTAGCAAATTCCAATGAAAACTATTTCAACCGGCATTTTTCCAACTTCTTCTCATTTTAATTCTTCTGCCTGGTGTTGGCAGCAGCAACAAGAGCTGGGTTCAATACCTACCGATCCCTCTTAAAACTAACAAACACACTGGATTGAGCCTCCCTGCAGAATTTCTAGAATCATTAAATACCTTCTTTGGGTGCCTTTGTGTCTGAAACAAAAACAATGTATTAGGGGAGATGGGAGCACAGCATCAGCTTGGGAAAACAGCCACAATACAGCAGTATGAATTATAAGTAAACACCCCTCTCCCCATGGCAACTTTGGGTAACTCAGTTCCTCATCCACCAGTGTGAACAATCAGTAAGCAAATGTCCCTCTACATCACTTCCCACCTCCCTGAGGGCTAAGCCCCACTCATTGGGTGGTGAAATGCCAGACTTCTGAAGTCACTTGGATACGCCTGTCTCCAGCCCCTTGGGAAATGCTGCCTGGCCCTGTCCTTTGCTCCATCACATAATCTATCTACAGTGATTGCTCCTTCATTAGTAGCTGGATAGGACAAGGCCTCACCAGCGTTCACTCTGCTCTACTGCTGTCCTCTACAGCTTCAGAAAAGATCCTTTTTTGTCCCCATAGAAGAGCATTCTTTCCTTTGTTTCATCTCCCATTCAAGAGTCCTCAGTAGTAGCAAGCCAAAAGCACACAAGACTTTAAAGCAGAGTCCTTCCTAGATGCAAGAAGGAACCAGCTCCCCTCATGTTTCATTTCCACTGTCCAACTAATTCTGAGTTTGTGTCCAGTTCTGGTGACTCCCAAAGTGTCACTGGAGGAATTCTTGGTAGAAAACTTATGCAAATGAAGCTCTTTCTGTAGTAGGCATGCCACACATTCAGTTTGAAACTGGACAGGCCTGCTTTTGTAAGGTTTGTCCCCCATCTGATACTGAGACAACACCAGCTGTAGTTTTGTTTGGTGTCAGATGGGGACACCCTAATGGAGAGTGCACCGCTCCACCCCTGCTGGTGTGACTGCCCCCTGTGCAGCATGACCTCCCATGCACTGTGCATGGGAGGGCATGCCACTGGGGACAGGCCCATGCCATTCCCGGAAATACCGGAATGCCCAGTATTCCAGGAACGTGCAAGTAGCCACCCTCATCTGTAGCTGTAGGGACTGAGCACTATCATGAATATTTATGCTAATGCCAGGGCCAGCTCTAGGCACCAGCAAAACAAGCAGGTGCTTGGGGCAGCACATTTGCAGGGGGCAGCATTCGGGTCATCCTTTTTATTTTTTATTTAAACTCACTTCCTCCCCTCTCACAACCCTGCAGAAGCGGAGCCATGGAGCAGCTGGAGATCCAGCATGGGAGCTGAGAACCCACAAGACCCTGGGAGCTGTAGTTCTTTGCCTAGCTCCCTGCCTATAGAGCCAGCCCTGGAGCAGGGAAAGAACTACATTTCCCAGCAATCCCTTGGCAGCTATCAACAGGAAAGGGAGGGGTAAGGCACGAGATAGGTGAGCCACACTGCAGCTTGCTGTGAGTCAAAAGGGGTGACATTGCAAATGGGGAACAAGTGTGCCTAAGGAGTAGAAGGCTTTGGCCCAGATATCCCCTTCAGAAGACTTCCCCAGACTGGATTAGGGATACTGGTGGGACTTCACCTTGCAGACCCCAAACAAGGAATTGGGTGGACTAAATGGACTGTGCCCCTCTCTAGCTGAAGCCTAGCAAGGGAGGTATGTGGATCCCGCTAGAATTTAAAATGAGAAGTAAGGGAGGGGAGGCTCTACTGGACCTGGGCAGCTTTATATTCAGTACCAGGCACTTAAGAGGATTTCCACTTCTGAGCCATGGAAGCAGAAATTGACTTTTCCTTTCCAGATTTAGCTAATATTCAGAAAGGGAATCTAGCACCTGCCTTCCAGATTTGAACACCCCAAAATTCAGGAGTGCTCAAGCTCAATTCCAGCAGCTCTTACTTCATTTCTCCCAAATCCAATATACTGATCCACTGTAACTTGCTGTAGAAAAAGTAGGATGAAATTGAGCAAGAAATGCTTCCCAGTGGTTTTTAGGACTGGAATTGCTATTTTCAACAGCCATTGCCTTTTTTTTAATTTGTTTCTTTAAAAGGAAGATGGTGATATTGCATTGGCAAATTCCCCATAGAAAGAAAGAGCAGAACAAAAGAATAATAAAGGCACCTCAACATTTCCCCATTTATATAGGACAGTCTTATAATATGCACCCAGATATCCTCCAATCACGCAAGCTGAAAATTGTTCCACTTTACTGCAGTTCTGTAACCATACGTGTTCTGTGCATATCCAAAATTCTTGCTGAATGACCCACCCTGGGAGCGAGTTATCAGTGACCCACGGCTGGGACAGCAGGAGGGTGCAGGTTTGGGGGAGAGCCCAGGGCTGGGGTGGTGGGGGTGGGAGGAGGGCACTGGTGGGGGGAAAAGGAGGGAGCCCAGCACTGGGGCAGCAGAGGGTGTGAGTGGGTGGGAGGGGGAGAACCCAGGGCTGAGCAGCAGTGGGGTGGGGGTGGGGGAGCCCAGGGCTGGGGTAGGGGGCAGCAAAAAACCTAGAGCTGACCCTGGCTGTACTTGATCCATTGTGTCCATCCATATGGAGTTCTGGGTAAACAGCTTATGCAGGTCAAGTAGCTCTGTGGCTTTTCTTCCAATAGAAGGGAGCAGAGAGCTCCTTACTCTAGAGCATCAGGCCCTGAGGCTTACCTCCATTCGGTTACCTGGCTCTCTTGTGACAAAAGGAGCTGTCTAGGCACAGCAATCTTTTCACACCCAGATCACACCTTGGACAGCCAGGTGACAATCTGCCTTAGTTACAAATTATTTCTTCATTGGTCATGAGGTCCCACAGTCACCACTGCTCTTGGCTCAGGGAGTCTCCCCAAAGCAGTTAGCAAGAGTATTGCAGTCTTGCTAACCTGGTGCCTGCTTTAAGTCCCTGGGCCCACCAAAACCTCAGTCCTGGTGGTAGTAGCCAAAGTCACAGGTTTCATTTTAGCCTCCCTCAGCACCAGGCCAAACCTAGCACTTCTGGGGGCTGGTGGTTTTCTTCTTTCACAAGTTGTTCGCCAAGCTATTGAGGGATCACTTTGCTTGGTTACTTACAGAAACAATCATTCTGAGCCGTGCAGTGACATTGCAACAGGCAATGTGTGAGAACGTTCTCCCGGAGACAACAGAACTGTGTGTGTGAGGGCCATTATCCTGAAACGTGACATTCCCCAGCAGAAGAGTTGACAAGGGACACAGGTACCATCAGAGTTATGCTGCAGGCATCCTGCTTTCTGATGGAATCTTGGCTGAGTTTCCAAGCAGGGCCTAGGCCAGGCTTAACTGGAAAGCCTCCAGAGAAACCCAACTCTTTGGACCACAGATGTTGTGTGAATAAATAAATACCACAGATCATGTAATGCTGGAAGGAGTAGCACTGATGATTTCAGAGGGAAATCCTCTTCCTTCTGAGTTAATGCTGAACTAAAGCCCCAGCATGCTGCCAAGACATTGTGCTGCCAGAGCTGTGATTTTTCACATGGGACATAAAGGAAAGGTCCTATCCACGTATGACCTTCGTAGGTCTTAGCTCTGCTGTGCTAGTCTAATTCCAGTCAGCATTTTCATATTCTGCCTCCCTAAATTTCCCCTGCTGATTTATTTCTATACAAAGGTCAGGAAGTGAGGTGAGATGCATCCTGATCTGAACTGTTGTGTTAGATTCCTCTGTGTTTTTGAATAGCTGCTATATTCCACCCCAGAGGTGGCTGCTTTTCAGAGCTGGGTGAATTGATTTCTGAGTGCAGATGGTTGTAAAGCAATCTAGCTCCAAGCTGATAGCCCTCCACCCTTTGGGAGGATGAGCCTTTGGCGCTTTTCTTGGCTAAAATCCACTGAATAGAAGTGGTAACCTCAGATGCCCAACGCACATGGTCACCATTGCTGATGCCTGTCTGGTGGCTTACCAGCAAAATGCCATATGTCACATTTTGATTTCAATTTGTGGCCCATAATGACCAAGGGATTGAATTTCAAGACAGTAGTTCCTAATGGCCTCTGGTTGAGATCCTAAATCTTCCACGCCAGCTGAAACTGAGCCCCTGCCAGGCTAGCTTCAGGGTAGAGGGAGGGAGGGGGAACATGGGTGGGGCCTGCCCTGGCCTTTGATACCTGCTGCCCATGACAGTGGTGAAATGAACCTTTGGAATAGCCAAAAGAGGTAATTTAGACAGGCTGGGATGAAAGAGGTGGATGGCATAGTGGTTAGCCCATAACTTGAGAGGCCTGGGTTCAATTCTCTCCTCTGCCACAGACTGTCTGTGGGACCTTGGAAAAGTCAGGTAGCCTGTTGGTGCTTTAGTCCCCATCTGTGCAATGGGATGTTTGAGGGTTGAAGCATTCAGGTACTGTTTTGACGGGCCAGAAAAGTACCGTGGAAAGATAGAAATGAGTTTGTAGTGATGATTTTATTAGTAAATAATAATGATGTTAAAGTTATGTTTCTAACCTGCAGCTCAAAGTCTGTGGGATGATGCTAGGGAGCATTGGTTTATTCAGGGGCCAGCTCTAGCTTTTTACTTCTGGCACCAGTTCAAGTCCAGCCTAGGTTAGCAGCTATTAGAAGGCCTCCCATCTGATGACTGTTGGGTGGCTCTGGCTCAGGTAAAAGGTGCTGATGGTCTCAGTCCCGGCCCCAGAGGACACATATTGACATTAGGCGCCACCAATACTATTGGCACTGATTGTCGGAAGTCTCAGCAGAGGGACTAAGAGGCAAGCAGGCAACGGACAATGAATTCCCCTCTCCTGTACAGAGGGCAGGAGTTCGGTACACTGGGGAGCTCACCCTGTCGCTGCCCCTGCTGTACCTGATCTGTGAATAAGCAGAGGCCTTGGTCTTCGGTGCTGTCACTTTCCTCCATTTCATCAGCACAGAATTCACTAATTTTTTAATCTCGTTGTTGATTAAGAACAAAGGAAATGGAAAGCACCCATTGTTCTGTTGTGAAATTGTGCAGGCATTAAAAATGGGGACACATGCATATGGCTGGGAGTTGTGTTCTATACAGTGTTGCCAACTTTCATGATAGTTGGTGTTTTCCCTTAAACCCTCCGCTCTGGGAGTCAGGTGATTATGTAAGCAGCTCAGCTTGCATTCAAAAAGGATGTTACTGGCACCCTGGTCACAGAGCAAAGTCTGAAAAGCCTAAAACTGAATCCTAAAAACTCAAAAACCAGCAGGCCAAGCAAAAGAACCCACCTTTATTCTATTTTTAAAATCGCATTATTTTTAAGTCAATCTCATGATTTTTTTAGGCCGGTTTGGGGTTGACAATGCTGTGTTCATTACCCCGCCTTAGTCACTGTGTGGCAAATACGTCCCCAGCCCCCCCTTACCACTTAGTTGTCAATGTGGTGAGTGACTGCCGGTGGGATCTGTAAAGTAGGGTCGTAAAGCGAATGTAAAAGGGATCTTTTCTTCCTCAGAACATCTCCTCCCTGGTTCTTTGAGTCCAGTCTGCTGGCTTTGCTGGCAATGGCATGTTGTTCCTCCCAGCCACCTTGCAGAGCCAACACAGCTACAGGAGTGGAAGATGAAGGCTGTTCTGGGAACAGGCGTCATAGCCAGAGTCACTAGTTAAATCTCAGCTGTGGTGTTATTTGTAGTACCTGCTGGCCTCAGTGAGGACAGGGCCCCATTTTGGTTGGTGCTGCATGAACTCATTAGAAGAGCCAGTCCCTGCCCTAGAGACTTGTGCTCTTAACATTGGGAAGTGACAGGTGGGCCAGTCAAGCCAATGGGGTAGGGAGTGACCCCCTGAGCATGTTTGGCATGCACTAGCTGTGCACGCAGGTCATACATGTGCCTATTAGCAGCAGTAACCTCAGCCAATCACCTGCTTGGCTGTTTCCAGATGGCAGAGTTCTGAAGCTAAGGTGAGACTGAAGGAGGGTGTCGCGGGCCCCTGCTGGAGGCCTCATGGTCCTACTACACTCCGCCCCAGAAAGGAGCAGTAAAGGTGGGTCCTCCAGGTCTGCATAGAAAGGCTGCAGGGAAGCAACCAATCCAAGCGCAGCAGGCCCAGTTAAAAGGAGCTGCAAGTGTTAAGCAGATCAGTTGCTGGTGGGGACCAGATGAGCAAGGAAGGTGCTCATTGTTGGAGTGCAAGGGAGAGCCAGAAGAGGGGTGCTGGTGACATTGACATTCTGTCAGCCCTGAGGGAAGGGTAAAGAGGAAGGGGCTATGTGGGAAGTGGTCTGTGGAACAGCATAAGCAACTATGACAGGAAGCAGTAGGTGGCTGCTATTTGTAGGGTCCCTAGGCTGGGACCTGGAGTAGTGGTCAGTGAGAAGTGCTAAGGACAGAGACTCCAGTGAAGAAGCCCTGGCGGTGCTGTTTCATAACAGGGCAGGGACAGAGTTAAAGCTAGCCCAGAAGGGGCTGAAAACAGCCTAGAGACAGGACTAAAGATGGGAACAAAGGGCACTGGGATAGGCCCGTTGCACCTATTACTCTGGAAGGGGTTTTGTTCCTTCATGCATGAAAGTAGCTGGAGGCCTGAGCCACAAGACCCGCCTGACAAGAGGAGAGGGCAGGTTTGCACGTGCCCACAGGAAGGGTTCATGAAAGGTGAGTGGGCCCTTCACAGAGGGCTTTAAAGGATCAAGGTTGGAAAGAGCACACTCACTGCTGTTGTGCCCCTAGCAGCTGGGTGTGGCAGAGCAGGTTGTTTCCCGACTGGGTGCCTCTTGCCAATGGTTGCCCTGTGGCGATCACTCTTCCCGTAACATGGCCCTCCAGCCAGGTCATGTTTAAATCCATGCTTTCTGGGGTAACAGAATAAATAGTCCTGTAACCCTTCTGCCAGGCTGAGTTGATAGCAGCAGGGGCTGGGTTCCGTACATAAGGGTCCCCTTCCCAACAACGTAACACAAAACCAGCTCGAGCCCCAACCCAGTGACCTGGGAAAATCTTACACACACCCCGGGCACCTCAAAGAGGCAATACTTCCCTTCTCACAAGCACAGAGTCTCGGTGTAGCAGAAATTTTTTAATAACATGAGGTAAATGACATCAGCATTAAATTGGGAAAACACCACAACTAGGATTCATAGACCAAACCAGGAGCAAAGACCCACCCCAGAAAACTGGGCCATGTCCTTTCCATTTGGTTCTTGAGTCCAGCAACCCAAGAATCACCCAAAAGTCCAACAACCCAAAAGTCTCTGTCCCTGGTCAGTGCAGCCCCAGAGTTCAAAAGTTTATCTGCAGAGTTTTATACCCCATCCTGGGTGGAAATGGGGAGGGGGAACAGAGTGTTAAGGGGCACCTTACGTGGTCCGAGGCCAACTGCCCCACCTCTCCATGGGGTTCTGCTGCAGCCTTCACCGCAAGTCACTCTCCTTGCTGCTGCCTCCTTGGATTTCTTTCTGTTCTGCCTCTTCCCCCATCACTGCTCTAGGTTCACCCTTCCTCTAGGGTTGGGACTCCCTGGGCCTTCCCCTGCAATCCCCCACCAAACTCCCAAGCCATAAACTACAAACTCATTGCTGTCCTCCTGGGGCTTGACCTTCCGTCCCTCTCGCTTCCCCCTACTCTGTTCCTGACTGAATGCCTCCCAGGGCGCTCTTCCTGGCAGTCCAGTTCCTGCTTTTCTGTCAGGACTCCCCACTCCAGTCTGCTTTGCTCCGGTGGCTGCTCCCTGTCTCCCTGGCCCCTCTGTTCAGGGTGACCAGATAGCAACTGTGAAAAATGGGATGGGGGTGGGGGATAATAGGTGCTTATATAAGAAAAAGTCCCCCAGAACAGAACTGTCCCTTTAAAAATGGGACCTCTGGTCACTCTACCCTGGGTTTTCTCCTGGTCTCTTTCTAGACCCAGAGAGGGACTCCAAAGTCCCTTCTTCTCCTCCTCCCTGCAGCCCCCTTCTACTCTCCACTTCCTCTGTGTATAGTCAGCACCCAGCTGGGCTTCATCTCTAAGCTTGACCTGCTCTCCAGGGGTAGCTGGGTAGCATATTTGGCCTCTCAGGCCCACATTAATCCTCTCTGAGTTTGTGTGGGGTACATTGTATGGGGAGCCCAGCCCCAGCGTGGATGCAGCACCACGGGAGATAGCGCCAAGCACAGGAGCACACAGCAACATCTGGGATTGCTGGCAGAGCAGGGTGGCTGTGTGGTGACAGGACAGAGGGGTAGCAGAGGGTGAACTGAGAAGGGCCAGGTGGGGAGGCATAGACCAGAAAGCAATGGATTCTGAGAGCCCAGTGTGACGATGTAGGGCTGGCTGCAGGCAAGGAATCCTCCTCACCTAACATTTGTCAACACTAGAGGATTTAACTTGTTAATTGGTTGCCACTGAACTCATTAGCTTAAATCTGTTTAAAAACTGATCTCATTAAAGTGACACAAACTGCCCTATGGGGGCTCTTGCCATGGTGGAAAGCCACCCCTGCAGGTTTCAGTCAAGCTGAACCGACATAAAAGGGTGTCTGTGCACAAAGTTGCTGAGTTTACCCCCTTGGGTTCCAATCCCACTTGCGTTGAAAAGCTGCCAGTCTGGGTGTGGGCTAGGCCTGCAGGGGGGACATAGGGGAAGGGATAGCTCAGTAGTTTGAGCATTGGCCTACTAAACCTAGAGTTGTGAGTTCAATCCTTGAGAGGGCCACTTAGGGTTCTGGGGCATAAATCAGTACTTGGTCCTGCTAGTGAAGGCAGGGGGCTGGACTCAATGACCTTTCAAGGTCCCTTCCATTTCTAGGAGATTGGTACCTCTCCAATTATTATTATTTTTCCTGCTTTGAGCAGGAGGTTGGACTAAATAACCTCCTGAGATTCCTTCCAACCCTGATATTCTATGATTCTATGACATTGGTGACTCATGGGCTCCACAAATCACCCTTTTGACCCCACAAAATCTCACAGGACAACTATGCCAGGAGTGAGACGTGCAGCTTCTTAAAGGGGGCACGCCAGCATGGGGGGGGCAGTCTTTACAGAGCCAGGGGCTGGGTGACAGCCGTTGTTTTAGCCCTGCAGTCCCATTACCCTCCCCTGCTCTGTAAAGGATCCATTTACAGTGTGTGTGTTGGGGAAGAGAGGGTGAGGGAATTGGCCTGGCTGGCTCGCTGGAAGATGAGAAAACCCACCCTCTACTCTGCCCACATTTCCTGTAGGATCCATCCAGCAGCCACATCTCTCCCTTGTGAAGACTGGTTGATCCATTTCTCAGAAGGTAATGTGTCGACAGCGCAAGAGGGAGCCGCTCAGCATAAGCGCTGTTCCCAGACAGTGGAGTATTCCAGACACTTCCTCTGCGCCCCTCCCCGGCCCCCAGCTGATCACATGCAAGCTGCACACTGCTAGTTTAGTGCTTGCCTCAGTAGGCCTCTGGGGAGAGGGATGGATGCCTCCTGGCTGTTGAGGCCTGAGCCCTGGCACACGTCTACCCATGTGGCCTCTTTGCAGTAGGGGCTGAGAGCTGCGGAGGAGAAATCTCTTCCCTTCACATCCTAAGCCTGCCTCCTGGTGGCCACAGATGGCAAAGTGAGGAGAGCAGTTTGCTCTGCCCTGTCCCCTGGTTCCCTCACTGTTTACCAGCCATAAGAGACAGTGACAAGGGGAGGGGAAGGAGAGGAGCAGGTGGGGGGCAGGATCTAGGGGGAAGAGGCAGCATGGGGGTGAGGCCTCGGCAGAAGGGGCAGTGTGAGGGTGGAGACTTGGGGAAAATGCTGGGGTGGGAATGGGGCATCAGCTGATGGGGTAGGGCAGGATGCAGGGCCACGATTTGGGCATTGGTGGCCCCCCCACTTTTAGGGACCTTCTGCCACTCCTGCTCTCAACACTTCTATCTATCTCCATTCTTAGGTGGCCTCCTCCATCATTAGTGTCCAATGCCTGCACTTGTGCCCTGCCCCACGCCTCAGAGGGCCTCAGCCAGGCTTTGCATTGCGAGCACCATCACTTGTGCACGCTAGCTCTGCCAGTGACCGTGTCTTGCTTGTTAGCTCTCTGGGGCAGAGCCTGTCTCTTTGTTCTGTGTTTGTACAGCACCTAGCACAGTGGGGTCCTGGGCCAGGACTGGGCCATGTAGGTGCTACCACAGTACAAGTAACAATAATAATTAGGGCTGTCAAGCAATTAAAAAAATTAATAGTGATTAATCGCACGATTAATCACACTGTTAAACAATAATAGAATACCATTTATTAGATATTTTTGGATGTTTTCTACATTTTCAAATATTGATTTCAATTACAACACAGAATAGAAAGTGTACAGTGTTCACTTTATATTTAGTTTTAATTACAAGTATTTGCACTGGAAAACCCCCCAAAAGAAATAGTATTTTTCAATTCACTTAATACAAGTACTGTAGTGCAACCTCTTTATCGTGAAAGTTGAACTTATAAATGTAGAATTATGTACAAAAAAACTGCCTTAAAAAATAAAACAATGTAAAATTTTAGAGGCTGCACGTCCACTCAGTCCTACTTCAGCCAATCCTTCAGACAAACAAGTTTGGTTAAAATTTGCAGGAGATAATGCTGCCCACGTCTTGTTTACATTCTCACCTGAAAGTGAGAACGGGTGTTTGCATGGCACTTTTGTAGCCTGCGTTGCAAGCTATTTATGTGTCAGATATGCTAAACGTTTGTATGCCCCTTCATTCTTAGGCCACCATTCCAGAGGACCATGCTTCCATGCTGATGATGATCATTAAAAAATAATGCATTAATTCCATTTGTGACTGAACTTCTTGTGGGAGAATTGTATCTCTCCTGTTCTGTTTTACCTGCATTCTGCCATATCCATATATTTCATGTTATAGCAGTCTCGGATGATGACCCAGCACGTTTGTTTTAAGAACACTTTTACAGCAGATTTGACAAAACACAAAGAAGGTACCAATGTGACATTTCTAAAGATAGCTACAGCACTCGACCCAAGGTTTAAGAATCTGAAGTGCCACCCAAAATCTGAGAGGGACGAGGTGTGGAGCATGCTTTCAGAAGATTTAAAAGAGCAACAATCAGATATGGAAACTACAGAATCTGAACCACCAAAAAAGAAAATCAACCTTCTGCTGGTGGCATCTGACTCAGATGATGAAAACGAACATGCATCGGTCTGCTCTGCTTTGGAGTGTTATCAAGCAGAATCCGTCATCAGCGTGGATGCATGTCCCCTGGAATGGTGGTTGAAGCATGAAGGGACATATGAATCTTTAGCACATCTGGCACGTAAGTATCTTGCAGCGCCGACTTCAACAGTGCAGATGACATTGGTATTCTATTGTTTAACAGTGTGATTAATTGCAATTAATTTTTTTAATCAAAGTTAATTTTTTCAAGTTAATCTCTTGAGTTAACAGCGATTAATTGACAGCCCTAATAATAATGCATGCCGGCAGTGGGGTCTGTGCCTATCTCCCAGCCCCCTGCAGAATCACATAGTAGATCTTGTCATCCCTGTGCGTGTCTGATACTGCTTGAATTGTGCACATATCTCCACGTGTACAAAGTTGTGTCTGTAAAATGGACACCACAGTTTGAAAATGTCTTATGCATGGATCCACAGTGCTGTCCACTGGTGGGAAGCATTTGTGCTTACCAAGCTCTATATCCAAAAAGGGGCTGGTGGCAGCTTGAAGAGACCAGTTGGAGCCTGGTTTGCAAAGCGTTCTTAAGCTCCATGTGGGTATAAAGAGGTGCAGTCACATACTCACTGCTGGCTCAGATCTCCAGCCTTCATTTCCCGCTTTAGGGTAGAACCTGACCCATGGGTCTGGATCCATGCTGACCATGTGCCAGAGATGCTGCGTTGCAGGGATAGTGGGAGGGAAAAGAAGGGCTTTCGAATGTGCCCATGCCAAACATCACCATGAAAGTGGGTCGTGTGGACTAAAGGGCAGTCAATCTCGCGCTGTGTGTGTGTGTGTGTGTGTGTGTGTGTGTGTGTGTGTGTGTGTGACATTCCTCAGCCCTGGTGTGCTGAGTGAGTTGAGGGGAGGTGGAGATGTGATAGGCTGGCCAGCGGAGGAAGTATGAACTCATTCCCCACCCCACAGCAATGCACACAGCAGGTACCTGAAGACAACGCATGTTGCAGCCAGCCAGCAGCACAATGCTGCCTGGGAATCTGAACCAGCTAGGCCTGCAGCACTCTGAAAGGGCAGAACGTTGGGCCTTCAGCAGCCTGGGAGTTGGGACTGAAGCCAGGCAGGGGACTGGCAGGCTCAGCAGCAGGGTGATACAGGGCAGTGACTGCAGGAGCCCATGGGGGTAGTTACCTCTCTCAGGCTGCCCCTAGTGGTTGGGACAGGACCTACAGGTCATCATTCCCAGGGGATTTGCATGTCAGTTTCTGGCAACCCTAGTAAAGACTCCTCTGTCACTCGGACTTTGGGAGCGTTCATGGGAAGCCCAGACAGCCTAATTCAGACAGCACTTTCCTCTTAGCTTAGGGCATTCCCCGCACCCAATCAGCCATGTAGGGGACTGGTGTGCATAGCACTGGCAGTGACTCACTGTAGCAATAGGGTCCAGGGCCAGTGCTACCAATAATGCAAACTAAGCGGTTGCCTAGGGTGCCAAGATTTGGGGATGCCAAAAAGCGGTGCCCCAATTTTTTTTTGCAGCGGTTCCTCCCCGAGCATGCAGTCGCTGCTCCACTTCTCCCACCTTCCAGGCTTGCAGTGCCAATCAGCTGTTTGGCACCGCAAGCCTGGGAGGAGAACTAGAGGGGGGGCGGCATGCTCGGGGAGGACGCGGAGCAGAGGTGAGCTGGGATGGGGAGGTGCTGCACGGCTCCCTGGGGGCGGGGGGGAGAACCTGCCACAGGGGGGGACGCCTCAGGGCAGGAGGGGGTGGGGATCTGCCACAGGGCTGTGGGAGGGCGGGCGCAAGGTGGGAGTTTTGCCTAGGGCGCGAAACTTCCTTGCACCGGCCCTGATAGGGTCACTTACACTGCTTTTTCTGGTCTGGTTTCCTGCATACAACTCATAGAATCACAGAAGATTAGAGTTGGAAGAAATCTCAGGAGGTCATCTAGTCCAACCCCCTGCTCAAAGCAGGACCAACCCCAACTAAATCATCCCAGCCAGGGCTTTGTCAAACTGGGCCTTAAAAACATCTAAAGATGGAGATTCCACCACCTCCCTAGGTAACCCATTCCAGTGCTTCACCACCCTTCTAGTGAAATAATTTTTCCTAATATCCAACCTAAACCTCCCCCACTGCAACTTGAGACCATTGCTCCTTGTTCTGTCATCTGCTGCCACTGAGAACAGCCGAGCTCCATCCTCTTTGGAGCCCTCCTTCAGGTAGTTGAAAGCAGCTATCAAATCCCCCTTCACTCTTCTCTTCTGCAGACTAAATAAGCCCAGTTCCCTCAGCCTCTTCTTATAAGTCATGTGCCCCAGCCCCCTGATCATTTTTTTGCCCTCCACTGGACACTCTCCAATTTGTCCACATCCTTTCTGTAGAGGGGGGCCCAAAACTGGACACAATACTCCAGATGTGGCCTCACCAGTGCCAAATAGAGGGGAATAATCACTTCCCTTGATCTGCTGGCAATGTTCCTACTAATGCAGCCCAATATGTCGTTAGCCTTCTGGCAACAAGGGCACACTGCTGACTCATATCCAGCTTCTCATCCACCTTAAACCCCAGGTCCTTTTCTGCAGAACTGCCGCTTAGCCAGTCGGTCCCCAACTGGTAGCAGTGCAGGATGCATTGGCTCTGGCCAAAGAAGTATGTCAGTTATTAGCACTAGGTGGCTTGTGCTGTGAGCCCAGCAAGCCCTGTAAGGTGTGCTGCGATCTTCCAACAGCCGTATTGCCACCCTCAGGAGACCAAAATTATGTCAGCTCCTAAAAAAATTGTAAGACTGATCTCCACAAATCATGAGATTTAAAAAGCATCAGCCTATGTGTTTTAGTCTATCTTTTTGGCTTTTTAACTCCCCAGTATGTACGTGTGTGTGTGAGAGAGAGAATTCTGGGATGGATGGACCCTCAAAAATATCCCTTCAAAGATGGACATAAGGTGTGGAGGGTAGGAATTGGTGCTGGTGGCAGATTGGGGAATATGTAGGTTACGTTCTTATACACAGGGATAACACAAGTACTCAGTGGTGAGCTCACCAGTGTGATAAACTCTAAATGTGTGATTGTTTTCCCACCATATTTTAAAATATACTGTACAAGGCCTATAAAGTGGGTGTAAATGAACTGCTGAGAAGCATAAAGTGCTGTCTGTGTATCAAGTTTTCCAATATTTTTCAGTAAAGATGTATGTGCCATGCAAGGATCTTGATGTGCAAGTCTATCTTTGTTCCATCCACCACCTTTCAGAGCTCTCTGCATGTGAGTGCACTAATTATATTATATAACCCCTAAATATTCCTTTTTAAAATAATCAGTTCAGTCCCTTTCAAAGCAGTTCAAAAATGATTTTAAATCATTCATTTTTCTCTGTATAATGTTGATAACTACATAAATATCTACAACATCCAGTAGTCATCATAACTGTAGCTTGGTATTTTAATCTCATAATTAATTATCCAAACAGCTAAAAATTAATTCATTTTTATTTTAATCATTCTTCCCTCCAGCAGCCTCTGGGGCTCCTCCCTTCCCCAAGCTCAGCAGCACTCTAAGATCCAACCATCAGCTCAGCCCCTCCATCAACCCTACCCTCCAGTTCAGCCCCCCTAGGCCTCACTTGTCCTCCTGGGGTTCTTCACTCCATTCTGCCGTCTGCCACTTCCCAGCTGGGTGCTGGAGGAGGGAGGAGAAGCTACACAGGCACTATTCTGTCCATGTTTCTCACAGGAGGGGAGGAGGGAGGAAGGTTGGAGCCATGGTGGGCTGCTGGGCTCTTTGCTCTCCCCATCCCAGCCCCTGGTCCTGTGAAAGCAGTGAGCAGAGGGCAGAGACTCTGCCAGCCTCCAGCAGGGCTGAATTTCAGGAAGGGATGGAGCTTCTTCCCTCATTGTGAGACAGGCTCCAATCAAATCACAAGATTTGCAATCAAATCACAAGAGCTGGCAATACTGTAACAGTGCTGCACATGGATCACGTTCTTAAAACCAAGCTCTTTGCCATTTGCACTGACCCGCTTGCTGACTCACGGGAGTACATCGTCAGGGTATGCGACGGGGTGCTTGCCCTGAAGTATCAAAGGCATTGCTGAAATGAGCCATGCGTGAATACTGTATTAACCCATCCAGCAGATCAGACAGTGATCTGCAAAGTGCCGTTATGTTGCTACTCAATAGCAGCTCAATTTCCAAAACCATGTGGGCATTAGTGCACTAGAAAGAGGTGATCGCTTCTGTTTAATTCAAATAGACCAGTGTCAGTCTAGAGCCAAGCACACTCAGGAGCTTCGTGAGATTCCTAGTACTGCTTTGCAATCTGCTTCTTGTATAGATTATCTTCAATGGAAACTCCAGGCCTGACCAGAGGAGAACATTGCAGGGCTGTTCTTACACTTCTGAATAGCCAGATAGGCTCTAGGTTAAGCTTAGCATTGCTGGTTCTGTGACAGAGACAATGTGGGTGAGATAATATCTTTTGCTGGTGAAAAAGACAGGGTTCTGAGCGGTGCAGAGTCCATTCTTCAGGTCTGCCTTGGAGTTGCATGTAGTGGTCAGAAGGTTATAGATGGCGAGTCCTCTGGGGATGATGCTTTGTTTTGTTTCTTGCATTTGCCAAGGAAGAAGACCTGAAGAAGAGCTCTGTGGAGCGCTAAATCTTCTCTTTAACCACTAGAAGGTTGGTCCAATAAAAGATATGACCTCCCACATCTTGTTTCTCATACCCTGGGACCAATATGGCTACCTCAGTTCATTCTGAGAGTAATTATACTGTGTAAGGTTCTGATCTGGCCCCCATCTGAGCATCTCACTGTCTTTACATACATTTATCCTTACATACCCCGCTAATGCAGGGCCATGCTGTTATCCCCATTTTACAGATGGGAAACTCAGGACCAGAGAGGCTAAGGAACTTGCCCAGAGGCACACAGGGTGGGGATTTTTTGAACTCAGATCTCCTGAGGACAAGGTTATTGCCCAAACCATGGGATCATCCATTAGCTGCCATGTCCTTTGTACAGAAGCCCATCATTTGAAATAATTTTATCTCCGTTGATCCAATATGTTTTTATGCTTGGAGATGGCTGGGCATTTTCAGCTGATCATCCACCTAGTACTTTTATCAGCATATTTATTGTCATTTGGGGAGACGGTGTAGCTATGCCGGTGGAACTTCTTTCGTGGGCATACCCTACATCTCCACTAGGGGGCTTTGCCTTCATCACTATACCTGAAAAGGCTCTATAATGTTGACAAGCCCTTCCTTTCAAAACTAGGTAATCCCTGAGCCATGTTTGCTTCACACGCCTCTTCCAGCACCAACTAGGTGCTCTTGAAAGTATCTTTGACATTCAGATTGGGTGGGTGCTAATTATTTTGTACACACTAGCTGTGGTCCTTTTGCTCCAGGATCTGTTTGGAGAATCTTTGTGCTAGTTTATTTTCAGTGTCACAAAGCAATCAGTTGTAGAATATCACCCTTTACAAATGTATTGACTAGAGCTAGGCAGGACTGGGATTTTTCAGTTGATGGGAAATTCCACAATTTTGATTTTTTTTCCATTCTGAAATGGAACCAAAACAAAAAAAAATTCAAAAATTTCTCCTGGAAAAAAAAATTTCAAAAAGGAAAAAAAAATCTATTTTGGGTGAAAACATTTCATTTCAATACAATCAAAACATTCTGTTCCAATTTTGGCCGTTTAAAAAAAGTTTAAATATAAAAAAGAGATTTGTTTCAAAAAGTTATTTTGAAACAAAAAAATAAAAAACATTCTGTTCTGAAAATATCAAAATGGTTTGGTTTATTTTTCCCCTCAATGAAATTTCATCAAAAGCCACATGTTTTTCAAAACATTGCGATGAAAACTGTTTTTCAATGAGAAACAGTTTTGATGACAAATTTCTGACTCCCTCTAGGATTGAGATTAACAAAGGACTTTGTTTCCATATCACCAGAAGAAGAGGGAGGTGAAAGCAGTAAATGCACCGAGTACACACTTGCTTGTGGTAATTATTATGTGAGTCACTTTGAGAAGTGGCAATCAGGTGTCTGTAATGGCTTGTATCCTTATGTTCACCCTTTTTACAAGACTATGATTATTTTTGTACGAAGTATGTCTTGTGAGGTATTATTTGAAAATTCATAATCTGCTAAACATTATTATCCTGGTAAAATATGTGTGGCAATGTCATATGTGCCATTATAAAATTCTACTGTGTAAGACATGTTCCAAGCCTAGGGAAACAGTTTCAAACCAATTCTCCAGAAATAAAAGGCTAGGCAGCACCTCAGCCAGGTGTCAGTATAATCAAATGAATTATTACCTGATTAAGCCGCCATTCTTTGGCAGGAACAACGGTGTTAGCAAGAAAGTTACATGCTGGCAAAGGAACAGCTGGAAGTTCCTGTCTCACAGACTTGCAGTCTCCTGAACCCCAGCTGGACATGATTCTCAAAGAGCAGGAAAAGGTATAAAAATGAGGAACAGAGGACACAAATCATCTCTCTCTCCATCTCTACTCATGGCACTGACAACTCTTAAAAGGCAAAGGAAGCATCATTAGACTGGGAAGAGATCCTGGCTGAAAGATCCAGGCAGTCTGCAGAAGACTATGTGGGGAGAGAGACCCTTTTGCTTTAAGTTCACTTAGCTTGTGACAGAGTTGAGTGTAATCCTGTGAAAATCCTCCAGCACACTCGGGGCGGGGGGGGGGGGGCAGGGCCCGAGACCCACACTAGGGAGGGTGCATATCGGGCAGACTCTATCTGTGCAGGGCTGTGCTGCCGCCCAGTTGCCCTAGTGACTGTGGCCTGTCCCCTTCTCCCAGCTGCTGTATAAATAGAGGTGCCGAGCAGCAGAGAGCTCCTGGCAGCCACCATGCAGGGACTGAGGCTGCTGTGCTGCTGCGTGGCGTCTCTCCTGCTCCTCGGGGCTGCAGGTAAGGCCCGGCTCTGCTCCCCACTGCCTAGGGGGCTGGAGCCCCCCGGACTGTCAGGGGTTGTGCATTGTGTGTGCTGCAGTTCCGGGGCCCTTCCCTCTGCCAGCTCCCCTGTTCTGTGGGGGCACAACAGGGGGATTGTCTGGCCTGTCCCCTGCTCCAGTACAGTGACTGTACCCCCAGCCTGCAGCTGGGGTGTGCAAGCCACGCAGGTCTGAGGCGGGATGCCTAGAAAGCACTGGGCATGGCATGAGTAGAACCCTGTGGGGAGCTGTTGAGCTCGGAGGCCCCCGGCGGGTATCTTGGCTTGAACTGACCCGGGCAGCCCCCCATGCCTTTTGGGGGCAGCTGCCATGATGCAGTGAGGCTGTCCTGCAGCAGGTGGGGATGTGTGTTCTTTTGGTGTGTCCATGTTGCATGAGAAGGGCAGACTTTGATGCAGTGGGTGGGTTATTTCTGTGCTGCGGCTGGACATTATGTTGGGCCTGCCCTTGCACTGGAGTCACTCCGGAGTTGGGGACTCTGTGGATGTCCCAGCCGTGGCAGGCAGTGCAGGAGCACAGCGACTATTCGATGTCTGATTTTTTTTTCTGTGGTGCACTGGGGGGAGGCTGGGCTGGATTTTACCATGAGACGTGGCGGTGGTGGTATATGTGGGGTTCCTGTCCATTTCCTTGCTCTGATGGTGCAGATGTGCCAGAAAAAATTTAGGTGTAGTTCAGTATTTTCAGTCACATCCCCAGGACCTCCCCTCAGCGCCCCCTCTTTCTCCCCATGCATAGGGCAGTGACCCCATGCTGCCATGGGGCCCAGCTCCAAGGATTCCTGGGCTGTATGTGGCTGCTTCCTGCAGGCTTCTCTCCTTTGGGATGCTGTTGGAGGAGTGGGGCAAGCAAATCAGCATTACCCTTGCTTGCCCTTGAGTTAATTTGGTCTCTGTGCTACACTGGCTGGAGCTGCGTATCCCAGGCGGCTGTAAGGTGGCTAAGTATGGAAACAGCCTTGTAACTGGACGCTGAGCTCCCCACAGCCGTCCCGCCCCTCCTCCCCCTCCACTTCCCCAGTCTCTCCCACCAAGGCCATGCCCAGCTGCTGCCTTCTCGCATTGTCACACAGGGGACTGGCAACAGGAGTTTTGTCCTTTTAAGGACATCCTTTATCATTCACAAGAACAAGAGGGGAGAGGGGCTGACAGATCCCAGTCTCCCTCCAGTGTGTCCTGGGCTCAGAAGGGTATTCCCCAAGCTGAGCATGAATGTGGAAGGGCTTGGCACTGGGAGGGCCAGGAGAGGATTCAGCCCCCCTTGGCTGTGGAATAGTTCAGTAGCTGCTACTGCAGCCTCAGGGCTGGGGCAAGGAGAATGACCCGTGCCGTGGAGCCATGTGCTGGGGCATCCATCAGCCACTCCCCTGTGCCCATTGACGCTCAGGAGGGGTGGAGCTTCTGGTGTCCTGAATCACATCAACTTGGCTGCATTGCACTCTGGAGTGGAGAGGAGCATTCGGACAGTCAAGGTCCTTCCCGAGGCCCCATCTATATGGACCATCTGGGCGGGATTTGGTGCCATCAGTGCCTGCTTGGGCATGCCCAGGACATGTGACACCATCGCTGGCAGGGCCCGCCAGAGCCAGAATGGCAGGAGTCCCCCATGTTCTCAGCATGGGTGCTCAGAGAGAAACTGGGACCATGTCATGGTGGGATGCACAGAGCACAGCATTCCACTGCCTCACAATCCACGGGTGGGGAGGGCACAAGTGGCACCCTAAGGGGGCTGGCAGGGAGCTGTCTGGGAACTATCAGACACATCCTGGATCCCTTCTCAGCTCTGACCTCCCATCTGCTTCTCTGGTCCATAACCTCAGAGCTATCCCCAAGCCCAGCTCTCCTGTGTATCTCACTATGCAACACACTGCATGTGCAGGTACCACCCTGCATGTGCCACTTCCTCTGCTGAGACTTCTGGGTGGCAGCCCTCCCTCACATTCCAACACAGGGACACCTGGAACTCATCCCCTGCTGTGGCCTACACAAATCCGCTCATCTCTCCCCACGCCCTCCCTCCACCTTGCCAAGTCTGCTCAGCTGTGTCCCTAGCTCCCATCCTTGGCCAGACACTGATGCTTTGCTGCCGCCACACCAGCTACCTGCCTCCTCATGCCTTGCCCACTTCCCATCCCAAGGTAATGTGCCACGCAACACACACGGTCAGTCCCATTTGAATCATTTGCATACTAGAATCCTATTGGTTTCATCATTATGATGTCACAACCATGAATTAAAATTTACATCAAATGTCAGTCAGGGGAGGTTTGCCCTTATGCCACCTGGGCTGTAGCCTTTACAGAGGGATGGGAAAGCCGTGGCACCTACCAAGACTTGAGGTCAGGGATGCGTGATTTGCTCCTCCCCTTCCTCCTAGCAGCGACAGAGGCAGGGAAGGGTTTCTCCGCTGGGCTGGGAAGGAAGTGGAGAGATTAGCATTTCTATTTTTATGTACTTAGGAGACACTCAGATGCTCCCCTCACTGGAGTCACACAAGTATCTAGAAAGACAGCTGGTTTCTCCAGCAGCTACTGCTGAGCCCACCAACCCCTCAAACAGGATCGGCACTTCTCGCTTTGTGTTAGTGACTGTAGCAGCTATGCAAGGGAAGCATTACTTTCGTCTGCACACGTGGGGCCTCAAATAATCTGCCTTACTCACTTTTAAAAAGCAATTCAGTTTTCTCCTTTTAAATAAATGAACCCCTCCCCCCATGCAAATACACATATACACCCCCTGCTATGCAGCATGCACCTGTCCACCTCTGAGTTCCTTGCTGGTTGCCCGTCCCATTGCTCTAAATGCGTGTGTGGCAGGAATACCATGGGGAAGTCACAGAGATGCTGCATAAGGCGTCTTGTGCACTTTCTGCAAACCCGTCCCATACCAGTCAATGCCCATAATCAGATCAATGCCTTTTGCGGTCCTGTCACTATAGATTGTATCATCCCTTATGTGTGCACCTCACTATCACAGCTGGAAATTGTGCCTTGTTCTGCAGTGATAAGAGTTTTCATCGGGGGCCCCAGGTGGCATTGTTGCTGGTTTTCCATGGCTCTGCATTATTTTTAGGGTTCCCATGTACGTGTAGCATATACAGGACTGAGCCATTGTGATGCCAGGGACTAGATCTGGGCAGCATCTCTTCCTGGGGGGCACAGATAGGCTAGGATAAAATACGGCCAGCCACAGCCTGTGCCTTTGTGGAGCTACAGCATAGTTTTTCCCTCTTCCTCACCTATTTCTGTGCTGCTCTTTTGTGCACTTCCTCGTTTTGCTTTGTGTCATGTGACAGTGGTAACGAATCACAAGAGAGAGACACTTTCTTCTAGCATGGAACAAGGAACTTTAATGGACTACAGGAAACGGTGTCATTCCTGAACCTGCTCTGCAGAGCTGCTGCCTCGAACCCTCTCCAGCCCTGTTAGGTTCCTGCTATAGATTTAAAGAGACATGGATCCCTTGGCAGCAAGAGAAAACGGCAACATCCCAGGAGATGGTGTGTTCTCACATGACCTCCACTCAGAAGCTGGTGTCCTGCAGGAATGGAGGATTAGATGTAGGAGGAGAAATGAGCAAATCAGCTAAAAATATATAGTCTGGAAAGAAGGCGGCTCAGGGGCCACGGCCTATAAAAATACCTGCAAGGGCTTAGATATTGCAGCACAACCTGAGAATTATGCTGTGGGGCCATTTACAAAACTTTTTGCAAAAGCTCTCTGGCTCTGCCTTTGGCCTTACTGGTGGCGTTGTGACCTGCTGAGTGCAGTGCAGCTACTCCCCATTTACACGGGTGGAAGTAAGAGCAGCATCCACCACAAACTATTGGAACAAGTTACAAAGGGAGGAGGATGGATTCTCCATCAATGACAATTTTAAAATCAAGACTGAATGTTTTTCTAAAAGATCTGCTCTAGGAATTATTTTGGGGATGTTCCCGTTCCATGTTCTAAAGGAGGTCACTCTAGATGATCAAAATGGTCCCTTCTGGCCTTCGAATCTATGAACCTATGTTCAGGTCATGTCCAGTTAGGAGTTCATGACGGGCCTAGTAACAAAGAAGCTACGTGGGTGTCTTCATGGTGCTTTCGGCATCAGAGAAGCATTCCGTGAGTCACTTTTCAGCCTGTATCTCTCGGTGTCTTTCACATCACGTTTTTCCTGTTTTCTTTCTTTTTCTAATTTTAGTTTATGGGAATTTTGTCTAATTCTCCGGGTTTTAGGTCTATATTTGATGGCTTATAGTAGAAATATATTCTCCTTGCTATGACATCACCAACTGTATATTTTTTATTTATTTTGGCTTCCAGGGAAGATTATTCCCTGTGATTCTTACCATGTAATGAAGCATTTAAGGAATAACATAATTTATGATTAAAAATAAACACCACTGAGGTAACAGTATAAATGAAAGAAGAGAATTGTTCAGACTTGACCAATGGCAGCATAAGAAGCTATGACTTGAATCTAAGGAAGGATACAACTAGGGTAGAAACCAGGAACAGGGTTTTTAATAGCAAGGCCCAGACAGCAAATAAAGATGATAACAATTTTTTTATACAAAGAGGTGTAGGGGAATTTGTGAAAAATGCTGAGGTTTTTTTCCAGAAATGTTTGCATGTGTGGTTGGTTGGTTTTTTTCAAAAATCTCCATTGATTTGCAAAAAAAGTATATAAATTAAATAAATAAATAAATTTGCTATTTTCACTGAATTTTCATTGAATTTTCACTGAATTTTTTATTGCTAGTTTTTATTTTTCCAAAAACTGACTTGTCAGTAACAGAAACATTTCAGTCTCCATTTTGAGAATCTTTTTGATGAAACATTCAATGTAAAAGATTTGGCAAAAAAAAAAAATCAGGAAAAATGGGTCATGTTTGAACCCTGCAAAATGGAAAGAATGTCATAATGTCAACTTTGTTTTTCAATTTTTTATTTATTATTTTATTTTATCATCAGCTTTGCTCTCGAAGGAAAAGGGTTGAGACACTTTCACTGGTAGTATTTAAGAGCAAGCTGAATAAAGTATTAGCAAGCAAGAGAGAGAATTCTGTACAATTCAGGTATGACCAAAATGGTCTTTTCTTCTGTGAGTCTCTGATTAATTACATGCCATGTCATTGTGACAGATGTCAAACTAAGAATGCTGAGAGCCAATTCTTCTCTCAGCTACACCCCTGCAGCCCCATTAATGCCAACAAGATTGCCTGGGTGTGGGCAGCAGCAGACTATTAGTGTTTTAAAATTAGAATCTGTTGTCTTCAGTGATACAGATTGATTGTTGATTCATAAGACTGGAGACATTTATAGAACATAAGTGACATTTTACACCATGTAAAATATTGGCTGATGCATGTTGCAGTCTGAACTGGGTACCTGTAGAGCTTTGTTGGAAAACCTAGTGGGAATCTAGCAGAACCCCTGGACAGGTCATCTGCAATGAATTAACTGGATCTAAAACCTGAGTGTCTTTTGCTTGAGCTGAAGTACCAGGTATGTTAGTTCAGAGGCAGGAGCAGACTCATAGACTTCTCTATATGGTCTTGCCACTAGAGGGGGACAGAGCCATGCCATTTTTGAGTGGGTTACTGTACTGCAGTGGTTTTCAACCTGCGGTCCACAGACCCCTGGGGCTCCGCAAACTATGTCTAAGATTGCCAAAGGGGTCCAGACCTCTATTAGAAGTTTTTAGGGGTCCGCAAATGAAAAAAGGTTGAAATCCACAGATCCACTGGTATCCAAACCTTGTGTTGAAACACTCCGTATTATACCTGAGAAAATATTTTCATATTGGAGCTGCTGTGCACCCCTGTAATGCTCTTTTAATGAACGAGCTCACAGGCAGGAAAACTCAGGGCAACAGTGACCTTTAGAGAATATTCCCAGAGATCAACTTTCAAAGGTGTAAATGGGAGTATTTGTGCCTGACACCTGATTCCAAGGGTTATGCTCCTCATCCCATCAGGGTAAGGAAATAATACCATGTGACCGATGTGTGCTGTCAAAATGAACTAAATGTTGAATGCTGGAGTACTGGCAAAAGAGCTGCTCACACCCAACAGAGCAAGAATTATTCACCCAAGCAGGGGTGCGGGAGATTCCAGAGGAACGGGATGCTGGAAAATTGTAAGGCGCTCGTTCACAGTTCCCAAACAAGAAAGAACCCCCCCTCCTACTCCCCCTATGCATGAAATTCATCAGCTAATAATCCCTAAGAATCACATGTTCAGATCTGATATCATTGTGCAGCAGCTGTTGCAATTTTATCTCCTTGGGATAGACCAACAGGTGTGAGATTACATCACACAGTAACACTACAGTATGCAAATCCATACATGGGCCGGGCCTATCTGTGGCTGTGATCACAGGTGCTGCTGGGCTCGGGTTCTTGAGATCTCCTTGGGTGTGAGGCCACCTCTCTCAGCTTTTCTGGGTGTTTTGTGCCTAATGTGGTCTGTACTTGAGTAATAGTAGGATTTTATGTTAGTGTTTTGTATAATTTAAAATGAAGGATAAAGAATAACAATGTAGCGTGTATTAAATGTATTGGTGTATGACTTGACCATATCCTGCCAGCCACCCTTTTGAAAAGCAGAAAGGAATGGCCTAATTGGCCATTGGTAGAGATGCATCTGCTGGAATCTGTGTTGGCGCCGAATTCAGACCTTTTAGGATCATCACTTAGTTGTAGGTTTAGCATTTTAAAATAAGTAAAAGAATGCAATGTTTGTTTTTCTCTCGTGTTGCAATTTGATGTTTCTGTTCAAATGTTCTGTGTATATCAATTCTGTGTTGTGTGTGAATAAGGAATGTGTGTTAAGAGATAAGTGTGAAGGCCATCACTGAACCAAATGTTCTAGGGAGGAACTGAAAACAGACGCAAGGTTGCCAGGAGGTTGCAACACGCCCCTATTGAAATGTTAGAGGAGGGCAAATTGACAACTCTAAAGATCAGACAGGTACCTATAGCATAACACTTGTGCTGTAGACACAGGAATGATATAGCCCAAAGAGCTAGTGGGTGGTTGGAGGACAGACCAGGCCAGAATGCAAACAGGATCATTGTGAGTCCAGCTCCTAATGTACATGTCTCCATCTCACCAGGGGCCTCTCATTAGTTATTCCAGTGGCAGAGAAGTCAAGGATCTACATACCCACTCACTGATGGGGCTGTTCCTCTCTGTCAAAACTAAGCAGATGGGTGGGGTGTTGCCTGCTGTCTCTGCTGCATCATGCCAGCAACTGAACGGAGAATCATGGCTTTTCTAGGCTAGGGTGACCAGATGGCCTGATTTTATAGGGACAGGCCTGATTTTTGGGTCTTTTTCTTATATAGACTCCTATTACCCCCACCCTCTGTCCCAATTTTTCACATTTGCTGTCTGGTCACCCTATTCTAGGCTGTCAATGCATGGAAGAGGTGGCACAACTCAGCCATGGCATGCTAGTGGGGAGCTTGTGGGGGGAGCGAGGGGTGCACAGACAGGCCCTAATGGAAACTCCAGCTGAAATTGCAGTCAGGATCATTAAGTGTTTCAGCTCCACCCAGCCAAATCTGAGTGAGTGGCACTGCAACCCTATAAGCCAGGTCACAACTCCACTCACTCTGGATGGTGGGGGTGGCTTGTGCTATGCAGCAGGTCAGACTAGAGGATCTGGTGATCTCTTCTGGCCTTGACCTCTATGGTGATGACTATTGTGGAACCTAGTGGACTGTCCATTGGGGAAGTGAGTAGCTGATGGGAAGAAGGGTCTGGTGTGGGGCCTTCAGAAAAGGGGTCAGGGCCCCTACTGACCAGCCGTTCAGAGCCCAAAGTAGGTGTCTTGGTGGGCTTCCAGCAGCTTCACAAAGGCATAGCTTGCTTGCCCTGCCCCTTCCCCCAGTCCATACCTACCCGCTGAACAGGAGAGTGGGGGTGTTTCAAACAGACGTGTTTGGTAATGTTGGGTGGACTGTTGTACGGGCCCTGTGGACTAGCACCAGGGGCATTATAGAAGTGCTATTTCTACATTGGAGCTAAGTTCTCATAGTTTCTGGTGCTGCAGAAAAACAACCCTTTGGGCTAAAATGTCACCAGCTTGTTATCAGCAGAAAGGTGACATTTTTGGTGGCCGTTTGCTTGGCTGTTTTGAGGCAGGTAAGCGTGACAGCACATTTCCCACCCCTCAGTTACATTGTCCAGACACTTCTTAATGCTTAGATGATTAAAAAATGGCTGAATTTGGAAGCTTCAAAGGCTGATGAGGACAGGTCTGAAGAGAGAAATAACAAACCTTGGAGCATTTGAAGGATCCCTGCTTGGGATTGTAGCTTATCTGCTTTTGCACTGAGAGGTGACAGGATAAGGGCGAAGTAGGGCAAACAGAACGCCTGTGCTAAAAAACAGGGCTTGCTGCTATCCTGGTCACATCTATGCACTCCCTTCCCAGCCTATGGCACAGACAGGATCAACTGTTTCAGCATTGGCATTCTGCTTGTTTAAGGTATGGATTGGCTTGCTGAAAAGTCACTCTAAAATCGTGACTGTTTTTAGTGCCATGAGCGCACAAAGTAATTCATTAATTCACATAGTGCAGCCAACCTCCTCCAACCCTCCAATGGAAAATGCTGACAGCTGCATAACCGAGGCAGGAGAAGAGAGTTGCAAGGTTCCTCATCAGATGAAACCCAATGTTAGGACATAGTTCATACCCGGAGGCAGAAGTGTAATGTATAAGTGTCAATGCAGCTGGCTTTGTGACACAGGCAAAGAAAATGAGAACAGGGCCCCCAGGCTTTGGCTTTTCAAAACCTATTTGCTCCAAGTTACTTCTGTCAGAAGAGGTGGCCAGTAGGAGGTGGTGGGCAGTGCTGAACTGACCCCCCTGCCCTTATCCCAGACAGGCACTAGTGATGGGCAAGCTTCCAAACAGCTTTCACTGGCCACGCTCCCCTTCCCTCGGAAGTGAAATCATTTTCTGTCGTAGATACACCATTGAAAGATGAAGAGAAGTGGATTGCAGGAAGCACGTCTCTGACCTCCCTCCTCTCTGCTGTGATTCTCTGCACTTCCCAGCCATGTGTTAAGTTGAGACTGAGAACTGGCTTTTCTCAGAATCATAGCGTGGTGCAACGTGGGAGTGGGGGGGCTCAGGTGTGAAGACAGTGGTTCGCCAGTAGCCCCGGACACACTGCTGAGAGCCACTGCATGTGAAGGACTAAAGCCTGCAGGCCTGTTGACTGAGAACAGAGTGCTGCAGAAAGGGCGAGTGCCATAAATTAGAGATCTACTGGACTAGAGGGGTATTTGTTAGATAGGTGGGAGGTCTTGCCTTAGTGGAGGGTCCATGTGGGGAGCCGATGGTACTGCTGTGCTAGCCAATAGTTCACAGAATGATAGCAAGGTAAGGCTGGAAGGGACCTTGAGAGGTCATCAAGTTGAGCCCCTTGAGCTGAGGCAGGGCCAAGTAAACCTGGACCATCCCTGACAGGTGTTTGTCCAACCTGGTCACAGAAACCTCCTGTGATGGAGATTCTGCACCCTCCCTTGGAAGCCGGTTCCAGAGCTTAACTACCCTTATGGCTAGAAAGTTTTTCATAACATCTAACCTAAACCTCCTATGCTGAAGATTAAGCCCATTACATCTTGTCCTACCTTTAGAGGACATGAAGAACAATTGATCACTGCCTTTTTTATAACAGCCCTTAACATATTTGTGGACAGTTGTCTGGCCCCCGGTGACAGAGTGCACCTGGCTTTTCAGCAGTCCTACCACATCCCCTGCTCAGGAAGGAACAGTGGAGGTAGGTCCTCCAGGCATGCCTAGAGAGGCCTTGGGGAAGCAGCCAATCAGAGCCCAGCAGGCTCAGATAAAAGGAACTGCAGGGTCTGTACAGCTCAGTCCCTGGCTGGGATCAGAAGGGTGAGGAAGGGGGTGCAGCAGCAGCAGCAGCAGGAGCAGCAGCAGCAGCAGGAGGAGGAGGAGGAGGAGGTGGTGGTGGTGGGGGTTGGGTTGGGTTGGGTTGGGTTCACTTAAACTGGGAGAAAGGGGACTGGAGAACTGTAATCCTAAGGTGAGGGGAGGATAAAGGGACCAGGTGAGAAGAGGCTCAGGGAGGTAGCAGCAGAGGATTGCAGTGAGCAGTGCGTGGCTGCTGTGTGTAGGGTCCCTGGGTCGGCCCCCAGTGTAGCTGGTAGGCTGGGTTCCTCACACCCACTGGCAAAGTGGCCTAAGCCCCGAGAAAGGGACAAGGCTTGTTTAGAAGCCCAAGCAAAGGGCAGGATTTAACAGGGCCAAGATGGAGCTGAAGACCAAGTAAGGGCCAACAGATTTGCTGGACTTCTGCTAACCTGGAAAGGCTCCATTTTTTGCTATGTGATTTGGCCAGAGGGCTGAGCCACTGAAGACCTATCTGGTGAGGTCAGCAACCTATAGAACCAGGGTTCTCAAACTGGGGGTTGAGATGCTTCAGGGGGTCATGAGGTTGTTACATACAGGGCCAGCTCCAGTGTGTTTGCTGCCCCAAGTGGCAGGAGTAAAAAAAAAAAAAAGCTGTGATCAGTACTTCTACCGCTGCTGCTTCAGTCTTCGGCGGCAGGTCCTTCCCTTGGAGAGGGACTGAGGGACCTGCTGCCGAAGAGCCGGGTATGCTGCCCCTTGCCTTTGGCCGCCCCAAGCTCCTGCTTGCTGTGCTGGTGCCTGGAGTCAGCCCTGATTATATGGGGGTTGCAAGCTGTTAGCCTCCTCTTCAAACCCTGCTTTGCATCCACCATTTATAAAGGTGTTAAATATATTTAAGAAGCCTTTTTAATTTATAAGGGGGGTTGCACTGAGAGGCTTGCTGTGTGAAAGGTGTCACCAGTATAAAAGTTTGAGAACTATTGCTATAGGAAGTGCCAGGGGCAGGAAAAAGACTGCAACACCACACCCAGCTGCTAGGAAGCACTCAAGAGGTGAGTGCTGCTCTGTCACATCTCCCCGCCCCCCCCCCCCAGTCTTTTTTTTCTTCTTCTTTTCCTCAAGAATAAACATGCTCAGTTTTTTTATAACTATAGCAGATGCTTAACCTGCTCCTGCCCTGAAGGGGCAAGGTTGTGCAGCACAGTGCTGGGGGAAGGTTGTGGCTGGGAGCTACTAAGCTGGGCTGATTGGGAAGTGGTTTCAGCTGGGCCACACCCTAATCAGGCCACAGCTGGCCTGTATAAAGAGGCCAGGGAAGCCAGGAGCAAACAGTCTCTTTCACTGTAGAGTGAGATGGGCCTGACTGCAGGGAGCTGGATGCAGGGTACCTGAGTGAAGCAGGGCTGGGGAAAGCCTGGGGAGCTCCAGCCTGGAAAGCCCCAGGCTGCAGCCTAGCATTGGGCCAACAGGTACTGGGGGTTGCAGAGGGCAGCCCAGGGGAGGGCCAAGGCAGCAGGTCCAAACCCAACCTTGCCAGTGATGAGTAGGCTGATACTGCAGTCTGCCCCGACCGTGGGGCTAGCTACTGCCAGCAGGGCTGCCCAAAGTGGGGGGCAAGAGGGGCAATTTGCCCCAGGCCCTGGGCTCTGCAGGGGCCCCCATGAGTTTTTTGGGGCCCCTGGAGCGGGGTCCTTCACCCGCTCCAGGGGGCCTGGAAAACGCTTGTGGGTCCAGGCCCTGGAGCTTCTTCCGCTCCCAGTCTTTGCCGGCGGGGGGGTTCCTTCCGCTCCAGGGCGGAAGGACCCCCCACCAGTGAATTACGACCGAAGCGGGACCTGCCCCTGAAGTGCAACCCAGTCTTCGGCGGTGGGGGGCCCTTCCGTTCCGGGACCCACTGCCGAAGTGCCCCGAAGACCCACGGCGGGGGCTCCCTGCCGCCAAACAGGGCCAGCTCTACACCTTTCGCTGCGCAGGGGGCGCCCTGCCGCTTGCTGGTCCCACGGCTCCGGTAGACCTCCCGCAGGCACACCTGCGGATGCTCCACTGGAGCCGCGGGACCAGCGGACCCTCCGCAGGCACGCCTGCGGGAGGTCCACCGGAGCCACCTGCTGCCGTCGGCCCCAGGCCCCCAGAATCTCTGGGCAGCCCTGACTGCCAGTCATCATCCTTATACTGAGGTGAGGTGGGAATAGTGGGTGGGGGTTCCCCAGGGAGGGGAGACCTTAAGACTGAGGGGATTACTGCTAGGGAGCAGCACCCCAGGTAAAAGGGCACTGGAGTCCTGGGAGGATCACGGGGGCCAGTAGCTGGAAGGCAGATCACTAGTGTGCAGAGGGTCCTCCGGAGCTGGAATGAGCTAATTCCCAGGAGGCGCTGCAGGGGTGAGTCTGCTCATCTACAATAACATTTCCTCATAGATCAGGTTTTCAATACTCTTGATAATTTTTGTTCTCCTCTGGACTGTCTCCAGTCTGTCCACATCTTTCCTAAAGTGTGGTGCCCAGAAAAGGACACAGGACTCCAGCTGAGGCCTCGCCAGTGCTGAGTAGAGCGGGACAGTTACCTCCTGTGTCTTACATAGAACACTCCTATTAATACACCCAGACTGCTATTGGCCTTTTGCATCTGCATCACACTGCTGATTCATATTCAACTTATGATCCACTGTAACCCTGAGATGCTTTTCAGCAGTGCTACCATCTAGCCAGTGATTCCCCATTTTGTAGTTGTGCCTTTGATTTTTCCTTCCTAAGTGAAGTACTTTGCACTTATCTTTCACACTAGTGAAACAGGAAACCAAGATTCAAGAGGCAGCAGTTGGTGTCTGCCTGCTGCCATGTGGAAAATATTCTGCATGCTGAGAGCATCCTCCCCCCACCCCCGCAGCTGCCTCTCAGGGGCGTGCGGCAGCTCGCTCCAGCACAGCAAGCTGTGGGCACTCTAGCTGGGGCGATGGAGGGAATGCTAATGGCCTGGGAATGTTAATGGCCATACAGAGTGGGCCTACTGCAGTCTGGCTTTGGGGCCTGGAGGGGAGGAGGTGCCCCTCCTTGCACTCTGCAAGGCAAATGTGGCACATGGGCTCCTGTACGGTGGCACATCTCCAGGGCTTCTGGGAGCGAGGACACCCCCAGCTCTAGCTAGGCTGCAGGGGCGGAGCAGGGAATCCCTTGCAGGGAGGCTGCCAGCCTCTGCGCTCTCAGCTTCCCCTGCTGGTGCCTAGCCAGGATGCAGGAGGCAGCAGCAGTGGCTGGCTGGGGGTGAGGGGCTGCAGGCAGAGGGAGGCAAATGGAAAGCCAGGGCAGAATGGTGGAGGCTGATCCAGCCCAGCCTCTCCCCTGACTGCTTCAGGCTTTCCTGCCCTCCTCTTACCCGCAATGAGACCTTGGCTCCCTCCCCCACAGTCTGCCCCAGTTCCTCTCTGCACCTGCATGGAATGCTCTGCCTGCACCTTGTCACTGAACTGTCCCCTGTGCTTCTGCTAGCTGTGCCCTGCGACAAGGGCAGGGGGGAGCTGGGCCGTCTGTGCTCACTACCCCAGCTGTGGCACGGCCCCTTGTGCAGGGAACCAATTGGGCTTTGCCCCCAGGCTCAGCCCTTGGCATGTAGCACACCCCACTGACCCCGTAGAGGAGAACAGGTTTGCTTATCAGTCAGGGAGAGCCCCAGCAACTGCATCAGCAGCAGGGTAGACGGCTGGGTCTGAAGTGCTGAACTTGCCCTAGCCACCGAGTTTCCTGGCTCCATTCGGAAACTGCCAGCTGGGGCTGCCCGCTGGGACCCATGCTCTGCATGGGGGGCAGTGGTTTCCCCAGGAATAGAAATTAAGGGGGGGTGTTTGAATTTACAGAGGGGGTGTCAGGTCCAATGAGATATATAAAAGAGATATGAATAAAGTAAATATTTTGTTAGGATTATGCAAATTTAACATAAGGAAAATGCAAGTTACACCAAAACACATAACAGATCTAGATTTTTAAAAAAAATTGTATTTAATTTAAATTGACTTTTGAAAAGTAAGCCATCATGGGAGAAGAGGGCAGTCCTCTCATGGATCAGTAACTGGTTAAAAGATGGGAAACAAAGGGTAGGAATAAATTATCAGTTTTCAGAATGGAGAGAGAGAAACAGTGGTATCATTGAGGGGTCAGTACTGGGACCAGTACTGTTCAGCATATTCATCTGGAAAAATGGGTAAACAGTGAAGTGGCAAAATTTGCAGATGATACAAAACATTCAAGATAGTTAAGTGCCAGGCAGACTGTGAAAAGTTACAAAGGGATCTCACAAAACTGGGTGACTGGGCAACAAAATGGCAAATTAAATTCAATGTTGATAAATGCTTTCTCATGTGCATTACTTTGCAATCTCAACTATACACACAAAATGATGGCATCTGAATTAGCTGTTAGCACTCATGAAAGAGATCTTGGAGTCATTGTGGATAGTTCTCTGAAAACATCCACTCAATATGCAGCAGCAGTCACAAAAGCAAACAATGTTGGGAATCATTAAGAAAGGGATAGATAATAAGACAGAAAATATCACATTGCCTCTATATAATTCCATGGTACACCCACACCTTGAATCATGTGTGCAGATCTGGTCACCCATCCTAAAAATATATATATTGGAATTGGAAAAGGTACAGAGATGGGCAACTAAAATGATCAGGGGCATGAAACAGGGGGAGAGATTAAAATGACTGGGAATTTTCAGCTTAGAAAAGAGATGACTAAGGGGGGATATGATAGAGGTCTACAAAATCGTGACTGGTGCGAAGAAAGTGAATAAGGAAATTTTATTTAATCCTTCACATAACAGAAGAACTAGCAGTCATCCAATGAAATTAATAGGCAGCAGGTTTTAAAAAAAAACAAAAGGAAGTACTTCTTCACACAATATAAAGTCAACCCAGGGAACTCTTTGCCAGGAGATGCTGTGAAGACCAAAACTATAACAGGATTATAAAAAGAACTAGATAAATTCCTGGAGAACAGGTCCATCAGTGGCTATTAGCCAGGATTTGGCGGGGGATACAACACCATGCTGTGAGTGTCCCTAGCCTGTTTGCCAGAAGCTGGGAATGGTCACTTGATGATTACCTGTTCTGTTCATTCCCTCTGAAGCACCTGGCCTTGACCACTGTTGTAAGACAGGGTACTGGGCTATGTAGACCATTGGTCTGACCCAGTCTGACCATTTTTATGTAAAAATTAATTATAATAATAAAAATGTTTAGTACAGAAACTCCCAATATAGTGACCTCCCAAGATAGCAACAATGTGAGATAACAACCTTGGCAAATAATGCATTTTAAAAATCTTGGCCTACAAGGAAACATATTTATATAAGTTTCCATTCTCAGTCACAAATCTAGCATTCTGGAGCAAAGAGACTAAAATATAGTCCAACAAACAAATGTTTATTTAACATGCCCCTCACTTTTCCCTGCACCGCACTCCACTCACCAATGTTGTCCTTGGTCAGTGGAGACTCAGAGTTCAAAGGTGCTTTCACGTGAGTTCACCTCCCAGGTGGGAGACAAGAAGGCACTTTGCTTGTTCCTCCAGCTGCTCACTGTTCGCTCTGGCCACATCTGTTCGTTGTACCACCGTTCACTCCACCACTCTGTTGCCAATGGCCCTGCACAGTCACCTTTGGCTGCCACCTGCCACTGTGACCTCTGCGAGTTGGTCTCTTGAGATTCCACCAGCTCTCAGTGATTTCAGCTGAGCTCTCAGTGCGGGAACCTCGCTCACTGCTAGTGCAGTCTGGGCTGTCTCTTACACAAAAACACTGTACCCACAAAAACACTGTACTCACAGGGACACTGTCCCCACAACAGGACTAAGCACTTAGACCTGATTGTCAGTGATTGCAGCTGCAGTGGTCACTTAACAGAATAAAAGACTATCTGTGGAGCCTAATCAGCTCTGTCTTTAAACAGTGGAGAGGGGCAGGTCCCCACCCTCTCTCTTGATGTCTTCAAATCATCACAGGCTACAGTTCTACTGCCTGTTACTCATACAATAAGAACAACATTTCATCTCCCATTCCCCCTACATTCAAGTGGTTTGTAACCCAACCCCAGCCAAAATCTATCACTTGGACAACACAGCTCTGTTTGCTGGATACCTAGGTAGATTAGGTGTGAATGTAAATATAATCTGGTCCTAAAGCCTTTCTCCACAGCCCCAGCTCATCACTAGCTGTCAGGGAGAGCTCATTTAGACTTTGCTTACAAATCATCATTTGAAATTATTAGGTTGGCCAACATCACCAAAATGAATGCACTGGCATCATAAAAAACAGCTGTATAAGGAAGCTAGGAAGCTAGTCTGTGTTCATACTTTTCAAATCTATTATACTTTTTCAGAAACACATTTTATCATACACTGTATAAGCTTTTAAAGTGTGTATTAATGTTTCAGTTTAAATTCAGATTTCCAAACAGTCACTGAATTGGTATGTAACTAGCTCACAAAACTGGGGTTGGGGGGGTGTAGGGAAATCACTGATGGGAGGGAGGGCGCAAGGCCACGAAATGGAGCTGTCACCACCCAAACCTTACGCCTGCATGGAAAGCTATTTTGGGGAGATGGGCCCAGCCTTAAATCATTCACACCTTCCAGTCCGCTGGCCACCCGGACAGGCCCCTCCCTGAGGCAGGGCAGGAAACGACAGCAGGGGGACACGCACAAGGGATCTCTGCTTCTACACCCCTTATTTTAACCCCTTACTTGCTACTGGAGCCCATGGATGTGTCGGGGCCAGCTGCAGCCCCCCTTGAGCACAATGAATGGGACACTGGGGCTCAGCTGGCTGGAGGGCAGCTCCCAGCTGTGTCATGTGGCACCATCAGTCCAAAGGGCTTAAGCTTGACACTTGTATTAACTGGAGACAGCATCGCAAATTCCGATGGCAAGGAATGCTCCTGAGCACTTGATTCGCCTCCGAACTGGAACCTGGACAGCAGAAAGTTCAGGAAAGCCCTGAGACCGCATACGCTCCTCCTCAAATTCAAGCCATGCTTGCAGACTAGGAGAGCCCTCTCCCAATGGGTACTAGTGCAGACGATTGTTCCGAGCCCAAAGGAGCCGCTCCCCATCTGACCTCAGCACAGGCTCCAGGATTCGAGCCTGAGGGAGCTCCCTCCCCGTCCGATCTCATGCAGTTAGTGATCACTTTCCATGAATTGTATGTCTGTGACTCCAAATCCCCGAGCCCTCACTGCTTTGGCAGTTAGTCCAGGACAGTGGTGCCCAAATTTCTCCTGTCACACCTGCCCCTTACCAGTAATGGAATCTGTGGCTCCCTCAATTACTGCACAGCCAAGGCTGTAGGCAGAGCTGGCTTGTGGGTGGAGCAGAGCTGGGTGGCACTCCCTCCTCACCCCTCTGTGGGGACTGGCCCAGGTCTTGCCGAGCTCCCCACCCCCAAACATTCCTCTGTGCTTCCCTAGGGCCTTTTGTAGAGCTCGGGCTCTGGAGAGGGAGTTTGTCATTCTGATCACTGTGCAGGGCGTCACTGCCACTGACAGATCAGAGGAGCAGATGGTTTATTTAGTTGAAATCTGTCAATTTCCAGTGCATCTGATGAGACCTTAGCTTGGACCTCTTCAGCCCTGGAAGCTTTGCTCTCTCTGCCTTCAGCCTTGTGCATCATGGCTCACCTCCGTAAAGGAGTGGGCAGAGAGGGCTCAGAACCTGACGGTACAGCACCAGGATACTGTGGTGATAGGATCTTTGCAGATGTTATGCTATAAAAATGGATTAGCTAGAAAGGAGCAGTGCAGCAGCAGCAGGAGACAGATAGTACCTCTCCTGAGGCTTACTGCATCCCTATAGTCACTGCCCTGCTGTCATGGCTCATGGAGGGCAGAGTTTAATAAGAATGAACTTGATTTTTCATGTGCTTTCCTACATTCATCTTAGAGGCACAAGGGAAGGGAGCTGTCATCCCTCCCCAAAGTGGTGCTGAAAACGGAGAGGCAAATGTGCCTGAGGCCAGGTCTACGCTGAAAAGCTGGATCTATGCAGGCTTAGGGGTGTGAAAAATCCACACCCTTGAGTGACGTTGTTAAACCGACGTAACCCTTGGAGTACACCACACTAGAATTTTTCCATCAATCTAGCTCCCAGCTCTTGTGGATTAACCCTCTCCTCGCTGTAGTGAGTGTCTGCACTGAAGCATACAGTAGTGCAGCTGCAGCGTGTCCAGTGAGGACATGGCCATAGGAATTTTTGTTTTGTTCTATTTCCCCCCTTCTCTGTTCAGCATTAGATAACGTTTTCACCAGCTCAACACCTTCCACCTGGTCTTTCCTTCCAGAATGGATCTGTGTTTGTAACCGCCTGCTTTAGTCACCAAGGGAGCATATTCATTGAGATGGAACCTCCCACAACTCCAGCCCACACCCAGTCTGCCCTGTGCATCATTGTACCACTGTCCTACTCCATTCTCAGCCAGTGCATTTCAGGCCTGATCACAGCTCCCCCTCCTATATCAGTCACGAGCTCCCACAGTTCTGCCAATGCATCTCACCTTTGACTTGCAGCCCCCTTTTTCTACCAAGTACAGTTTGCCAAGTGCCAAATTGGATGGTCGTTTTGTGTTGTCTGGTACCTCCAGGTCCAATTCACATAATATTGTATCTTGGCTAGATTGGGAGCCAGATCTTCCATATGACAATCCAGTTGATGCATCCCTGTCATCCACTCCAGCCATATATTTAACCACAGGAAGAACTTTCACTAAGGTGCAAAGTGTGATGTTTGTAATATCCTATTAGACTAGAATGTAGATCCCAGTTTTTCACTGCAGAGATGGCTGCATTTCATTAGTGGCCAACTGCATCTTTCTATGTGGATTTTATAAAGTGCTGAGTAAGTCTTTGGGAGGTACCTTAGCAGTAGGACTGGTTGAAATTTTTCCATCAAAAAAAGTTTTGAGGGAAAATTGGGTTCTAGACTGAATGAAAACTTTCTTAGAAAGTGTCTGCATCCCTTGAAACTTTGATTTTTTTTCCTTGTCTGAAAACCCCAATTTTTTTCAGTTTTTGGCTCAATGAAAACTCAATATTCTGTGCTGAATGTTTCAACAAAAATATACTTTTTCCATTTTCAATGAAATATTCTGTGGGGGTAGGAGGAATCCCATTTTCTGACTGGCTCTGCTTTAGTAGTGTCTTGTACGTAAGTGCTCTGAATGAATGACTGGAGTTGAACTCCTGTGAACTATTGAGAGCAGCAGATCTGGCTGTCTGCCACTGGAAAGATAATTTCCTGTAGTTTTGTCACAAGGTCTTCTATTTGACCTCCAGGGTGACCTTGCTTTCAAGAGGCTCCGATGCCCCGACTCCAGAGAGGTAATATTCAGGCAGGCACATGTATGACATTTGGGTAGCTAAACTAAAATTATATTAAATTACAAGAATAAATTCCAATCCTGTAGGACTCAATTTCTGAAGTGTAACCTCCTTGCACGAGATATTCCTGTTCCATGGGTGAGGGAGCTCTGCTTTTATTCTGCTCCCTAGCAATAGTGTTTAGAGCATGGGTGTTTTCTCATATTGGTGTCTGTAATGGAATGCTAAACTGTATTACACTGTTCAGGCACTGTGTATAAAATACCTTTATTTAAGCTAACAGCAATACCTGGCAATGCATTAAAGAATTTTATGAGGAACACCTCTGACGTGTATCTTGCTCAGAAGTAGCTCTGTAGCCAGTCTATATCCGATACAGGAGCATGACATGATGTTAGAAGTAAACAGTGCCAAAGGATAACAGAAACAGCAGGAAAATAACAAAGGTTGCAGACAGAAGGAAAAAGAGATAAAGGTTGAAAGATCTCATCAACGTGTTGCTTGTCAATGCCCCAGAGAACTTCAGCTTTGACAAACCTTCACAATGGACAGACTGGAAGCAGAATTTTGCAAGATTTCAAAGAGCAAAATAAGGACCACCAAGAAACTGGAGATGTAAAGGTATCTTCTTTAATTGTATGCTATGGGAAAGCAAGCAGAGTACATCCTTAAATCCTTTGACTTTGCTGAAGACAGTCAGAAAGATGATTATGACAGGATTCTTTCTTAATGTATAACTTTATACCTCAGAGAAATGTGACTTATGAAAGAGCCTGTTTCCATCAGGAATTCAAGAACCGGGGGAAAATATTGAATGTTTTATAAGAGCTCTGCATGCCTGGGCTGAAAACTGGGATCTTGGAACATGAAAATACCAGAGACAGCCTGGTTATTGGGTCGACAGATAAATACCTTTCACAGCAGCTACAATTTAAAACAGATTTAAGCCTACACATAGCTGTTCAGATTGCAAAGCAGTCTGAACTGGTGAGACAGCAAATCTAAGAGCAACTTGAAAACCAAGACGCTAGCTTAGAAGCAGTAAATAGACTTAGCATGTCTGTTAAAAATCATTATCATAAGACCCCTGAGGCTAAGTGGGACAAATTCCAGCTTATGTGCACATGGTGTGGAAAAAGTCACATCCCAAAAGATAATGCATGACCAGCCAGAGGAAAAAGTGTAATAAATGCACAAAATATGGACATTTTGCAGCTGATTGCTGCACCAAAGCAGTCAGGGAGTTGACTTGTATCACAGACAATCAAGAACCATTGTTTCTGGGATCTATCACTTGTAACAACACAGAACCTGCCTGGAGAGTGAAATTGAACATTCATAGCAAGACTGACTTTAAAATTGACTCGGGAGATAATGTCACATTCATCTCAGATGGGACTTACAATCACCGTAAACCCCACCCAGAGCTGAAGCCGCCTACCACAGCTCTGACTAGCCCTGGAGGTATCCAGAACTATATGGGCCCATTCACCACAGAAACAACTTACAAAGACAAAAGCTTTGCATTCAGAGTGCATGTGATCAAAGGACCACAGACCAAAAGACTTCTCATTTGCAGTGTGGCATCCATGATGGGCCTATTGAGAAAAGCAGAAAAACTTAACAGAGGATTTGATGTTTTTGGACTTCTGAAAGGAGCTCCACTACAAATCAACTTAAAGAAACAATACAGTGTGAATTCTGAGGACATCATCACCTGTTTGTAGTGGATTATTTTTCCAGGTGTGCAGCAATCATGTATTTGAAAGAGATGTTGCAGTGTTATCAAAAAACTGAAGTGCACTTTTGCTCACTTTAATATTCCAGAATAACTAGTGATAGGCTTCGGATCACAATTTAATGCAGCAGAATTTGTCATTCTGAATGAAATATGATTTTGATCACTTTATTAGCAGCCCACACTACCCACAAGCAAATGGAGAGGCTAAGAGACCTATACAGACAATCAAGAAAATCCTACAGCAAGAAGATTCATTCCTTGCTCTTCTGAGTTACAGAATACCAATAGCAGCTACTGGATATAATTCAGCACGGCGCCTGATGGGAAGACAACTCAGATTCGTTTCCAGAGTTGGAACCATAATTCCATCTCCAAAGTGGCCAGAAACAAAGAGTAGCCAAATCAGATAAAAAAGCTAAAAGAGCTTATGAAAACTTGTTTTACAACAGATGTCACTCAGTTAGAAAACTGCCAGGTCTGGAGCCTGGTGACCAAGTTCATGTCAACTTGGAGGGAGGAAAAGGATGGACAACTCCAGCTGTCATAAAGATAAAACTATTCAGTGCCCAGATCATATGTGATTGAGACTGACAGTGGAGAGTTCAACAGTTGACATCTACAGTTTGTTCCTCAGGAAGAACAACCAACAGAGCAAACTTTACAGATGGTAGATGCAGAACAATGAGGAGGAGAAGAATAATAATAGAGAATGCTAGACTGGCCACAGCCAGATGTTGCGACTAATGGACAGTCAGGTGACCAAGTTGTTACGTGTTTTGGTTGTGTAATTAGAAAACCAGTATGATTCAGAGACAATTAACACTGATATGTACTGAACTTCAAAGGCTGTGTGATAGTGTATATTGCGTAGGTGGTAGTAATGTAGAATTTAAATGGGGGAGATGTAATGGATGCTAAACTGTTTAGCCACTAGGTGTATGACACAACATGTTATTTTAAGCTAACTTGAGCCATACCTAGCAGAGCATTAAAGGATCGTACAATGAACACATCTGGTGTGTGTATTGCTCAAAAGTATGCTCTGTAGACAGACCAAATCTGATACAGGAGCATGACAGTGTCTAAGGGAGGAAGAAAATAACTCTTCACTGAGCAGAGGACAACAAACTCCACTTTGCAGGGAACTGCAGGCTATGGGTGAAAGCCTGGCCCCATTGACATCAACAGCAAAACTCCCGCTAGCTTCAATGGGGCCAGGCTTCCTAAGCGTGTAACTCAGTGTCACTCTTTAGCAGGGCAGAGGAGGCATTGCCAGTGGCTTGAAGTGCCTCCTTCCGGCTGCATTTTTCTTCATCGCATCTCATTGCAAAAAAACCCAAGAAGGCTTTTATGACATGAAACAGCTGTGCCCTAGGGCTGGATATCTCAAGGGCTGTTGTACTACAGAGTTTTTTGTGCTCAGGTCACTGGTTCAAATCCAGCCCAGATAGTGTTGACTGCATCAAGGACATCTGCACCTCACTTTGGGGGCCCATGTGAACTGAGTTGATTGCCTCCATTCTGTTCCTTGTGACTAGGGGACCACACTGCAGAACACTACCTTAAATGGCCCCCTCCCTGGCACACTCAGCAGAAAGGCCAAAGAAGCCACTGGAGGGCCCCCCTCTCCTGGCTGCAGCTTGCCCTTCCCACCCAGCACTGAGGTGTGCCATGAGGGAGTAGTCTTGGTGGTAATCAGCCAATGTGCCAGTCTTGGTGATAGTGAGCAGACGTTGGCAAGCAAGATCTCTCACTCTGGCATCTTTCAGCAGCATGAAAGTCAAGTGAGGGGGACCCAGCACTGTGACTCTGGCTACCACCAAGCACAAGCTGTCAGTACCTCATTGGTCTGCCCATGTTTGTACATAGCTCTGGCATGCTGTGCAGAGGAAGCATTAAGCAAAGCCTCCACCTGGGCATTTGGGCAGAGGAAGTGGATGTTCCCCATCAGGTGCTGTACTGGGGAAGTTTCAGTCACTCACTGTGCAGCCATAATTGTATCAATGACACTGATAGTGATACACTCTGCCTTCCCCTGCTCGGTTCCCTAGTCTTCCCTCTGACCCATCAATCCTTCACCTTCATCCCTCTCAGTCCCCCATGGGTTTCCTTTCCCAGTGTCTCACGGAAGCTCCTCCTCACAATGTGAGCCATCCTGCAGCCTCTGCCTGTGAAGTGCTTGTGTAGGTAGAGGGGGGTGTCCTGTCTGGAGGTGGGCTGGGCAGTTGGTTGGAGAAGGGGCTGTTTGGTTGTTAGATGGGTGAGTCTCCCCTTGCCAGTAAGGAGAGGAGGGTTGCATTAGGTGGAGCAGCTCTCCCAGGGCTGGTGTAGGGACTCAGCTAGAGGGCTGTGATTCTCTTATGGCAGCTGTTGCCATTATGAGACCAGCAGGTGCACTGGGGCATGAATGAGCAGCAGTGGCTCAATCCCAGCTTCAGAGGTGCTGGAAATGTTAATGGGGATCCGACCTGACTGCTTTAGGGTGATGCTGTGTAACAACCCTCCCTAGTGCATCAGCATCACTGCAGTCCGTGCATCTCGAAACCAAGCACAATGGTTTGTTTTCCTCAGCACCCAGCTCCTCGACAATGGTTAGAAACAGGGAGGAAGGTGGGATCGCCCTGTTAGAATGATGGAGATGCCTTGACTGCGTCTTTCTCTTCAATGCAATGTCTCTCCTCACTGAAGCACTTCCTTCTGCTGCCTGGGAGGCCCCCAAGGGCTTCAATGGACTTTGGCCCACAGCCTGTCAGATTGCCACAGAGGGAAAAGTTTGTGTCATGGAAGGGTTTAGATAAACTAGCCACTGTCATGGGGAAAGAGATGGGCCAGCCAGCCAGCCCAACACCAAAGTGCACATTTTCAGCTGGGACTCTGAGGTGCTGTCCCATAATCCCCTACAGCCTGCCTATCCCGATGCATAGGCGCCAGCTTCTCCTTGTGCTGGGGAGTGCTGGACCCTTTCCTGCCCCAGGCCCTGCCCTGACTCTGTCCCATTGGGTTCCTTCCCCAAATCCCTGCCCCGGCCCTGCCTCTTCCCCACCTCCTCCCCTGAGTGCACCACATTCCTGCTACTCCCCCGCCACACTTCCCACAGCTTGTTATGCCATGAAACAGCTGTTTTGCAGGGCACGTGCTGGGAGGAGAATCGGGGATGCAGCGTGCTCAGGGGAGGAGGCGAAGGTGAGGTGAGCTGGGGCGGAAAGCTTGAGTGCTGGTGGGTGCAGAGCACCCACCAATTTTCCCCTGTGGGTGCTTCAGCCCTGGAGCACCCATGGAGTTGACGTCTATGCCCCAATGCTCTGGAGGGGAATGACTGCATCACTAGCTCAGGACCTGGCACCAAACACCCTGTCATCTTATTCGTTCATTCTTTTCCCCCCCTTTGTCACCAGTAACTTGTCCAATGGAGATTCATGGCACCAGTGTTATCTGGTTCCCTAAGGGCCCACCTCACTTTGCTAGTCAGGGCTAGTGGCTAAAGCCACAAGTGGAATCCTGCGTCCTAGCTTCAGCTCCATGAGTAACTCATGGGTAAGTTACTTCTTGGTGTGCCTTGATTTCTCTAGGTGTAAAACGGGTAATTGGTCAAGTGAAGTGAGACCTAACACTCAGCTTAGCTGGCACATCTCTGCTGGTAATGTGATAACTTCAGAAGACAGCGTCCAGTCACTCCCAAAATTTCAGGGACTGTTCTAGGTACCAGGGGGGAGAACCCTATTGATTTTGGTGAAGTAGGAAGCTTCTGTTTATGTCTGGGAGGGAGAGTGCTGCTGTGGCCTGGCTGGCATGATGCATGATTCAGAGTGGGACTCTGATGCCGGCCACAGTCTGCCTTGTCACCTGCAGCTTGTTGGGCAGCACCTCTTCCTGGAGCCCTCTTGGTGCTAGGCACCCACTGGGTCTGGGCAGCAGGACAGACCCATCACCCAAAGTCTTGGGCTTGCCGGCAAGGAGGGAGGGAGACAGGGACTCCGGGAGGATCAGGCTGGGGCTCCAACAAGGGCTCAGAAAAGTCTGGCTGGTGCAGGGGGAGGCAGGGGCTCTAGGGGGTGTTGGCTGGTGGACAAGGCAGGAACTCTGGGATGGTCAGGCTGCTGGGAGGGGCTCCCTTGAGGGATCTGGGAGGGTCAGTCTGGTGGAGGTGTGGGGGAGGCAGGAGCTCCCTTGAGGGCTCCAGGAGGGTCAGTATGGTGAAGATGGGGAAGGTTGGGGCTCTGGGAGGGTCAGTCTGGTGTAAGTGGGGGGATCCAAGTGGTTCCAACTAGGTGAGGCAGGGGCTCTGGGAGGGCCCGGCTGGTGGAGGCGGGAGGAGGCAGGGCCTCTGGGAAGGTCAAGCTGGTGGGGTGGGAAGGCAGGGGCTCTGGGAGGGTAAGGCTGGTGGGGGCAGGGGGAGTGGTTCTGGGAAGATATCGTATAGTAAAAGTGAAAACCGAGGCACTCTTGAAGGTATTTGAGTCAGTGAGGTGCATTATGGCCTAGTGACTGGTTCAGTAGTTGGGTCAATCGAGTTCTGTTCTCCCACTTGACTCATTGTGTGACCTTGAGCAAGCCATTCAGGCAAATATGTCCCAAATGGCCACTAATTTCAGAGTGGGGGGGGGAGGGGCCTCAATTTGGCCTGGATCACCTCTTGTCGGACTCTTAGAAGGGCTGAACACTCATCATGTTAATTGACGTCCATGGGAGCTGCCCTTACTCAGTGCCTTTCAAGAGCAAGCCTGAGCTGTTTCCAGAAAAGAAGGCACCCTTCCTGTGTGGACACTTTTGAATATTTCAGCCTTAACCCATCTCTGCCTCAGTTTCTCTAGCTGTAAAATGGTGACAGTAATACCTCTCTGCCCTTGTCAATCACACTGAGAATCATGGATAAAAGGTATTATTTCAATGCAATGTGCGGGTAGCTGCTGTGATACTATGTGGGTAGGGAGCATACAGGAAAGCTAGTATGGATTATTATCTTTAATTCATGCATTGCTTGCTATGATTCCCCTGTCTCTATTAATATTTGCATCATCCTGACTGGAACTGGATGAGGTAGATTAGTGACTGACTGTGACTGGCATGCAAGGGGTTAATAGGGCCCTAAGGGAGGCTGCTCAGGAAGCAGCCAATAGGAGAGGGACTGCAAGGAACAGCCAATCAGGGGCCAGCAGCCCAATATAAGAGGAGCTGCAGGGCAGGACAAGGTCAGTTATACCCTGGAGCTCAAGAAGGGAGGAGTAGGATACCTGGCAGGCAGAAGGAAATTAGCATCCTGGACAGAGCACTGCTGCTAGCAGGGACTAGGGGTGATAGAGAAGAGCTCCTGGCTGGCTGCTGGGATTTGCAGGCTGAGGGAAGGGCAAAGAGGGTGCTGGGGAAGTGGCTGAACAATTGGCTGCAGTTGCCACTGAGGAAGTGGCTGGACAGTTGGACTGCAGCACTGGCCTCTGGAAGGGGGGAGTGCAGATTATGGCACGGACAGAGGGCTGTGTCACGAGGACAATGCCACGTTCTTTGGAGTGATGTGGTCCGGGAGCATAAGTGATGGTGGGTGAGGCACCACTGGGAGTGGGTGTACCCACCGCAGAGCTAATCCCCAAGATGGCCAACAGGAGTTGCCAGCATGGTGAGTGGAGCCCCGTCACGCTACACAGGCAATGTCAGAATTTACATTGTGGTGTTATGGAGAAACTAATAACTTCTGTTGTTGGCTCAGGGTGGTGCAAACTTGGCAAGAGATTGTGGTTTGTCTCCAGCGCTCTGGATCAATGGCCTGAACATGCTTCTCTGGCACATCCCAAACCCCCAGTCCCACGTGGTCAGTGCTCTAGACAGTAAATAATGAAATAATAAGATGGAAGTTTATTGCTATGGAGACAAAGTAGACAAACATTTTAAGAAAATGGAAGCTGTAAAACTGTCAGGAAGATAAAAATAAAGATAGTAAATTATTAAAGGGATGTTTGAACTTTCATATGTAAGAATAGCAACAGAAATGTCTCATGTAGACTATGTATTGCCCCCTTTTGGAAGTGAAATGAACCAATTGGCCTCTGCATGTTGAATCTGCTATGATTTTATTTCGTTTTCCTTGCTAAGTCATAGAATCTCAGCAAGACAGGGTTGGAAGGGACCTTTGGGAGTCATCAAGTCCAGCTCCTTGCACTGAGGCAGGACCAAGTAAACCTAAATCAGGGGTCAGCAACCTAAGACACGCATGCCAAAGGCGGCACGTGAGCTTATTTTCAGTGGCACTCTCACTACCCAGGTCCTGGCCACCAGTCTGGGGGGCTCTGCAGTTTAATTTCATTTTAAATGAAGCTTCTTAAACATTTTAAAAACCTTATTTACTTTACATATAACAATAGTTTAGTTATATATTATAGACTTTTAGAAAGAGACCTTCTAAAAACATTAAAATGTGTTACTGGCACGTGAAACCTTAAATTCGAGTGAATAAATGAAGACTCGGCACAGCACTTCTGAAAGGTTGCCAGCCCCTGACCTAAACCATCCCTGACAGGTGTTTGTCCAACCTGTTCTTAAAAAACCTCCAGTGACAGGGATTCCACAACCTCCATTAGAGGCTTGTTCCAGAGCTAAACTACCCTTAGAGTTAGAAAGTTTACCCTAATATGTAACCTAAATCTCCCTTGCTGCAGATTAAGCCCATTGTTTCTTATCTTACCCTCAGTGGACACAGGGCCGGCTCCAGACACCAGCCCACCAAGCATGTGCTTGGGGTGGCACTTCGGGACGGGGCTGCACTCAGAGTTTGTTTTTGGCTTTTTTTGGTTCGGCCGGGTGGTGCTGGGGGGAGGCGGGGTTTGGGAGGCGTGGCGGCGTGCTGGGAGGGCGGGGACTTAGGCAATGCGGCGCTCGGCTGGGGCGGGGACTTGGGCGGCGCGACATGACACGGGGTGGGGGGACTTGGGCAGCACAGTGTGGTGCTCAGGAGGGGAGGGGGGCAGGGCGATGTGACGCTCGGGGGGGCAGGGCGATGTGACGCTCGGGGGGGGGGGGCGGAGCGCTCTTTGTTTTCGCTTGAGGTGGCAAAAATGTTAGAGCCGGCCCTGAGTGGGCACAGAGAACAATTGATCACCATTCTCTTTGTAACAGTCCTTAATATATTTGAAGACTGTTATAAGGTTTCCCCTCAGTCTTCTTTTCTCAAGACTAAACATTCCCAGCTTTTTCAACCTTTCCTCCTAGGTCAGGCCAGGGCCACCATCAGGATTTATGAGGCCCTACGCAGTATTATCAAACTGGTGCCCCTATGGCCAATGGCAGCCCAGGCTCGCAGCCTGGGGCAGGGAGGGACGAGGCAGCAAAGGATACCAATCTGCCTGGTCCACCTCACAGCAGCAGAGAGTCACAGTTCCCCGCAGAGACCCCCTGGACCCTATTCCTCATGCACAATGCATGGAGCAGCTCATTTGGCTCTGAATACGGCCTCAGCCTAAGGAGACTGTAGCACGTGTTGGGTGTGTGGGAACTGACCCGCTCTTACCTGCTGTCATGGGCGGTGGGTGACTGTCGCTTGGGGAGGCTAGCTTCCCAGCCCACCGTTTCTCCCACCCATACGCTACCCCTGCTCTGCCCCAGGCCCTGCCCCCACTCTGCCCAGGCCCCACCTTCTCCCCACTGTCTCCCTCCTCCTCCCTGCTAACCCCCTTCCAGCCAAATCCCTGAACCCAAATTAAGCAAATGACATTTGGAAAAAAACACTCTTCTGCAATTTCATTCTAAGGGCATGTCTTCACTAACAACATTGAAGTGCTGCTGCAGCAGTGCCGTCGCGGCACCAGCACTGGGAGAGCTCTCCCAGCTCTGTGTACTTAAAAACAAACAAAAAAAAGCCAGCTGCCAGCCCTGGAAGCACAGTCTACACTGCCACTTTACAGTGCTGCAACTTTCTTGCTCAGGGGTGTGAAAAAACACACCCCGGAGCGCTGCAAGTTTCAGTACTATAAAGTAGCAGTGTAGACTGTGCTTCCAGCGCTGGTAGGTGGCTTTTTTTTGTTTTTTTTTTTTTAAATACACAAAGCCAGCTACCAGCGCTGGAAGTACAGTCTACACTGCTACTTTATAGTACTGAAACTTGCAGCGCTCAGGGGGGTGTTTTTTCACACCCTTGAGCAAGAAAGTTGCAGCACTGTAAAGTGGAAGTGTAGACAAGGCCTTAAGAAAATGGAGCATGTTTTCCATTGCATGCCAGATGGTGAAAACAACTAATTAAAAGCACTAAACTTGGGAATAAAAAATGTCAGTCACAGCTTTTTTGATATACCCTAAAGTTTGTCAAGCGCCAGTGTAGCCAAGGCCTCTTACAGTACTGCAACTTTCTCGCTCAGGGGTGTGAAAAAACACCCCCCTGAGCACAGCAAGTTACAGCGCTGCAAAGCACCAGTGTAAACAGTGCTGCAAGCTAATCCCCACGGGGAGGTGGAGTACCTGCAGCGCTGGGAGAGCTCTCTCCCAGCGCTGGCGCTGCGACCACACTTGCACCTCAAAGCGCTGCTGCGGGAGCGCTCCCGCGGCTGCGCTGTACGGCTGCAAGTGTAGCCATACCCAGAGATTTATATGCAAAAACGTGTGTGTGTGTGTGAAGGGAGAGAAGGATAGACAGAAAGGACAGGAAAACTTTGCACGTAAGTTTTTTGTATTATAGTAATTGAAATTAAAATGTGTATTTTAGATAAGGGTGGTCTTTTGAAGGATTTATTTAAAAAACTGTATCTGAAGATCCAAGCATTTAAGGCTAAAGATGAATACTCAGATTGTGCATGTAAAAATCTGTGCAAGGATTTTTTAGAGATGTGATTTTTATAATCTTCAACTCACTAATGAAATATTTTTAAAGCAACTTTTAAACTAAGGTCCTGTTGATTAACGTGTTCTGAGTAAATATTATACTGATGCACAACTGTTTTTTGTCAGTAAATTCAGAAACTGACAGTATATACCTGGGGTTGGCAAATGCCTGTTGAATGGCTTCATTACCGCTTGAATGGCTCTTTAACAGTTTCAATGTTGTGCTGAGAGATCTGGCAGGCTCTATGGCTTTTTCACTTTTAAGTTACTAGATCCCATCTGGAGGAAGACTCACCAGGCTGCAGCAGCTAGTTTTGGGAGCCTGCAGGAAGGGTCAGAACAGTGCTAGGAAGAGGCAGAAGGGTGGTTCTAAGACTCAGGGGTGCTCCAAATTTTTGGGTGCCCTATGTAGCCACATGCCTATGGACGGCCCTGGGTCAGGTTTTCTAAGGCCATGGCTACACTTACAGTTCTGCAGCGCTGGTAGTTACAGCTGTGTTCGTACAGCTGTGTAGGGCCAGCGCTGCAGTGTGGCCACACTGACAGCTACCAGCGCTGCAGTGTGGCCACATTTGCAGCATTTGCAGCGCTGTTGGGAGTGGTGCATTGTGTGCAGCTATCCCAGCATTCAAGTGGCTGCAAAGTGCTTTTCAAAAGAGGGTGGTGGGGTGGAATGTGACAGGGAGCATGGAGGAGACAGAGAATGGATTTTTAGAGTTGACACTGTTCTCAGCTCCCTGCCTTGCAAGTTCTAAGGACTGGAAGACACACAGTGCCTACCTTCAATCATTTTAAAAGTTCTGACCTCCTTCCCCCACCCCTCTCTCATTCACTAAATGCAAATTATGCACTCCTAAATAGCCGTCAGACCAGATAAACATCTGCTCAGCATGGACTTCCCCCTCCCCCTCTGCCATGTGAGCATGCTGTTTCTCTCTTCAAGCAAACAGCTGTGAACATTCCAAAGTAATTCCCCTGCCTGCCTCCGCTCGCTCAGCAAACAGGAGCTGTGTTTGTTTTTTAAATAAGCAGTTTGGCTGAACTCAGAGCTCTCCCTTTCTTCCGGTTTGTTGTGGACAGGAATTCTGGGATACCCCCTTATACCCCGAGGTCAATAAAAGCGCTGGTGGGGTCCACACTTGCTGACCAGTGCTGGATCACCAGCGCTGGAATCGCTACACCCGAGGCTCGACCGAGTGTACAGCCAGCGCTGCAACCAGGGAGTTGTAGCGCTGGCCGTGCTTTGCAAGTGTGGCCACATCCTAAGTTGCAGCGCTGTAACCCCCTCACCAGCGCTGCAACTCTCTAGTGTAGCCATGGCCTAAGTCTTTGATTCTTTTTGTTGCTCTCCTCTGGACTCGCTCCAATTAATCCACATCTTGGCACCCAGAATTGGGCACCATACTCCACCTGAGGCCTCACCAGTGCCAAGTACAGCCCGTACAATTACCTCCCGTGTCTTACATACAGCATTCCTGTTAATATGCCCCAGAATGATTTTAGTCTTTTTTACAACGGCATCACATTGGTGACTCATGTCCAATTTATGATCCCTTATAGCGCCAAGATCCTTTTCAGCAGTACTACTGCCTAGCCAGTGATTCCCCATTTTGTAGTTGTGCATTTGATTTTTCCTTCCTATGTAAAGTACTTTTCACTTGTCTTTATTGAGTTTCATATTATTGATTCCTGACTAATGCTCTAATTTATCATGGTAGTGTTGACTTCTAATCCTGCCCTCCAAAGTGCTTGCAACCCCTCCAGGCTTGGTGGGATAAAACAAGTAAACAAAGTTTCCAGAACGATTTTATATGTCAGGTTTATATTTCAAGTTTTTCTAATGGAGTGATTTTACTTTAGATGGTAAAAAGATTAACCTACCAGTGACGACATTCCCCACACTGGATCAATTATCTATGTTCAGAATAAAATTTAATCGAAACCTTTTCAATATGCACAGCTGTTTGGCAGCAGAATAGCAGGTCTTGTGATGCTCCCAAGAGTGACGCCAGAGTGTGAGTACCAGCCTCAGGGCAGGCTACTGTAAACCAGGGCACAAACACCAAACAGGTTGTGCATTCTAAACTTAGATTTCACCAACAAACTGCACCAAGTGCAAACTCCTCAGGCACATTAACAGCCTTAAACAGAGTCACAGACAGTTCCCTTGGGTACTCTGGTCTGTCTTGCCACCCAGGTGAGCATATCTCTGTTGTAGATGGCCCCTTACGCCAAGAATCAAAGCACTATTTAGGTTGCTCCTAGTCCCAAAGAACTAGTCACTTACCCCAGGTCAGTTGCGCCTTAGGTCTCACACCAAGGACATCACTTGTAGCCAGTCCTATAATAAGCTATAGGAAAATGTATTAAATAGGAAAAAGAAATTAGAGATATTTACAAGGTTAAAGCAAATAGACACACAAATTAGTTACAGTATTAGGCTTCAAAAGGTAACAGGCTTCTATACTCAGCAAACTCTATTTGACCTTTAGGGCTAACCCGGGCTAACCTGCTGGGGATCTCTTGCTTATGCCTAGAACACCTTGTCCCCTCTCACCCTCCCCCAGGCAGCATAGAGATCCTTAGTTCCTTTGGTTTGAGGTTTTTAACCCACTCCTGTGCTCTGAGTTGCAAACTCCACTGATGGGAGGATCCACTTTCATGACTCATCCTCACTGGGAGGAGAGCAGAACAACAGTAAGGGTCTTTAGTCCTTTTGCTGACAGTTTCTCAATCCTGATGTAGCCAGTTTCCAGTTGTAAGATCCAACCCTCACCCATCTGGTATCAGCAGGTCCCCTCTTTCGAGGCAGGGACAGAAAAATGTCTGTAGAGAAGCAGCTTGTCACACTAATTAATGTCCCTCTCCTGCATGGTGATTCGTACAGTCAGAGGCTCACAGTACACCTTTTCATATCTTACAGTACAATTTGGAATGCAGATGTTATAAGATGAGATCAGTTCATGCAGCAACTCCGAAGCATTCGGTAGAGTCTGAACACTTAGGGCTGGTCTACACTAGGGGGGGATCGATCTAAGATACTTAGACTTCAGCTACACTATTCACGTAGCTGAAGTTGCTTATCTTAGATCGATTTACCTCTTGTCCTCACGGCACGGGGTCAACATCTGCGGCTCCGCCTGTCGACTCCACTACTGCCGTTCAAACTGATGGAGTTCCGGAGTCAACTGGAGCACATTCAGGGATCGATATATCACATCTAGATGAGATGCGATATATCGATCCTCGAGAAATTGTTCATTACCCGCCAATATAGTGGGTAGTCTAGACGTACCCTGAGAATTCTAATACCTGTTTTATCAATGTTAACCCACAAGTAAGCTAGACAGATTCCAACTATGTATCTGTTAGTGTCTGTGCCCATTTTGCTGTGTGTGGAGTACATATTTTGTAATGGTTTGTAAGTTGGTTAAAAGTAAGCTAAGCTGTGCAAGAAAACCTTGATAATCATCTATGTAATATTGGGTTCTTAAATGGGATGGATTGAGGCCATTTAAATGAGTGATTCAGCAACATCTGTTCCAGCAGACCCAGTGAATGAAAATTATCCATTTGACCACTTCTGACCAATTCAATCTCCTGTTAGGAGCACTGTTTTATGTATCATTATTCGAACTGGCTTTCTTTCCACTCAGCGTATGTGCCACAAGGGAGTTGGACTGGGTGGCGTTGCGGTCTGGTGTGCTCCAGGGTGTGGGGTGTGTTTGTAGGTGGGCCAGGGAGAGGTGCATGCTGCAGTTATGCCTAGGGTGGTGGATTATCTTAAGCCTCTGCTAAAATGAGTCAGCAAATGAACTGGCAGCATTAAGGGGTCTGGAGGTTCAGGGGCTGGCAGGAGTGAGGCTGGAGATTTGTCCTGTGGTTCGCTCCACGCTCTGCCTGGCTCAGGCAAGATTGTTGACCTTTGCTGAGTCAAAATTGTTTTAGTTTGTCTAAACTGTACCCAGGAATCTCTGCCTGCAGCACCCAGTGGGCACTGCCAAGGGGAGAGGTGATGGAGGCAGGCAGCAGAGAGAAGGGCAGGGTTTGTTTCTCTTTGCCAAAGGAAGGTTGCTGAGATGGAGGGGAAATAAACAGAGACAGAAACCTCTAGGGAGTATCCTCACCCCTTTCAAAGTAAACCCAACCACGTCAATGTCGCTGAGAGATGGGAGGAAGCGGGAGGAGGGGAGCAGCACTGTGTGCATGTCACTGACGGCTTGGGGGGCTGCTTGCATGTCACTGGGGGTGGGAGGAGGAGCTACGCTGCATGCATGTCACTGATGACATGGCGAGGGGAGCGGTGTTGCATGTGTGTCAGGGGTGGGGACAGTATGAGTGTCACTGGGGTCCCATGCAGTGGAGAGGGAGCTGCAGGCCTGTCCCTGTGTCCCGAGGCAGAGCTGGCTGTTTCCCCACCGGAGTTGTGCCATGCAGTCCGTCTCCCTGAGTCTGCTTCATGCTGTTCCCTTTGGCACAGATTGTGATGTACCAGCTTGTTTCCATAGAGATGCTGCGCAGTACTGGCACTTCTCCAGCCCTTTTGCTCCTGGCTGTCCTCATGTGGTATCAGGGTGCATGAATGGAGCCATGGTTGAGTACCACGGTGTTTGGCTTCCCAAACTGAGTCTTGCTGGGTCTAATCTGCAGAGGGACTGAGACTCTTACTGGAGTCACTGGAATTTGGGGGCTTAGTACCTCAACCCCAAGGGACTGAGTTGAATACCTAAAAAGCATGATACCCCAAATCAGTAGCCACCTTTAAAAAGTGGCTGTATTGCCCTTAGTCATCCAGTGAGTCTGTAGCAGAGCCAGGGATAGACCTCACAGCCTCTACTCCCCAGACCTTCACCGTAGCCAGAAGCTGCAAAGGCAATACAGTGATTAACCACAAGGGTGCTGTCATGAGCAGCTAGTGCTATGATGAACCTAGCTCTGAGGAACTTGTGACCTGCCTCACAATGTCCTTGGGACAGCAGGGCAGCCTCACAAGTTCAGTAATAATAATGAGAGCGTGTCTTGCAGGAAGGAACCCCCAGGGGAAAGAGACTGGTGGGAAACTCATTTGTTTGCACCCAAAGGCAGCTGTATTGCTTGGCTTCAATAATCAGGAGCAGGAAAGCACCTAAAGGAAGCTATAGTAAGGGATAATGGAACACCACAAGCTAGAAAACTGGATAAGGTCCAAGGAAAAAAAAATGAAATGCATTCTACACTAATGCAAGGAGTCTGGGCTATGAAATGGAGGAACTGGAGCTACTTGTGTGGGAAGTTAAACCAGTCATTATAGGGAACACAGAACTATGATGGAATAGCACTCATGGCTGGAATACAGGTATTGAAGCATAGGTGGGTCAAAATCACTTTGGGGAAGGGTAGTAAAAGAGGTTCTGTTAGGATGATTTTAGCAGCCCTATTATGGGCAGTAATCTCTTTAATATTGTTAGAGAAACACTTTGTGGAACTGTGTCATAATGGGAGACTTTAACTTCCTGGCTATAGATTGGAAAATAAATGCTACCAGTACTGGTAGGGTCCAGTTATTTCTGGTAGTGATAAATAACAGTTTTCTTCATCAAATCCATCACTGAACCAACAAGAGGTGATGCAATTTTAGACTTGGTTTTACTAAGTAGTGAGGACATCACAGAAGAGTTGATCATAGGAAATTAGCTTGGATCGCGTGATCATAGAATTTGAAGGGACCTCGAGAGGTCATCTAGTCCAGTCCCCAGCACTCAAGGCAGGACTAAGTATACCTTACAGGTATTTGTCCAACCTGCTCTTAAAAATCACCAATGATGGAGATTCCAAAACCTCCCGAGGCAATTTATTCCAGTGCTTAACCACTCTGACAGTTACGAAGCTTTTCCTAATGTCCAACCTAAACTGCCCTTGCTGCGATTTAAGACTATTGCTTCTTGTCTTATCCTCAGAGGTTAAGAAGAACAATTTTCTCCCTCATTCTTGTAACAACCTATTATGTACTTGAAACCTATTATGTCCCCTCTCAGTCTTCTCTTCTCCAGACTAAACAAACCCATTTTTTTCAATCTTCCTTCATAGGTCGTTTTCTAGACCTTTTAATCATTTTTGTTGCTCTTCTCTGGACTTTTTCCAATTTGTCCACATCTTTCCTGAAATGTGGCACCCAGAACTGGACACAATACTCCAGCTGAGGCCTAATCAGTGTGGAGTAGAGGGGAAGAATTACTTCTTGTCTTGCTTATAATACTTGCTTATGTGAATTGAGTCAGATTAAATTAAATAGAAGGATAGTCAAAACCAGGTCATCAACTATGTTTTTTATTTCAAAAGGAAAGACTTTGGGAAATTAAGGGAATTAGTTACAAAAATCAGTTGGACTGAAAAGCTCAAGGACTTAAATGTGGAGGAGGCTTGTAATTTCTTCAAATCAATTGTACAATCTATCTGAAATTTGAACCCTAAGTAATTTGGGGTGGGGGGACTTGTAGGGAAAAGTTCCAAACCTAGCAGGATGAATAACCACCTCAAAAGGTTTTTAGGAGTAAGCAGAGAGTCTACAGAGAGTTGGAAAAGGGGGTGATCAGCAAAAAACAAAACAAAAAATCCTACATTATGATGGTTATAAAATGTACAAATAAAGTGAGATTTGTTAAAAGTCAAGCTGAGTTAGCTCTTGCCAAGGAAATAAAAAACCTCTTATTTTAAGTTATATAATAAAAAGAGTAAGGAAGGATGAGTGGATGGGAGGGAGATTAAAGATAATCTAGGTATGGCCCCAAAACTAAATGAATAGTTTGCCTTGGTTTTCAGTTACAGGTGATAATATAGAAAATGTGCATGAAGGCAGTGTAGCTGATGAGGAATGAGCGTCTAGAAATGGAAGTGACCAACTCTGCGGTGGAATTAAAACTTAAAGTGCTTAATGTGCTCAAATCAGGGGGACTGGATAACTTCCACCCCAGAATATTGAAAGAATTGGCACATGAGATTGATTTATTAAAAATCTTTGCTATTTAATGAGCACTCCATTTGGGGGTAGTACCATATGAGTGGAGAATAGCTAATGTATTTATATTTAAGAAAGGGGGTGGGAGAAAGTGATCCGGGCAATTACAGACCTGCTAGTCTGACCTCAGTAGTACGCCAGGTTTCAGAACAACAGTAAGGAAAGAATAATTAAATGAATAGAGGTAAAGGGGATGCAATGCAGCATTGGTTTCCCAAAGACAGATCACGCCAGATTAACCTGATTTCCTTCTTTGAGAAAATAATCTTTTTTTAGATAAGGGAGGTGCAGCAGATCTAACTTACTTGGACTTTAGCAAAGCATTTGATACAGTGCCACATGGGCAAGTATTAGTTACATTAGAGAAGATGGTGATCAGTATAAGCATTGTAAGGTGCATAGGTGCTGACGCAGGGGGTGCTCCGGAGCTGGAGCACCCATATGGAAAAAAATGGTCACCAGCAGCCCCCCAAATCGTCTCTTCCCTCTTCCCCCCCCCCAGCACCTCCCACCTGCTGGCGGCCCCACTGATCAGCGCCTCCCCCTTCCCAGCTGCTGCATTCAGCTGTCCCATGAGGTGCTGGGGGCGGGGGAGGAGAGAGTGGGATGCACTCGGGGGAGGAGGCAGAATGAGGTTAGAAGGGCCAGGGTAAGAGTGGAAAGGGTTGGGAAGAGGTGGGCTGGGGCCTTGGGAAAGGGGTGGAATGGGAGCAAGGCCTGGGGCAGAGCAGGGGTCCAGCACCCCCTGGTACATTAGAAAGTCAGCGCCTATGGTAAGGTGGATAAAGAATTGGCTAAAGGGAAGAAGGCAATGGGTTGTGCTGAAAAGTGAATTATCAGACTGGAGGGAGGTAACTAGTGGAGTTCCTCAGACTTTGGACCCATCTTATTCAATATTGCTATTAATGACCTTCCTACAAACAGTGGGACTGTGCTTATGAAATTTGCTGGTGACACAAAGTTGGAAGGTCTCATCGGTACAGAGGAGGATTGGAACACGACACAGGAAGACATGGATGGCTGTGCAGATGGGAGTGACAGAAATGAGATGACATTCAGTAGAATAAGTCAAGATCAGGCACTTAGAGTCTAGTAACAAGAATTTCTGCTGCAAGCTGGAGGGGTCCTCAGTTGAAAGCAGCAGAGGAGGAGAGAGACTTGGATGTGTGAATCGATCACAAGATGACTCCAAGCCACTGATGTGATTTGACTGGGAAAAAGGCAAACACAATCCTAGGATGTATCAGGCAAGGCATTTCCAGTAGAGATAGAGATGTAGTAATGCCATTGTACAAGGCACTGGTAAGACCTCTTTTGGAATGCTGTGTGCAATTCTGGTCACCCATGTGCAAAAAGATTAACTTAAACTGGAACCAGTGCAGAGGGAGCTACTAGGCTGGTCAGGTGAATGGAGGGCCTATCTTATGAGAGACTAGAAGAACTTGGCTTGTTTAGTCTAGCAAACAGAAGGCTGAGAGGGGATACATACGGTGTCCTCTTTAAATACACTAGGGGGTAAATATCAGGGTGAATTCCTATTTAAGCTAAAGGACAGTGCTGGCACAAGAACAAATGGATATAGACTAGCCATGAACAAATTCAGGCTGGAAATTGGGTTTCTAGCCACCAGAGGGGCAAGGTTCTGGAGCAGCCTCCCAACAGGAGTTGTCAGGGCAATAACTTAGCTTTGAGAAAGATCTGGACAAACTGATTCATGCAGTTGTATGAGGGGGTTGTTTTGATTTTGAGTGGGGAGAGCAGGACTCAGCAGCCCTGGCACTCACTTCCAGCTTATGTTCTATATTCCCGAAGCTCATGCTTCAGCATTTCAGCCAGCCACTGGCAGGGATCAGGAAGGGATTCCCACCACCCACTTTCAATGTATTCTGGGAGAGTTTTTTTTTTAATCTCCTTCCTCTGAAGCATCAGGGATGCCTAAGGCTGGAGATGGGACACTGGATGGGTGGGGGCAGGGCTCTGCAGTAGCACTGAGCATTCTCTCTCTCTCTCTCAGGTACGTGGCTAGCTGGTTCTTGCTCTTATGTTCAGGGTCTAATGTTACCAGATCTGCCCGTTACTTCAGCATATGCTCATTTATTTGGGTTACTCTTCTGGGGAAGGAGGGGAGTTCTGTAATTCTATCAATGTACTGCTTGTGTCACGTGTATTATGATATGGAGCTCTACTTCTCCCTTATGCAAGTCCCCTCCCACTGGCACTATCCTGCAGGGCATAGGTTCTCTAGGGCTTGGTTTCTCCAGCCCCAGAACCGGATGAACACACACACACCCACACACCCCGGACTGGGTCAAGCAGCACTTTCAAGCTGCCACCCTTATGCGTCCCAGATTCAGCATGTCCCTATCCTCACTCTCACATCACAATTGTATTGGCAGTAACCTACTTGATGAACAAATCCCACAGTATTTTGGGTGCTGCAGGGATCTTTAGCTTAGGTAAAAGAAGCATTGCTGCTGAGTAAATGGGGGAAGCAAAACCACAAAAGAGTAAAGTTTAGCAAGAGAGAGAAGTGAACAGCTTAACCATAAAAGTTATTTATTGAATACTAGTGAAAACTACCCAAGGAGGGCTAAACCAACATAACATAGATTATTAAAGGTTAATACCTAAGGTAGAAAGGAAAACAGAGAAAAAGCGGGGGATCTCACCCACTCCGTGAGGCTTGAACTGGTTGGGGTTCGAGTGATGATGGTAGCTCAGAGCCCTGAGTGCTGGAGACAGACAGAGCCCCCAACATGATCAGTCAGGAGAAGATGGAGTCCTAGTGGAACGGAGGCATAGTTTGGATCTACGCATCGGAGCACTTAGTTGCACACACGTACAGGTTTTTGTAGAGAAAAAACAATGGTTCAAGGCAGAACACTAGATTTGTGTATGGGTAAACTGATGACTCAAGGGTTTTCTTTAGGCTCATAGACTCATAGACTCATAGACTCTAGGACTGGAAGGGACCTCGAGAGGTCATCGAGTCCAGTCCCCTGCCCTCATGGCAGGACCAAATACTGTCTAAACCATCCCTGATAGACATTTATCTAACCTACTCTTAAATATCTCCAGAGATGGAGATTCCACAACTTCCCTAGGCAATCTATTCCAGTGTTTAACTACCCTGACAGTTAGGAACTTTTTCCTAATGTCCAACCTAAATCTCCCTTGCTGCAGTTTAAGCCCATTGCTTCTTGTTCTATCATTGGAGGCTAAGGTGAACAAGTTTTCTCCCTCCTCCTGATGACACCCTTTTAGATACCTGAAAACTGCTATCATGTCCCCTCTCAGTCTTCTCTTTTCCAAACTAAACAAACCCAATTCCTTCAGCCTTCCTTCATAGGTCATGTTCTCAAGACCTTTAATCATTCTTGTTGCTCTTCTCTGGACCCTCTCCAATTTCTCCACATCTTTCTTGAAATGCGGTGCCCAGAACTGGACACAATACTCCAGTTGAGGCCTAACCAGCGCAGAGTAAAGCGGAAGAATGACTTCTCGTGTCTTGTTTACAACACACCTGTTAATGCATCCCAGAATCACGTTTGCTTTTTTTGCAACAGTATCACACTGTTGACTCATATTAAGCTTGTGGTCCACTATGACCCCTAGATCTCTTTCTGCCATACTCCTTCCTAGACAGTCTCTTCCCATTCTGTATGTGTGAAACTGATTGTTCCTTCCTAAGTGGAGCACTTTGCATTTATCTTTATTGAACTTCATCCTGTTTACCTCAGACCATTTCTCCAACTTGTCCAGATCATTTTGAATTTTGACCCTGTCCTCCAAAGCAGTTGCAATCTCTCCCAGTTTGGTATCGTCCGCAAACTTAATAAGCGTACTTTCTATGCCCACATCTAAATCGTTGATGAAGATATTGAACAGAACCGGTCCCAAAACAGAGCCCTGCGGAACCCCACTTGTTATACCTTTCCAGCAGGATTGGGAGCCATTAACAACTACTCTCTGAGTACGGTTATCCAGCCAGTTATGCACCCACCTTATAGTAGCCCCATCTAAATTGTACTTTCCTAGCTTATCTATAAGAATATCATGTGAGACTGTATCAAATGCCTTACTGAAGTCTAGATATATCACATCCACCGCTTCTCCCTTATCCACAAGGCTCGTTATCCTATCAAAGAATGTTATCAGATTAGTTTGACACGATTTGTTCTTTACAAATCCATGCTGGCTATTCCCTATCACCTTACCACCTTCCAAGTGTTCGCAGATGTTTTCTTTGATTACCTGCTCCATTATCTTCCCTGGCACAGAAGTTAAACTAACTGGTCTGTAGTTTCCTGGGTTGTTTTTATTTCCCTTTTTATAGATGGGCACTATATTTGCCCCCTTCCAGTCTTCTGGAATCTCCCCCGTCTCCCATGATTTCCCAAAGATAATAGCTAGAGGCTCAGATACCTCTTCTATTAACTCCTTGAGTATTCTAGGATGCATTCCATCAGGCCCTGGTGACTTGCAGGCATCTAACTTTTCTAAGTGATTTTTTACTTGCTCTTTCCTTATTTTCTCTTCTAAACCTACCCTCTTCCCGTAAGCATTCACTATACTAGACATTCCTTCAGACTTCTCAGTGAAGACCGAAACAAAGAAGTCATTAAGCATCTCTGCCATTTCCAAGTCTCCCGTTACTGTTACCCCCTCCTCATTGAGCAGTGGGCCTACCCTGTCCTTAGTCTTCCTCTTGCTTCTAATGTATTGATAAAAAGTCTTCTTGTTTCCCTTTATTCCCATAGCTAGTTTGAGTTCATTTTGTGCCTTTGCTTTTCTAATCTTGCCTCTGCATTCCTGTGTTATTTGCCTATATTCATCCTTCGTGATCTGACCTAGTTTCCATTTTTTATATGACGCCTTTTTATTTTGTAGGTCACGCAAGATCTCAAGGGTAAGCCAAGGTGGTCTTTTGCCACATTTTCTATCTTTCCTAACCATCGGAATAACTTGCTTTTGGGCCCTTAATAGCGTCCCTTTGAAAAACTGCCAACTTTCCTCAGTTGTTTTTCCCCTCAGTCTTAATTCCCATGGGACCTTGCCTATCAGCTCTCTGAGCTTACCAAAATCCGCCTTCCTGAAATCCATTGTCTCTATTCTGCTGTACTCCCTTCTACCCTTCCTTAGAATTGCAAATTCTATGATTTCATGATCACTTTCACCCAAGCTTCCTTCTACTTTCAAATTCTCAACAAGTTCCTCCCTATTTGTTAAGATCAAGTCTAGAACAGCTTCCCCCCAGTAGCTTTTTCAACTTTCTGAAATAAAAAGTTGTCTGCAATGCAGTCCAGGAACTTATTGGCTAGTCTGTGCCCCGCGGTGTTATTTTCCCAACATATATCTGGATAGTTGAAGTCCCCCATCACCACCAAATCTTGGGCTTTGGATGATTTTGTTAGTTGTTTGAAAAAAGCCTCATCCACCTCTTCCGCCTGATTAGGTGGCCTGTAGTAGACTCCCAGCACGACATCACCTGTGTTTTTTACCCCTTTTAGCCTAACCCAGAGACTCTCCAGCCTTCCGTCTCCTATATCCATCTCCACCTCAGTCCAAGTGTGTACATTTTTAATATATAAGGCAACACCTCCTCCCTTTTTCCCCTGTCTATCCTTCCTGAGCAAACTATACCCATCCACACCAACATTCCAGTCGTGTGTATTATCCCACCAAGTTTCAGTAATGCCAATGTCATAGTTGTATTTATTTATTAGCACTTCCAGTTCTTCCTGCTTATTACCCATACTTCTCGCATTTGTATAAAGGCATCTAAGATACTGGTTTGATTTTGCCTCCCAGCTTTGCCCTGACCCTCCTTCCTCTCTGCCATTATAGCCCGTGCTCCCTCCTGTTTCCAACTCATCTCCCAGGTCTTGTTCCCCACTTACCTGTGGGCTTTGCTCACCTGTCCCCGTCGAACCTAGTTTAAAGCCCTCCTTACCAGGTTAGCCAGTCTGTGCGCAAATAAGGCCTTTCCCCTCTTCGAAAGGTGAACGCCATCTGTTCCTAGCAGTCCTTCCTCAAGTAGCATCCCGTGGTCGAGGAAACCAAAGCCCTCCTGGCGACACCATCTTCGCAGCCAGGCATTCACCTCCACGATGCATCTGTCTCTGCCCGGACCCCTACCTTCAACAGGAAGAATCGAAGAGAATACCACCTGCGCTCCAAACTCCTTAACCCGTACTCCCAGAGCCCTGTAGTCACTCTTGATCTGCTCAGCGTCACACCTCGCAGTATCATTTGTGCCCACATGGATGAGTAGCATGGGATAGTAGTCAGAAGGCCGGATAATCCTCGACAAAGCCTCTGTAACATCTCGGATACAGGCCCCTGGCAGGCAGCATACCTCCCGGGATGAACGGTCAGGGCGACAGATGGGTGTCTCCGTCCCCCTCAGCAGAGAGTCTCCAACCACCACTACCCTACGTTTCTTATCAGTGGTGGCAGCAGACCTCCCAGCCTTAGGGGTACGAGGCTTCACCCCCTTAACTGTTGGGGGTGATTTCTTCTCTCCTGTATTTTTTACCACAACAGGAGGGTTCGCAGCAGTGATGGAGCACTGCCCGCTGCTAGAAGTAACCAGCTGGCTGTGTCTACCCTGAGCCGCCTCCTCCACTGGTGTGTCAGGTACACCCTGAGGCATCTCTTCTTCCACTGGAGTGTCAGTAGTCCTGTCAACTGGGACAGCACCATCAGCTGTCTCCACATGGATACTGTCCAGGAATTGCTCATGGACATGGATGTTCCTCAGCCTGGCCACCTCCTCCTGTAGCTCTCCCACCTGCTGCCTGAGAGATTCCACCAGTAGGCACCTTTCACATTGGATGCCACCCCCAGCCTGGATATCAGTAAGTGGAAATTGCAAATTACAGTCTTTGCAAGCCCACACCAGAATCTGGGTAAAAGCATCCACGCTTTGGTGCTCTGTCTGGCTACAGGCGCAGGTGGAGGAGACAGAAGCAGTGCTGGCACAGGTGTTGCGGGTCCTCCTCACCATTGTAAGCCTCCCTCTGTCAAACTCTCAAATTCCCGTCTACAGCTCTCTGTCCGCCCCTCTTTGCTGTAAACAGAAAGGTTTTCGATGTGGCTCAGGTTATGGGTTCAAGGGACCAATGGGTCACAGATGAGACCGACAAGGGACCCCTCCTCCCTTCCTACTCCCCTTCCAAACTCCCTTGCAAAACTCCCTGTTAGCAGCTCCTGTTTGCTAAGCTCCCTGGTTGCTTGTGCGCAGCTTTATAAAGCCCTGGCCTGAGTGAATGCCCCGCCCACTGGTTAAGGCTCAGCCAATTACCAGAGGCTTCTAGCTTTCAAACCTTCCTAGTAGCTCCACCTCCAACTGCCAGCTACAGCACACGGTCCTTCAAACAAACAAACCAAACAGACCCACAGATGCTGTATGTGCTCCTCCTTCACCTGGAGAACTCCCTTGCAAAACTCCCTGTTAGCAGCTCCTGTTCGCTATTGTAGGCTAGACAATAGGAGCTGATCACTCTAGGCTATGGGTGGTGTTTTCTTCCAGGGAGCTCACAATGCAACTAGGCTGCTTCAGGATTTTGGATATCAATCAAGGATTCATTACTAGAATTGGTCTGATAACTGCTGAGCTGGGTGTGGGCAGGCCTAGGTTCATTAACATCTGGAGCAGAGTATCAGAGGGGTAGCCATGTTACCGGTCTCCTTTCCCGGTTTGCTCTCTCGTTCCCGGAGCCCAGAGCAAGCAGGTCTCCTTCCCTGCGGTTTGCTGGGTGGCTCCGGGAACGCGAGAGCAAACCGGGAAAGGAGACCCGCTTCGCCGCGGTTTGCTCTCTCGTTCCCGGAGCCACCCAGCAAACCGCAGGGAAGGAGACCTGCTTGCTCCGGGAACGAGAGAGCAAACCGCGGCGAAGCGGGTCTCCTTTCCCGGTTTGCTCTCTCGTTCCCAGAGCCCAGAGCAAGCAGGTCTCCTTCCCTGCGGTTTGCTGGGTGGCTCCGGGAACGAGAGAGCAAACCGCGGCGAAGCGGGTCTCCTTTCCCGGTTTGCTCTCGCGTTCCCGGAACCCCCCTTGAAGCCGCCCAACAGCGCTGCAGTGTGGCCACATCTAACACCACTTGCAGCGCTGGTTGCTGTAAGTGTGGCCACTCTGCAGCGCTGGCCCTATACAGCTGTACTAATACAGCTGTAACAACCAGCGCTGCAAAACTTTAGATGTAGACATGGCCTGGATCTGTAAAAACAGCAAAGAATCCTGTGGCACCTTATAGACTAACAGGGCCGGTGCAACCATTTAGGCAGACTAGGCGGTTGCCTAGGGCGCCGAGATTTGAGGGCGCCAAAAAGCGCCCTCAAATTTTTTTTTAAATGGTTGAGCAGCAGCTGCTGCTGGGACAGAGAGGTAGTCTGAGCTGCCTGCGGCAGCCCGCAGTCCAGGGTGTCCCCCGGGTCAGTGCGCCGCTCCGGCAGTGGCAGTCCAGGGGTTCCCCCGGGTCAGTGCACCGCCGCGGCAGCCCGCAGTCCAGGGTGTCCCCCGGGTCAGCGCGCCGCTCCGGCAGCAGCAGTCCAGGGGTGGGGGTCCCCTGGCCCAGGGAAACCCCGCGCTGCCGGCTGCCGCGGAGGCGCTCTGACCCTGGGTCAGGGCACCGCTGCGGCAGCCGGCAGCCCAGAGTGTCCGGAGGGGGCGGCAGGCAGCTCCCGTGCGGACCGTCGGCTGCTCGCGCGGCTATGGTGGACCTCCCGCAGACATCACAAAGTTGCAGCGCTGGTGAGGGGGTTACAGTGCTGCAACTTAGGAGGTGTACACATCTGCAGGGCATCACCAGCGCTGCAACTCCCTGTTTGCAGCGCTGGCCGTACTCCCATTTTGTCTCGGGTGTAGAGGATCCAGCGCTGGTGATCCAGCGCTGGTAATCAAGTGTAGACACTTACCAACGCTTTTCTTGACCTCCGTGGAATAAGCAGGTATCCCAGCATACCTGAGGAAGCCTCTGGTAATCAAGCTGGTCTCCTTCCCCGGTTTGCTCTCGCGTTCCCCGAACCCCCGAGCAAGCAGGTCTCCTTCCCTGCGGTTTGCAGGGGGGTTCGGGGAACGCGAGAGCAAACCGCGGCAAAGCTGGTCTCCTTCCCCGGTTTGCTCTCGTGTTCCCCGAACCCCCCTTGAAGCCGCCCAACAGCGCTGCAGTGTGGCCACATCTAACACCACTTGCAGCGCTGGTTGCTGTAAGTGTGGCCACTCTGCAGCGCTGGCCCTATACAGCTGTACTAATACAGCTGTAACAACCAGCGCTGCAAAATTGTAGATGTAGACATGTGGCAGCTCCACCGGAGCTGCCTACCTGCCCAATCAGGGCATAGTGGGGGGTGAGGGGAGGGTTGAAGTATGGCTGATAAGAAACCTTATCACTGTTTGGAATGTTCAGTGTCCCCCTTAGAAATGCTAACAAGCTTATTCAGCGAAGTTTTGATGTACTTGATACATGCTATTAGATCGTCAATTAGGCATCAACGAGATAATTTAAGAGTAAATGTCTTTTTGTTTGAAGTACCACTGAACACTAATCTGTCCATTGCCCTCTCCCTCCTGTGTTACTGCTTGAAGCAGAATCCTGGGTAACAGTAATGGGGATGCTGGTAAAACCTTTTAAAATATTTCCCCTTTATAATACCACATTTTTAATACAATTTTAAAATTAGATCCCATAATTTCAAGGCATCGATTTCCTCGTTTGGACAATTAAATTGCAATTGTCCGCATGAACATCATTTTAAAGCTGGGTTTTGAAAATCTAATTTAACTTCAAAAATTAATGACCAAAAGATAGGCACGTGAAGCAAGGTAAAAGTAATTAACCGAGGGTCTAGCATTCACTCCCAACACCGCAAAAGAGCTGAGGGATTTCCAAACAACTCCGACACCACTACAGTGTATCATTCAAATGTGAGAACATAGTTACTACAGATAATAAGTTACCTGGGTTGGAAATAGATCTTTGTGGAAAGGAAAGCAGGAAACTTGTCTTTTTGATTACAGAATTATTTTGCTTCCGGATCCATTAAAATCATAACCGATTTTTTTTAGGGGAGGGGATGTGGGGAAGAAACTCTTTTCTCTACTAGGTTTGTTTATAGGCAGCTGAAAAGAAAAGTTAACTGGCTTTGCACAGAACTGAAACCTAAAGGTCTCTCCTCCCTCCTTCTCTACTCTGACCCCTCTGGGCTATTCCAAGTTAATTGTCATCTAATTGCCCAGCAAAGAAAGAGATAGTGGCAGCAATTAGACATAGCCCCCACCAGTTCAGGAGTCATTAACGCAGTACAAAGATATGCTGCATGCTTTACAGGCACCCAGGCCTAATGAGGGACTGGGGGCAAGAGGAGCAGGGCAGGGTGAGCCCCTAGGGAGTGAGCCGCGGAGAGCCTGTGCCCAGGAGGCTGAAAGGGCAAGGGGCTGCAGGGGCATCCCCACTCCTATTTAAAATGCAGATCCCGCAGTGGTACCTCTCCATGGAACAGAGCTGGTTCCTCACAGAAGCTTCTGTCCAACAGCTCTTCCTTCTGCAGCTGCTCTTTGTGCTCCAGCTCCATCCATGGCAGCTGCACCTCCTGCTCTGCCCGCAGCCAGCCCCTGCTGCACCTCCTGCTCTGCCCGCAGCCAGCCCCTGCTGCACCCCTTGCCCTGTCCGCAGCCAGCCCCTGCTGCACCCCTTGCCCTGTCCATAGCCAGCCCCACACCACCTGTCTCCATCCAGCCTCTGCTGCACCCCCTGCCCTGCCTGCAGCCAGCCCCACACCCCCTGCCCTGCACGCAGCCAGTCCCGCACCCCCTGTCTCCAGCCAACCCCACACCCCATCTCCAACCAGCTTCGCATCCCCTGACCTGCCCAGAGCCAGCCAGCCAGCCCCACACCCTGTCAGGTTATTCAATTATTTTCATTAAATATGTAGGCTAAATAATGAAATTAATAAATTTTCAAGCCGAATATGTATTAATTCTAATGAACAATGCCACATTATGCAGTATTCATTTTTGAAAGTTTATTATAAGCAATGCTCTGGAGGGAGGGATGGGGGCAGAGGGCGCAAGGTGGAAATTTTGCCTAGGGCGCAAAATATCCTTGCACCAGCCCTGTAGACTAACAGACGTTTTGGAGCATGAGTTTTCGCGGGTGAATGAGATTCCCATGATGCAGTGCTTCCCTGCTTTTCTGGTCCCAGTGCGGTTCTCTGTTCTTCATTCTGTATGATAATCCCTGTCCCATCTTTCATGCAGATGAGGCTAAGGGAGTTATCTCTGCTCTCCCTTCTGTATGCAAATGGAGATGTCTTAATCTTGTCACACTTATCAGGAGGGGTCTAAGTGTGTCTCCCAATGCACTTCACCGCTCTCTGCAAGCCTTTTCTCTGATCGGTCTTGGTTCAAGCAGAGACCGGCGGGGGGTGTCCCCCATGAGGTCAGACACTGCACCCTGGTTCCCTAAAAACACAGAGCTGACTGGTATCACTAACTGATCACATATGTGGAGTTGAGAAGGAATTTTCCCCCAGGCTAGGTTGGTAGTGACCTGCAGTTACTCACCTTCCCCTGCAGCATGTGGGTGCAGGTCACTTGCCCCAAATGGGGTATTGGGTCAGGGCGGTTAGCTATCTTCGTAGATATAAAAAGCCTGTGGATCAGATGGGGGGGAGAGAAACGAAAACAGCCAGTGAACACTGGTGAGGGTGGAAACAGAATTTCTGGAGGGGCTGCTCCAGGGGAGGGTGGGCTGTGGGCCATGAACCCCTGGACAGTGGGACCATCCCTCTTCCCCTTCCCCTGTTGCACCATTCCACTGCCTCCTCCCTCTAGAAACCACCTTGCCCATGCATTGATGGGCCAGACGCATGGCAGACAGCCTCCCACTGCACTGGGACACAAGAGAACTCCCCTGCTCACCACCGGCTTGGCCCCTCGTCCCCATCTACATCCCTGCTAGTGATCAGAAAAGCCAACAAATGCATTTGCACATTCACCAGTTGATTCCCTTTGCCTGCGCTGGGTCTGGGTGAACTGCGTGACTGTTGAATGCCACCTCTGTAATAACATTGGTCTTTTCAGAACTGCCAAAGCGATTGTGCGTAGCCTTAATGCCTTCTGCGCCAGGCTCTCACCATGCTTTGCAGCCATTAATGAACTGAGCCTCCCAGCATTTAGATTCAGAATCCCCATTTTGGAACATGCCTGCTGCACAGAGACACTGCCCTCTCTTGCTCTGAATCCTTGCTACAGACGCACAGCTCCCCCAGAAGCCCACAAGGAGTGAGCCAGGCATTTCCATCAGTTTAACAATAATAAATGTACATTTAAAAAAAAAGCCATTGCTGCCTCCGAGCTCCCCAGCGTGTGCCATGTCTGCTGGCTCTGTTGTGTTTACACAGTATGTGCTGTCTGGGCCGTGTGTCTCAGATAGAGCCAGGGACACTCTCAGCATTTAAGAACAGCCATGCTAGGTCAGATCAATTGCCCATCTAGGCCAGTATCATGTCTTCTGAGAGTGGACAATGCCAGGTGGTTCAGAGGGAATGAACAGAACAGGTAATGATCAAGTGATCCATCCCTGGTCGCCCATTCCCTACTTCTGACAAATAGAGGCTAGGAACACTATCTCTGCCCATCCTGGCCAATAGCCATTGATGGACCTACCCTCCATGAATTTATCTAGTTCTTTTTTGAACCCTATTATAGTCTTGGTCTTCACAACATCCTCTGGTAAAGAGTTCCACAGGTTGACTGTGTGCTGTGTGGAAAAAATACTACTTTTTGTTTGTTTTTAAACCTGCTTCATATTAATTTCATTTGGTGACCCCTAGTTCTTGTGTTGTGAAAAGGAGTAAATAACACTTCCTTATTTACTTTCTATACACCAGTCATGATTTTATAGACCTCTATCATATCCCCCTTTAGTCACCTCTTTTCCAAGCTGAAAAGTCCCAGTCTTATTAATCTTTCCTCATACAGAAGCTGTTCTAATGTCTTAATCTTTTTTGTTGCTCTTTTCTGTACCTTTTCCAATTCCAATATATCTTTTTTGAGATAGGGCAGCCATCTGAACACAGTATTCAAGATGTGGGCGTACCATGGATTTATGTAGAGGCAATATGATATTTTCTGTCTATCTATCTCTTTCTTAATGATTCCCAACATTCTGTTCACTTTTTTGACTGCCATTGCACATTGAGTGGATGTTTACAGAGAATTATCCACAATGACTCCAAGATTTTTTTTGAGTGGTAACAGCTAGTTTAGACTCCATCACTTTGTATGTATGTTTTCCCAATGTGCATTACTTTGCATGTATCAGCATTGAATTTCATCTGCCATTTTGTTGCCTAGTCACCGAGTTTAGTGTGATCCACTTGTAACTCTTCGCAGACTGGTTGGGACTTAACTAGTTTTGTATCGTCTGCAAATTTTGCCACCTGACTGTTTACCCCTTTTTCCAGATCATTTATGAATATGTTGAACAGCACTGGTCCCAGTACAGACCCCTGGGGGACACCACTATTTACCTCTCTCCATTCTGAAAACCGACCATTTATTCCTGTTCTTAGTTTCCTGTCTTTTTAACCAGTTCCTGATCCATGAAAGAACCTTCCCTCTTATCCCATAATAGCTTACTTTGCTTAAAAGGCTTTGGTGAGGGACCTTGTCAAAGGCTTTCTGAAAATCTACATACACTATATTCACTGGATCACTCTTGTCTACATGCTTGTTGACCTCCTCAAAAAATTCTAGTAGATTAATGAGGCATGATTTCCCTTTACAAAAACACATGTTGACTTTTCCCCAACAAATTGTGTTAATCTATGTGTCTGATAATTCTGTTCTTTACTATAGGTTCAGGGCTGGCCCACTACATTTTGGCACCTGAGGTGGGGAGCTCAAATGTCATCCCCATACCCCCTTGCTTGTGCCAAAACTTCGAAAGGTCTCAATTCTGCCTTCTTCCTATTCTGCTCATCTCATGGTACTGCTCTTCTACCTACCCCAATAAAGGAGAACTAACATCTTAAAATGCCTTGTTCAAAAATGTTAAGTAACACTTAACTTTCAAACAGCTGAACAGCAAATGTAACTTTCCTTGTCTTCATAGCACACACTGGCATTTTTATCAGTTTGAATAATCAAAGTGATGCTTCCTGTGCCTTCTTGGTTGCAAAGATCTGAACTGCTTCCTGAAGGTCCACAGGCTGGGCCAGCTCATGCTCTATTGAGATGGTTGCAAGGCTGACCAGCCTCTCATGTCATTGTGGAGTGTAGATGAGTTTTATTAACTTCAGCTTGGAGAAGCTGAGTTCTCAACTGGTAACTGTTACAGAAAGTATTAGAAGTATGCACAGAGCAACAAAAGCATTTGGAAAGAGGGTGGTCATCTTATTTGTGCACATATATTCCAGACAGCCTTTGAAGTTGATCTGCTGAAATGTACCTTGAAAGGGCTTTCAGTTCATCACCTAAATCACTCACATCAATATCGTGCATGTCATCATGTGTCAACACTGTCTCTAGTGCCCTGCATTGTTGGTGTAGGTCTTCTTCAGGTATAGTGAGGAGTTTTGGAATATCATACAACATCCCAGATATACTGCTGTGTTCCTTGAGCTGTATGAAACGTTCAACTGGCTGTATTGCACAATCTAGCACCTAGTTAAAGAATTCAACTTTGAATTGTTTGAGGTCTCTTATGGGATTATCCCGTGCCTCGTAATCAAAATGTTGTCTTCGGTGACTCTTGCATTCTTAAATGGGTGGGAAAATAGCTTCAGTGTGAAGTTCCTCTGCCAACTTCTGTGCACTTTTTCAGAAGGTTTTGAAATCCCACATCTGACCAGTAAGACTGTAGGTACGACTTTGCTTTGTCCAGTTGTTCCATTGCTCCAGATATATCAAGGTCAACACCTTGAAGTCTCTTGCTTACAACATTTATTTCAAACAGTATGTCATGCCACAACACTAAGCCACACAGAAATTTGAAGTTACGTATGTTTCTGGTGATTCTGTTTCCCTCTGCCACTGTTCTCACACAAACAGTTCCTGTTGTAGTATTATCCACTTTGGTGTTTGATAGGCTTTATCGCCTTCACTCGACTTTCCCATCGTGTGGCACTCTGTGGTTTCAGTATCAGAGATAATGTTCCCAGATGTTCCTTCAAAATTTGCCATTGATGAGTTGATGCAGAGAAAAATAGGTAAATTCTTTGAATTACATTGAAAAATTCAGCAACCTCACTGGAAGCTGATGCTGCATTACTGACCACCAAGTTCAATGAATGAGAACTGCATGGGACAAAAAACACTTGAGGGTTTAACTCTTGGATCCATGTCTGCACTCCTCTATTCTTTCCTCTCATGTTGTCACCATTATTGTAGCTGACATGAGAGGTCAGGGCTATTGCAATTCCCATATCTTCCAGCTTTTTAAGAAGGACATTTGTCATACCACTTCCTGTAGTATCATCAATGTCCATAAATTTAGAAAATGCTCTGACAGTCACCATTGCAGGGGTATTTTCACTAGGTTTTGTTACAAAATGCACCATTAAAGTCATTTGTTCCATATGGCTGATGTCAGATGTGCAGTCCAGAATAACAGTAATATCTTGCTGTCTTCAGATCTGCCACAATCTTCTGTTTGACTTTTGTTGCCAGTAACTGTGTGATCTCATTTTGAATTGTTTTTCCATGGTAGTGATGTGTGTACATTTTTTGGGTGGTGACTCTTAGATGCTCCTGGAGTACAGCATCAAACTCAGCCATCAGCGTCACAATTTTAAGGAAGCTTCCATTGTTTGGCACATACAGCTGATCTGAAGTACCACGCAATGCTAGGTTTTGGGTAGCAAGCATTCTCTCAATGGCAGTGAGCCTTTTCGGAACATATTGCCAGTAAAGAGACTCTGATGCAATCTTTGCTTGATGCTGATCATCTATGGTGGCCTTTAACCTTAATCTCATCTCAAACTCTATGGAATGCTCTCTGGTGATTTGCTGCCTTCTCATGACATGCCAGATTTCTAGCCAGACTTTTCCAGTCCTCTGTTCCTGTAGAACCCAATGTGGCTGGAACATTAGACTGCAAGAATTTGCAACAAAAACAGTATGCCACATTCTGGATTTTTGAGCACATAAGCCATGGCCTCTCCACTTTGCCACCATTGGGGATTTCACACCAGTAATGTGTTGGATGGAAACTTCATATTTCCTAAAGGACAATGAAAATAGAAGTTTTTCTCTTGCTGTGGCCCATGCAGTACAAGAAAGTCCCTCAGACTACTGCTCAAGTGGGTCTAGAGTCCTGGATCATCTAGAGTTAAGTAAATAAACTCAGCAGCAGCTGTTTCTTGCCCCTCCACCACACTCTCTCTTCTCTGATCTACACTTTTCTTCAGGAATGTGCATGGTTACATCCATCTGAAATGGAGATATGGATGATGCAATGGCTGCCAGGTCACCTGCACTCTGACTAACTGGAAGATCAGGCATCTCCTCACCACTCGCATCCTCACTGGGGTCGGAAGGCTCACTGTGAACATTTGTGTCTATGTATCTCAGGAGAGTTCCTTCCTTCACTTTCTTTCTTTCTCTGAATGCTGCCCCAGAGGGGCATTTTCTTCTTTCACTCATGACTGCTGTTCTGTGCCAGCTATAGTGGCTCTCAACACTCAATTGAAGGGGACAAATAAGCAGGCTGGTAGCAGGGCCTGAGTGAGGGAAGATATCAGTGTCTTAAGGGCCTAACTGGCTCCTAATACTTCAGTTGACTGCATGTTCTCCTCAAGTAGGTTCAGGGAAGGAGCAGGAAACAGGAAGCTCCCTGAGAAGCTGGTGTTAATCAGTCCAGGCTCCTGGAGGTGCTAGAGACCTCCTCACTCCCTGCAGTTCCTGCTGCTTTCTGTTATTCCCTCTCACCTTTTCTCCTGCCTGTGTCTTAGGTCTCTTGTGCGCTCCTTCCTCCAGCACAGCACTCTGCCATCTCTGTGCATCTAGAGCAGAGAGAATACATATGCACCAGGAGCAGACACAATTTTCTACACTCTGGGTCCTAGTGGTGCCCCCTCTACACACACACGAGTCTGGCACGTGAGGCAGCTGTCTCAGTTCGCTTCATAGTAAGGCCAGCCTTGTATAGGTTCAACCAATTTGCCTGGTACTGAAGTTTAGGCTTGCCAGCCTGCAATTGCCAGGATCGCCTCTGGAGCCTTTTTTAAAATTGGCATCACATTAGCTATTCTCCAGTCACCTGGTACAGAAGCTGATTTAAGTGATAGGTTACATACCACAGTTAGTAGTTCTGCAATTTCACATATGAATCCCTTCAGAGCTCTTGGATGAATGCCATCTGGTCCTGGTGACTTATTACTGTTAATTTATCAACTTGTTCCAAAACCTCCTCTATTGACATCTCAGTCTGGGACAGTTCCTCAGATTAAAAAGAATGGCTCAGGTGTGGGAATCTCCCTCACATCCTCAGCTGTGATAACTGATGCAAATAATTCATTTAGTTTCTCCACAAAGGCCTTATCCTTAAGTGCTCCTTCAGCATCTTGATCGTCCTGTGGTTCCACTGGTTGTTTAGCAGCCTTCTTGCTTCTGATGTATTTAAAACCAATGTTGCTATTTTGTGACTTTGTCTAGCTGTTCTTCAAATTCTTTTTTGGCCTGCCTAATTATAGTTTTACCTTTTACTTGCCAGAGTTTATGCTCCTTCATATTTTCTCAATAGGATTTAGCTTCCACTTTTTAAAGGATACCTTTTTACCTCTAGCTGCTTTTTTTACTTTGTTGTTTAGCCCCGGTGGCACTTTTTTGATCCTCTTACTATTTTTTAAAAATTGGGGTATATATTTAAATTGGGCCTCTATTATGGTGTCTATAAAACACTTCCATGCAGCTTGCAGGGATTTCACTTTTGCATTTGTACCTTTTTTTTTTTAATTTCCTCATTTTTGTGCATTGTAATGATTGTACAGAGAAGGAAACGAAGCCACGGTGAAAGAGTTGCCAGAGAAGTCAGAGGAAGGCAGTGGCAGAACTGGAAAGAGATCCCTGATCTCCTGCCACCCTTTCCTGTGCCTGAGAGCCAGCCCTTTGCCTAGCACAGGGGTCTCAAACTCCTGGCCCATGGGCCATCTGTGGCCTGTGAACTTCCCCAATGTGGGTCATGGGGGTCCAGCAGTTCTGGGGCCAGGTCCCTCCCTTGGCATGATTTACAATGGCCGGGGCCCTAGCAGCACACTGGAGCTGAGTGGCATCTGCCTGTTCACTCCACATGGCTGTTGGCTCCTCCCTGAGGCCCCAGGGCGGGGCTGTGCCTCCGCATGCTACCCCCACCCCAAGCACCCCTGTGGCCAATGGGAAGCTGAAGGGGTGGTGCCTGGGGGTAGCAATGTGCAAAGGGGCCCTAGCCCACCCTGCAGCCCCAGGTAAGCACCACAGCCCCACACTCCCTACCAGAGCCTGCACCCCCTCTCACCCCCAAACTCTCTCCAAGAACCTGCACCTCTCCTCCCTCCCAGAACCTGCAACCCCACCCCCTCCCCCTGCACTCCCACCTCCTGTCCAAGCTCAGAGCCTGCACCCAGCACCCAAACTCCATCCCAGAGCCTGCACCCCAATCCCCTACTCCAGACCTCCTCCCCCACCTGAACTCCCTCCAAGAGCCTTTTGTAGGCGGGGGATGGAGGGGTTTTTTTTTTTGTTTGGTTTTTTTTGGGGGGGAGGAGGTTTCTAGACAGCATGAGTGACATTATTGGCCTACTGGGAGGATTTGAGGACTGGCACTAGCCCTAAGATAAATTAAGTTTGAGACCCCCTGGCCTAGCACCGTCATTCTGACTTCTCGGAGTGTGGCCACTATTGCTTCCAGCTGATAATCACGTCTACTGGGCTATTGCTGGCTGAGGCTAAGGAATATCAGCCCATTTTCAATGAGAGGAGCTACTGTGAGACATTACCAACTAGTTTTTTCAGCAGGCTAGAGAGGTACTTGCACAAGCCATGAGGGAAACTAGACAAATGTCTCAATGCACCTATCTGAGTGCTGGCCTCTCCCTATTGCAAGGCAAATACAATCCTGACACATAATGGCAGCTAAAATGGATTGAAGCGCTTTATCCAGTACAAATGTCCTGGATTGTTCACTGCAGACTTCACGTCCTCCCATTCCAGACATGCAGCTGCAGTGAGTTCAGCTCACCTCGCAGAGATAGCCTGGGTGGTTTATATCACCTGTCACATGCTCAAGTGCAGAGGAAGGTTACAGGCACCAAAACCCAATGTCTAGCTGTAATTGCTGCAGATATTCTTGCCAGCATTAGAAAGGTCACCGGGGGATTCTTTCCTTGCTCTCTGTGCCAGCAGAGCTGTGGCTTTGTTCTGCATGAAGGTGAGATCTGTGCTGTGTGCCTTCCCTCTCCCCCACACTCTGGCTCTGACGTGAGGGGCACCCTTAGAAGGGAGCTATGCACATGGGGTATCCTCAAACTTCTCAGAGGCCAGACTTCCTGCAATGATGTTACTGTGGCTGAGGTGTCATTCTGTGGAGCACCAGCTTCTTGAGGGGTCACTTGTGGGAATAACAGTGAGAAACAGCATCCCCTCTCCCTGGTGAAGGCCTAAGGGTGAGATCTCAGCTCCCCCGAAGTGAATGGCAGAACTGTGGTTGACTTCAATAGGGCCGCCATGTCACCCTGCACATGCAAACAGCTCGCCTGTTTTGTGGTGCAGTCCTGCCCACCGACATCGTGCACATGTCTTGCCATGTGCATGCGCACTGGTTCTTCACATGCACTGCTCTGGGAAACAGAGCTCCTCCCCTTCCCCCTCCACCCCGCGCCCCCCCCCCGGCTCACACAACTTCACTGGCTCCCCATGCCTTTCTGTTCAAAACCTCCCTCTTCTTTACAGCCTCCTGTGGGCTTACTCCAGCCCACTCCCCAGGCCTCCTCTCCCAATCCTGGCCTCTGCTCAGTCCCTGCTCACTAGCTTGCCATGTTGGCTGTCCTAGAATAGCCTTCCCTTGTTCTCCACCCCACGGATCCTTCAAGCCTTGTATTTGCTTCTGCCTCAACTAGTATTTCCGTATTGTCCCTGGACAGTGGTGAGGGGCCCTGGAGGGGTGCTGCTGCCCAAGGAAACTCATGGTGTTCCAAGTGGTATAACAATGCCGAGATGCTCCATGGCACACAGCTGACTGAGGTGTGACTGGTACATCTCCACTCCACCTTCTCTACTCTCCCCACCTCCCGTCTTCACGTGCCAGCTCATGACACCTGTTCCCCAGAGGACCTGCTGGGAACAGTTACAATATTCCAGAAAGGTCAGGAACATAAGACTAATCCTCCTTGACTGACTTTTTCCAACAGCCAGATTGATGGCTGGCAGCAGCCTGGATTATTGTAATCTGCAGCCTGTAAAATAGCCTCGCTGGCATGCATAGCACAGCAAGCCATGTTTGGGCCTCCAGTTTAGAGCCCAAGCAGCACCAAAAGTGAATTGTAGGGAGTTCGGTTAAAACAGAGGCAAGTGTCTCTGGCTAACGCTGAAGGGAGGAGACCTGGTAATAAACTCCTTGTAGATGCCAAACCAGCCCCTGGCATGACTGACCCAGGCTATTAGCCAAGCTGGATTTTGCTAAATCTCTTTGCCTTTCAGCCACCTACCGTTGGGCAATCACCTTCCTTTTACCCAAGCAGGGCCGGCTCCAGGCACCAGCTCAGCAAGCAGGTGCTTGGGGAGGCCAAGTGAAGGGGTCAGCAAGTCGGCAGCGGGTCCCTCTCGGGGGGAAGGATCTGCTGCCGAAGAAGAAAGCGGAGCTGCCACCAATCATGATTGCGGCTTTTGTTTGTTTGTTTTTAATTTCACTGCTTGGGGTGGCAAAAACTCTGGAGCTGGCCTTGTACCCAAGTGACCCCTTTACCCCATCTGTGTAACATAAGGGTGCTGTGTATCCTGGGCCAGGAGCTCCTGGCTGCATTCCGTGATTTTTTTTTTCCCCCCAACTTCCTGAAGTGTCTTGTGAGCCCTGTGAATGAAACTGACCAGCACTTCAGCCTGGGGGAGCCTTTGCTCACAGGCACCCAACAATTCCTCTGCTCCCAACCCTCTCACCCAGGGTCTCCTGGTGCATTTAAAACACATTGTTCCAGATGGGCTTTAGGTTTAGGAGGAGCAGCAGCCCCAGGACTGAGGTGGGTCTTGAGGTGGCAGGCTGGGGGCCGGGCCCTTGAAGGACAGGGAGAGAGGGAAGTGGAGACCTGGTATGATGGCTGCCATCTTGGCTGATAGCAGGACTTGATCTGGGGCCAAGGAGACCTGAAAACATGAATCTTTACAGCTGGAGCTAAAGGGCCAGGCTCTGTGGCTAAGAGCTGTGCCGCATTCATAATCTGGGTGGGTTGGTCACTGAGGGGGACTTTTAGCTCACACTGACCAGGGGGTTACACTAGTGTGAGATGCTTATTCATCATCTCCACCCTTCTGAGCTGCTGACTGCCTGTCGACCAGAAAGGGGGTAGACTGGTGCATCAAAAACCTGGTGACTTGGGGGATTTAAGTCAGCTCTCCAGGTTGCTCTGCTGATCAGCAGGAGCATGAGAAGCCAGGTGCAATGGGAGGGTAGTTGCAACCAGTGCCAGAAGAATAGTGCAGGGACCTTCCTCCTTCCTGGTGTCAGAGTGCATTGGGACAGGACCTCTCTCTTCCAAAGAGAGAGGCTGAGGTGGTGCCCATCTGGGCATGGGCTTACTTCATAGGCATGACCATTGCCCACCTTCCTCAGCTCCTGCTGTGGATATTTGATTCCTACCAGAACATCCAATGACCGTGTAGCATTCTACTGTAATGTAGTTTATAAGTTCTAGGATTAAAAGTACCCAAAGGTGAGAGGAAGAGATGTTTCCATACAACATAATAAACAAATAGGAGCTTTCTGATGAAGTGCTGTCCCCTTAAGGACCAGGCAGGCTGGAAACCACCTGCAGAATATAAATTGCCTTCCCCTGATCACTCTGTCTCAGGTAGGCACACAGTAAGTGGCCTAGGAAGAGAGTCCATTTCAGAGTAATGAGCTGTACCTGATTCTTCTAATAATAATAAAAATAAATTAGAACATTAAAATAATGAATTGAAACTTTTCCATGAAAAAATCTAGGGAAAAAATGAAAAATGTTAATTAAAACATTTTTTTTAAACATCTTGAAGTTTAGTTGTTTTTTTATCAAAGTGCAAAGAAAAATTTTGACTTCATTCCATGGTTCTTCCCTTCCCCCTTCTTCAAAAACGGATGGGGGCGGGGAGAAAAACTCTAAAAAGGTGAAAAGAGAAAATGTTTAGTTTTGATACATTTTGTTTTGATGAAAAATGAATATTTTTGCAGAAAAATTTCAAATACATGTCAGACATTTTTCATAACAAAAACCTTTTTGATTAAAACATTTTGACTAGTTCTAAATACTAGTAGTAATTAATACATTGCTGCTGACAAACTGGGATTTGGCCTTGTGTTCCTTGAGTCCTCATAAATCTTAGTTGCTGAGCTCTATGAGTCAGCTGAAACAGCTTCCCTGTACCAAGAGGGCAGGCTTGGATCCCATACAATGAAGCAGTAGAAATTATTATTATTGCCAGAAAGGATCTGGGCCAATCATACAGAAACTTCTCTACCAGGGCACCTGTTCTCAAGACTTCTCTCTAGTCCAGTTTTGAAACATGGTTGCTGGAAAGTTCAGTGGAGCTTATGATCTTCTCAATGAGCCCAGAGCCAATTGTTCAAGCAATCGAGGGACAAGTTTCCAGTGAACTTCAGTTGATCTATGATTTTGCAAAGCTCTGTAACATCTAATCATTTCACCATGAAACGAGGCCAGTCTCCAGTGCAGCTTGGTTTTCACCCTGAATTTTTGGGTTTCTTTGAACCCAAGTCAGACTAGGGGATGTGAATCCGAGTTGAGTGAAACTAGACTCAAAATTTGCATGGACCCTTGCAAATAAAGACTGCTGAGTGTCTCATGGCACTAGTGCATGAGAGCGAAGCAATAGTTTGCACGTATCCAGAAGTTTAAACATTTAGTAAACCAATATCACATATGTAGTCTCATGGGTGAAACTGCATGAGCCTTGAGCACCTCTGAGATACTTAGGACTCAAAGGGGGTGGTCATGTCCCCTAGATTGACCTGTGATTGCCGTGTTATGAATCATTCACAATCTCGATTCTATTATTTCTTCATGAGTATGTTTGTAATAAAGTAGCTCCCACCATATATTAGGCACATCCACATATACAACACACAGACAGGGACACATAGTCCCTTATAAATAAGAGGCAGAAAACATAGCCACACATCTTGGGGTAGATTCACCATTATTTTAATCATTTACAAAACTAAACTCCCTTAGGAGAAGTTATGTCTTTCTAAAATTGTCCATTTTAAAACCTACTCCTTATATTTAATGGCGAGCCTGTGCTTCTAACTGCTTGGCAAGGTTGCTGTGAAAGTCAGGATTAATTATAAGTGCAGTTTTTACATTTTTCTGTCCGTGGGTAGTGTGTGGGTGGGTTGCAGGGATTTTGCATTACCCATAGAATGGTTAATATGAAAGAAATGGAGGCAGTTCTTATTCTAACACAAGCTCAGGAGGCAGCAAGGGGTTTGAAACAAGAACCCCCCCCCCACAATTATCATCAAAAGCCAAATTGAAATTATTTTTGTCAACAACATTTCTCATCACAGAAGCAACAAGCACAAACTCTTATCAATTGTTCACACAGTGCCAGAGGGCTCAATGCCATGTTACAAACAGGGGAAGACAAGATCAAGCAAGGTTAGACGCAAAGCACCAGTTCAGGTCCTCGCACATTTGCAAAAGGATCCTCAGGCCAGTCTGCCTTCTTTGATGTCTGTTTCCAGCAGGTGCAACTAAAATAACGGAAAAAGAGGAATTGCTGGCATCCAGAGTGCATGCTCCCTTCCCATCAGCATTACTTCCATTTTGCTTTGAACAGTCCAGACAGCTTGTGTTAAACTTGGCTCTAACAAATCAAGCAAACGGCAGTAAAAATGTCCTTGCTGCACCCATGTTATGTGCCACTAGAGCAGCCCAGAGAGCTAACCTGTTTAAGAGGTATCTTGACACGTATCCCACAAGCTCCCTGGGACTCAGATTGAGATACATTTTGGTCAATGAAAGCAGATTAAACAGGCCTGCGATTCATTCTTCTTTGTTGGGCTGCCCGGAGCAGAGATGGTGACCTGAGGATGCTAGTGTGACTATATGCAGATCTCTAACCTATCGTGTCACATGAAGTACTGCTTTCCCATCTCACTGGCCCGGCAGTACTACCACGGCATTCTCACAGACCTGCCCAGCAGCTGGGAGTACTTGAGGCATGTTCTTTTTGGGCAAGTTGTTGTATCAACCAGGCAAGGTACTAATAAACTTCAACAGGACTTTATTTTTAAAGTGGAAACCTCTTTACCTAGCTGCTGGTGCACCCTCTGTAACTCTCACTCTGCCTCCTCAACTCCTCCCCCCTCCTTGTCCTTTCAGACTCCCAGCAGCCAGTGCTCCCAGTTCTAATAATTACAAGCAACATCTAAACACCACATTCCCTCCTCTCTTAAGAAACTCTCCTAATTAAAATAAACATTGTTCTAACCACAGGAACAAATAGGAAACAAGACACTATACTATTGGCAGAAATATTACACTGAAAACACTGTAGATGCTACATAACATAGTCTCTAGTCCAGACAGGTGGTCATCTGGGTCTGACAGGCCGTCCCTCAAGTCCTGGTTCCAATGCAATGTCTTGTTGTGTTGATACTACGGTGAAGTCATCCAATGCAGACTGGGTGTTGGCATAATCTCCTCATGGGTGCATAGGCAGGTACAAGATAAGAAGCATTCCATACCTGCCCATCAGAAAGTCGATAAGTGTAAGGTCCCTTCTTCTCTATGATTTTAAGAAAAGCTGTGAATTTATGGTCCCTTTTGCATAAAATTCCAGGTTTTCGTATTCTAACGAAGGAACCACACTCAAACTTTGGTTCCCTAGCACCCCGCTGCTTGTCTGTGAAAGCCTTATACTTTTGCTTGGTTCTGTTCAACTGTTTTTCTCACATCATCCTCGGCTGGGGCCTCAGGTCGTGCCTTTAACAATCCAGCAATGTTCAGTTTAGTATTCATCTGTTTCCCATGCAGTAACTCTGCAGGTGATCTTTGCATTGTGGCATGTCATGTAGCCTGGTATGCTTGCAAGAAATCAGTAGTGAAGAGTATCCACAATTGCCCTGCCAGTTTAACCGTTTGCAAACTCTCTTTCAAACTTCTGTTAAACCGTTCGATTTCCCCATTGGCTTGAGGGTAATATAGGGATGATCTGTGTAAAATGAAAGCTTTGACTGTATTTTGAATTTGCTGATTCAGTGGCTTTTCATTAGTTTTCCTCCTGCAATTGTTTGTCTGCAGCGATTAGTGAAGTTTTCTGCAAAGGAGTCACAGCCTGGACTGTGCCTCCTGTAGCCCTGCTCATTATTTTGGCTTCAGCTGTAGCTGACTCAATCTGAGAAGCAATGGTTATTGCTTTTTCTAGCGTAAGTTGTAGTTCTAGAAGTAAGTGTTCTCATATACCAAGCATGGTTGTTTTCTCAATGAGTTGGTCTCTAATCATCTCATCTGCCATATTCCCAAAGTCACAAGTTACAATCAGACTCCTCAGGGAAGCAATAATACTGCATTATAGTCTCCCCTGGTTTCTGCTCACGCTGGTGAAATCTATAGTGATTAGCTACTACATTCACTTTTGGCACAAAAAAGTTCTTAAATATGAGACTGCATTCACTGCATTAATCATTTGCAAGGGGAAAAGTGTAAAATATATGCTGCCTTTCTGCTCCAAGGCAGTGGATTAGCAGAGCACGCTTTCTTACTTCAGAAATCTCTGTAGCACTGATTGCAAGCAGATACGTCTCAAACATATGGATCCAGGCAGTAAAAGCAATTGGAGGCTCACCTGGGCTTTGCAGAAAGGGTGCAGGTGGGTTCAGAGGCAGAAGATCTCACCCACGTCACCAAAATGTTGTATCAACCAGGCAAGGTACTAACAAACTTCAACAGGACTGTATTTTTATAGTGGAAACCTCTTTATCTAGCTGCTGCTGCACCCTCTGTAACTCTCACTCTGCCTCCTGAACTGCTCCCCCCCGCCTTCCTGTTTCCTGTCCTTTCAGACTCCCAACAGCCAGTGCTCCCAGTTCTAATAATTACAAGCAACATCTAAACACCACAAAGGTCTCCTCTGTTTGAAGCCAGTTTCTGATCCTGTTTACACCAGTGTAAATCCTGAATGGCTCAATTTTGCATATTTACAGTCATGTAACAGATCAGAATCTGGCCTGTAGGCTCTAATGCTGGAGCAGTTTCTTCTCCACCATAGCGACTGACTGGGGTATCTCCATTCCAGTGAGCACTCCTGAAACTCGCTCTTTTGCCTCCTTCCCTGTCTCTGCTTTTCTGTGTAACCAGCACAGCAATCTGGCCTGCAGGTGTTTTTGTAAACCAAGTCAGTTCCACCATCATTGTCTCAGTCTCTTTCATATTGTCTTCTTGTCCTGCTAATCTCTGCTGCATGACTTCTGTGCTGCTCTCTGAATTAGGTCCTAGCTTCCTCTCATGTTTAGGAGGCATCTGACTGGCCTGTATCCCTACAGCAGGACCCGAGCAAACCTCAAATTGAGACATTGTTTTTCATTGCAGTGTTCTTAGCATAGGCGAGGGTTGGCAGTGGAAAGTCACCTTAAGGCAGGTGTAGATTAGTCATTTTAAGCCTCCTTTCCATCTATTTAATTTTCCGTGTCCTGGACCTTTAAATTTCTAAGGTCTCTGCTGACAGTTCTTTTGGGTGTAGCTGGGTGTGCAATGGCAGAGGAGACACACACGCTGCTCTCCCTCATGGAGACTTGACTTTTGTTCTTTCTTGTTTGCTTCCCTTAATCCACAACAAATTGCCGCTGCTTTGTGAGTATTGGGAAATATAATAGACCCTAGCTAAAAACAGATGTAAACTGGTGCCAACTCCCCCATGCCCTAGCTCTGGGAGGTCAAATGCAATGGACCTCACCGCTGACCCAACCCTGGATTTGGATTTGCCAAAGTAAATCCAGTTGATGAAGTTTTGTGGAAGCAAAGGCAGTTTCCCTGCAGCCTACCATTGCTCGCAGCCTGGTAGAGCTTTCCTTTCCTTAAGCATAGGAAGAAAGCAGCGTGGTTTGGCCCAGCCACTGCAGTACTGCCTCTGTGAATGTCTTTATCAATATTAAATAACAGTTTCTTCCTCGCCCCAGTATTTTGTGCCAATGCCAATGCATTGCAGGAACGCTGAACCCTAAATCAGCTGCCGTTGACAGGAATATCTCTCTGGTCGCAGTGAGGGCACCCGGTTTGCTGCCGAGCAAAGCAGGGCACAAAAGCCTTTGTCTCTTCTCTGCTGTGTATCCGCTGTGCTATGCTCTGTGCTTCTATTTCTGTTGGTGGGGGTGCCTCTCCAGCCCAGACACCTGTTCGAGTCTGTCCCATTGTGCCCCCTCCTTCCTCAGTGCTTTCAAGCTGCAGCTGGGATCTGAAGGAAAACTCCCTCTATAACCTTAAAGCTATTGGCATTAGAAATAAATACATAGATGGCAGAGTTACTTGCTCTGGTTTTAGGGACTATATGCTGCTAGGGCTAGATTCTCTGTTTGGCATAGTCTGTTGTGAGAATGGTGTTCTTCCACCACCAGAGAAGGAGGAATAATCTCCACAGAGTGTTATTGCTGTAGGAGGTAAAGCCGTCTGCAAACTACCATACAGAAGTATCATTCTTCCCACTTTATGGATGGGGAAACTGAGGCATGGAGTAATGACAACAGTGTGTAAATCGAGGTGGAGTCCATAGGGGAAATTAGGAGTCTGAGGCATCTGAACTACAATTTCCATGAGGCACTGCAGCAGATCAGGCAAACACAGAGATTACTGGTCTTCATCTGAAACATTATGATTTTCCTGACAAAATACTGAAAAATTTCAGCAAAATTGTCATTTTCCTCAGGACATTTTCCCCATTTCCCAATGGAAAAAATAGGTAGGTAGAAAATTCCCAGCCTGCTCTAGAAACTAGACGCAGATGACAGGCCACTCAGCCATTGTCATTGAGACACCACGCTGGGCCAGCCCCTTCCGGTGAGACAGACCTGAGCTTCGTGCCCTCCTCAGAATGGGGAAAGAGACCCCGCCACAAAGAGCTGACCCCCTACTGCCTAGTCTTTGAGCTAATTCCCACTCTGATTTCCTAGTGTGCCCTGTGGAATGTCTGCCATACCGACTGTCATGCCTGATGGTTTTTGTGGTGGTTGTGGAAAAGTCAGAGGACCCCCATCTAACTGTTGTGTGGCTGTGAGGTAGCAAGGGGCTCAGCTGTCATGCTGATGAGTGAAGTGTAACTGCTGAGAGATTAGACAGACAGATACTAATGAACAGGGCCCTGACCCTCCTCCACACTCGAAGAGGAAGGTAACTTTGTAAGAGGAGCCCTGACCTGGAGCCCAAAGCTATACTGAGATGAGGAATGCCCCAGTCTCTGCTGTGGTCCTGAGGAATAACCCGATGACGTGGGTGGAAACTATAATGGTGCTCTGGCACCCATTCCTTTCTGCTGTAATCCAGTCCCCAAGGCGTGCTGAGCAAGGTATATTGTCTTACATAACTTTCCACTGCTGTAACTGCACCCGGCTGTCTCAGCCTGGTACCTACAGCACAGGGCTCCAAGTCCTGGGCTGCACCAAGTGTCATTTTACAATGCACTTATAGGACATGTTTGATAAATGCTTTTACTTGTTCCCCTCTCTGTCCCTTCCTCCCCCCACTTTATCCACCCGGAGGAGGTGGACTCTTCCCACATCTGATGTCCCACACTGGTTACATTCTATAATTGAAATTGTGGCCTTGGGTAGGGAGACGCACGCTAGTCGGTCGGGTAATGTCTTCCCGGGTAGTTCCTTTTCTTTTTTGAGTTTGAAGGAGCCACTTCTTCAGTTTCTGCCATCCAGTTGCTGGACATATTTTTAGCCTTAGGAGGAAGGCCAGAGGGTGCTAAACCCATAACCTTGGCCACTTTGGCTGCCAAGTGATCGTCAGTTGACCCTCTGCAGATCAGCACAATTTACACTCGATGTGTTTAAAAAACATGGAGGGGGAAAAAGGGAGAAGGAGATGGGGAGGACCTCAGGAGCCTTACATAACACCTCAAAGGTCATGGGAAATCATGTACGCTTCTGAAACAGCAGCAGAAGAGTCCAAAGCATGGAGGCTGATTTGATCTGTTCAAGGAATTTTTTAGACTGGTCCGATGCCACCCAACATTTCAAGCAGCTGTAGCACGTTACGGGCTTACAGGTCTTCACGTTGCATGCTTATTTAGCATTAAAATCAACAAGCACCGGCTCCAGGTGCCATGACAAAGCATTAAACACAAAAGAGAAGCAGCAGGTCCCACAGTGCCCAGCCCATCTTGAAAACATACTGTGTGCCCTTCAGCCCAATCCCCTCTCCTTGCATGCTGCAGCCCTCCTCAAATGCCTGGCAGAAGAGACAAGCTTCACAGCATGCCCTGAAGCTGAGGTTGCTGGATCCTAGCTGTTTTGGACCAAAGGGGGGAGGGAATTCCCAAGTTCTGGTGTCCTGGAGCGCACGCTGCCAGGAACACTGAGAGGCTGCACTGATCTCAACAGCAGCAGTGTCATGTGCTGGGGCCTCTCTCAGGTAGGCTGGCTCCAGGCCACGTAGGGCTGTGTGGGTCAGAAGCAGCACGTTCAGCTCCCACCCAGACGCTCAGTGCGTGCAGCGCCTGCCTTTAGAGGTGATGTGTTGCTGTACATTAGGCTCCCTTAGGCCTGCTTACGCCACTCCCTGATGTGGACGGGAGGGTCGGGGTGGCTCAGCTGGTGTGGAAGAAGCATGAGGTGCAGGAGGGTAGAGGCTGCTTTACCGGTAGTTACGTCTCTCCGACAAGCATTTCTGGCCCCTGCGTGGGCAAGCTGCGCTCTCTTAGGGCTATACTTAACCCTTTACAGGTAAAAGAGGCATTATCCCTTAACTATCTGTTTATGACAAGGGCAATGGCTTGTCTCTGCTGTGTCCCCATGTTCGCATTAGAAGGGAGGCTTTGGGCTTCAGTCAGGAATGTCTGGGATTTGCTGTGAAAGGGGAAGGGGCTCTTGGAGGGCAGGCCCCAGCTCCTGGGTTGGTGATGCTATGAACTTCATGCTCAGTTTGTGTGACTGACCCCTTTGCTCCAGCCCCAGTGTCCCCAGGCGAGTGCTGAGATCAAAGAGCAATGAGACTCCCAGCAACACTGAACCCCTGAACCACCGGAGACCAGCGACACCCCCTCCCTCTTCTCAGCCTCCCTCCATGCTCGCAGGCTGGCAGCTCTGTGCACTCCTCCCTGCACTGCCTGGCAGCCACAGCAGCATACCCCAGTGCCCAGGCTCAGCTCCCTCGTGGCTCACCCACCCACATGGCATCCAGCTGGGTCCCCCCACAAGCCTGACCCTTCCCGCCCTCCTCCTGGCTCTCACCACTAGGCTGCTCAGCCTCTCCTTGCTCCCCTGCTGCATCTCCTCCCCCAGCCCTGCTCCTCCTCACCACGTACATGCCTCCGACCCACGGCCCTGAGTCCCTCCCACCACTGCTGTGCAGCCTGATGCCCTCACGCCTCCCCCCGCTGCCCTCCTGCCTCCTCCCCCAACTCCCTCCCACCTCTGCCCTGCAGCCCAACACCCTCTCTTCCTCCTCCCACCCACTCAACTCCCTGCCCTGACACCCTGCCTCCCTCCTGCCTCCCACCCACTGCCCCAACTCCCTCTCACCTCTGCCCACTGCCCTGACTCTTACATACATGACACTATAGTATTAATGACCAACATGGTACCAGTTTGCATATGGTTCCTTAGATGACACCTGTTAGATACAGATTATGACAACACGGTGTTGAGGCAATGAGTGTGGAAGGCCTGACGTGAATTATGATATGGTGTGCACTGTGGGGTTCCCAAGGTCACAAAAGGTACTAGTGTTACTGTAAGGTACTTTGACTTCTGTAAGGCTTTTGACTTAATAGTGTATGACATTTTGATTAAAAAAAACCCTAGAAAGATATAAAATTATCATGGTACCCATGAAATGGATTAAAAGCTGGCTAACTGACATGTCTCAAAATGTAACTGTAAGTGGGGAATCATTATCAAACTGGTCTGTTTCTGGTGGCATCGGTTCTTAGCCCCTATGCTAATTAACATTTTTATTAATGACCTGGAAGAAAACATAAAATCACCACTGATACAGAGTGCAGACACAAAAAATGGGGCAATGATGGTAAATACTGAGGAAGACAGGTCACTGATACAAGCGAGCCGGATTGCTTTGTAACCTGGGGTTATGGAAATAATGTGCATTTTAATATGGCTATGTGTAAATGTATACATCTGGGGGGGAAATGTAGGCCGTACTTACAGGATGGGGAACTCTATCCTAGGAAGGAGTGACTGAAAAAGATTTGGAGGTCACAGTGTATAATCAGCTGAACATGAGCTCCTAGTGCAACACTGGCCAAAAGGGCTAATGTGATCCTGGGTGCATTAACAGAGGAATATCGGGTAAGAGCAGAGGTATTATTTTGCCTCTGTATTTGGCACTGGTGTGACTGCTGCTGGACTACTGGGTTTAGTTCTGGTGTCCAGAACTCAAGAAGGATGTTGATAAATTGGAGAGGGGTCCAAGAAGAGCCACAAAAATGATTAAAGGATTACAAAACCCCCCTTACAGTGACAGAGTTAAGGAGCTCAATCTATTTAGCTTAACAAAGAGAAGGTTAAGGGGTGACTTGATCACAGTCTGTAAGTACCTACATGGGCTCTTCAATCTAGCAGAGAACGGTCTAACACGACCCAATGGCTGGAAGTTGAAACTAGACAAATTCAGCATGGAAATAAGATGCAAATATTCAATGGTGAGCGACATTAACCATTGTAACAACTGACCAAGGGTCGGGGTGGATTCTCTATCAATGGCTATTTTTAAATCAAGACTGAATGTTTGTCTAAAAGATCTTCTCTGGGAATTATTTTGGGGAAGTCCAATGGTCTGTGTTCTACTAGAGGTCAGACTAGATGGTCAAAATGGCCCTTCTGGCCTTGGACTCTCTGACCCACTGCTCTGACTCCCTCCCACCTCTGGCCTTTTTCTCTTGGTCCTCCTCTCCCACCACTGTCCCCCTCACAGCTCTACTCTTCTCCACCTGTTCCATCTGCAGGGTCCTGTCCCATCTCTCCTTGCCAACTTCCCAGCTCTCCTGTGCCACTCACCACTTCCCATCTCCATTGCTCTGCGTGCATTCTGCACTGGACCCCACCTCAGCCACCTCCCACTTCATAGCCTTCCCACTTCTGAACTGAAACCCCATGCAAGAGTGAGAGAGTGGGTACCATGTCTCTTCCCACGGGACTGACTTTGGTGAGCTACTGAAGGTGGCCAAGCAAACCACAGCAGACGCATTAGCCCACAGCACCCCTCCTGCAGAGACTCTGCAGACTCACGCGCTGTCTGACCACCTTTGGATATGTCTGTACTGCAGCAGGAGGTGTGATTCTCAGTTTGGGTAGACATACACAGGCTAGCTTTGGCTGAGCTAGCACACTAAAAATAGCAGCACACCCAGGGCAGCACAGGCTAGCCACCTTAGGACTTAGGGATGCAGATGGGACTGTATGCAGGCAGCTAGTCTGAGCTACTGCCCAGGCTACCATAGTTACACTGCTATTTTTATCATACTGCAGTGATCCAAGCTAGTGTGTGTATGTCCACCTGAGCTGGAAACTGCACCTCCCCACTGCAGTGTGGACAGACCCTCTGCTGCTGTTCTGTCCCGTTGCTGTGACCAGCTCACTGCTGCTCATGTCCGTGTGCTGGAGTGTTGCAGGACTGGCTCGCCCTTGCTGTTATTTACACTACAGGCCAAACCAAATGCAGTGATTGGAATCTTTTAAAAGCAGGTTATTTTTTCTGGTGCTTTGCTCTCCTAATCCAGCACCTGGCTGCTCTGAGTGCTCGTTACAAGAGTTCAGTGTACAGGGAATCACTCACTGAGCAACCATCCCTACTGCTCAGGGGAAACTGCAGCATAGCCCCTGAACAGGGAGGCCTGGGGAAAGAAACTGATCTATCAGGGTCAAGTCACACAGTGCAGGATCTGGGTCTGAATGATCACAAAGGCTAGGAGCATTCAGGTCCTAGGTTTGACCATGTTTCTCTCTCCGTTAGGAGTATGAACCGAGACTGTGCTCCCCTAAGTGCAGGTGCTAGTGCCTGCAGGATGAGGTCTGCTGGGCTGAACTGAGCTCTGTGTATGGCCTGACTGGCTGGGCAAGGCAGTGCTTTGAGATCCTTGGATACAAAGTGCTAGCATGCCAAGCACTGCTGTTAATAGTAGTGCGAAGCACTGTGCCGGGTGAGACTGGACACTGCTGGGCTGGAGGGCAGCGGGACACTTCCCACTTTCTCCAACACAGCATTTAGGAACATGGCCAGTGGGAGGACCATCAAAGGGTCATGGGAGAAGACTACAGGAACGGCCCATGTCAAGCTCTGGTTGCTATCTGAGAGAGCCTGACAGTGCTACCCCTTTTTCCTCCCTGAGGATGATACTTTCTGGTTGGCATCTGCTTGCCAGCTGGAGTACAAAGGAATTATTCCCTTTTGAAATGTGTCCCTGGTATGTGGACATTAGACTTTTCAGGGGATTATTCAGACTAGTAGCAACTGTTTGTGACAGAGACGCTATAGCCAGTAATGCTTTATTTTAAGTATCTGTTGACTAATGTTGAATTACAGAGGGGGGCCCATGGAAAACGCAGGTAACATCTCCCGGAATGCAGAATGAATTCATTGCATTCCAGTCAGTTTCAAAGAGCGGCAAATGTTTTCCTAATGAAAGGCTACTCACAATAAATAGCACTCTAGCATGGACTCTGGGTCAGGCTGCACCCTCAAATCTATTCACAGGGGTCCACTCCTCTTGTGGCCAGTACATTCTGCATCCCCCTTCCTTCAGCTCTCACCCTCACCTCTATTATCGATCCAGCTAAACTCCAATTGCTATGCAAGAAACAGGACGTGGAAATAACTCTTTATAATTTGCCACACACAAGTGGCTTTTCAGATATAAATGTTCTGGGCTAAGCTTCCCTCCACCCACCCTCCCATCCCATCCAGTATGTGTATAAAGGTCACTTTCCTTGAGAATTTTCTACTCTTCACATCTGTTCCAAACACTGCTTCTGCTGGGGTGGACCACAAGGGGCAGAAGGGTTCTAGCAAAAGGCAAGACTCAGAGGGAACAATTGCTGGTATGACTTACTGGGGCTAAGAGCTTCTCGGCAGTAATCTCCTAAATACTGTCCATGTAATATAAGATATTCTCCCCAACATACACCTGTTTGCATCTGATTTATTGATAGGAGTATTAAAAGCAAGATGGCACCAAAGATGGTTTTTGATGCCCATGGATCAACAGGGATAGCATTAAAATTCATTTATAATAGCCTCAAAATAGAGATTTTGTAACATGCTAGAACTCCATATACAGCATCCTTTTAGTAAGCAACTGAGTTTTACCCCCACATCACACACACACATGCATGTGTGCCTGTGAGCACACACACATATTATGTAGGCACATGTAGGCTCTTCTGAGGAGAAGAACAGAATCAGCCTCAGATAAAACTGACTGCTAATGTTCTAATCATTTAGAATTGCAAGTTTCTGCCTCGGGGGGCACTGAAGATGTTGCCAACTTTGTTGAGAATCACTTATCAGCTGGAGACCAGAGCCTAGAGGGGAACGAAGGGGTACTTTGCCCAGACTCTGTACCTCCTGAGAAGACTGTTCTCCTCCAGCCTGCAGACAGCAATGAGGCAGCAGCCCAGGAAAGGAGCGGAATGCCACATGACTGTGGTTCCAAGACAGGTGCTGATATAAATATCCCTGTTGATGGCTTGAACAATGACAGCCAAGAGGAGGACAATGACATGAACATTGCTAATGCTGCTTCATCGGTTTCAGAATGTGATGCTGCCACAGGCAGCAATGCTGATGGAAGTGAGACTGTGGCAAGAGAGACAGAGCCAGCAGAAGGGACTCCTCTCCCAGGGGAAGACAGGGAAGAGCTGCTGGCCAAAGAACAGCCCGGAGGCAGCAGGAGTGAAGCTGCAAAGGAGAACAAGGAGGAGAAGGAGCTCCATGTGGCAGGGGTGGAAATCAGGCTGGAAGAGGCTGGGAGGAAAGAGAACAGGCAAAACTCTCCTCCCACCACAGCAGGGAGTTTTGAAGAGAGCACCTGCCTGCCTGCAGAAGAGAGGCAGGTTTCCCAGCGTGGTACAAAGACTCTGGCTAGAGAGGAGGTAGCAGCAGCAGAGCGCCACTCAGGGCCTGACGATGGCAAAGATGCTGCCGACAAGGAAAGCGAAGTCAGTGAGGCCTCCCAGAGGAGCGCGCCACCCTCGCCAGCCAGCAGGAGAATCGCCTCCTCAGGGAGATGCACATAGGGCTGAACCTGCTCTAGCAGAGCCAGGAACTCTTGAGGAAGTGGGGACACAGCTGGAAGAAGGCTCTAAAGAAGACAAGAGCCGTATTCCACATGCTAGCCAAGGTGCCGAATCTCACATGCAAGGTGGGAATCATGCAAACAAGCAAGACAAAGAAGTCTCTGGCTCAGAGACCAGTCATGTCTCTGGGGCCCCTCTTGGGGGCAATAGACTAGCTGCAAAAGAGAAGGAACCTGATTCAGACAACAGAACTGGTGACAGTCCTGTGGGAGAGACCACCACTGATGGCCAGGCAGCGGAAAGGGACCGAGAGGAACCAAGCACTGCCTCTGCTGAGGCAGTAGGAGAAAACCCTAACTTGGAAGCAGAGGAGTCTGAAGAAAGTTCAGAGGAAGAGGATGATGACCAGGAAGAGTCTGAGGAAGAGAGTGATGACTCAGCAGAGGAAGAGGGTGATGACTCGGCAGAGGAAGAGAAAGAGGCTGCTGGCTTGGCAGAGGAAAAGGGTGGTGATCCGACAGAGGCAGAGGAAGAGGGGGCTGGCCTGGCAAAGGAAGAGGAAGAGGGGGCTGGCCTCGTAGAGGGGGCTGGCCTGGCAGAGGAAGAGGGTGGTGATCCGGCAGAGGAAGAGGGTGGTGATCCGGCAGAGGCAGAGGAAGAGGCTGAAGAAGTCATTGCCCCAGATGTCCGAGTGGCTGCTAGTGACATGGGAGACCATGGCCATGTCAAAGAGGAAGAGATCAGTGGAGGGGAAGCTGAGTCTGATTCTGCAGGCCAGAAGAATGCACCCCGCAGAGACATGGAGCAGGACAAAGCTCACTCTCACAATAGTAACCCAGCTGTAGCAGGAAGCCTTTCCGTGGATGCGCAGTTAGTGGCAGAGACAGATAGCCCACCAGGCAACAACCGTCTTCCTGCTGCTGCTGTGCCTGACCCCAGACAAATAGGTCTGACTTTTTTTTTACTAGGTGTGCTAGTAGTAATAGCCTAACAGCAAGGGCATTGGTTAATATCAAACCCAGTGCGCCACTGAGCTTGGCAGACATTAAAATGCACCCAGTGCATGGCCCGTGTTCTAATGCTTGTGCTTTCAGTGTGTGACCCTAACCAACTGCTCAGACCGGAAATCCCTGTCCTGCCACAGCCAGGAGGGGTGGCATTGGTGATATGGGGTGGTAATGGGCTGCAGTTAGTACTTGGTAATGGGAGATGAAGGCTTTCATCCCTTGGGCATTAGGTTGAATTAGTACAAGGTCAACAGCGACGAATATCCATTGCCATCTGACAGCTCTGCCATGGCCTGCATGAAATGAAGTGTTATGTTCCTTCCCCATTTCCCAGGAACGAGTTGTCCAGCTCCACCCCAGTTAGCACCAGTTGGGAGCCTCAATAGAGATGCCAAGGACTCCTGGGCCATGGCAACTGAACTCTTCTCTCAGCACTACAGGTGGTCCCTCCAGGATAGGGCACATTGGCAGGAGCTGAACTGGGCAAAGGTTGGCCTGGATTTGTTCTGTGGATAAAAACAGAAATCCATGTCCAGGAGCCAACATGGCCCCTTTCACCAGCATTGGATTCATGTCCTAATACTTCTAAAGGCAAAGGACCCTGGTTTTTCACAGCTCCGTGCTTTGTGCAGTCATTAATACTAGTGCAAAGTGAGTGCTAACATTCTGCTGTGATAGTGACTGACACCACTTTGTACCAGTGGGGTAGTCCTGAACGGACATCTACCGGAATGCCCCTGCCAGCGTGACCTCACGGAACAAAATGGCATGCTCCATGCAGCAAATGGACCAGGACACTGTTCCGCTGCAGTCCGGTCCTAATGCACCAGTGCTTTGCACTGGCATAGATGATTACACAGGCCATGAGACAGCAGAGAGCCAGGTCCAAGGAATACAAACACTCTAAAATACTCCACACCTTTCACACAACCAGGCAATTTAAGAGTCAGCACAGACAACACAAGAGAATTGGATCTAGGCTGAGTGATGTGTCCAGTGTACACCAGTTTGCAAAGCTATCAGAATCAAACTGAGGCGAATGACCTATCCTGGGAATAGCAGGTTAGAACCCTGAGCTTTCACCTGGGAAAACAACAAGGAGTCCAATGGCACTTTAAAGACTAACAGATTTATTTGGGCATAAGCTTTTGTGGGTGAAAGAACACTTCTTCAGATGCATGGCTATGCATCTGAAGAAGTGGTTTTTTACCCATGAAAGCTTATGCCCAAATAAATCTGTTAGTCTTTAAGGTGCCACTGGACTCCTTGTTGTTTTTGTGGATACAGACTAACATGGTTACCCCCGATACTTCGCTTGCGAGTCACTCATGATGCCCCTTAGTGATAATCCCTTCCAAAGATGTGAATTCCAAGGGAAGTCTTAGATAAGTCTTAAACACAGTCCCCAGTTCTTCCCAGATTGCATTATTGTTTCAGAAGGCACTCTCTGAGCAGTGCTGGGATTGTTTTCCCCAGAGCGCTGGGAAGGGAAAGCTGGATGGATGAACTGGGCATTCAGATTAATGCCAGATCATGAAAAAAGGAGACTTATGTCCTGCTCCTGCAACGTGCAGCTCATGGGCAGAATGCAAACCCGGGCAGAACCTCATTGACTTCAGCGGCGCTTGGTGTGGTCATAGCCGCCCGCTCTCACACTACATGGTGCAGGATCGGGGCCCTAGATTTTCCCAAGAAGCCGGCAGAAAGCTGGTAAAATTCCAAATTGCACAGACCGCACGCGCCAGTCAGTCACAGGTGAGTTTGTGGGTGAACAATGAATAATTATCTGTCCCATGTTTTCTTTGGACCTACTCACGAAATCTGTCACATAAATTTTTCAGCCTTTGTCACTGATTAGCATGACGAGCAGAAACCCCACCCCAACTCCCCTCCCCTCCCTTCCCTTCCCTTCCCTTCCCTTTGCTTAGTGCTGCGCTGTAACATACGGACCTACTGAGCGAGCTGCTGGTGCCCAGATGTAACCAGAGCTGAGTCTCTGTGGCTTTTTTTGGCACATCCAAAAGACCTTTCTTTGCATGACGTATGCACTTCAGTTCAGGTTCTCAGGCTAGTGAGGAGCGTGAGAACGAGAGCTGCCCATGTGGTGAGTGGTGGCTCTATTCCCAACCCAACAGGATGGGCTGGGAAGATGTTTGGTTGCAGAGCTGTTTGCAAACCATTCTTGAGCCTAGGGCCCAGTCCTGCACTTGCTGCTTTCAGAGGGAGCTTTGCCACTGACATTAATAGAAACTAATGCATCTATAGAGGTCAACATACCTACAAGGCCAGGCACACACCCCTGTGTGATACAGCATGCTGCAAACACTTTGAGCACTAATGTTCATTCTGACATTAAGTGGAGGTCTAGCTATATAGCCCTACTCTGTTCCAAGCAGTTTGTCTCGTGCTACAGCCCTCTTCCCCTAGGCTGATGTAGTGTTGTTATTACAGTAGCAGCTAGAGGCTCCAACCAAAAGCAGTGCCCCCGTTATGCCAGGTGCTGTGCAAACACATACGCAGGGCCAGACCCTTTCCCAATGAGCTGATAGTCTAAATGGCCAAAACACACAAATGGTAGGTGAAGGGAAAGATTATTCTCCCCATTTGAGAGATGGAGAAACTGAGGCCCAATGATGTGAAGTGACTTGTCCACAGCCAGGAGTTGAACCTGGGTGTGGCGAGTGGCAGGCTGGGGCTGTTCGGCAGGGCCACGTTGCCTCATCCAGCATCCTCTGTTGTCAATATCAGCACATTTCATTTTCACTTTTGGTTTGTAAAGAATGGACGTGGGAGGTGTTTAACTCTTCTGCAGATAGATGCCTGGGTGGAGAGACAGAGGGGGAAACCAGACTAAAGCCTGGCGTTACCACTATTGCTATGCAAGAGTTATAGTTCGGGTCTGACTAGCTGCAGGTGAAGACATATTGAAATCTTTCTGCCCATATCAGTGCCAGGGCAGGGACTGCTATCCAGCAAGCTGGCATGTGCAAGTTGAACATATTGCTTAATGGTTTTCTTTATCATCAAGCATCCCTTTCAGATGAATATTTTGCATTCATAGTATTGATGTCAAGCTCTTATTTCTTAGTTTGCCGACAGGCATGGTGGAGTCTCCATCACTGGCCATTTTTATATCAAGATTGGATGGTTTTTAAAGCTGTGCTGTAGTTCAGAGGGAGTTATTCTGGGAAAGTTCTCTGGGCAAGTGTGATACAGATGAGATGATCAGAATGGTCCTTTTTGACGTTGGAATCTATGAGTCTGTGACTTTCCAAATCATGAGGAACATGCCAACAGGACTAAGTGGGTCAGTTGCTGGTCTCTCTCTAGAACCAAATAGAAAGATCACCACATTGCAAAGCCATAATCATAACTGGTACCAACAGACACCTCTGTTGGGAGCCTAAGCAAAGTTTTGCAAGAGAGGGAGGGAGGGGAGGGAGGGGGAAAGGAATGTCTGCAGTAAAAACGGAGCAATGAGCCAAACCCATTAATGACTTAGCCATTCAAAGATTCTTCCCTGGCAAGGGGGTTAAAGATGCTTCTCAGCCCCCTCTGTGGCCAGGGAGTCACTCACCATGTCATGCTGTGGTTTGCGTGTTCTTCCTAGCCTTGTTTTCAGACATGCCTAACGGGCTGTTTTCCTTTTTCTCCAGAAGAGACAGAAGATGTTGGGGAGACTGCCAAGAGGGACCGGTCCCATATAGAGAGCACCCTTAAACTGAGTGAGGCTAAACCTGCAGACGACTACTCAGGTAGAAGCGTGGCAACAGGCGTGCACAAAAGGGGTGGGGTAGGAAATACACTCAGGAAGCAAGTAGGTGGTTGGGTGCAGTGGGGGCCCCAATCTATTGCAGACATAGAGCCTGGGATTTGGGGAGATTCTGTGGCTTCTGGTCCCAGGCGGTGGGAGATGGCCATTTATCCAGCAGCCTCTAAGCACAGACTTGTTACACATGCATAACAAGAGGAGAAGAGCCCATACTCCTATCTCTGAAAGACAGAATCATGTAGTTAAACAAAAAGCACTAGCGGCAATGTCTTTTTTGTTGTTGTTGTCTTAAATCTTGTTTCTTACAAAGCTGGTAACTTTTCACGTTCTCCTTCAGATTCTTGCCTCTTAAATGCTTATCTTTCCCCTGGATTTCCATTGTTCTGATAGTTCTAAGATGTACACATGGTGTGCGTTAGAAGGAAGTTCAGATAAGTCTAGAGAGCCACAAAAATAAGAACAGACATAAGCTCCCCTCAAAGCCAACCCAATCCAGCCCAGCCCTGAATATTTATTGAGGAGCAAAAAAGTTTTGAGCAACTTTTAAAGTTTTATTTTTCATTTTTGAAACTTATCGTTTGCTGCTGCACTCCCCAGTGTCTGCTGGGACTAGATGAAGAAGCACCAAAATACTGTGGGAAGAGCTGTTTCTGCCACTCTTCTGGCCTGTAGAAATGCAGATGTACTGGGCATGTCATAGAAAGCCTGTTCTCCCTGGCACCCAGACACTACAATGAAGGGCCCTTTAGGAATTTGTGTTTTGAATATTAAATAGTAATGAATCTTGTGATTTCTTACCCAACGTACCGATACATTTGCAGGTTTGGAGAAGGCTGGGGAAAGCATCTGGAGTGAAATCCTGGCCATAATGATGCCAATGAGACTTTTGCCAGGATTTCACCCCTGAACGTCTGGGTACTTATTTGAACCAACCCTTTAAACCTATTGACCTTCTCCCATCACTAATGGAAAACTAGAGAAAGTTCTAAGGCTTAAGAGGGGTGGGAGGTGGGAGTGGAATCATGCCAGAACCAAAGGATTGCTTCCTCTGTGTCTTTTATGGGTGCTTCCACAAAAGCAAATCAAAACTGAACAACGGCTACAGCAGGCAGCAGCTACCTCCCAGTGAACAGAAGTTAATGCCACCAGAACAGCTCATGGGACAGGCCTGGAATCTGCCAGCCCTTCTCTTACTACAGCACTTAATTTGGAGCATCTCAAAGGGTTTTATTCTGTGGTACTTTATTTTCTAAAGATGGGAACATAGGACTAGGGCATCTCCCTCGTCATCGACTCAAGTCACCTGCTATCATGAGATTTCATGCCCATTCTTAATACCTGTCCCAACCAGAAATCTCTATTCACAATGAGAGGCCTCCTATTCCAACAGCCAAATGGAGATTTATTTACTTGTTTGTTTGCACTGCCTCTGTGTGTGCACATGAAAGAGAGCCAGGGAGGTAAAGAAGATGGTCAGGACACCAGAGGCATCTGAGAGTAGCTCTGAGTTTGATTTGTTTCTATTTTATCACCCCTTGAACCTGTAGCAACACTGCAGCGGTTGAGGAAGATCTATCACTCCTCCATCAAACCCCTGGAGCAGTCCTACAGATACAACGAGCTCAGGCAGCATGAGATCACAGGTAAAGCTGAGGGGCAGTAGGGATGCATCGGGCACAGTCAGTGTTCTGCTGTGCATAGGTTCAGAGTACAGACACTGGATCTGTGGAAGACCTCAAATACTGAGTCTTCCTTTGCAGCAGACAAAGAGATCCAGAGAGTGTTGTTACCTGGGTCCCATGCAGCCCAGCGCAGTGGGTTTCAGTGTGTGGGAATTCTGTGTATGCACGTTGGCTTTTTAGGTCCCTGCATAACGTCACCTCAATCAGTGGGAACAATTCCTCCTTTTCCCTGGCGGAGTGCGTCAGTGCACTGAGCTGATGAGCCTCAAGGGCCTGGCTCTGCACTGCCAGCACCTGCAAAGTCAGGGGCACCTGTGCCATGTGCATGTGAAATGCTGTCAGATTAAAACCTTCCACTCACCCGATGGGTGCTTCCTGGCCACGCTGCATGGGTGTGAATAACTGCACAAGGCCCAGAGAACCAGCCCTCAAGAAGGCACAGGACAGCTGGCTCACAAGGAGGCTTAGGGTGTCTGAACCCTCTAAGGAGTAATAATTCTGTAACACTCCGTCCTGTTAAGAACCAGACACAGATGGGTGAGCTGCTTCTCCTGCAGCTCTTCTTCTGGGTGCAAGATTTTGGCCTAACTTCTCTTTCCAGGGGAGTGGATGACTCAGCAGGTGTGATGGAACGTGGAGCTTTTTAGCTCCAGGTCATTAATAATGGAAATTTGGCCAAGGCCAGTCGTGATCAAAGGTTGGTCCTCCAATGGCTGTGCCAGGGCCTGCTAGTAATTGCTAAGCCCTGATGGTGTGCTTGGTCCACTCCAAAGGAGGTAAGAACGGCCGCTGCTCCAAGGAGCTTGCAGACTACACCAGGCCCTTGCAATCTGTGTGACACGGCAGCTGCATGGCCCCATTTCTAATGTGTTAGTGTCAACATCACAGAACCCTGTTGGCAGCCTCAGCAGAGCAGCCAAGGTCTGAGATCCCAATTCAACGGGAAAACTCACATGCTCAAAGTTAGGCACATGTACCTTGCTGAACTGGGGCCTGGATGGAACTGTGGAGACGAAGTGCTCCTCTCTGCTCTAGAGCCGGCTGTACTAGATTGGGGTGAGGCACATCAGTTGGGGTGGGCCGGCGATGTTCGTCCGGCTGCTGCCCATGCTACACCTGCCCTCTGGGCTTTTTACTCATGCTACAAAAAAGATAATTAGCCTCTGGGGATGGGGGGGATCACTCCATAGCAGAGTCCTGGAGTTTATCCTTATTGCAAGGAGTTGATCTGTGGCTTATGCCCTCCCTGCCTTCCCATCTCTGCTCCCCACAATTCCACTCATGCACACCCTCAGTCCCACTCAAGATGCAAATTCCACTCACCACATTGTAGGTTCCCCCATTACTATCAGCCCCTCCTCCAGGTGCTACTCTCCCCTCACTTGGTTCAGCATTACTCTCTATTCCACACATATCTGCCATTGCAGCTGTTCTCAGCTGAGCTACGATAGTCCAGCCATTTAAACAACCCATTATCCATATTTTGCCTTTAGAGAGCCAATCAGACATGCCGGTTCCCTCAGAAGCTATAGCTTTACGGGCCTGGTAGGACTCTACACCAAGCTCAGCACCTTGTATCTGCAACATTATTTTTGTATAACTCGATTTTGCGAAGCGATGAAAAGGGTCGTCATCCAGCAGGTCCTTCCAGAGCTCCTGCCTCCAAATGGGGCCATATCTCCAGCCCCTCGGCAGCATCTCCTCTTTATGCTCTTTGAGGTAGTCTCGGTTGGATCTTTGATATTTCAAAAAAGAATCCTGTGGCACCTTATAGACTAACAGATGTTTTGGAGCATGAGCTTTCGTGGGTGAATACCCACTTCTTCAGATGCATGTGGTGGAAATTTCCAGGGGCAAGTATATATATGCTGGCAAGCAAGCTAGAGATAACGAGGTCAGTTCAATCAGGGAGGATGAGGCTCTGTTCTAGCAGTTGAGGTGTGAAAACCAAGAGAGGAGAAACTGGTTCTGTAGTTGGCAAGCCATTCACAGTCTTTGTTCAATCCTTTGTTCAGCACCACCCTATATCGAAAACCTACCGACCGCTATGCCTACCTTCATGCCTCCAGCTTCCATCCCGGACACATCACACGATCCATTGTCTACAGCCAAGCACTGAGGTACAACCGCATCTGCTCTAACCCCTCAGACAGAGACCAACACCTACAAAATCTCCACCAAGCATTCTCAAAACTACAATACCCGCACGAGGAAATAAGGAAACAGATCAACAGAGCCAGACGTGTACCCAGAAGCCTCCTACTGCAAGACAAACCCAAGAAAGAAACCAACAGGACTCCACTGGCCATCACATACAGCCCCCAGCTAAAACCCCTCCAACGCATCATCAAGGATCTACAACCCATCCTGGACAATGATCCCACACTTTCACAGGCCTTGGGTGGCAGGCCAGTCCTTGCCCACAGACAACCTGCCAATCTGAAACATATTCTCACCAGTGACTGCACACCGCACCATAATAACTCTAGCTCAGGAACCAATCCATGCAACAAACCTCGATGTCAACTCTGCCCACATATCTACACCAGCGACACCATCACAGGACCTAACCAGATCAGCCACACCATCACTGGTTCATTCACCTGCACATCCACCAATGTAATATACGCCATCGTATGCCAGCAATGCCCCTCTGCTATGTACATCGGCCAAACTGGACAGTCTCTACGGAAAAGGATAAATAGACACAAATCAGACATTAGGAATGGCAATATACAAAAACCTGTAGGACATCACTTCAACCTCCCTGGCCACACTATTGCAGACCTTAAGGTGGCCATCCTGCAGCAAAAAAACTTCAGGACCAGACTTCAAAGAGAAACTGCTGAGCTTCGGTTCATCTGCAAATTTGACACCATCAGCTCAGGATTGAACAAAGACTGTGAATGGCTTGCCAACTACAGAACCAGTTTCTCCTCTCTTGGTTTTCACACCTCAACTGCTAGAACAGGGCCTCATCCTCCCTGATTGAACTGACCTCGTTATCTCTAGCGTGCTAGCATATATATACCTGCCCCTGGAAATTTCCACCACATGCATCTGATGAAGTGTGTATTCACCAACGAAAGCTCATGCTCCAAAACGTCTGTTAGTCTATAAGGTGCCACAGGATTCTTTGCTGCTTTTACAGATCCAGACTAACACGGCTACCCCCCTCTGATACTTGATATTTCAAAACGGCCAGTGCAAAAAAGACCAACCACAAAACACTTCAGTGCATACTCAGTGCTCCGTGGGCTGTAGCAGAAAGACACACTTCTACCCATCATAACCACATGCTAGGAACTCCCTGCATACATGCCTCATTCCTCCTCCACTCCTCCCCCTGAAGCATGGTGGCTCCAATCAGTGACACCATTTCAGCTCCTTCAAAGCTGCTTCTTTTTGCAAGTGCGGCATAAGCCAGTGCTTGTGCTCAGCTCTGATTAATATTTGGGCATTGCAGATGGTTTGCTCTGAAATCACCTGAACTTTAATAATTCCCAGCCTTTGTTCTCTGACTTTTCACCTCGCCTCTGTGTGCATGCATGGGAGTGTGTGCACGCCCATGTGTGGGTTCTGCAGTCTTGTGCACAACAGTTCTTTACAAGGTGTAGAAAGGCGCGCAGCATTTCAGGATGCTTGTGACAGCAATGTGATCCTCACTTTGGGGTTGCCTGGAGCTGGGGCCAGGGTAGCGGGAAGTGGAATTTCAGTTTAGCAGGTGGAGGAACATGCTTGATTATGCACAGACAAGTCTCTTTGTTATTGACACTATCAGGTTGTCATTTCCAAGCCAGAAAATTTAACACAAATTCCAAAAGAGCCACAGAACAGCAAAGGTGGGTGGGGGGTATTGTTCAGGGAATGTCAACACAGCTAAGCCACTGGGCACTGTAGTGTAGACACGTGGTGCAGCTAGAGAGGGGATTTTTACATCCCCTTTGAGAGGCAGTAGTTATGTGGACAGAAGAATTCTTCCATCAACCTAACTGCATCTACAGTGGCGGGACGGGGGCAGGTCACACAGGGCCTGGAATTATTCACATCACTGAGTCATGTAGCTAAATCAACCTAAATTTTAGGCATAGACTAGGCCTCAGACTCGCCAAACAGGGATTTCGCCCTCCCCTGCCTCCCAAACACACAGCTAATCCCTCCCCAGGCAGACCCATCATGGGTGGGGTTCAGCAAGCGAGGGCACAGAAATCCAGCCCTATCTCTTCTCCTCTCTATTCTGAGGGGAGTGCCGAGCCTGCCACCTGGCTGGCCGCAATGCGCGTTACCTGTACCAGGGCCTGACCTGGCTTGAGTGGAGCGGGGGCTGGCTCTGTGAGGGTTACCATTTTCCATCCTGTGGGGTTGCTCTCCAGACTACACCCCTGGGTAGCATTCTGGCCTCATGTGCGTGAACCCACGGAATTGATATTGCCAAGGAGAATGGTGAAATGCTCACCCTGCACCTTTCACCAGTCTCTGCTGAGGCCTTTGCCATACCAACGCGATGGCAGTGACCCCTAGGGTGATAGTCCTAGCATGATGGAGCAATGGCACCCCCAGGCACTGACATGGAGGGTGGGGATAGGAGCCACATGGCTTCCCAGGAACCAACCTGAATGCTCACCTTGGCATCATGGCATCCTTTCAGGGACTTCTTTGTGGATGATGTAATGTCCTGGGGACAACCCTTCCAAGTTCCTAGCCTGGACTATAGAACAGCTGAAATGACCAGAGACACCAACCCAGGTTTTACACTGACCCCAGTGCATGCTGGGACAGGGTTCTGGGAGTGTAGCCCGTGCTTTTTAGATATCCAGGCAGTGCAGACATGCTCATTCAAAATGACAGTTTATCCTCCTCACTCTTCGTTCTTGGTGCCACAATTTCAGACGCTCTTCCATTGATCGCCTGGGACGTAACAGATAGCTGGTGCCTTGTGCACACAGTCCCCATTCCCAGGAGGGCTTGGCACGGAAGATAGGTCATCTCAGTGTTCCATTTGGCACCACTGTCTCCTGAGTCATGTGTCCATGGCCACACCCTGTTCCGTTTGGAAAATAGCATCTCCACCATTGCCTTTTCTACAGCACGTGGTAAAGGGCCATTTCTGTAGCTGCTTTGCAGTCACTCCTCAGGCTCCAGTGCTGCCCCCTGCCACCACTTCTCAGACCGCCGGCTCTCTCCCATGCCTGACTCAGCAATGCCAGCATTTAAACCAATACACCTGATGCCAAATGCTCCTTCCGCTGTGCACTTTCAGGCTCCTGGACTGAGCAGAATGGGCAATGTTTGCCCGGAATACCTGTAACAAAGGCATCTCCCATCATGCCCACTGGTAGCGCGGTGGAAGAGTAAACAGAGCAATCTGTCAAGTAGTTAGAGGGGTGGTGATGACTGTGTAGCACCATGTGCCAGGGAGCCCCCGTAACTCAGCAGCCCAGGTGAGCACACTGCAGTGTTGAGTGAGTGGTCACACCTGCCTCCGACTTTGGCTTCACTGCCAGCATTTCTCTGCATGGCAAGCTGCTGCTGCTGCTGCTGTGGACGGTACAGGCTGCATCAACTGGCTCCATTTCCCTCTGCCACATTAATAACCTAATGGTGACTTCTCTGAGCAGGGAAGGTCTGAATGCATCCCTGGTGTGTCCTGAATGCCATCACAGCTCTTCTCTAGAAAGGAGTGGGGAAGATACATGGAGTTGTCTCTGACGCCCCTGGTGGCCATTAGCTCAATAGCAGGCCCAGGCAGGGCCCTAGTCTGACAGGACTCGTGATGGGTCATACAGGTTAGGGAACATGTGGAATAACAGGAGTGTCAAGAAACATGGATTATGTTCCAAGGGTCAAACCAATATGCAATGGTAAGTTCTCTATCTGTTCCTAGCAATTTGCTTCTTTCCCTCTCCATTATACAGCAGCCCTCCGGGGGTTTGTATCCATGGGCCAGTTCTGCCCTTGGTTACATGGCTGCAGCTTGCGCCCATGTACATTGATAGCGGAGCTGAGCTGCATTGCTATGCCTAATACTAATGCTAGGGTCATTTGGGTATTGTAGTATTATTAGCGCTCTCTGCTGTAGCTCACCAGGATCCTAGGTTGCTCAGCAACTCCTGGCACATAGCAGATTTTATTTACAACTGGCCGGCCTGAAGTCTCTTTCCAGAATGTCTGGAGGCTCCTTATATGGGCTGTGTACGACTTCTCTGGAATGTGTTTGCAGATAGAAACCCTCTCTTTAAAATGTGCTCGTGTTTCAGTGTGAGCTGTGCCATCTCCATGCTGGACACCTCTCCGGTGTGTACACAAAGATACTGTGTTTACACATCCCATATGGAGGCCTGCAGGCTGCAGAGCAATGGATGTCTCCATGCATGTGGGTGTGTATATGTCCATGGTATACGTATGCGCTCTCTCTGAGTTAGGGGTGCCAGTTTTCTCTCTAGCATGCTGGGATTGTTCTCCTGGTTCCATCCTCAGAAGAACTTCTGCCTGGTTGGGGAATGTCCTGGTCCAACAGCAGGGGCCTGAAGAGATGTCACACCAAATTGCAGTACATGCTGGCAACCCTAAACCATGTATGTGTACATGCAGACTAACATGCCTGCACAGGAGACTGCCTTGCTCCTAACCAAAGTATCTTCCACAATCTGTCGTTGTAAAAGGGGAAACAGGTAATCATAGCCCGATGGAAGGGGTATGGGACATTGTGTTTGTGACTGTTCCTGCAGTTCAACTGAACAGACCCTAATTAATATGGGTTGTTACAGGCAGTTCAGCTGACTCATTTGCTCTGTAGGAGAAAACAATTCCTTAGTGTGAAGTTGTTACTATTCAAGGGGCTTCCAGCTGGCCCTGACTGGACCTGCTGCTGGAGTCGAATTCCAGTATCCTAGAGGCACAGAAGGATGTCAGTGAAGGAGGAAACCTGTCCTTGGGCCACTCCCAAAAGACTGGTCAAGACCTGGGTTTTTAATCTAAGACCAGTAATTATAACTCTCTTAGTGCATGCGCCCTCTGTTCCTGCAGGTCATTCATTGTGTCATTCTTCCTGGAGTGTTTGCATTGCTCATTGGTTCTGCTCTCTGTCTCGGAGAAGGCTGAGCTGACCATCAGCTTTCTCTGTGGGTCCTACCCGACCAATCACCTCCTTTCCTTCCTTCTACTCATGTTTCCTTTTCTCTCTCCCCCTGCCCTCTCCCTGCTAACAGCTTACCATGGACGTACCCTGGGCTCCTCAGCCACAGGTTGGTATTGCTGCCTGCCATCTGCATGCTACTAGCAGCCAGATAACCTCTTCACTGCCTCTCAGCTGTCATTGGTCAAAGGTACTGAAAATCCCAGCATTCTTCCTCTTTTCAGACAGCCACTAGCCGGAACAGTACTCCCAGTGCCCCCTGGGCACTAGTCACAGCAATACTCCCAGTACCCTTGTGCACTAGCCAGAGCCACACACCCAGTGTCCCTGTGCACTAGCCAGAGCCACACACCCAGTGCTCCCCATGCACTAACCGGAGTCACACACCCAGTGTTCCTGTGCACTAACCGGAGTCACACACCCAGTGCCCCTGTGCACTAGCCAAAGCCACGCACCCAGTGCTCCCCATGCACTAGCCAGAGTCACACACCCAGTGTCCCTGTGCACTAGCCAGAGCCACACACCCAGTGCTCCCCATGCACTAGCCGGAGTCACACACCCAGTGCCCCTGTGCACTAGCCAGTCACACACCCAGTGTCCCTGTGCACTAGCCAGAGTCACACACCCAGTGCTCCCCGTGCACTAGCCGGAGTCACACACCCAGTGCCCCATGTGCACTAGCCAGAGTCACACACCCAGTGTCCCTGTGTACTAGTCAAAGCCACGCACCCAGTGCCCCTGTGCACTAGCCACAGCCACAGCCACACGCCCAGTGCCCCTGTGCACTAGCCAGAGTCACACACCCAGTGCCCCTGTGTACTAGCCAGAGCCACACACTCAGTGCCCCTGTGCACTAGCCACAGCCATATGCCCAGTCCCCCCCGTACACTAGCCACAGCCACAAGCCTAGTGCCCCCTGTGTCGTAGCCACAGCCACGCACTCAGTGCCTCCTGTGCACTAGCTAGAGCTATATGCCAAGTGCCCCTGTACACTAGCCACAGCCATACACCCAGTGCCCCTGTGCAATACAAAGAGAAATACGCCCAGTGCCACCATGCATTAGCCACAGCCTTACGCCCAATGTCCCTGTGCACTAGCCAGTGCTAGTTATATACATAGTTGTCTTTATTATTTTGCAGTGGCTGGCTTTGTCCAGCAGGCCACACATTCATGGCATCCTCAGATAAACATCTGTAGTCTCCGGTACATCATCACTGCAAGTGAAGGTGTGGTTGCAGCATGGGTAGGCATTTCTGTGCTGGGGTCAATATAGCTAGAATGGATAACAACTACCACTCTATACCCAAGGTCCACAGTTGGCTTGTACTCAGGCACTAGCCCAAGAACTAGCCTGGGCCACCATGTCATCACTGCTGTTGGTGCCTGTGCTAGGTTAACGCTAGCCTACTCACGCTATATCCGTAGGCGCCGACTTCTACTCGTGCCAGTGAGTGCTCCACCTCCCTCTGGCCCTGGCCCCACCCTGATTCCACCCCTGCCCAGAGCGCCCACGGAGTCAGTGCCTATCCTGCAATCACAGCACCGCTTTGCAGCAAAGGCACAGCCTGTGTGACAAGATAATCGGTCCCGGTCAGTCACAGATGTCTGCGGTCCCCCACCTTGCACAGGCCTGCAGAGTGAACATTGCAAGGCTGCCCATTTCGATGAAATCTGAGGGTGCAGCAGTGCGAGTGACAGTAGCTACAGTTCCACCTCTTTGATAGGGACGGGTAGGTATTGTCCCCACCAGTGCCCAGCAGCACCCTCCCAGGAACACAGCATGCCCTTGGCCTCAGGGCCGGTGCAAGGATGTTTCGCACTGTAGGCGAAATTTCCACCTTGCGCTCTCCCCCGTGCGCCCCTGCCCTGAGCTGCACCCCCTCGCGGCAGCTCCCCCCACGCCCTGAGGCTCCACCCCCGCAGCAGGTCCTCCCCCTCCGCCCTGAGGCACCCCCCCCCGCCCCAGCTCACCCTTGCTCCGCACACGAGCACCCCAAGCACGCCGTCGCTGCTTCACTTCTCCCACCTCTCAGGCTTGCGGCGCCTAAGCTGATTGGCGCCTCAAGCCTGGGAGGCGGGAGAAGTGAAGCAGCTCACCCCTGCCCCGCCTCCTCCCCAAGCACGCCATGACCACTTCACTTCTCCCGCCTCCCAGGCTTGCGGTGCCAAACAGCTTAGGCGCCGCAAGCCTGGGAGGCGGGAGAAGTGAAGTGGTCACAACATGCTCAGGGAGGAGGCGGGGCGGGGTGAGCTGGGGCGGGGAGTTCCTCTGCGTGCCGCCCCCCCCCTTACTTGCTGCAGGTGGCCCTCCCTGCGCTCCCCTGCCCCAGCTCCCTCCACCTAAATGCCAGCGGCGACCGGGGCGGCTGAAGATCCGGCCGCCACGGTCGCTGCCAAAGAAAATGGCACCCCCCCAAATTCTAGCACCCTAGGCGACTGCCTAGGTCGCCTAAATGGTTGCACCGGCCCTGCTCGGCCCCCTTCAGGAGGTAGAACTGGCTCTAGCCCTAATGTATTCTGCTTTGAATGGTGTTGCCAGGGTATCTGTGTCACTCCCATGAGGACCATATTTGGGTGATGGGAGTTAAATTGAAATAGGGCCCCTCCAGGATGGTGCCCCAGAGAAAGGTAAGGGCGTGGCTACCTAGTACAGCACACTCCCAGTTGGATTGGCAGGAAATCCTGGTGCTTGGAGGTTCCTGAGTCTCTTCCAGCTGGTCAGCCATACAGGTACAGGTGAAAAATCCATACAGGGTAGCAGCAGTGGTGGCTGGGTTGGTGCCATTGGCAAGGTCACAGCCACATGATCAGCCAGCAAAATGTTAAAAAATTTCTGCCGTTCCTTTAAGCCTGTCCCTCACAACACACCCAAAGCACAGCGGGCTGCTGCTGGAAGAGCAGTGTCCTTCCAGAGTCACTGGTTCCTGACTGCACAACAGCATCATAGCACCAGTGCACTGTGCATCTCACCCCACCCCCCTTACACTAACATGCCTGCCAGACACACTCTGGCTTTCCAATTGAATTTTATTTAACCCTCTGGAAACTGGGGAGATAGCTGTATACTGTGACAGACCCAAACCAGTGGTGTACAGGAGTCTGGTAGAGGGCAAATATACTGGTCACTGGATGAGTAGTTTTCTGTTCCCTGAGTGACCAGAGCAGGGGTTGCAGTAGAGTAATCAGGAACCTGCTAGAACCAATTAAGGCAGACAGGCTGATTAGAAACACCTGCAGCCAATCAAAGCAGGCTAATCAGGGCACCTGGGTTTAAAAAGGAGCTCACTCCAGTCAGTGGAGGGGGAACCCGCGGAGAAGAAGTGTATATGAGGAGCTGGGAGCAAGAGGTACAAGGAGGCGAGGGCTGCAGCTGCAGCTGCAGCTGCAGGAGGACTAAGGAGTACAAGCGTTATCAGACACCAGGAGGAAAGTCCTGTGGTGAGGATAAAGAAGGTGTTTGGAGGAGGCCATGGGGAAGTAGCCCAGGGAGTTGTAGCTGTCATGCAGCTGTTACAGGAGGCACTATAAACAGCTGCAATCCACAGGGCCCTGGGCTGGAACGTGGAGTAGAGGGCGGGTCTGGGTTCCCCCCAAACCTCCCAACTTCTGATCAGACACAGGAGGAGCTGATCCAGGCTGTGGGGAAGGTCACTGAGGTGAGCAAATCTGCCAATAAGCACAGGACCCATCAAGGTAGAGGAGGAACTTTGTCACAGTACATATTCAGCTAGCTACAGGTATTTATCTATAAACACAGCCTGTGTGTATATATACACACCAGCTGTATAAATGTGTACGTTTACAGATGTAGATCTATAAATGTGTGTGTATAATACAAATGTGTGTTTGCAAGTACAGTGCATATCGCTATAGATATATAGCTGGAGAGCTGTAGCCAGAAAGGGCCTGAGAGGGCAAAGACATTGCCCCCAGGGAGGGAGCCCTGGGGCACCACTCTATACCAGAGCAGGGACAGTTTAAGAGAAATGATACAGAAGGCCCTGAGAGAGGCCCCTGTTGGATTTGTACCCTAAAGCATTTGCTTTGTTTTTATTTCACATGCTGACTGTGTGTGACTCAGCTAGAGGGCTGAGTCACCAGGCCCCACCACAAACCAAAAGAGAGAGAGAACAGGCACATGCACTGAGATGGGTCACTTGCAAGAGGTGAGTGCACCCCCTTACAGTCAATCTGTGGTCTTTGCTGTGCTGTTACCCCCACTCATCAGGTTGTAATGAGTGTTTTGGAGACAGTCACTTTTTTAAATCAAACACTGAACGAAGCAATTTTTGTCTCAAATGAATGGAGCCCAAGCGGCTGTGGGGCAAGCTGTGGGGCAGGCCTGGCATGTACCATATACACCATGGACCTAACCACAATCATCTCTACCCAATGGCTAGAGCGAGCTCTGGAAATAAGCAACCTCTAAGGAGAACTTTGATGATAGAAACAAAATGGCACCACCCATGTTAAGCCAGTGCAACAAGGGCACCTCTCTGGGTGAGCGTGCCCATTCATATATCCTTAGAATCCTGCCACATAGCAATGGCCCTGTTGCAGGTGGAGACCTTGTTGCCAAACTACAGCCTAAGTGTGCTCCACAGCATGACCATGTAAGATATTTTTCAGCTTGCTGCCCATTTTGATGAGTGTATGTATAAGTCCTGCCATGCAACACAATGCACTCAAACATACTTCAGGAGGCAGCGTGGCCTAGTGGTTAGGGCACTGAACTAGCACTCAGGAAACCTGGGGTCTATTTCCAGCTCTGCTACTGGCCTGCTGAATGACCATGGGCAAGTTACTTCCCCTCTGCTGCTTTAAATCTGTAGCAAGAAGCCACCCGGGGGACCGTAGGAAGGTCCTAGCCAGATGCTCTGCTCTGGGGATGGAGGGAATGTAGGGATAGCCCAGCTTCCCTGCCTGGAGAAAAGTCTCTGGAGCAGGGCTAGAAGAAAGTGACTCTCTCTGTGAGGTGCTGCCACTGTCACATGGCAACAGGTGTGGACGCATTCTGAGCCCACAGAAATAAGAGGCAAGGAAAATGCCAAAGTGCAGCCTTTCAGCTTGCGGAGGCATGGGGTGGCGGAGTGAAAGGACCCCCTCCCCAGATGCTGAACAGCAATGAACCATCACACAGCCAGCCGCGAAGACAGGTCAGCACAGTCCTGCAGTGGGGAGCAAAGCTGAAAACCTTTATAAATCGTTTCCCATGCAGAGGGAGCAGATAACCGTGGTGTCTGATGAGCATTTCATTGCAAACAGGGATGCAACACAGGCATGGGCATGCTGTCGCCAAAGGGCTACACTCCACCATCCTTACTCATGCTGCCTTACCCCACATATGGACTACACCCAGAATAAGGTACTGCTGAATGATCACTTCATCCCTGGAACACAAGGGGCAAGCAACACAGTGAGTCTATGGAAATGGAAATCACCCAGCAAAGGAGCTGAAGCAAGAGCCAGTAAAGGAGATCCCCCGCAGAACAGGGAAGCCCCGTTAAAATCCCTTCTAGGAGCCTGGGGTTCTGTGGGCAGATGAGTAGGGCCCTACCAATTCACAATCCATTTTGGTCAATTTCACAGCCATAGGATTTTAAAAATAACAAATTTCATTATTTCAGCTATTTAAATCTGAAATTTCATGGTATTGTAATTGTAGGGGTCCTGACCCAAACAGGAGCTGTGAAGTGGTCACAAGGTTATTGTAGGGGGGTTACAGTTCTGCTACCCTTACTTCTGTGCTGCTGCTGGTGATGGCGCTGCCTTCAGAGCTGGGCAGCCAGAGAGCTGTAGGTGACCAAATGTCCTGATTTTATCGGGACTGTCCCAATATTTACTTGTTTGTCCTGTGTCCCGACTGAACATCAATTGGGATGCGAATTGTCCCAATATTTTGCCCTCTGGTGCATAGGCAGAGGGGGCTCGTGCCCCCCCCAACTCCACCCCGGCCCTGCCTCAACTTCGCCTCCCCTCCCCAAATCCCCACCCTGGCCTCACCTCTTCTCCAAGCACGTCACATTTCTCCTCCTCACCCCTCCTTCCCAGGCTTGCACTAATCAGCTGTATGGCGGCGCAGGCGCTGGAAGGGGGGGGGCAGGACGCAGCAGCCAGCTCAGGGGAGGTGGAGGCAGAGTGAAGGCGAGCTGGTGTGTGGGGTGCGGGGTGTGGAGCTGCCGGTGGGTGCTCAGCCTCCACCAATTTTTCCTATGCTCCAGCGGCTCTCGGTTATTGTTTGTTTTTTTTCTCCGTCGCCAGCTCTTTTTTTTATTATTGGTTGCTCCGCCGGCACCTCCTCCCCCGGCATCTTGATATTTCATGTCTCTCATTTGGTCACCCTAGAGAGCGGCGGCTGCTGGTTGGGATCCCAGGTCTGAAGGCAGAGCCCCCACCAGTAGCAGTGCAGAAGTAAAGGTGGTACGGTATTGCCACCCCTACTTCTGTGCTGCTACCTGCAGAGCTGGGCCCTCAGTCAGCAGCCACCACTCTCCAGCCACCCAGATCTGATGGCAGCACAGAAGTAAGGGTGGCAATACTGCAACCCCCCCTAAAATAACCTTGTGGCCTCCCCTTGCAACGCTTTTGGGTCATGACCTCCAATTTGAGAAATGCTGGTCCTCCCTGTGAAATCTGTATAGTATAAGGTAAAAGCCCACAAAAGACCTGAGCTTATGGGAGGAGACCAGACTTCATGGTCCACGATGCGTTTTTTCATGGCCGTGGATTTGGTAGGGCCCTACAGATGCGGCATGGGAGAACACAGGGCAGCTGAGGTCTGCTGGGTCTGGAAGCCCATGCAGGAAATGTAAGGAGGAAGGATGCTGGGGGCAAGCCTGTGATAGCCCAGGGCTCAAGCGAGAGCCAAGCAAAGTTAGCCACAACTGTGGGGTACTGATCTTAGCATTGGCAATAGGGTCAGATTCAGACTGCGGGCAGAGGTGACTGCAGTTTGTAAAGAGGCTTTTAAGGAGACAGGCCATCACCCGAAGCTAGAGAAGCCCAGGATAGCACTCAGTAGCCCTGCAGGGTCAGGTAGATTACCTTGCAGGGTCAGGTGAATGCATAGCTTGCCCTGGCTACAGAGGTGAGGACTGTGTGCATGGGCCTCCTGGCTAGAGTCATATCAGTGAGATGGGCCTCCTGAAACACCCAAGCAGGACCGGCGCTAGGGATTCTCGCGCCCTAGGCGCACGGCCATTTTGCCGCCCCTCGCGCTGATCCCGCGGCTCCGCTGGAGCTGCCACAGTCATTCCTGCGGAGGGTCCTTTGGTCCGTGGCTCTGGTGGAGCTGCCGCAGGCATGCCTGCGGGAGGTCCACTGGAGCCGCGCAAGCAGCCGACCGTCCGCGGGCATGACTGCAGCAGCTCCACCGGAGCTGCGGACCAGCGGACCCTCCGCAGGCACCACTGCGGCAGGTCAACCGGAGCCGCCTGCCACCCCCCTGGCAAAATGCCGCCCCCCCAAATAATCCTGGCACCCTAGGTGATTGCCGAGGCTGCCTAAATGATAGCGCCAGCCCTGCACCCAAGGGAAGCAAAATAGCCTGCTTAATGAAGAACCAGTAAGGGTCCTGCTGCCCTGGGTGCTCAGTACCAGCCCTGAGGTGCCAGTCCTACTGCTTCCCAGAGCAAGGGAAGAGCTAGACAGCAGAGAGAGACTGGTGTAGCAGAACACACTCTGGAGCCAAAGAGCAGGGATCCCTTGAGAGCTGTGGACGGTGACTGTGTCTGCAGAGGCCCTGAAGCTGGGAGCAAGGAAATGCAAACTCTCCCCACTGTCACATGACACAGTCAGACTGTAACTGGAAGTAAATATGGCCCTTGTCATCCTGACAAAATCCCAAAGTGCTTTATGAGCCCTAGAACTACAGGGATCACCTTGGACCCTGCTATTAAATGGCCAGTTCTGGAGAGGAACATGTCAGTGTATTAATGCGCAGTAACACTACTCAGTAGTTTAGGACAGGAAGTGAAGAAGTAAATTATGCCCTATTGAAATCCCAGAGAGAATTTGTGTAGGAAGGATGAAGTTACTCTGATGGCTTTAGGTGCTGCTATTTCAGCTGACACTGTAATCTTTGGGAAAGGCTCCTTGTGGACAAAAGAGAGTCAGTCTTCATTGCACAGCAACTTGGTGACCTTGTCAGGTGGGGTTGTGATTATGCCTGGACATACAGGCTGTTTGTTAACTAGTTTTGCAGGCCAGAAGAAGGACCCACAAAGCCAGAAGCAAGCCTGGAAAATTTGGGTTGGGTGGCAACCCTGTTCTCACCTTCCACCTAATGAGACTTCTGACTGCTGGAAACTCAGGCCTTATCTTCTAGCTCAGAAAGCAGTTATGGTTAGAAAAGAGATTCTCTACCCTTCCATGTTCAATGTCCCTTTCTAATGTCTAGATTTAATGCACTCAGTGTACAGATTTTTTCCCCCTAGTTGCCAGCTCTGCAAGTGGGATCTGAGAGTCAAGCTGCTTATTCTTTTGCCATCCTCATCAATATTCTGGTCCCACTATTGAGTATCTAATATGTAGATTCAGTCAAATACTAAATAATTAGAAATAGTATTAATACAAAACCAGATTGAAAGTGAATAGAGCACTAGATGAAGCAGTTGTATGCAGAGCTGATCAGAAACCAGAACTCCTGTCCTGCAGGAAATACCAATATTTCAATATTTGCTTTTATCCCAAGTTAGGATAAAAAATCAAAATATCAAAACTTTTTATGGAACAAAACTGGCCAGGCTACAGCTTCTATGAGGCACTGTGGCAGATCAGTCATATAGAGAGACTGTCAGACACAGTTTAGGGCCCATAGGAGAGAATGGGGTTGTGGAGAAGCTGGAACTACAGCGCCCACGAGGCATCATGGTGGCTGAGGCAGATGCAGAGAGCAATGTCAACCCATTCAAAATAAAACATTTCATTTTTATTTTCTTGATGGAAAATACACCAAAATCCATATTTTCTCCTGGGAAATTTACACAAAATCATATTTTCCAATGGGAAAATGTTCTGTTTGAAATTTTCCAACTAACTCTATTTGCATGTATTATATGTGATCATTTATTGCTATGAATAAGAACCAATACCATTGGCTAATCAAACACTTAGCCCCACAAAACCAGAACACATTAGAATAGAACACTCTTCAGATTATATGTTTTAATAACTTGCTATTGTCACCATAACCCCTTGTAAAGTTATTATACAGGAATTCCAGTGCTGATCATTTTAGCAATAATCTATCCTGGAAACAATAATTTTAACTTATTTTCAAAAGAGATTTATTAATTTGTTTCAAATAAATAAATAAATGGGACTGATGTTCGTGAACAGTTAAAGACCTTACTGTGAATGCTTCTTGCTTTTATTATTGACTTGGTAGAGAGTTCAAAGTAATAGCAATCTTTGCTTAGGAGGCAGATAATAGTGACAAAATGGTTGTTTTGAGCATATGGGGACTAGTGTAAACTGGGTAAGCTCAGTTTAAGTTAAGTGGGCTGTAGAGTTATACCAGCAGAGGATTTGGCTGAGATTTCACAGGTGAGAAATGAAACAAATGGCTTCCCTACATAATATAAACTAGCACTGTGCAAAAATTTCTCACAGAAATTGCTTTTTGATGGAAATTTATTTTGACTCAATGGAATCTTTTACGAGAAGTGTCTGCTTTCCATGGAAAATTTAAATTTTTCATTGAAAAACCAAGCGCTTGAAAACCAAAATATTTCAATTTGGAAATGCTCCTGGGATTTGTAGTTCAGTTACCTCAAGTCCCCATTCTCCTTTATGGGCCAGTCTCCATGCCCAGACTACATCTCCCATGATCCACCACAGCAAGGCAATCCCATGATGCACTGCCTCCCCTCCCTAAGCAGGAAGAGTGTGGTGCATCATGGAGGATATAATCACACCAGGGAACATAGCTTATAGAGGAGAATGGGAGCATAGGGCACCCATACTGCAACTCCCATGAAGCACTGCAGCATTTCCAAACTAATTTTTTTTTTGGTCAGTTTTGGCCAAAATTTTTTGGATTTTGAATTTCCATCCAAAAGGCATCCATGCGTGCGGGGGGATTTTTTTTTTAAACCAGCTCTACAGCCCTTATCCCCAGCCTTTAAACCAGCATCCTGACATGGTTTTGAGTTCATACCCAAGGAGGAGGGGATGGAAAGATCAGTAGATACAGGCTCTGATATAATGAGAGGACAAGAAGCACCCAGTGCTGTAGGAAGCCACCAGAATGCAATGGAACCTCTTCAAACCCTCCACTTCTCTCCTATCTGCTGGTTCATTCTGAGCCATGATCAGCACAAGCCTTGAGGATGAGAAGGCTGCAAACTAGCCATGTTGCAGGCACCATCATGTGGGAGCTGCAGTCTCGTTTGAGCTATTGAGCTTCAAGCAGCAACTTAAACAATATTTGGACAAACCCAAGCCACCCCAAGGCGGCCTTCAGCAGCGTGCCTGCGGGCGGTCCACTGGTCATGCGGATTCAGCAGTGTTTCTGTGGGTGATCTGATGATCCCGCATGTTTGGCGTACCCGCCGCTGAATTACCGCTGAAGCCTTGGGACTGGCGGACCTTCCAGAGAAATGCTGCTGAAGGCCACCTGACTCTCACCATCATGGCGACCAGCACGCTACCCCTTGTGGCTTGCCGCCCCAGGCACATGCTTGCTGCGCTGGTGCCTGGAGCCGCCCCTGAACCCAAGTATGAGACTTGTAGCTGTAGTTCAGCACCAAATATCTGTTCAAAGCCAAATTCTCAGCTGAAATTTTTGGCACTGAGCTTTTGATTCTGTTGATGATGCATGGGGCAGAGCAGAATGGAACACACTTTGCTCTCCCGCAGCTTTATTGGCTCTGCAGGGCTGGCAGGAATAAAATTGTATTTTACCAGTAAGCTCAGTGAATACATCTCATGGGTTGAGAGAAACAGCAGCAGGCACAGTATCTTCTTGCCAGTTTTGGATCATAACCACATGCCTTAAATCTCCTGGAGATGCATCCTGAGATGCTAAGGGTGGAGAGGTTACTCTGGAGATGGCCAGACTCTTGCCACATGATCTGTGTGGATGAGGAGACACTGACAGGACATGAATTTGGGTCTCACCCAAGCTCCAGGGCTGAACTACCTACAGATCTGAGTTACCTTTGGTGTGGGTTATTGTGGGTGTTTGTTTCTGTCTATGGAAGGGAGCTGCCAGTGACAAATAGTGAACCTACTTCATTTGTGTGGAGTCCTCATAGATAGTTCTTTGAAAACGTCCACTCAATGTGCAGCAGGAGTCAAAAAAATGCTAAGAATGTTAGCAAGCATTAGGAAAGGGACAGATAATAAATAAGAAAATATCATAACACTTCTATATAAACCCATGGCATGCCCACACCTTGAATACTGCATGTAGTTCTGGTCAACCGTATCTCAAAAAAATGTATATGAGAATTAGAAAAAGTACAGAGAAGGGGAAACAAAAATGATTAGGGGGATGGAACATCTCTCTGTCCAAGGAGAGATTAAAAAGACTGACATTGTTCAATTTCGAAATGAGATGACTAAGGGGTGAGCGGTTATGATAGAGGTTTATGAAATCATGAATGGTGTGGAGAAAGTGAATAGGGAAGTGTTATTTACCCTTCACATAACACAAGAACTATAGGTCCCCCGATTTACTTAATAGGCAGCAGGTTTAAAACAAACAAAAGGAAGCATTTGTTCACACAACACACCGTTAACCTGTGGAACTCATAGGCTGGGGATGTTGTGAAGGCCAAAAGTAATAATTGAGTTAAAAAAAGAACTAAGTAAGTTATTGGTGGATAGATCTATCAATGGCTATTAGCCCAGCTGGTCCGGGATGCTTGGGGGTCCCTAAACCTCCAACTGCCAGAAGCTGGGAGAAAACAACTATGGACAATCACTCAAAATTGCCCTCTTCTCTACACTCCCGCTGAAGTTTCAGTCACTGGCCACTGTCAGAAGACAAGATACTGGGCTAGATGAACCATTGGTCCTACCCACTACAGCTGTTCTTATCTTCTTATGTGCCCCCTTCTTTAAAATTCCCATTTCAAGGCTCTAATCCAAGGGCCAAATTCTGACCTCCGATGAGCATGTGATGGGATCCTAGAACTTGGCCTGTGTGTTTAAACACTTATATCTCGGCTGGACTGGGAGACGTGGCCTGAGACCCTGACTGTTAACCTGGATCTCTTAAGTAAGGAAAGACACCAAGCTAGGGAGGCTGTGAGGAAAGCAGTGAGAGGGACTATCTGGCTGCCATCACACAATCATGTCCCCCTCCATTTGTATGATCTTGCCTTCCCATGTCCTAGAACATCGCAAAGAATCCTGCTGTGAGAAACGCTTCTGCAGCACTTATGGTCTCTTCAAAGGGTGGGGGAGAAATGCTGCCCCTTTGCATACGCGAAGGTATGACCATAGAAAATCCCTTTCTCCCTTCTCCAGGAAAGTTCTCACTCCAGTCACCCCCCTCCTTCTGTTCTGGAGATGAGCACTCTTGTTTCACCCCTCCTCCATGCAAACACCACAATTACTAAAACAACATACATCATTCCCTGCACCTGCTGGTCCCTTTAAGCCTCGGTCCGCCCTGTCCTGTGGCAAGGTGTGAGGGCAGTGAACAGGTCTCAGGGCCTGCGCTGTGCAGTTGCTCATGAATGCCGCTTCAGTCTGGAATGAACCTTTTCTCTCATAAGATGCAACATCCCTCTTGTTGGCAAGGGCTCAGCCTCCGAAGTTCAGTGTCCACCAATCAGAGTCGCTCAGGGCTAAGAGATCTCTCACACATGCATGCAATATAGGTCATCTGTGGCCAGCCGGCCCTGGCCCCTCTACAAATTGTTATCCACTGGGAACCATAACACTCCAATGTCTAAGCCTTTGAGCTGAAGCTCCCACAGCACAAGCCAGTACAGAGACTATCCGAAGGGTCGCACATTTACAGCACTGAACTAAATGAAACACCAGGGGACTCCAGATTGGTGATGCTGCACTTCTGAAAAGGGTTTTCGGTTGAATTGAAAAGTCTTATTGTTCTGCTGGGGAAAAGGGGGCAATTTTTGCTTATGAGCACCCGTTGGTCTGTCTGCTCCCCTGCTGTTCCTGCTTCTGTCTGGATAGGGTTCATTTCTCTTGCTTGCTGACGTCGGACTTGTAACTGGAGAGGCTCTGAATCCCACTGGTTAGCTATGTTAAATGTTGACAAGAGAAGAGACAATAGCAACGCTCTAGTGCCCTGTTCATCTTGTGAAAACCTCTAGCTTTGGTAGGCCCACAGCGCAAAACCATGGCAACAGAGAGAGGAAATGCCAGACCCCAAATGAGTTGCCCTCAACTCTACATGGTGATCAGCAGAGAACCAGCTCAGGGGGCCTGTAAACTGGAAATGGTCTCTTTGTTTGCTAAGATTTGTTTAACAGCTGTGGTTAGTGAAGAGTAAAAATCCCCACATGTGGCTGGTGTCTTCTAGGAATTCACAGCTACTCGAGTAGAGGATACCGAATATTTGAGTGACACTGGCTGTTTCTCTCACTTCCTCGTGCATCCACTGCGGGCAGGGTGTGACTGGCCACTGGTGCAGAGGTACCCGCACTAGCTGTACTCTAGCTAGCTCACTAAACCTAGTAGTGACAAGGCAGCTGTGTGGCCTTCAGCATGGGTTTCACAAGCCCACCTGACCCCCCGGTACATTCTACAGCCAATACTGATGCCAGCACTGCAGCGTCCTCGCTGCTGTTTGTAATGAGGTAGCTGGAACGCAGGAATGTCTATATGAACTGCAAATCACACCCCAGGAAGCAGTGTAGACATCCTCTAAGGAAGGAGAAAGGAAAGAGATCAGTGAGAGAGAGGCGGAGTGGAAGGTGCTGAGCTAGGAGATGGAGAAGAGAGAGCAGAAAGGTAAGACTGAGAAGCAGGAGAGTTTTATTGCCTGACGTTCAGTGGCATCCGTGCCTTCAGATGGAGCTGCAGATACTCAGCACTTCTGAAAACCAAGCCTAAAATGTCTGTCCAGCTGCAATCACACAGTGCTATGGAAAGCCCAGGGTGCACCTGCTGTGCTAATTGCAGGTGAGCAGTAGCAGGTCTGGAGCACCAGCTGAGCACTCCCACAGATGTCCTGGCGGGCCTCTTGGTATGAGAAATGTTGTTTCCCTGTAACCCAGTGGCAATGGGTTAAGGACAAAATCCCTCCCTTGGTGCTGGAGCTCCAGATCTGCTGTTTAAAGGTTCCTCGTTGTCACATGTGCATTGTTCACACATCAGTCACCAAATGACTGGAGGATAGCTAATGTGATGCCAATTTTTAAAAAGGGTTCCAGAGGTGATCCCAGCAATTACAGGCCGGTAAGCCTGACTTCAGTACCAGGTAAACTGATTGAAACAAAATTGTCAGAAGTCTTGATGAACATGATTTGTTGGGGAAGAGTCAACATGGTTTTTGTAAAGGGAAATCATGCCTCACCAATCTACTAGAATTCTTTGACGGGGGTCAACAAGCATGTGGACAAGGGGGATCCAGTGGATATAGTGTACTTAGATTTTCAGAAAGCCTTTGACAAGGCCCCTCACCAAAGATTCTTAAGCAAAGTAAGCTGTCATGGGATAAGAGAGCAGGTCCTCTCATGGATTGGCAACTGGTTAAAAAATAGGAAACAAATGATAGGAATAAATGGTCAGTTTTCAGAAGGAGAGAGGTAAATAGTGGTGTCCCCTAGAGGTCTGTACTGGACCCAGTCCTATTCAATATATTCATAAATTATCTGGAAAAAGGGGCAAACAGTGAGATGGCAAAATTTGCAGATGATACAAAATTGCTCAAGATAGTTAAATGCCAGGCAAACTGTGAAGCGCTACAAAAGGATCCCTCAAAACTGGGTGGACAACAAAATGGCAGATGAAATTCAATGTTGATAAATGCAAAGTAATGCACATTGGGAAAACATAATCCAAACTATACATACAAAGTGATGGGGTCTAAATTAGCTGTTACCACTCAAGAAAGAAATCTTAGAGTCACTGTGAATAGTTCTCTGAAAACATCCACTCAATGTGCAGCAGCAGTCAAAAAAGTGAACAGAATGTTGGGAATCATTAAGAAAGGGATAGATAATAAAACAGAAAATATCTCATTGCCTCTGTATAAATCCATGGTACACCCACATTGTGAATACTGTGTGCAGAATTGATTGCCCCATCTCAAAAAAGAAATATTGGAATTGAAACAGATTCAGAAATGGACAACAAAAATGATTAGATGTATGGAATGGCTGCCATATGTGGAGAGATTGATAAAACTGGGACTTTTCAGCTTGGAAAAGAGGTGACTAAGGGGCTGGGGGAATATGACAGAGGTCTATAAAATCATGAGTGGTGTGGAGAAAGTAAATAAGGAGGTTTTATTTCCTCCTCCTCCTCATAACACAAGAATTAGCAGTCACCAAATGAAATTAATAGGCAGCAAGTTTAAAACAAACAAAAAGAAGTATTTTTTCACACAACACACAGTCAACCTGTGGAACTCCTTGCCAGAGGCTGTTGTGAAGGCCAAGACTATAACAGGGTTAAAAAAGAACTAGGTAAGTTCATGGAGGATAGGTCCATCAATGACTATTAGTCAGGATGGGCAGGGATGGTGTCCCTAGCCCAGTAGTCTCCAACCTTTTTATGCACAAGATCACTTTTTGAATTTAAGATCAACCTAGGATCTACCTTGCCCTTTCCCTGAGGCCCCTCCCTAGTCACTCCATTCCCTGCTCCCTCCATCGCTTGCTCTCCCCCACTCTCACTCACTTTCACCGGGCTGGGGCAGGCAGTTGGGGTGCAGGAGGGGGTGCAGGCTTTGGTCTGGGGCTGAGAGGTTTGGAATGTAGAAGGGGGCTCTGAGCTGAGCCTGGGGCAGGGGTTTGGGGTGCAGGAGTGAGGGGTGCAAGCTCTGAGAGGAAGTTTGGGTGCAGGGGGGGCTCTGGGCTGGGGCAGAGTGTTGGGGTGCAGGAGAGGGTGAAGGATGCGGGTTCTGTGAGGGAGTTTGGTGCAGGAGGGGGCTCTGGGCTGATGCAGAGAATTGGGGTGAGGGGTGTGGGCTCTGGGAGGGATTTTGGGTGCAGGAGGGGGCTCCAGGCTGGGGCAGGGGGTTGGGGTGCAGGAGGGGGTATGGGCTTTGAGAGGGAGTTTGTGTGCAGGTGCCGGCTCTGGCAGGCGGTTGGAGTACAGGAGGCGGGGACAGAGTAACCTTTTGTGGGCCTGGCACCAAACATATTTGTGGGCCCCATGGAGGCAATGGAGCATGGTGCAGGGAGGTCAGTCCCTAGAGCAAGGGGCCAGCCAGGGGCAATGGAGCATGGCATGGCAGAGGCAGACCCACTTCACTCAGCCCAGTGTGAGGGCTCTATTTACATCCTGCCAGCATGCCCCTTCCCCTCGGGGGTGGGCCCATACCACGTCACACAGACACCCCCCCCCGCCAACACCCCATAGGCACCAGCTCCATGGGTGCTTTGGGGCTGGAGCACCCACAAGAAAAAAATTGTGTGTGCTGAGCACCCACCAGCAGCCCTGCCAACCAGCTCCTCCCCCTTGCCCCCAGCACCTCCCACCCACCCAACAGGCAGGAGGTGCTGGGGGGGCAGCAGAGGGAGCAAGGGCTGGGGACACTTGGGGGAGAGTGCAGAATGGGGCAGGAAGAGGTGAGGCAGGGATGGAGTGGGGGCAAGAAGAGATGGTGTGGGGATGGGGCTTGGGGGAAAGGGTGGAGTAAGGGTGGGTCATGGGGCAGAGCAGAGTGAGGCACGCCCAGGGAAATCAGAAAGTCAGCGCCTCTGCAATACCCCCTCGACTCCCGATGCCCAGTGCCCCGCCGACCCGCTATGCCCATTACCCCCCCCCAGGCCTCCCACAAATGCACAGTGTCCTGCACAACACCACCCCTGCCCAGTGTCCCCTGCCCACAGCCCTACAAAAACTGCCCAGCACCCCACACAGAACCCCCACTCCCTGATGCCCCAACACACATGGATCTTCCCCTCCCCCTCATAGCCCAGCACACACACCCCTATACCTCCCAGAGACCCACTCCCCCATGCACTGCCTCCCAGCTGCACTCACCAGCCCTGCTGTGAGGTCACTGTGTCTGCTGAGCTGAGCCAGCAGTGCAGCCAGAGCTGGTCCTGGGGTGAGGAATTGCTCCAGCCCTTTGGGACTGGCGCAATCAGCCAGGCCACACCCTGCCCTGTCGGGCTTCCTCAAAACCCACTTGCCTGGAGGGACCCAGCCTAGCTCCCCCATACTGTCCCTGGTCCCAGCTGGCCAAGGCCTGCCAGGCTTCTGCACTAGTCCCCAGGCGACTCAACTCCAGGGAGACAGGCGGGGCCCCACAGGTGGTAGGAAGCAGAGACTGTCAGGAGCTGGAGGTGCACTGGGGTCCAGTCAGGGGGCAGAGAGGAGACAGTGGGTGGGACCAGGGGGCCAAGAGGAGCAAGTGATGGGAGTGGGGAGCCAGTGGGCTGGCAAAATCTTGGGGTGCAGTGCAAGCAGGGCAGGCCTGGGCCCCTTCTGAGCATGGGCCTGGCTCCATGGTGCCACTGGTGCCATTGTAAACCCAGCACTAGAGGAGGGGGTGAGGGGTGCGGGCTCTGGGAGGGAGTTTGATGCAGGAGGTGACTCCGGCTGGTGCAGCGGATTGGGGTGCAGGAGGAAGTGAGGGGTCTGGGAGGAAGTTTGAACATAAGAACATAAGAACGGCTGTACCGAGTCAGACCAAAGGTCCATCTAGCCCAGTATCTGTCTACCGACAGTGGCCAATGCCAGGTGCCCCAGACGGAGTGAAGCTAACAGGCAATGATCAAGTGATCTTTCTCCTGCCATCCATCTCCATCCTCTGATGAACAGAGGCTAGGGACACCACTTTTAAAATTAAACAATAGTTGAAATTGAAGCAAAATGTTTCAGTTGATCCAAACCATTTTTTAAAAAATCTCAAATATCTTCCTAGAATGGGAAAATCACTTCCTGCCCAGCTCTAAGCCCCACTGATTTTAAGCAGATGTGTAAGTGCTGCCCTAAGTCGGAGCCAGAGAGATTGCAGGGATTAATTCATTCTTATTTGTAAAGTATTCAGAGACCCTAGTGCAAAAGTATAATCCATATTGCTGGCGATGTGTTTTGCTTTATATATGGATAATACATTATTTGTAGATACAATAATATATTATTTCCATATGAACATATTGCCTGTATTATATATTTGTATCAATTGTACATTTTACTTTATTTCTATGACATTTATTATACAGTATATGATATAGGATTTAAGTTAGTGTAAAGCAATAGGTATAATAAATTATTATGCAGAGTAAATGCTATAAACTACATGGTTGTTTTCAACATATGCCCTCCCTTTCCTGTCGTAGGCAATGGTTTCAGTTTTAGAACATGGAAACAATTCTTTAAATGTTAGTGTTACACTGCGCCCCTGAGCAGCTCATCAGGAGCCATGACTGAACTTGGGACGGGTAGATCTCAGAACATGAGCCTTTACTGCCCGAGCTAACATAAGAACATAAGAATGGCCATATTGGGTCAGGCCAATGGTCCATCTAGCCCAGTCTCCTGTTTTCTGACAGTGGCGGTGCCAGATGCTTGAGAGGGAATGAATAGCACAGGGCAATCATCAAGTGATCCATCTCCTGTTGTTCAGTCCCAGCTTCTGGCAATCGAAACACAGCAATGAGGGACCAGACTGTGGCAGGCTCATCAACCTTTGTGTGTCTGTGGCCCAACCGTCACTGGAGGGTGACAGAGCACTGCACTGAGTAGGTTATGCTGGCAGTGTGCCTGATTGCTGGTCCAGAGATGTCTCCCACACATCTCTTTCCCTCACTGTGGTTGTCCTGAGGCCTAGACTCTCCATGGGTCTCTTCATGGGCTCTTTGTGCAACATCCTCTGCAGCATCCTCAGCAGTCCTCCTTTGCTTGTCTCTTTTTAAGTGCCAGGTGGATCAGGCCTGAATCCTGGGATGCGCTGAACATAGCAACTCCCTGTGGCCCCTTGGTGATGTTAGTTGTCCATGCTTCTCAGCAGATGGCTCCAGGTTTGATCCTGCAGAATCTCACCTCAGTAATCCTTGCCATTGACTTCAGTAAGGCTTGTTACATGAGTAGCCTCACTTGAAGTACTCCTCACCTGAGTAAGGGGCTGCAGGATCAGGCCCTTATGCCCTGATCCCATGAAAGTCCACAGCAAAACTCCCATTGATTGTAAAGGTGCAAGATCAGGCCCTTGATGAGTTTCCTACTGGCCCTACCAGCTGGGGCATGTAATGTTCCCCAGCTGCCAGCCCCATTGTGTCAGTCTGCCCAGCCTCTGAGCCTGGCCTTGCACCTCTTGTACCATGGGGATCATGGCAAAATCTCCAATTGATTTGTGTTCTAAAAGAAGCTGTAAAAGGGGCACCTGCAAAAATGCATGCATGTCCGTTCCACGTGCAAAAAATGCCTGTGTTCACACAAATTGCCAATTTGCTTCCACAGAAGAAATAATTGCAGACACAATGGCCTGCTTGGCGTGCACAAGGGCATGTTTTTGCAGGAGCATGCATATTTTTGGGAATGCACTGCTGCCTGCAAAAAGATGCCTGCAAAAACAAACTCAAAATTCACTAAGCAAATCCGTCTTCAAAAATGGAGTAGAAAAACATTCCTTTCAAGACCTTGCATAATTTGGGTAAGGTCAGCCTGAGGGGACTTTTATGCAATAATCCAAGATGGCCAGGAGGGGTGGAATCAGTTAAATACCTATGGCTGGGTCGGGTGGTGCTTTGAATTTGAGGCACTAGGAGATCCTGGAATTACCCTGAATTTGTCCATCTCCACTTAATAGAATTCTAAAGCACAATAACCATTGGGACATGTGTGGTCATCCACCTGTGAAGCTCCTACAGAACCACTGTTCAGTGAGGTCTGCCCCAACTCCTACTGTAGTCAATGGGCATCTTTCCATTGACTTCGGTGGAAGCTGGATCAGGACTTTAACCCTATTGCGCACCACAAGCAATGCACATTTGGTGAGGTCGCTCACTGCAGCATGTGGACAGAGGTCCAGCCGTAGGGCTGTACATCATCAGACAGCCGAAGGGTGAGGCTTGTTCCACTCTGAATATAGTCAGGAGGGCAGAAATCAAATTTGTATTATTTCTTCCATCTCACAGATGAATTATCAGACTGAAGGAGTCTCCTGACTGTCTAGCACCAGAACAGACTTAGCTAACATTGGGAGCCTGGGTCAGTCATAGACTGGACTGTTTTGTTCCACATATTCAGTCCCAGTATCAGGGTTCTGAAGCTATGCATAACCCTAGCAGCATAAATAACATGTGTGCACCTGCGTATCCGTGACCTTGGCCCTGCGCGAGTCAGTCGCTATGCCCTGCTCTTGCAAACAGCTGAAGGAACTTTAGAACATTTCCCTGAGCTTGGAACATTTAGCTAAGGGTGTGGGATGGGGTGGCTCTTGTTCACTCTTCAGCTGGGACATTCGTTACATCAGGGAGCTCAAATTCTAGTGCTTGTTCACTTCTTTTTGTTATTTCCTCTCTGCAGATGGGGAGATTACATCCAAGCCAATGGTGCTGTTTTTGGGACCATGGAGCGTTGGCAAATCCACCATGATAAACTACCTCCTAGGACTGGATGACACGCCCTACCAGCTGTACACAGGTAACATGCACTCCAGCTTGCCCATTGTTTCTGCTTAATGTGCTGTGCAAAGGGTACAAGCAGGCATTGTCACTCATACATTCACATCTCAAGTCAATTCCAGCCAGAGCTTGGCTGGTAAACATTGTCCCCAGCTGCTCTTTGAACCTCTCTTTTTATTTATTTAACCCCCCCAGGCTGTTAGGTGACAGTCATCTCTCTGGTCAGAGAGGGCTTGAATCCTTGCAACCCTTCTCCTATAAGAGTCAGAGGAATTAGTGCAGAGAGAGAGAAAGATGAGATTCCTCTTCACCTCCCAGGATCAAGCTGTGCATCTGCCTTCGCAGCATTCCCACTTCCTGCAGTCCAGAGGCTCAGGACTGAGATCTTCCAGCCCGATAGGGCATCGCACTGCAGGTTACCTTCCAGGCCAGCAGAGTAACAATCCTCTAACAAGGGGAACTTGCCCTTTTCTTCTATCCTTCCCCTCCATGCATGAAGCCAATTAATTTACTTTAACAACAGGCGTGACATTTCCCATCTCCTCTTCTTAGCTCCCACTCCCTTTTATCCTTGAACACAGCTGAGCGTAGCACTGCTGAACTAAAAACCGTTCTGAGCTCTGGGCACAGGGAGAATCAAGGAACTAGAAAGCAGAGCAGGAGTTGGTCCTTTATAGTGCTTTTCACATTCGTGATATCTCAGTGTAGATTAACCACTGCAGGAAAAACTGCACTTGTGCATCCATGGAATAGCTACAACCTGGTCTACACTACAGTTAGGTTAACATAAGGCAGCCTATATCAACCTAACTCTGTAAGTGTCTACACTAAAATGTAGCTGCCACCAGTGTAATCTGCCCACCACACCGACTTAATAACTGAACCTCCGCGAGAGGCATAGCCCATAGGTTGATGTAGTTAGGTCGATGCAGTGTCAGTGTAGAAACTACGTCACTTACATCGACACTTGCTGCCTTTCAGATGCCGTACCACAATGCCCCACACTGACAGTCCTGGTGAGGACGTGCTACACTGACACAAGGAGTGTAGTGTGGACATGCAAAGCAATTTAATTACTGTGGTGGCTGTACATCGAACTAACTTAGGTTGACTTAATTTTGTAGTGTAGATTTGCCTTACCTTTCCTCAAGACATTCTACAAGGCATAAGGTACATGATATTACAAGATGCTTTCTGACCATACCTGTTGCTTTGGATCACCCTCTGTATATTCAAGAGTTAGGAGTATCCTCCGCAGACAGTCTCAGACACAGAATCTGACTCATTTCCAGCAGGACAGCTTAGACTTTACGGCTGACCTGCTCTGCTTCTCTTGTTACTGGACAGGGGCGGAACCCACCACCTCTGAGTTCACGGTCATCATGCATGGCCCAAAGCTGAAGACCATCGAGGGCATCGTGATGGCTGCTGACAGCGCACGCTCCTTTTCGCCCCTGGAAAAGTTTGGGCAGAACTTCCTGGAGAAGCTGATCGGGATAGAGGTGCCTCATAAGCTTTTAGAGCGGGTCACCTTTGTAGACACACCGGGCATCATTGAAAACCGCAAGCAACAGGAACGAGGTAGTAACCTGCTTTGTTCATTGTAAGAGAGACCAGAAAAGAAGGAGCATTATAAATGTGAGATAATAACAGTCCCTTGCTCTTCTACAATGCTGTTCATCAGTAGATCTCAAAGCGCTGTAGCATTTTCCCTGTTTTACAGATGGGAAAAAAAGTGACAGTGGCTGATCCAGGAAGAGAACCAAGATCTCCAGAGGCCCAGTGGAGTGCTGTATTCATTAGGTCACACACAACAAAGGGCCAGTGAGGAGGTGTTGCAGGGTGTTTATTTTTATATTCAGAAGCACCAAAATTTTGCCTGCCTGTGTTTGTAATGGCCACCTGGCAGGGGCCTCAGGGACACACACAATACTCATAAAATAGAGCAGATGCAGCACACTTCCTCTTTCATATGGAGGGACAATGTTCAGAGACTTAAGCAAGATGGGGATGTTTGTGGTCTTTGGGCTGTATTTAGCCTATGGGCTGCACTTTGCCCATCATTTTCTTTCATGTTTCTATCATGTTTTTTGATGCAGGCCCCTGCCAAAGTCTCTGTGCTAGAGCAGGACACGATGGAATTCTAGAACACCAGCACTTCCAGCATAACATATCTCACAACTGGGGTAGCACTGCTGGGGTTTGTCAACCCATATACTAGATACATTAGGCAGCATTGGAGTGGCCAAACCATGGCCTTAGAAAACAATCAGAGCACAGATAATCAACAACAGGCTACAGAGAAAAGGAAAGTTTGAAAGTGACTTGGAAGGAATTTAATTCCAGAAGAAGCAAAACACACCCCCAACCACTAGGAGGTAGCAGAGTGTACGTCAGAGTCGGCCTAGAGGCAGAAGGCAGTACCACCATATTAATAAAATGTTTGAATTGTCTACTAAAATCTGTTATTTACCTATATGCTCATCAGTGCATTAATTACATAGCATCCCCACCTCAGTTCTCCCAATATCTACCTTAAATCCAGGGGGAAATCTAGCCCAATGGCAAAACTCCCCCTGACTTTACTGGGGCCAGGATTTTATCAGAGAACACCAGCTAAGGCACTAGTGCCAACTGAATATAGACTGATTGTGGATATTGGTGCCAAGGTGTTCTGCGATGGCTTTAGTAGCTGAGAAACGAGATTTCCCACTGCATGAGGTCTAAGTCTGAAGGGGTCTGAGACATAGTGGGCTTGTGTCGTATCTATGCCGATGACTGAATGGATTGGTCCTGTGTTAGATGTGGGGAGCAGGACATTTCTGTTTGATTTTTCTCTCTCCTCTCCCAAAGGTTACCCATTCAATGACGTGTGCCAGTGGTTCATCGACAGAGCTGACCTCATCTTTGTTGTCTTTGACCCTACAAAGCTGGATGTGGGGCTGGAGCTGGAGATGCTTTTTCGCCAGCTGAAGGGCCGAGAGTCTCAGATAAGAATAATTTTGAACAAAGCTGACAGTCTCGCCACCCAGGAGCTTATGAGAGTCTATGGCGCCTTGTTCTGGAGCTTGGCTCCTCTGATCAATGTCACTGAACCTCCCAGGGTCTATGTCAGTTCCTTCTGGCCCCCAGAGTATCACCCTGAAACCCACAAGGATCTGTTCCTTAAAGAAGAGATCTCACTCCTGGAGGACCTTAACCAGGTGATTGAAAACAGGCTGGAGAATAAGATTGCCTTCATCCGCCAACATGCCATCCGGGTTCGCATCCACGCCCTCCTGGTCGACCGCTATCTGCAAACCTACAAGGACAAAATGACCTTCTTCAGTGATGGGGAGCTGGTATTCAAGGACATTGTGGAAGACCCTGACAAGTTCTACATCTTCAAGTCCATCCTGGCAAAGACCAATGTCAGCAAGTTTGATCTCCCCAACCGTGAGGCTTATAAGGACTTCTTTGGCATCAATCCCATCAGCAGCTTCAAGCTGCTAGCTCAGCAGTGCTCCTACATGGGAGGATGTTACCTGGAGAAGATCGAAAGGGCCATTACTCATGAGCTTCCTGATCTCTTGGGGAGTATTGGCTTGGGGAAGAAGCCTAGTATTCTCTCCTGTGACACAACTGGCTGTGGTGAAACCCCAAGGAACCGCTATAGGAAACCATAACATGCTATGTACTAACATAATCATTCATGTGTTCCTATTGGTGAATGAGCTTATGTCTTATCTGTCCAAGAAGCCATGGTTTATTAACCCTTTGAGTGCCACACTGGCAAGAGCTACTGTACAAGGAGGACTTTGAGTCATTGACATTAATGGCAGGGGAAGCGGGGTGGGCATAGAAAAGAGAATAAAGAACTGTGAATTCCTGACATTTTATCTTTGTTATTTGAAATAGAAAGCAATGTTTAAGCTGTAAGTAAAAGCAACAAATGGTGACCTAAAGCTTTAGCTGCTTTTTCATTGGTACTGAAGTTCATGAGTGTGGAACAAGAAGTTCAACCTTTGCATACACTAAGCAGGCAGGGAGTAGGAAATGCAGACTCTGGAATGATAACCTGGAGGAAGGCTCCAACGCTTTGACCTGGAAAACCGGAGAGGGTCACCCCTGGGGAGAGAGAGATCCAGCAGAGTAAACGTCAGCTTTTGGTGGCTGTATATAGGCATGAGGACCACAGAAATGCCTATAAATAAATAATAATCTGTTTTTTTCTTTTCAAGACTTGTAGGCCATCAGGTTCAGTTCTTTGTGAGCTCCATTTGGATGACAGTTGAGCTGTAACTCAGAATCTTTAGCATTCACCCAGGTATTAGCCCTCTCCTATCCCCAGGGGTAGGGAAAGAAAGACCCCATGTCTGTCTTTAGACTGGATTCAGTCCAATCTCTGGGAACATTTGGCATTGTTAGCACCAAATGCATGTCCCAGGTGGGATTTGGAAGTCTGGCTCATAAGGAGAAATGGACTGGAGCTGAAAGAGCAAAGGCACTTAAGTTGCATTTGAGAGACAGTGGCAGTAATTCAAGAAAGTTCAGAAGAAAGCGTTTGAAAGCATCAGTCTGTCCCTGTGCCTCAGAAGAGACAGGGAGCTTAGTGTATGCATTTGCTGTTAGCGTCACGCAGTTGTCGGCAAGTCAAGCACAAACCTTGGTAGGGCTCAGAGGGTTAATCGATTTGCATTTTGACCTTGTTTTTGCCAGTGTTGCATGTTTTCTCTGAGTCAGATCCCTGCGTTGTTGTGCGGTTTGGAGGAAGACAGGAACACCCTCCATTTCGCAGCTGTTGCCTGTTTTCTCTTCCAATCTTTTTGCTGTAGGTTAGGAAATCGGAGGTGTCTGGGCCCTATCTTATTTGGGCTGAGCCAAGCAGTCATATTTATTTGTTGGCGTTGCCATGTTGTTCACCTGCCCCAACACACCAACACTCAAAATTGTGAGTTGCAGGAAATGATGCCATTGGAACCAGTGCCAGCCTCTCTGTGGACATAGTTCATTGTAGATGGGAACTAAAGAACAGGGAAAGTATGGGAGCCCTCTTCACTAAGCAGGCATTGTTTGGTTGCAATAACCCAGCGTGGCTGGTGGTTGAGCTAAGCATTAACTGAAGAAGAAGGTGGATGTTGCCCTGAACAGTGAATGGTGTTCGAGACCTGCTAAATAGCCTTTCTTCATTTCTCCCTGTCAAATGGACCAGAGCTGAGGCTGGTCTTCAGAGAACCTTCTGAGTAGAAGTACTCACTGTAACATACCTGTGGGCCTTATCTGCCTGGGGTCAAGAATTTAATGAAATGCCAAGCAAAGCAAGACAAAGATAGAAAGACAAAAGGAAATAAGAAAGCCATATGTTGGCATTTTAAAGAAGAAATTTGAGCAGATGAGAAAGTGGAAGGTGCTGACCAGAGCCTGTTGGGAGCATGGCATTGGGTCTGAAAGGCAGCACATCTCTGATCCACATGTGTGAATAGAGATGGAGCTGTGGCTACAGGAGAATCAAACATATCTAGCACTGGTCTGGGATTCAGCTTCCTTGGTGCCAAAACCTTGAGTTTAAAATAAACGGTCTTTTAAAGCAATCCGGGTTAGTTCTAGTGGGCATTGTTTCAGGGGTGCTTGACTTGGTCCAAATGTGTCACCCTGGAGGACACAGCCAATGAGTAATGAGTCCCCAAAGGCTGGTTGCCGAAGAAGAAACAAGTACATCAATGAGTACTGCAAGAGGGCAGGCTACATGCCGAGGGATTTTGTGCACAGCACTGAAAGGAACAGGGGCAGCTAATGAAGGCAAGAAGAGGTGTCAGAGAAACTGGCATCTGAAATAGCACAAAGAGAAGTGACATGCTGGTGAGTCAATACTGAGTGAGGTCTCAGACTGCCTTGGAGCTGCTTCTTCAATTCACTTCTGTTCTTCTCCTCCCTTTCTTTTATGTTACCCCATTCCTTCTCATCATCCTTCTTTGTCTTGGTCACCCACTCTTTCTCACTTCTCATTGCCCTCCATTAAGCTTACCTTGTGCTCCTGTCACTTGGCCTAGTTTGCATGGTGTTCATAGGAGCAAATGGAAAAGAAACACTGTCAGAGCTGTGCTAATTTTGCCACTGCTTCTGCCATCACATTATGTTTTATTGTCACCATAAGCAAATGCCTGTTAAACTTTTCTAATTCTCTGTGCCTTATTCTTCCTGCTCGTTCTTTGCCTTTTTGTTTCTCTTCACTGTGCTGTCATCTTCTTTTTGTCTTTCTTCTGTTCATGTTCTCTTCCCCTTTTCTTCAGTCTTTCTCCTACCTTTTCTTTCCTCCATTTCTTGTCATCCTCTTTTCACTATACCCAGGTCATTCCTTCCTAGCTCTCTCTTGCTCACTAGCATCCTGCTGGTCATAAAGCTACTGCTCTCCTTTCGGGTGTTGGTGGAAGTGATGATTGTGGTGTGGCTGGTGTTACCAATACGATACAGAACGAGGATCATTGGCAGCATTGAGGAGGATGGAGGATGTAAAGCATGGTTGTCTACAGGTACTGGGCCTGTTGGTTGACGTCCTGTTGGGTAAGCATTCATTGACAATGAAGATCTTTGCATATACTCAAGAAAATCTGTAATCAGATGAGTTCACCTTTTAACATGTGACTGACAAAAGCATAGTACTGGCTCAGAAGCTCAGCACAGAGGCTCATGCATTGATCATAACCACCTTCCCATCTGAAAATTTACACTAGGATTCTCTTCTTAAAAGCACTCCTGGCGCTCCAAGTTTAACCTCCCTGTGGCCTGATATCAGGTGATTCTTAAGAAACAGTGGACCTAAGAAGTGCATTTGTTCGTTAATTTCACATTAAGCTGGGTCCACTCTTAGCTCTGGTTGGCTACCACAGCCCTTGTTGGGAATCGGACACATTTCTGATGGCCTTTCTTCCCAAGCCCCTTGACACTTGAAATGACTTGCATGGCCACAGCAAATGATTGTTAGTCTAAGAAGAACTGTAGTTCAAAGCCCATCTCATCTGTCACAGTCTGATGACACAGCAGGCTCCTACCATCAATCTGACTGTCTCTGTTTTATGAAACAAAATGAACTTGATTAGAAACAAAATATAAAGTGTGACATGAGTGATGTGTCTCTGAGTTACAGGAAATACATTGGGAATGAAAACAGGGAGCCGGAAGATTTTTTAATTTTGCTAAAAAACCCAACATCCCTAAACCCACTTTTGTGTGCTTCTTTTTTAACAGAAATCTGGACAGACAGCATATAAGGAATTACATGCTGTAATATATTCCAAATTAGATGTTCATGATAATGTGCATTTGGATAAAATTGTTGGTCCTGTACATTAACCCATCTAATAAAATCAGTATTTTTCAAACACATTCCACAGCTACATTTGCTTTGTTTGCCTGTCCACAGAGATGCTGAAAACATGGGCTTGCTTCTATTGAAGTCAATGGGAGTTTAGCAATTGGCTTCAAAGGGAGCAGGATTGGGCCCCATGCAGGAGAACAGTGCTTATACAAAACCCGGGGAAGGAAGAAGAAAATCCCAGATTGCGCCCCTGAGTTCGTAAGGGAAGTGAAACGTTGCCCTCAGATGCACACACACATGGCTCTGGTTGATGTCCATGCTGCTAGCAGAAAACACAGAGTGGCGCCCAAGCTGGACAGGGAGATGATGGTGGAATAGGAAGCATCACAATGCCCAGCTTTCAGCCTTTCCCATACCATGATCCCATGTAACAAAAGAAGGACGTTTGGGGACTCACACCCTCCCAGTGAGCCATAGAGAAGGGGAGAGCTCTCTTCATAGTTCCCCACACATGGCATAGTGGAGCGTCTTAGCATTAGGGGTGAGGTACTCCTCCAAACTCAGCTTTTGCTGCCTCACCTCTCCTGCAACTGTCTCAGGATGTGCTAAAAAGGGCATCTCACCTAAACACAATCCAGCCTGCACAGTGCCCCACGCTCACCGGGGGGAGAGCTCCTCCATCATCTTTTCACTCTCCCGCACCCAAGAACCCACTGCCAGGCCTCCTCTCCCTTTTGGGGCCTCACAAAAAAAATGGCTCATGCAGGACATGGCTCACCTGGTACCACTCCAGTACAGGCCCATCAGTTAGGAATAAGAGGCATTCTTTAAGGACAAATTCAACCCACACTTTTCCAGTTAAGGTTTGCTCTGGACACTGTTGGGAGCTGTAGAGTCTGCAGAGGAAGGGCATGGGCATCACTGGAGGCAGTTCAATGAAACTTCTGCTCAGTGTGCAGCTGCGATCAAAGCAGCGAATGGTATCAGAATGCATAAGGAATGGGATGGAAAATAACATGGAAAATGCCTTTAATCAGTGATGTGGCTTCGTGCAGCACTGGTCACCCCATCTCTCACACAACACGGCAGAACTAAAGGGGTTCAGAGCAGGGTGATGAGAATGACCAGGGGCCTGGAAAAATTCTCATCAAGAGAGATTGGAAAGTCTGAGATTGTTACCTTAGAAAAGAGACAAATCATCATAAAAATCTATGAAATAATGAAAGGGCTAGACAAGAGAGATGAGGAACGTCTGTTCTCCCTGTCCTCTAACATGAGAGCAAGCGGACAGTCAGGAGATTAAAAGGTGAGAAATACAAACTCCAGAAAAGGAAATACTTTCCCCACACAACATGTGATTACCCTGTAGCGCTCGTGGCTGCAGGAAGTCACTCAGCCCAAGAATTTAACAAGATTGTAAAGTGGGCTGGATATTGAAATGCAAGCCATGAATATCCAGTTATTGTAATTAATTATGACAAATTCTGGAAGGGCTATTAAACCTCACACTGCAGGGTTTAGGTCAATGGCTAACTAGCAGAGACCAGGTTGAGACACAGCTGGGATGGGTCACAGATTATCTCACATCTGCTACTGTGGGGCTCTTGCACCTTAAATGCTGGACATGGTAGGAGAGAGGGTCCTGGTGTGGATGACCCTCGGGTCTGATCCAGCCTGGCTGGTCCTACATTGCTCTAAAGATTTAGCTGCCGAATTGGTGGCCTAGTTGTCCTCTCGCTTATCCCAATTTTACGTGGATTCTTCCTAATCTACTCCGGCTACATCTACACTGGGAGCAAGGAGTGTGATTCCCAGCTTGTGTAGACATACTCACACTGGCTCACATCAAACTAGGGTGCTGAAAATAATAGGTGTAGTTGCGGTTGCATAGGAAGTAGTGAGCGGCGGTACTGGCTAGCTGTCCGCGTATGTACTGTAGTGAGGCAGAGTGACCTCCCTCTGAGCCTGAGCTCGAGGGACCATTACACTCTCCTGGTGTGTCGAGCTGGGCCAGCCTTGCCCCCCATGCTGGGAATATGAGGCAGGGCAGGAAGTATAAAGGGAAGGCCCTGCAACTCAGTTGAGCAGGAGCCAGGGAAGGAGATAGATGTTTCCACGGCTGCAGAACTCTGCAGCGCCCTGCAGAGCAACCTGGGAGAGGAGCTGCTGGGACTGCTGTCCACAGTGTACCCCAAGAAGATTGAGGACTCTTGGACTACGGAACCCTCAACCTGGACCGTGGTAGGAAGTAGCCCAGGCAAGCCAGACTTGAGTCCAGTTTTGTTACTAGAACCCCCAGCACATTTTGGAGGGATCCCCACTGACCCAGTGGTGAAATCATCTGCCACTGTTTGGGCTCTGGGCTGGGACCATACCTCCTGCCACCAACCCCATCACTGGGGTGGCAGCCTATCACCCCTAAGCCAAAAGGTCTGTGCTTTGTTTGTGGCTTGCGCCAGTCAGGAGACTGTGGGCCCAGACTGTGTGTTTGTGGGCTGCCTGAGCCAGGAGGCTTAGGCTAAAAGTCTGCTCCCTACTCTGCCCGCCAGATCACTGACTGTTTCCTGATGCCTTGACACACACAGATTGGCCTCCAGCTGGACCTGAGCCCAAGGAACCCTGCACTACCCACAGGGTTCAGATAGATTTGTACTCGAATCAGCGGCTAGCCCATACCACTGCTGCCTGTGCTACCATGGCTACACTAGCATTTTTAGCATGTTAGCTCCATGAGAACTAGCGTGAGTATGTCTTCATGAGCTGGGACTCGCCCCCACCCCATCTCCAAGTGCAGACATACCCACTGTGTAAGAGGAGGATCACGCCCTGCATGAAAAGCAGAGGCACCTAGTCTATGAATACATCTGTGCCTCGAATCAGACTCATCAGTGCCTCTGAGCTCTCTTGGGGGTTGAGGGGAGGAGAGGAAAAGATCTGACTATTCTTGGGGCTGTGGTTAGCACACAAAAAGCAGGCCACACTGCAGTTTTTCTCCATCCACTGCCATGATACTGAACAGGTTCAGGTGCTTATCACAAGCAGAGTATGGGCTGCTGCAGACACAGAAATCTGCCTTTGCAAAAAGGAAGGGCTGGTCCCCCATCCATCTGGTCCTAAAAGAGCACACTAAGGTAATCGCAGGCATGCCATGGCGATCCAGCAAGCCCCTTTGTCATGAGGACTGTGCACTGGCCTGGATGTATGAAATGTGACACAGGGTGCGTCTATCAGAGGCACCAGTTCTGCCTGGCAGGGTGAGACTGGTCCCCACCCCCTTTGATGTCCAGCTGATGAGTAGTTGAATGGCCCTTTGGCTGGAGCGTGAATGTTGTTACTACAGTCCGCCTCGTGAGAAATGGCAGGCTGTAATCCTAGAAAGGGGCTGTGATGGTCACACAGGTAGGGAAAGATTAAGGAAGGCTTCAGAGGCCAATTAACCCCCCTGGTTACACCCAGGCCTGGTGGAGGAGGAGAGAAGTGGTGCTATAGGAGTCTGGCGCGGAAGGAGGTGGCGGGGAGAGGGAAGGACTCTGCTCTTGGTACTAGAGGGTGAAGTGTGAGGGAGGAATCCCAGGCCAGCGTTGGCCTGGGATTCTCACCTGGGTAGAGGAGTCTGGGAGGGGGCCAGGAGAGACACGGGGGGGAATCATGTCCTGACCTTGAAGGAAGGATGAACATAGAAAAACTGTGGGGAAGGCCTGAAAAAAAGGCTGTGGTAGGAAGCAGTCCAGACAGGTAGCAGCAAGGTGTCTCACAGAGCAGATCGTGGCTGCTGGCTGTAGAGTCCCTGGTCTGGAGCCTGGTGAAGGGGGAGGGCCTGGAGTCCTTACCAGCCATGGGGGAATAGGGCATGAGGCCCTGAGAAGGCGATAAAGGTGACCAAAAGCCCTGATACCAGAGGGTGCAGGGACATGGGGCCCAGAGTTGCAACCGAAGACCTGAAGTAAGGTGGCGAGCAATTGCTGAGAGCCTAGTAGTATCTCCGGATCTATGCAGGATTAGATGCATCACGGCTGTGACTCTTAGTCACATGCACAGAATTAAACTGTTCATCAGAGTAGGAGGCAGGAAGGATTCCCTCTCCCCCCTCGGGCAGATTGTCAAGGCTCCTGAGGATTTCCCCCTCCCTTAGAGCAGGAATCCCTATCATGATGAGGGTGGGGAATCTCAAAGACAAACGCCCAGGGCTTTGTGGATGTTGTTCCTTCACCATCTCCATTTCCACTTGTGAGTGAATTTGCACTATTCTGTTCATGGATGGCAGAGCCCATTCTGCAGATGATGAGGCTGGCTCACTGCTGCCGTGATGCACGGCGTCTGCAAGTGCCACCCCCACCAGTGCTGTCAGAAGTCACAATGGGAACGTAGGTTTCCATAGCCCCTTTCAGCCCAAAGGGCAACCTTGATGTAGGTCCCTATGGTAGCACTTAAGTCCAGCGTCATAGGGAACTTTTCTCTCCGAGCTCAGAAGCAATCTTTCTTGACAGAAACACTACACATGCCCAGGTGCTGTCTATGTCATTCAATATAGTAGATGGCTGAGGAAAGCAGCCAGCCATCCACACTTCTGCAGCCCTGCCTGGCTTTTGTCTGGTGCCACCAGCTTCCAGGCCCCTTCTCTAGCTTCCCAGCCATCCTTGCAGAGACTTTGATGTTTGGCCAGCTGCCAAAGGGAGTGAGGCAGGTTGCTCACATTACCCCCACCTCCTTCTCTGCTAGCCAATCATGCTGCCTCCCTGCCCTCAATTCCTTCCCTCTCTGCCAAAGAGACAACCAGCAGGGGAGGTGGAAAATGGAGGGGAGGGAAATGAAGGGGTGGGAGAGGAGAGGGAGAATTGAGGAAGGGTAGAGGTGATGGAACTGATGTGTTTGTGTAGGAATAATTAATAGATCTGGGGAAAAATGATGGTTGCATGGTGTGGAGTTCACTGTAAATTTTGTATGAAATTTGCTTATAAAAATATTATGCAAATTTTCCTTGGGCTTTTTGCTGGCCTTGTGGAAGCAGGTCAGCCCTGCAGTTGTGCCTGGATCCTTAGAATAACGGCCTCATTAGTTCAGTAACACTAGGAACAATGCACACGCATCAGAATTCAGTTATCCGGCAGCATGCCAGCACACTGTGACAGGAATAGACCACTTCACATGCCCCTCCCACCGAAATGCAGCCACCTCTGGGATGGAAGGCAATAACTCTTCAACAGTGCATTGGAACAGTACACAACCATTTAGGACAAGAAATGAAGGATACAGAAACCAATATAAGCTACAGGGGAAATTTTCAGGAGGCAGAATGTAATTACCAATGCTGGAGTTTGGCCAGGACACGCGGGTTAACTTCTGACTCCTGCTAAAAGTACCCTGAGACCTAAAGTGCCCCAAGCCACCAGGACCTCAGTTTTACATTTCTTCTGAAAGACCTCCCCTTCATTACTTCTGTATGACTCAGCAGGAAAAGCAGCACCTACAGAGATGCTGGCACCACTTCCTTCACCAGCTGGGTTTTCTCCCATCCAATACGGACTGGGCAAGACCTTGCTTAGGGCGCAGTCTCACCCTTACCCACAGAGAGAGGAGTGATACAGACTGCCCAAAGCCCTCCTTCTGGAGCAGGATAGGATAGCCCAGGCATACTGGGACTCTCTCACTGCTACAGTGGCTGCCCACTTACCACAGGTAGCTTTATGAACATACACGCCTCAGTAATTCCCTGGAAGCCCAGCGGAACCACATTATGTGGAAATAGTGACCAATATTAGCTAGTTCCCTGAAAGTCACAGCCTCAGTTGGGGCTGTTGATCACAAAGCCCGTCCAGATGCTAAAGACAGGCCCTAGGAAATAAAGCTGTGGGCTTCCTTTACAAGCAAATGAGGAGTGCAAGGTTTCTCGGATTCATTTCTAATCAAGCGGCCTCTGGGCTCCTTTCCTTCCGCAGCGTCCACCTCTACCCAGAGGGTGTATTAGCTCTTTGGGGCAAGGCCTGCCTTTCTGGCCTGTGTTTGTACAGCACCTGGGGCAATGAGGTCCGGGCCCATAACGAGGGCCCCAAGGCACTACCATAACACAATGAAATAAAAACAAGAATGAAATTAAAAATAGGAATCCGTTCTGCAGAGTTACGCAGTTCAGGCCTTTCCCCAACAGAGGGCAGCACTTCTATGTACAGTACTTACTGTTAGGAAAAAATGCTTGGGAAGAAAAATCCCCCAGGAGCTGCCCAGCAAATTCCCTCTCAGGCATACCCAAGTCTCTAGGGCAGTGAGTCGCTGTTTTCACTGTTTACTTTGAGCCCGGCTGGTGCATTAGTTCGGATACAGAGAAGATTCCCCTTCTCTATCCCATTGGACAGAACTTCCCACAGATGCTGATTATGGAGAGAGAAAGATGAAGACTCTCCCACTGCCTCCCTGGGGTTCCAGCGTGAGTCAGGGCGCTACCACGGACGGTTCAGATCCCCCCGCGAGGGTCTGGTAATAGACTCCAGGGAAAAGCATGGATGGTTGGTAACCCCAATGATCTCACTCGAGCTGAGTCATTGCTAGAGGCCCACAGATTCTTCTGCAGGAAGCACAACAGCTTGTCATGACTCAGAGTCCCTGCAGAGAGTCGGGGGGCTGGTTAGATCAATCAACAGCAGCTTGCCCGTGTGCAGAATGGGATTTCACTTTGGTTACCCATAGTGGGGCTGAGAGATTAGATCCTTCCCTCCCCCCCACCTTTTTAAATCACAGTTTCTCCCACCTCCTAATCAGACCTGGTGGCCTCAGTGGCCATTCAGCCAGTTTACCCCATGCTATGCATTCTGCTATGTGGCCTCGTGCAAGTGGCTTTGAACCAGATTGTACCTGGCCCTGCATTGGTGCCTAAGAGTGGATGTGAACATTCTAGCCCGTGCATGCCTGCCATAGCAGCTGGGAATGGTCTTGGACGTCTCCCGAGTGCAGCGACAGTGCGTTCTGACAGCCTGACGGAGAGAGGTGCCTCTGAAAAACAAGAACATTAGTGCCTCTGAGAGCGCAAGACACACCAGAGGGAACGTGTGCAGGGTAGGCCAACAACCCCTCCCCCGTGCATTGGCTTTGCACAGAGAGAGGATGTGTTGCACCACTGTTCATCCAGACAGTCCAGGTTTCGGCTTATGTGCCCAGGTGCCATTTGACAAGCCCTGACGTCTGTTTTTTTTTTAATCTGAACGGGAAGAGGTGGAACAGAGACGAAATCTTGGGGGAAGAGGTGGAGCAGGGGGCAGGGCCTTGGGAGAAGAGGTAGGGCAGGGGGCAGGACCTCAGGGGGCTGGTTACCAGCCATTAGAAAGATGACAACCTTAGTGCAGCACTGCCCTAAGGGAGAGGCCAACAGGTGCCGTTAGGGTGACCAGACAGCAAATGTGAAAAATGGGGACAGGGGGTGGGGATGGGGGGTAATAGAAGCCTATATAAGAAAAAGACCCCAAAATCAGGACTGTCCCTATAAAATCAGGACATCTGGTCACCCTAGGTGCTGTTGTCCTGAATGTCTGAAAACTTTGGAAGGTCTGTGCAGTTCCACACCACCTCCAAGGCAGGGCTGGGCCTTTGGAGATATAACTGAGCACACCTAGCAGGAAAGCTACAGTTCGGGCCTTCGCCAAGAACTTCTGGTGAGCAACCCACAAGCCAAGAGTTAGCACTGACCTCACTGGGTGAATGATTTCAAATATGAAATAAATTCAAGAAAACTGTGAATTTTTCAGGACAGAAGTGTTGACTGCTCAGCTCTGTGTGTGTGATAATGGTCCTGGCAGCCTCCCTTGCAATCTATGCTGAGGGCTCATCATACCCCAAGCTCAGCAGCAGCAGACCTAGTCATTTCTTAGATGGGAAAGGCCAAGGATGATCTGGGTGGTACAAGCAATTAAGCTGGTAACTTATAGGTGGCATTTGTTCCTCTAAGTCATTACTGAATGAGTGCCCCCACTTGGTGACAATGGTGCTGTGCAGCTGAGAGTGCCATATTTCAGAAGAGACATGACACTGATGGACTGACCCCTTGTGGTCATTAAAGATGCCCTGGCACTTTTCATTGGAGGTTAATAATGCTTGTGGCTTGGCCAGGTTCTAACTGGTTACATCCTTGAAATCAAGTGAGATCTCACCCTGAAGTATTATATGGCTGTGGACTAGAGCAGAGGAATAATTCCACATTAGGTTTTATCCTTATGTTGTTCAACACTGGAAAGTCTCAGTTTTCTTCCATCCAGAGCAAAGAGGTTACAAATGCTAGTAATCCTGCTGGGCACAGAACACACAGTTCTGGCTGGTGGTTAGCACTTTGTTTCTAGCAGCACCTTCGCTGCAGCAGGCACTTTCAAGCATAATATCAGCCAAGGTCCTTGCCTCAAAGAGTTTGCCGTCCTAAGTGGGGCGAAGTCTGTGGATTGCAGGAAATGCCCCTTTATGGAATACATCCTGTGCTATGGGCCTTGTGTTGAACAGCTCTGCTGAGCCCTGATTCCAATATGCAATGAGGTTAGATTCTCTTGTGAAACTGGGATAATTAGGAGTTAGGGATTCACCAATAGGTCACACGTGTAGCCTTACCAGTCTTGTCAATGTCTCTAATTTCTAAGGGCATAAATATCCCAGCAGCTCATTTTGAAGCTGTAGACAGAATTCCAAATCTGCTAAGGGCTGCTGAGGAAGGTGCTTCAGGGAGCAGGACGAGAAGGGAAAATGTGAGAGTGGATTATTGATTTTTTTTTCTCACTGGAAATGTCAGGTCACTGCTTCCTGATGAAAGATACATGCTCCACTTCAAGTTATATTGTATAAAAACTATGTGCTTTCATTAGCAGGTGAATAACGTATTCATGTTTTTCATTGCAAAAGTGCCTACAATAAATTAAACACTAGAGTCACTTCATTCACAGCAAAATCACAGCTTTTTGGGGGCTCAGCTGCAGAAGCCAATGTCAATGCGCAGCCACACTAAACAACAGAGACGTGATCTTGCAAGCTCTTCCCCAGGCAATAGATCCTAGGGAAGCCAGTGGAACTGTGCTAATGAGGACTGCTTGTTAAAGGGCTCATTTACATGAGCAATGACTGACAGCAGCAAGCCCCAAGTCAGGCCAGGCAGCAGTGAAAATCCTAGCGCCAGTTGAAACAGAGGAAATATAGAGAAGCAGATTAGCAAAGAAATGAGCCTGAAACATAAATTTGCCATTCATTTTCCAGGCTATACCCTAGAGCAGGGGTAGGCAACCTGTGGCATGTGCCAAAAGCAGCACACAAGCTGATTTTCAGTGGCACTCACTCTACCCTGGTCTTGGCCACCGGTCCAGGGGGCTCTGCATTTTAATTTAATTTTAAATGAAGCTTCTTAAACATTTTAAAAACCTTATTTACTTTACATATAACAATAGTTTAGTTATATATTATAGACTTATAGAAAGAGACCTTCTAAAAAGGTTAAAATGTATTACTGGCATGCCAAACCTTAAATTAGAATGAATAAATGGAGACTCGGCACAGCACTTCTGAAAGGTTGCCAACCCCTGCCCTAGAGTCTCCTGCACTTCCTAGAACTATTTTGCAGGGCAAGTAAGAGGGAGAGATATGGAGAAAGTGGGAGGGACATGGGGAAGTCCCAGAGAGGGCAGAATGAGACCTCCCCACACACTAAGTACCCCCAGGGAGAACTAACCATGCCAATACCCCACATGCTCTTCATTCCATTCTGGACCAATCAAGTCCTGCTACCTTTATTTCATGCATGGAGCCGATGCTGCAATGCAATGCAATGCAATCCATTGGCCTTTCACTTATGTTCTGCACATAAATGGGTATGCAAAATAAAAATCCAAAACATATAAGCCTAGATCCAGCCCTGGGGTAACACTAGGGAGGGCTACAGAGTTACCCCACTTACACCAGGGCTTGATTTGGCCCACTGGGTATTTTAAAATCGTTTTCAGTAGCCCATATTACTTTACTCTAGTTTAAAACAATAAAGCTATTTTCCTTTGTGGAATAACTCACAGGAGGTAAAGCAATTGCCACAGGATAACAGCAGGTTTCAGGCACTGGAGGCTTTGGCCACGTGCCATCACTATAGACCAGGGACATGTAGTTACATCTCACAACCAGCACACACCCTGTTGTGCATTATTCCTTACATAACACTCTCCAAGGCATGTTGTTTTCACATAATCCCAACACACCCCAAATGTGAGTCAAAAAGAGAAAGCGACAGAATTATGTCGCATGAGATGCAGCCTTTGCTGTGACTCTTTGATTACCTCCCAATCAACCTGCATGAGACCTCGTTGGAGCACACATTGCTGCCAAGCAGGAAAACCTGGGTTTGGTTCCTAGCGTTAGGTTGATTCCTACTCTTGGCTGGTCACTCTTTCGCAGCTTGGCCCAGAGCATGTGCTGGTGCAGTCAGTGTTTAATCCCAGGGGAGAGAAGGCATCGTGTTGCCCAGTTACGGAGTGGCACTCCTTAAATATGGAGGTGGATGGGGGCAGAGGCAAACCTGGTTGGGAAGGATGGAAAGCCTTGAGCAGAGTGGAGCTAGCAGAGGAGAGGAAGTGGGAGGCAGAGGAGGCCTGAAACATGGAATGGCAGGGGCAGGCAGGGCTGCCCTGATGGGGGCTTTTTTATAACATAATCTGGACGCAAACATTATAGCCCCACTGTTTAGGATTATAATGTCATTTGGTTTATTATTTGTTAGTGCCCTATTCAATAACCCAGTAGATAATAAATAAAAATACTTAACAATGATACCTGGCACTGTATACTTACCAGGCAGTCTAGGTTCAATCCTGCAGTGTGCTGAATGTTAGAGTGCTTGCTCTGCGCATCTATGTACCTTGTTAGTTAATAGATGAGGTGCCAGTGGGGGCAGTCAAGAACATGCAGCAGAGTTCCTGGGGGTTTTCAGGACCAATAGATGTTGATGTAATTGGCACCCGCTTAGTGCTCTGTCCCTCTCTAAGGGGTGACAAAGACACAGTGCTTGATGAGCTTGTAACAGCCTTGGCTAACAGTGCTGGGTCTTTTCTGCTCAAGACTGTAGAGGCTTATGCTTTAGGATCAAGAGGTCAGAGGTTCAATCCCTGCTCCTGATGACTCAATGCTGTGCACTGCAGATGACTTCCTCTGGCTGCTCTTTACATCAGCTCTTAACTGTGAACTCTCTCCGGCTAAGTGCCCTTACTTAGGCCGGAGAGTTGAGGTGCTCAGCACCACACAGAAGTAAGTGTTCAACATCTTGCAGGATAATAACCTCTATGGACATTGATTACTGGATCATACCAGCTCTCCCCATGCAGCCAGGGATAATCCACCCCCTCTCTGATGCGGGAAGCACACCTCTGTCCCAAAAGTCTCTGCTGTACAGCAGCATTCTGCAGTGCTACCGGCAGATCCTGCACTCCGAGAGCAAAGCCAACAATGTGAAAATGACCACAGACTGCAAGGATCATCATGACTAACGTATGGGAGTTAGATCCGTGCAGGCTTCCACACTGAGTTGCTGACACTCACCATATGATACCCTCAGCTACTGGATTTCAAATCACAGACACACACGCACAATTTTTATTAGAAGTCAAAGTGCATTTGTGCATCTTCCACCCATGTGACTTCTTTGTCTCAGGCTTGGTTTACGCTACAGAGTTAGATCGACATAAGGCAGCTTACGTTTACCTAACTCTGGAACCATCCACACTAAAATGTAGCTTCCACCCCTGTAACTCACCCACTACACCAACTTAATAACTCCACCTCTGTGAGAGGCGTAGTGCTTAGGTCGATGTAGTTAGGTCAACGCACTGTCAGTGTAGACACTGCGCTGCTCACCTCAACCATTGCTACTTTTCAGACACTGTCCCACAATGCTCCACACTGGCTGTTAAATCAGTGCAAGCACTCCTGGTGAGGACGTGCATCACTGACACAAGGAGCGCAGTGTGGATGTGGCTTGTATGGTGACGTAACTTAAGTCAACTTAATTTTGTAGTGTAAATTTGCCCTCAGTGCCGGTGCTTCCTGGTCCCCAACTGTGGACAGGAAGCATCTCTCATCCAGAATCACTTTCTAAATCCGAGGCAATAGATTTTCGCAGGCATTGTCTCATATTTGACAGATCAGGACAGCTGCACTGCTCACAGCATGAGTGCAAATGGTGGTAGGCAGAATTTGGGGAACCTGCAAGAAGGGTGGGAGTAGAGTGAGGATGTAGCCAATGGACCTACCAGTGTGCACCTCCTCAGTCTCCTGTGGAGGTGGGCACGGAAGGCAGAAAGCTTAGGACTGTAGGTTTGGACGTCCTTCTGCTGTCTTTGGCCTCTGCAGGGCCCCAGAGTAGAGGGCAAGTATTACACAGCACTGCAGGCAGAGTGCTTCGGTCAGGGGCGGAGGGGGTGACTGAGGCCTGTGACTCTTTTTTGTTCACCCAAACTAGCTGAAGAGGAAGACCCCGCATCCAGCAGACCGCTGGGCAATAGACTCATCACAAAGATATTTTGTTGGGAACGAGGGGAGGGGAGGGATATTAAAGTACAAGTTATACACTGGGATGGGGGTGGGGGGAGGAATCACCTTTCTGAGTTGTCTTGACAGCTGGCCTCCCCTGGGGTAGGAGCAGAAAGGGATTGCTGCTGGGAGACTGCCTGAGGAAGGATGTCTGTAAATGATTCCTTGAAACACGCAGCAAAATCCACCGCCATGCACACCCCCACAACAAGCCGTTGCCTTGATATCAAGGACAGAAGGAATTTGCAGGAATGAAACACACTGGTTCTGGCAGTTCTAGGCCACAATTCATAATCTCTCGGGGCTGCTCCAACATGGGTGGCCTTAATATTTTTTCAACTAAGCCATCAAGCCCCAATGACAGGGTTAAATTCTTGCAGTGACATCCTGGCCCCATGGGGTTTTGCCCTTGTCATTAACTTCTGGGGAGCTGGGATTCCACCCCGAGCTCTGTCTATACCAGCACTTTCACCATTGCTGCCATCCTGTAGGGCCAGCACTGGGGTGATCTCAGATATTAGTTTCCTTAGTGTAGACAATGCCATAGAGTAAGGGAGAATGTTCAAAAGCAGCAGGAACTCTGGCTGTCTTCTTCAGAGCCCGCTGAAGTTACATGAAAATTACAACTGTCTATTGACTAGAATCAGAGGAGCTGTCAGAAAACCCACACCACACAAACTCCTTTATGGCTTTGTTTTCCCCTAGGGCATCCTTCAGATTTGGTTATTTATTAGTGGGCCTAGGAATTAAAACATTCCCACAAATATTAGAGGTTTCTAAACACCTTTGCTTTGACTGTTCACTTTCCAGGAATATACCAGCGACTGAATTGGCCACTAGTTTAGTAGCAGGAATGTTCTCAGCAGCAGTGGCAAATATTGCCAAATATTCTCAGAAAGTGAATTTTTAGATTATTATCACATGTGCACATTGTGAACCTGACTCCAAAGAGGTACATTCTTCTGATTGGGACAGAACCGTGCATGTAACCGATGTGTCCAAGCAAAATATTAATTCCTCAAACAGCTCAGGAACACACTTGGGAGTAAGAATGATCTGCAGAATTTAGTCAGCTAATAGTTTAGACAAGTGTCTTTGAGAAAATTCCAACCTGAGGATAAAATACAATGAGAAAATTAGATGAAATAATCTGATGAATTATTCACCTCGTTTTGCTTATTTTCTTTTGCAGCTATTAGGACACATTGCAAATATTTTTGCATACTCAGCCCTGTCTGTTTTATCTGCATGTTTAGGCCCCAATCCTGCAAACAGTTATCCACACTGAGTAATCTCACTGAGTTCAATAGGATCATTAATGTGCATAAGGGGATGTGATCAATGATGTGCCCTAAATGTGCTTACAAGGCTCCGTAGACAGGAAGTTAAGTTTACCACAGATAGATCCTGGGATTTAGCAGCAAGCTGCTGTTCAGATTCTCTTCTAATTATGGTCAATTTGGAACATTCCATGCACATGTGGCTGAGACAAGCCCTTTTGCAGCAGGGGCCTAAAGGCACAGGCTGCTGACAGCTCTCTGAGCATGCTCTCCCTTACTCCAGCTCCTCTCCTGCCTCGGCAGGCAGCTCTGCACACACGCCTGCTACAGCACACCTAGAATTTCACAACTTCCACCGTGATCTCAGCAGAGTCAGCATCCATCCCCCTGGTGAAAGCTGCAGGAAGGCTTTGATCTTGGTCAGCTTCTCTGCAAAGCACCATTGGGATCCTTGGACTGCTGAGGGCTTGGGATTGGTTTTCAGCTGCTTGTTGAGAGAAGGCCAACTGACACCCATTGCCCTCCCTATTACAAACACACCTGCTCTCAAACACACGTGGGCGTGGCTGGAGAGGCCTCAGCCCTGGTTAGGTGCACTTGCTTGTTACTGTTTAGACAGCAAGGGTGATTCAGGTCTGCTTTTCTGAACAGAATGGACTGTGTTTGCATTACAGGAGTCAACATTCATAGCGGGGTGCCAAGAAAATGGTTAGTGTTTGCTGAAGTCCCACGGCTTATTTGTGTTGCTTATGCAGATTAGGTTTATGTGTGCCAAAGTGAACAAAGTGCAAGACCTTCTGTTCTGAGTTGGGCTATCTAGGCTTCCACAGCCATGAAGGCTACTGGCAGGTGTGCTGGGGCCATCCCCTGTCCTGGGACTGTCACTTGTCTAAGAGACAGTGAACCACACAATCCACCCAGTTTCAGCTTCTATGTTTATTATTAGTCTATATTTGTGTACAGTGCTGTAGGCTCCTTTTACTGTGCTGGGGCCTCTGAACTTAATTGGAAGTGTTCCAGTTGGGTAGATCCTGAGTATTGCAATCCAGCCTTGGGACTACAACTCCCAGAATGCCTTGAGAGAGAGTGAGAGAGAAACTTCCTCTGCCGGGAGAGTTTGTTGTGGGCTCCAGTTTGGAAAGGAGCTGAAATTGCTTGTGTGCAGCTTTGTCCATACTAGAAGCTGCTGCAGCGGCTTTGATCAGGGAACCTCAGAGGTGCTTAGTGGCTTCCCTGAGCCAGGGCAGAGGCTGTTGCTGTGCCCAGAGCTGATGGGGGTGGGCCTGCAGGAAAGGCAGTGTGAGTAACCTACCCCCTTGTTTGGGAAAATGCTTGCAAGAGAAGAGGGGCAGTGAAGAGACTTTAAGGGGTGGTCTGAGAAGAGGCAGAGTGGTGATGTCAATGAACCAGAGCCCAGGGCTGCTGACATCTGGTTAAAACAACTCCAGACTTCAGATGGGTTGTGCAGCTTGGGATGATCCCAAATTAGAATTGTTCTGCCTCCTTTTTTTGTAGCTGGATGAATCTACTGGCCCAACAGAGTGCTGTCCCCAGCTTCTAACACACCCATGCAAGCGTTTGGAACTCTGAAATCCAGAGGCGTTAGCCCCCACTCTGGGGTGGGCTAACTGGCGGCAGTGTGGAACAGAGTGCCACTCTCAGCAAGCAAGGGGTCACATACTCCCCCCAGGGCAGGGGAGTGCATCCTGAACTTCAGAGACTTCCCAGTTGAATTGCTTGTGGGCCATATGGACCACCATTTGTGATGCCGACCCACATGCAGGCGTCAATAGTGGGGACCAAATCTGGGACCTCTGGAGCTAAATGCATGTGCTGAAAGACACGTCTATTAGCCAAGACTGTAGCAGGCTCATCATTCTCTAGCCTAGCCGCTATGAGAGGACAGTGCACCATGGCCAAGTAAGCGGGGCTTGCAGGGCCCTAGATATTAAGGCCAGAAGGGACCAGTTTGAGCCAGGTATGAAGACTTCGGGTTTTAATTTGTCTGGTTGGAATTGGTATACCCTGGAAGGGTGGACTTTTGTTAAGTGACTTAGCTGGAGGACCAAGTCACTGAAGCAGCCAAACCAGGCTGTAGAAGCCCTGAGAAAGGGAAACTGAGGCAGAGAGCCTTAGAGCCACCCTAAACCATGAGGGAGTGCTCAGGAGACAGCAACCCAATTACAGTTCTATTTAGGGTGCTCCACACAGGACAAGATACAGGATAATTTTTAGGAGCTTGGTGACACTGAGTTAATATACTGTACTGGCCTCTAACCTCTAGACACTAAACTGACATGATCTTTAAAACTACTGTACAGTTGTAACCTGCTAGTAGAATCAGATACTATACAAGCTGTTATTTCAGCTCTCCCAATAAAACAGCGTTCTGCCTTTTCACACATCTGTATGCCTGGATTTGCTTCTTACAAGACAGAACAAAATCCCAGATTCTAATATCCTAATATGGTTGAGTTAAAAAGACCACACCTGCCGTTTTCTATATGATGTCCCTGCATAGCTGGTCAAAATTGGACTTTACATCGTATGGGAAATTCTGATGTTTTGATATTGATTTTTGTCCCCAATTGGGAAGATATGTAAATTTTTTTAATATAAATTCGGAAACATGATTCCGAAATGTCAATATATTTGCCTTTGGGTTGGCTCACCTTTAAACTCTGCATCCGCTTGAGCTGCTGTAGTACTTGTAATTTGAGTGCTTCATGCCCCCATTCTCCTCTATGGGCCAGGCTCCCTGGCTGTACTACATCTCCCAGGATGCACTGCAGCAGTTCAACCAGTGCAGAGACCGTGGTGCATCAAGGGAGACATAATCCAGTTTATAAACCCAGGCCTAGGAAACCAGGTTTGCCCTGTGTTGGTGTAATCTATAAAGAAAAGAAGAGGGAGTTGAATTACGATTGTCACCTTCTGGTATTTGTCTCCCTGATGACCCCAACTTTAGGAAGTCAGCATACCAGATGGTAACAATCTGGCACAATACCACATCCCACCAAAACATCCCACAATGACATAACATAATGGCCTTGCATCAACATCATCATGGTATGTCAAAACAGCATCATAAGGCAACACAACATGTCACAGATTCATTCATTTGAATTTCCAGCAAGTGGTATGACACAAGGTTGCCCCAAGGAAATCAAGACTTTGCTACAAAATCCTGGATTGATGATGATCCTAGGTTGGACAGTCATTTCTCTATGGACTGGTTTTAATTTGGGCTCTCCTTGCTAGTTCTGATAGGGCAGAGTAGAACAGTGTGAAGGATAAGGTGAACAGGGAGCGGGGAAAGGGTAGAGAGGGCAAAGAGACAATAAAAGACAGGGGAGGAGAGGCAAAGGAAGGACGGGAACATGAATGCCAAATGGAGGGGGATGAAAGGTCCCACAAATAATTTTCATTCCCACACTCCGGCTCCCATTACCTTCATTAGGGACTCTGGTGATAAGTATCCATCAAAGTCCTTTCAAAACTCTGCCTGTTGTGATAACAATGCGACACATTGGAATGCTGGTATGTGACTGGTCTTCTTGCCTAGCCCCGGTCACATGACACAAATCAGGGTTTCAAAAGTTTACACCCCTTTGACGTGGCAGGGGTCAGTATCCTTCAACTCTGCTGGCTGATGTCACATGTGATGTGATATAGTGATGCAGACTCTAGTAGAGATGCTTTAATGAGGGCACTGTCTGAAAGAACAAGATACAAGGTCTCATAAGTGATTCACCCAGGATATGTGTCACATAGAAAAACAGCAGGATAAGGATGTATAAATATCTTCTCGCTGTATGTTCCAGTCTGTGCATCCAATGAAGTGGGTTGTAGCCCATGAAAGCTTATGCTCAAATAAATTTGTTAGTCTCTAAGGTGCCACAAGTATTCCTGTTCTTTTAGCAGGATAAGTGTGAGGAAGTGTACATGGCTCTTTAAATTAGCAGCCGGCAGCCCAGCAGGATGTGGGCTAGGGTAGGTTTTTGGCAGAGAGAGCAAGAGAGAGATAGCAACTTAGAAATTATACCGGTTACCTTATTTTAATAGAGTTCCTGGTTCAGTTTTAGAAGCTAGTAACTCTCTGATTTGTTACCATTGTCACATGACAGTGGGAAAGACAGTACAGGGAGAAAAAGGACTTAGGAGGATGAGACAGGAGGAAAGGGGAGGAAAAAAATAAAATTAACATTAGAGCAAAAAAGATGCTGGTTCCAAGATTTCTATGCTTAAAACACTAGCCCTGTGGTGATGCAGGTTCCTTCGACAAGTGCACTGAGTTAGGAGGGGCATGTGTCTCAGAACTCCAATAGCAGTGGGGGCTACAAGTCAGGATTGAGGGGCATGGGCAGGGCTGTGTGAGTGCAAACACGCAGAATGACAAGTGTGCAGTAGGTCAGCCTAGGTATATTAGAATGGTTTCTGCCTGCATTATGCCTGGATTCTAGCCATTATATAGAGCCCTGTGCAGATACAAAATTTGTACCCGGATCCGATCCATGATCTGCAAACACTTTCCATAGATAGCAGCAGATTTGCAGGCCGGTACAGTAAGCCTGTGCTGCAGGAGACAGTCACTAGTTTCACCCAAAAGTAGTGATGAAGAAACTAAAGAGAGCTGAGCTTTCCCTCCCTCTCCACATTACTAGCAAACCTCACTTTGTATATTAACATGAAATGCCAAGATATGAGTCATCTTAATGGCAGTGTAGCTAGTATATAAAAACAAGCTGATAAATGTTTGTTAAAATGAGAGTTGATTTATTACAGTTTGAAAACCTCCCTGCATGTTGTTTCATGGCAGTTAGAATGTTTTCCTGTGACGTAATGGTCATGAACAGTTGCTTTCTACTGGCGAACAAAATTTCTCAGCTTGAAACAGTCTGTTTGTATTAAAGGCTCATGCTGGACACCATATTTCAAAATGGAAAGAAACCCTGAAAGCGTCTTCCAATAAAATAGAGTCAAGCTATTTTAAGGTGGTTTTTAATATCAGCTGAATAAGTATGTTCTCTTGCACAAAGCCTGGGATCACCTAATAAAAGATCCTATTCACACAGGAGGGAAGAATAAGGTTGTTTTAGGAATCTTTATTCCTTAATTTCTTGGTTTGTTCTGGATTTAACGAATCTCAAAATTAATGTTTCATTTATAGAGATCTTGGCACAAGAGCATTTTCTTGGTAGCAAATGCTATGGTGAAAGCACCATTCCTGTAGGCACTTAGGCCTGTACTTGATTTTACATGTGTGGATAATCCCATTCAATTCAGCATGTGTGAAAGTGTTTGCAGGAGTAGGGCCAAAGATTGCAAAATAATTTAAATTATAATCCCCTGTTTTCAATAGTTTCTAACTTTCTGCAAAAAATCTCCTTTGGGTTTGAAATTCTTCATGTTTTTGTTTCAGCCAAAGGTGATTTTTTTTGTTTTGTTTGTTTTTTGTTTGCTGGAAGTTTAAGCAAAATCCCTCCAATTGTTTTTTAATTATGTCAGGCTAACAAAAAATACACTCTTCTCACTGAAAAAAAAGTGCGGCTGCTTTTTTTTTTTAAACAGATAGAGTCACTTTGAAACCTATAATATAAATATATCAATCATATACAATATATAAATATATAATATAAATATATATCCTCTGATGGATGGAGCAGAAGCAACGTGCAGCCACCCTCTGTCAAAGGAAAGGCTATTCATTCATTACTAATGATTAATTATTGCTACTCTATGTTGCCATGTATGAGAAAATCACTGGCATAGAGCTATCGGGGGGTCCATCCGTTGCTTCACTGGAGGCTGTGTCTGACTGTTCATGTGCGATTAATGATGCTTTCTCCCTGTAAGTAGAAGGAGGAGGGAAGAGGATGGTCATGGGAGTTTTCAGAGGTGAGTGTTCAGGCTACAATCAGGAAGCTGCTAGTCTCTGCCAGGGCCCTGCCAAGATTTCTTGCTTCAAATAAAGATTCCGTTTGCGTTTACACAAAAGGGATGAATGTTTTTATTATGCATGCAACAGATCTACCCATGGAAAAATAACACACTGAGGTTGCACCTAGGTGCTTTCTCTCTATACAAACAGAAAGGAACTACCAGCCTGGTCCTGTAAGAGACAGGACATGTGGTGGGATGAAGCCTGATGGGTCATTTGGAAAAACAAATAAAAATCAAGATGGAGCAAACTAAGTCATATTGCAAGTTCCCAGGGTTTGAGAAGAACGATACATCAAAATGAAGCAAGAGACTCAATAAGTACAAATCCTTGAGTGTGATACAGAATATAAACTGGTTCAGGCTATGATGTTAGGTGGCCTCTGACCTTCCTGTTTATGTTGCACTGCTGGTATGTTTCTCACATGTATTCTCCAGCCATAGTCATCTGTGCTGTCTTGGAATTCCTTATTACTTCCTAAACATGCAACATAAAAAGATTAAAACCAAAAACTGGAGGGGGTGATAACCAGAGGGGGTGAGGAGGGCTTGAGGTGGTCCCCAGGGAATAGCCTTGTGCCCAGTCCCAGATCTCCCTGAACTCCAGTCTGAGTTCACTGCTGGACTGCATCCCTCTGGAGCCTGCTGAGAGTGTTTCAGAGACAGAATCCCTGAAAAATGGGCAGGCACCATAGGATTCACAGTGGCAAATATGCAAAGGATTTTTAGTTCTATGGACTGGGATATAAGTGGAAGTACAATTGCTTCCTAATCCTTCCCACCACCTCTTCTCCCCAGTGGTCAGTTCAGTGCAGAATGTTGTATGCCCATGTAGTGAGGTGGCCTGGTTCCCAGGCGCCCCGAAGGACCAAGAGCCCAGCCGGAGGCCGGACTGGGCAGAGCTACGGAGCTCTGGGCCTGTCCTGCAAAGGGTCAAGCGCCGACCCGGAAGTACAAAGGCTGGCCCTCTGCGCTCAGTGAGACCCCAGCCGTCAGCCAGGCCGGACGTCCATGACCGAGCTCCCGCTGGGGAGGCTGCAGAACGCAGCGGCCGACCCAGCCTCCCCCTCGCTCGTTACCTGGAGGAGGACTGGCCGAGCCTGCCCCGCTCCCGCTACCCGGAGGAGGACTGGCCGAGCCTGCCCCGCTCCCGTTACCCGGAGGAGGACTGGCCGAGCCTGCCCCGCTCCCGCTACCCGGAGGAGGACTGGCCGAGCCTGCCCCGCTCCCGCTACCCGGAGGAGGACTGGCTGAGCCTGCCCCGCTCCCGTTACCCGGAGTAGGAGCCGAGCCGGACGGGGGCCACCGACCTGGAGGACTTGCTGAGCCTACCCATGGACACTTACCCTGAGAAGCCAATGGTGATTGACCCCTCTGCTGACACCACGATGACTCAGGTACTCGAGGAGGGGGAGAGTGGAAGTAGCCCGGGGGCAGCCAACCCTAGTCTGGCTGCAGCACTGCCAGAACCAATGTCAGTGTGTTGCGGCCAGGATCCTCACTGACCCAGCAGCAGACTGCCTGCCGCTGTTAGGGCCCCGGGCTGGGATGCAGTGGAGTGGGAGGGCCTCCATTCTCCCCCACCACCTTTCCAGGGGTGGCAGGTTCCCCCTCTCCCTGGCCTGAGGAGGCCTTTAAACTTACATGAACTGCTGCTCAGCCCTGCCTGAGGGTCTGAGCCCTGTACCTGTGTTTGTTGCCCGCCCTGAGCCAGGGCTTGGGCTTCATTGACTTATAGACTTGAACTGTTGCTCAGCCCTGCCTTAGGGCCTGAGCCCTGTATCTGTGTTTGTTGCCCCACCCTGAGCCAGGGCTTGGGCTTTATAGACTTACAGACTTGAACTGTTGCTCAGCCCTGCCTGAGGGCCTGAGCCCTGTATCTGTGTTTGTTGCCCCACCCTGAGCCGGGGCTTGGGCTTTATAGACTTATAGACTTGAACAGCTGCTCAGCCCTGCCTGAGGGCCTGAGTCCTTACCTGTATTTGTTGCCCCGCCCTGAGCAAGGGCTTGGGCTTTATAGACCTACCAACCTGGACTGCTTGCTCAGCCCCCGCCTGAGGGTCTGAGCCCTGTATCTGTGTTTGTTGCCCTGCCCAGAGCCAGGGCTTGAGCTTTATAGACTTATAGACTTGAACAGCTGCTCTGCCCTGCCTGAGGGTCTGAGCCCTGTATCTGTGTTTGTTGCCCTGTCCAGAGCCAGGGCTTGAGCTTTATAGATTTATAGACCAAACTGCTCGCTGTGTAGCGAGGTGGCCTGGTTCCCAGGCGCCAAGGAGGGCGAAGAGCGACCCCTCACCTGACAGTGGACCCCTTACAGCCCAGTGTGTGTCCAACAAAAGAATGGTTACATTGAAAAACTAGCCCTCATGTGTTTGGGGCTTAATAAAAGCAATATGTGTCAATTACACCTGGCAGCTGAGAGGTATAGAACATGTTCAATACTTGTCCATAGAGCCTAAAACCTAGAAAGGAAGAACTGCAAATAATATAAGGGAGAGAAATTGCTAGACAGGAAAAGGCCACTTAGCCCAGTAAAGCTGTTCCTCTCTGGCATTAGCTCAACCCTCACTTTATCCTGGTATCCTGGAGCCATCTCTCTCTCTAGGGAAGCGTCCTGTCTCCTAAAACCATTATACTGCTTCACTGGAGTGTCCTTAGTGGAGGATCTAGCTATCTGTTTTTGAAACACAGAGTCCTCAAGGGACACATAAACACAAAGGCCGGCAGCTACTATTGTATATTTGGTACACAAGTATGATGGCAAATCTTGACTGGCACATGAGTGTCCTGTAATTATTTATGGAGTTACTTGGGAAGAGATTGAGGCTGTTATTGCTGCCCAGTGGAAAAGGCCAGGGGCCCTGTTCTGTAAGAGGCTGAAATTATTTGTTGAATATTTTTCACTAATAATTTTTGGTCTGCAGCTTGTGTGTGAGCAGGTTCCCACAGTCTCCTAGAACCAGATATTTAAAGTCAGAGGTGTGCCGATTGAACACACAAGTTCCTTTTTTTTTTTTGCATTTAAAAATGTATTGAGAGTGAGTTTCAGCACATGCATACCTGTGTTACTTTCAGTACATTCATAGGAGACACGTTCCCAAACAGAATATTACAGAAAATGTGTGGAATGGTTTTATGTCTGTCATGACAGACAGTCACATCTAGTAACACAGCAGTAATTTACAGCCTTTGCCAGCCTTGCCTTAGGAAATACCCTTTTATAACCCCTTTGTAAAAGCACACTGCAGTGTTATATTTCCACCATTCTCACAATCACAAAAAATAAGGATCCTCAGATTATATGGGCCCTACTCACCATGCTGGAACAGAGTAGGGCCCATATAATCCAGTATCCTGTGTGTTACATGGGCCAGCACCAGGTACTTCAGAGAAAACCCATAATCAACAATTAGAAATAATCTACAGTGAGGTAGTTTTCTTCCTGATCCTATCAGTTAGAGGCTGGTTCGTGTCCTGAAGCACAAAATCCCTAATTTATTTCATTTTATCCTACTGAATGTGACTGTAGATGTTATCATTGCCCATACAAGCCCCAGTGCAGGAACACTTCCCTATTCAGCAGAGCACTGAATCCCGCTGCTTAAGACATGCTTAAAGTTAAGCATGTGTTTAAGTGCTTTCCTGAATCAGAGTCTAAATCACTTGTAATGGCCCCAAGGGAAATCAGTCAGGAATTGCCTGGAATGCCTGATTTATCTTCCCCATACCTTTCATTATTTGATATACCTATATTATTGCTGCCTATTCATCTCTTCTCTAAACAGTTCCAGTTTTTTTCAGTAAAATCTCATACATGGACTGTGCGATGGCCTAAGGAGACAGGCAAATGGGGCAGACAATCAGCATGGTACCCCTTCTACCGGCACTGCATCACCCGTCTCAGACCTTAGCATGGGATGAGGTGGCAGAAGGAGGACAGCAGCCCGTAAGGGGTTAGAAGAAGGGAACTCGAAAGCCACACCTCTTTCCAAGGGCTGTCCAATGGAAGGGGAAACAAGACAATTCTGGGGGCGGCAACAACAAGGGAGGTGGAGGGAAAGGAGGCAGGGGCAGTGTCAGGAACAGGACTGGGAACTGGCAGAACCAGGATCAGGGACAGAACTGGGAACCCCGGCAGCCAGGATGAGGCATCTC